>NW_026000221.1:16839928-16929026 GCF_001458135.2 Marmota marmota marmota
CTCTCTCTCTCTCTCTCTCTCTCTCTATATATATATATATATATATATATATATATAATATTATAATATACACATTAGTTTATGTGTGTATATATACTACATATATATTATATATGCATATATTCTCTCTCTTTACACACACACACACACACACACACACACAATGTAGAATGAATTTCAACTCCTCTACTGGCCGTACTTACTCTGTTTGGGACACTCATATATTTTGAAGTTTACACTATGTAGTAAGGTCCTCTCTAGAACATGGGAGAACACCAAAGTAATGACAGAAAAACTAGGTGATTGTGTGGTGTATTTGTCACCTCACACAGTAGACTTTACTTTCCATGAGCTGTGAAAACTCCACCCTGATTTCATACATTATTCTTATTACTGACAGCTGTGAATTCTAATCGTACCTCTATTCTTACTACCTGTACTAACCTGGTTGATTCCCCTCACATATCTGACATCTAATATCTCCATGTATTAAGTGGAGAGTGACAGGACTTACATCAGAGGGGTTTAGTGAGGATTAATGAGAACTTAATGCATGGCAGGAAGTGGATACACTTTAGCTCACACTTATTATTTTTTAATGGTACTGGGTTTTGAGCCCAGAATCTCACCCATGCTAGATAAGTGCTCTACCACTGAGTTACATACCCATCTCTTTTCATTTTGACACAGGATCTCCCTAAGTTGTCAGGACTGGCTTTGAATCTGCAATCTTCCTCATAGCCTCCTAGCTACTACAGATTACAGGTACGCCCCCCCCCCCCAACCCACGGAGCAGCTGACACTATTGCTGGCATATTCCACCCCTGGTTTCACCCAAAGTATTGAAGGTGTATTGAAGGTGTATGTCAGCTGGTGAATCCACTGCTCCTTGCACCTTGAGAAGAGCTGCATCTGGTGCTGCCAATCAGGTAAATGGAATGGTGGTGTAGATTAAAGAGCTGTAGACTATTAGTGCAAAAGGTAATCACCTGTTCTGATTTGGGTTATAATCAGACAACATATGGAAAAGGCTCTTGCAAACAGCTCTGAACACATGAGTTTTGGGTGCTGGTCCAGTTTTAATCAAAATTATACTTGTGATCCTGGGAAAATGATCTCTTTTTAATAGCTCTGTTTCCCCACTTGTAAAATGACAGTAACAATCCCCAAATCTGATAAATCTGGCATAGATAGTGGTTTGTGTCCTCCATAGGCCCATGTGTTGAAAGGTTTTTATCCCAGTTTGTAGCACTATTGGGAGGTGATGGAACTTTTAGGAGGTGGGGCCTAATGGGTGGGGCCTAATGAAAGGCAGTTAAGTCATAGAATGATTACACTTGAAGAAAATACTGGGATCCCAGAAAATCCTGTCTCTCTCTAATTGCTTTCCTGCTGCCATGAGTTGAAGAGTCTCCTCCACCTACCTGCTCTTGCATTGATGGACTATATCACCACAGGCACAAAGCAACAGGACAAAGTGACCACAGACAGAAACCTCTGAAAACCTGAGCCAAAATAAACCTTTCCTCTAAGTTGATTATTTCAGGTACTTTGTCACATTTATTGAGATGGAAATCTAACACAAACTTCCAGCATTTGTGATGTCATTAAATTAGGTTACAATGGTGCTGTTTTCTGAAGGTGCTGCAGTTGTTAGGTATTTGGATAAGCATTGTGTACAAATGATCTCATTTAGAATCACAAAAATTCTATGGGGTATCTGCAGCTACTTATTTACACACGTGGACAGCAAAGGTGGGAAAAAATAAATTTTCCAAAGAAAGAAAACTATCTACCTTGATTCAAAACCCATACTCGTAACTTCTAAGATGTATTATTTCCTGTTAAATTTAGTTTTTGTAGCAAACAAGGACTTGGCGATTTTTAAATGCAAGATGGAGGTGAATGGGACAGAATCTCTGCTTTCCTGACAGTTTCATTCTAATGAGGAAGGTAACAAAAATAAATAAGTATTATAGATTCAATTAGTGACAATAAATTTGGAAAAATAAAAAAAAAATAAGAAAACAGGGTGATGTAATGGCCTGACAAGGGAAAAATAGTGCCTTTAGATATCATGGTCGGGAAAGTTTTCCTGAAAGATCTGAATAAGGAGACATCTCTGCATGTTAAAGGGACTCAATTGCACCTGGAATGTAGCTCGACAAATATATGCTAAATATAAGTAAAAATCAATCATGAATCAATCCATTAGTCTGCCAATTAGTCAGCTTGCCATTCGACTCAGACCTTGTACTAATTGACTCTATAACCTAGCAGTGTTCCTTGACCCTCACTGTATCAGAGAAGCTATAAAATAACCCATGTCCCCAGGGAGTCTGGTTTTATTGATCTGTGGTGGGGCCTGGGTGTCTTGTGGTATAAATGCCATGAGGTGATTCTAATAATCAGCCCCCATTAATGATCACTAAGGAAAACATTTTGTATCTTTTGAGTCTTCATGGAAAACATGCTAAGCTTATTGTGGTCTTAGAACCAGAAACATCCACACCTGTTTTTAGAAACTCAGATTGGTGGGGTCCATCCCAGACCTAGTGCAGTAGGATCTAGAGTTTCACAGGATCCCCAGGTGACTTCACATGGGAATTCAACACTCCCTGGACTAGAGCACACCATGAATTCAAACTGTCACAGAACCAATGAAAGTAAAAGAGTCATAAATATTCATCCTTACAGCCAAGGACAAGCATGAAACATTTCTTTATTGTCAACACGAAATTCTCTCATGTTAAATCCAGAATGTCTAAAATGTCTCCAAGAAAAGCTTCGTATAGGTTTTTATTTTCATGCTTCAAGACATTGCTTTGAACTTTAACCAAAACTTTCCCAACTTAAAGAATAAATTATGAATAAGGTCATAAATCTCATTAAAATCTAATATTCAGCAAAGCTGCCTGGTGTGTATACTATGGAAAATTGGATATTACTGTAACTGGAGCCCTATGTATAATATTGTAAGTTAATTACAGAGGCTGGTTTTTCAACATGTAATGATAGCTTATATGGGCTCAGTCTCTGTGTTATCATCAGAATGGAAGTGCTCTTAAGAGACCAAATTTAATAACCGTTCACCTATTCAGGTTCACAAGACTAAACATTTCCTGAGTAAATACTAATTTGAATCTTTTTGGCAAAGGTAAAATGAATAATGTCTTTATGTGCCTATACACACACACACACACACACAACATATTACACAGAGGAAACAGTTCTTACAAAATATGCTGTTTGTCTCAGTTTTTCAATTCTCTTACATTTGATTTAGCTGATGATTTAAAGGATTGGGGGGAAATGCAGTTATTTGGGGACTCAGGTGGTCCCTTAGGGTGTTTGTACACATTTGACTTGCAAATGGTTACTCAATTCTTACTATTTGATTTGATGACATAATCACAATAATTTTATTGTTTACGTAGAGTAGAATCAAAATGAAAAGAGGCAGGCAGCAACTATGAACTGAGTGTGCTGCTTTGGTCTGTTGTTGAAATAAACAATAGTACTTTCCTTTTATAGAAGAGTAACTGTAATACCATGAACACACAGAAAAATGCACAGAAACAGATAAACACACAACATGCACACACACACACTTTCCTCAGTAGAAAAAGAGTCGCCCAAATGACAGAATGCTCTATCTGTGTTTTGTTTCCTTAGCAAAATAAATTTTTGGTTCCTGTTAAATCAATATACTAAAGGATAATTTGATGAAAAGAAGACACAAATTACGTTTTCTTGTTTCTCTGAAATAAATTAATTCACAGGGTGCTTTATCTTGTTTAGGAGTTGTCTTAACCCAGGAGATATCACTGAATAATCTTTAATGTAGAAAAATAAACTCAGCACAGTGCAGATATACATTTAAATAGCATTGATAAATCAAATTTAAACATCAATACTTGTTAGCATTCCTTTAAATGTGCTCTCCTTCCAGCTAATGAAAACCTAGGAGAGATTCAGAATGCCCTTTGTTATTGATCACCAAGGGTTCTAATTTCCCTCTTGAGATTGTACTTTGGTCAAAACGTGCACATTCATATTTTCTCACTAAAGAAAGTAATAATTATAAATTAATGATACCAAATCTATTGAAATGCAATTATTACAGTCTCACTGAGGGTGGAAAAAAATATCTCAGCTTTAGCCAAGTTTCAATCAACATCTTGATTCTAGAAGGCTATTTGTATTCATGTTGAAAATGAACTTGGAGCTACTGGAATTGGATACCTGGCTTTTCATTTTCTAGTTTTGCTCACTGGAGGTAGAAATATTAATGGATTATTTTCTAAAGTCATAATAAGAAATTAGGCAGCTTCTAATTTATTTAGTAAATAAAGAAGACAATTTAATATATAACAATCTTAGGCAAATGTGCGAAGAAGGCCAATGATGGGTGATTTTGTGTGTGTGTGTGTGTGTGTGTGTACAAGACAGAAGGCAGCTTCTTTGGCACCAGTGTGCAAGCTGCATTGGGTGTTTTCCTGTTAGAATCCTGGCTCCTGGCATGCTGGATGTGTCCAGTCTGGGTCTCCCTTTCCCAGAACAAGGTATGCAGTTCATCAGTGTTTCTAGATCTTTCCAGTGTCCATTCTAAATGCACATGATGAAAAGTCAAAACTATTATTTTCAAATCCAAAAATACATCTGCTATGCTCTTCAGGTACAATCAGAGTTCCTTCAAGCAGTTTCAGTCTACAAAGAATTTCAGCTTTATTTAGCCTCAAGTCCAATTTTTTAAGAATCCTCTAAAGTTGATATGAATACGTTAATTTAGTTTTATCATCATAACCACATAAGTGCTTATAAATATCTGCAGGATCCACGTGTAAACATACATATTTTAACATTATCGGAAGCCTTATGAAATTGTCGAGTTCTCAGGCTTGATTATAATTTGCAAAGAACTATGCTCACAAAAAAATACATGCTAACAATACAATAAAATCCATTATCCAAACTGTGTTTTTTTCATTATTAGTAACAGTTAATGATTTTAATATGTGAGAATAGTGATTTCATTAAATGACACCATATGCTATTATCCATATATTATTATCATGTTGTAGATTGCAAGTGATTCATTTGATAGCATCTTTTTTTTCTGAGAATCAAGAATTCTTAACACTCTTTTAAAAATAATTCAGCTTTTTAAATGCATCTGTCCTTCAATATTTCAACAATTTTCCTTCTTGAAATAATCAATGACTTTGACAATTAGAAGGTAGGTAACAAATCATCCCAGAAGAACTATTTTGCTTTTGAGCAAATCATAATGAAAATTTAGCTAAGAAAACTCAACTCATGTATTCCATTTACACTTGGAAGCATTACAACTTTCCTAACATGTTTACACATCCAATATCATGGCATATCAATTAGCAAACATGCTTATAAAAAATGCCCCTTTAAAGGAACATTCTTAAGGTGTACAGAGGCTTGTAAATCCCAAGATGCTGACAGCAATGATATGCCAGCTGCAGACAGAGAAACTGATGAAAACGCAGTAATTCTGAATTTTAATATAATATAAACCATGTCAGCAACATTTTTGAAGAGCAGCTGCCAAGATTTCAATCCAACTGAATGGATGATGTTATTTTTATATTCTGTTCTCTTCCAGCAAATTAGACTTTCCCCCTTTTTCCTTATGATAAGCTTCGCCTTATCAACAACAACAAAACTTCTGACTGAATGTCATGCAATGAATTACTGCACTGTTTAAGATGAAAGACTAATTATAGGGATGGAAAATATACAGACCACAACATTGCCAAGGAGAGAAACTGCAACAAAATATTATTTGTTATTTGAAATTTGATACGTTCCGCTGCAAGGATAAGTAACTTAAAAAATTTTTGTTTTCTGTTCAAATTCAAATTGCAATATATGGCATGTTGCTTACTAACTCAATTTCTTGTAAACCCAAGGGAAAAATAAATTTGATAGTGTATTTTTTTGTTGAGTCAGATTTCCCTCGTGTTAAGCCATTCTCCTGGGAATGTCTAAAAATGCAAAATAAATGGACTGTGGCACGGCAGTTCTGGCCAAAATAATTTGCCACAGCTCTCAGGCTATCAGGACATGCTGTGGCTCAGAGATTCCTTAAGCAGATCTGGACTGACTGGCAACATTCGACAGTTCTCAGTCCCAACCCCTACAAGCAAAGCTGAGCAAACCCTGCTGACTGGTTATTATTTATAATGACAGTTTTCATCCTCAGACCTCTACTCTCCCTTCCACACTGCTACTGGAAAGATCTCCCAAAAACATCAGCAGGTGCAACACACCTGTTTAAAGCTATTCAATAACTTTCATGGTGGAATGAAATTGAAATCATGTAACTCTTCATATTTCAGTCCCTACCCACCTTTCATCTTATTTACTCTTAAACTCCCCCGAATATCCTGCAAACTATACTCTTACCATAAGGATCACTTTTCAATTTTGTAAATTCATTGTATTTTACCTATCTACATATTTGCACAAGTCTCTCTGCTAACAGTCCCTCCCTTGGTTATCTAGGAAGGATTAGGTAGGACTCTCCTCTAACAAGCCTGCCCTAACTCCCAGGTCAGGCCTAATCTGTGTTCTCTATGTAGAATTCTCTCTTGTGTTGCCCCCATGTTATGTAAGTCATGTCAATTGCTAGGCAAAAATTTCATGGTTAAGAATGCAGGCTGGATTTCAAGATGTCTCTACCCCTTGCCAGCCCTATAAGCATGAATAAATCACTTGAACTCTTGGCCATGATTTTTTCACAAAAAAGAGGGGTTGAATCTAACTTTCTGTTTGATAGATTTTGGGGGAGCACATTCTGAGCTTTTGTCCACTGGAATGGTGAAGTACACCATACTTTGGGGTAAGGATATGGCTTTTTCAATAAAATCTGCAATTCCATCTCAGGATGATACTGTACTTAAAAAATAGTTTATTTTGAGAGGTTATTTCTCCAGAAATTCACAAAAATTGATAACTTATGGCACACATGAACACACACACACACACATAACACACACAAAACAGAAACACAAAAATAGCATGGAGTTCTGGTAATGAACCTTGCAAACTCAGGCAAGTCATTTTCCTTTATGAACTTCAATTTTTCTAATCTGTAGTTAACACCTGATGGATTCATAATTTAACTTTGTTTCAACTTTGTCTTGAGACTAGACTCATGAATTCATTTTTTTTAGTGTAGGTCTTCTAATATATGGATCTGAAAAACTTTAACTTCCTTCTTAGTGGATTTCTTGTGTTTGATACAGGGTATGAACCATTACTCTTTGGCTTTTGCCATTGGAAAAGTCAATTTAACAAAAGATAAAGCATTTCTTTCTCCATAAGAAGAATTTCTACTCTACATTTGCTTAGAGTGGCGACATCTGTTAAGGTGGAATCTTGTGGAGAATGGTGTCATGTTGGATCCATAAATGGATAGTCTCAAGAATCTATGGAAATATATATCTCAACAGTGCCCATTCTGGCTTTAAGTCCTTCAGAGAACTGATATTGAATATAATTTAAGACAATTTTGGATACCATATCTGGTGTTTTAAAGGATAGTCATTGTGCTTGTAGCATTGAATAAGAAGGCCAGTCACAATGAGTGTTGTGTGATATGCCAGTTCCAGATGCCTTGAAGAGACCCAGCCTTTTTTTTCCATGTACCTAACATTAAACCTTATGAAAAGAATCATTCTCAATAACAGTTTAAAAAGGAGTAAGAACTTCTGCAGATTGATGATTTTCCTATAGATCCTATTGCCCCTATCCCACGTTCAAATCTACTTTTTCAATTCAGATATCAGGTATTTAAGGTTTTGAACTGAGAATTCTTCACTAAATTAATAGAATGAGGAAATACACCCTATTCTAAATACCTCCCTCTCTTTGCAGAATTAGGAAACACATTACACACATACACACAAATCCAGTCTGACTACAGTATACTAATTTTCTATAAAAGTTATACAGGCATTATAAGAAAACATAGAGATCAGATGTTGACACACACCGACATTTCCATGTACTCAAATAGGGCCTTACTGGGAGTAGGGTTTGCTTTGGTAAAGATGTCATGACATAGATCCTGCCTACCTCTTCATCCCATCCCTCTCCCTCCATTATGAACAGTGAGTCTTTAGAATTCCCTGAAATGAACATCTTTTGAACACTATGAATTTTTTATAGTGCTCCCCCTTTGCTGGAATACACGTGTTCAGTCATTCAGTCATCCACCACACTGCTCTTTCCTAAACTCCGAAACTAAGGTAGATATCTTAATTTATTAAAGAGTTTGCCTACCACTAAACTGAAGAATGAAGGTCAGACCTCATTTTTCTTTATGCTTCTAATGTCAGCCTATTTCCTGGAAAAGAATACATGCAACATTTTTTAAACAAAAGAAAAGATGAATTAATGAGTGAATGAATGAATGAACCACATGGAAAGGAAGAAGGCAAAGGAATGCAATAGGTATAGAAGAGTGGAAGGAACTAGCAAGGGAATAGGTTGACCTCACCTACAGAAATGTGTGGCACCCTGATTTAAAAAATTAGTCTGTAAGAGAATAAGGTTGCACGGGAAATGGATATAATGAAGTTGCATCAGGAGCAATGTTTTTAATTGTAAATAGCCAAAGAAGATTTGGGAGCAGATAAAAGAAATAACAAAAATATTATTTCTGAAGAATTCATTTCTCTTCTGGAATAAAGCCCTTGACCCTATAAAGAAAATCAAACTTGTTTAATGAAATCTGAAATGGGACAATAAGAAAATGGTAGGGTTGATATCACATGACACTCACCTCAGTCCTGTTGCATATAGATGGTGACTCCTGCTTTGATGTGGTAATTTATAAAATGTTAACCTTGAGACCTGAGTAAGTGAATGTTGTTTGCAGGGCCTGGAGGCTGCACTCTGAAACTGTCTCATTATGGCAAATAACAGAGCAAGGAGGGAGATATTCCACTAGTAGAGGTCAAAGTTCACAAGCAAAGTGCCTCCATGTGGTTGTCACTGCACATTTGCATTTTATATATCATTTTATTTTTTTCACTGTGCTTTAATAATAATTTTAGCTATTTACCTTTACACATGCAAAATTCACAATTTGCATCTGCAAATATCTACTCCTAGATATATCTGCCCACCTGCAGCATAATTAACTAACTGAAATTCTTTGACATTCTAAGATGTAAATACCTTCCTGGCCCTGATGCTGGTGAGTCTGCAAATATTAAACATTGGTGCACGATTCCCTGTTTTAAGACAGTGCTTTACCTCTGCCATTTGTATATTTAAGAACAAACTTCTTTTGGCACAGATCTGAAAATATTCTGGAAATACAAAGGGGACTCTGATTCTCCTATAACAAAGGGCACTATTTCATCACATGAACACAGAGTTGCTAACTGACCGCTTGTAGGTTGGAGTCCTTGGAAGATTGCTCCGCCCATGTAAGCTAACTCACCTGAATGTGTGACATCTTCCCAAAGTCGGATCTTTTTTTTCTGAGATCATCCTACATCCAGCAATTGGTGGACAAAGTGGATCAAGTTATTGCTCCTTTACCCCTAATTATAACTTTAGGATAATCCTACAAAGCTGTCTCTGCTCCAGAACTTCCTTGATGATAGCTTAGGGCTTTTCTAATTTGGCATTATAACACAACTTCTTCTTCTGCCTAATCCTTGGTTAAATTTGTGGGTAAGTGAGAAAGCACTCCCTAAAAAACTCTTCATACTAATCTCCAACTGAGAGGCTCCAGGGGAACTGACCTGTAAGAAATGAGTAAAAATAGATTATCAACCTAAGAGACTTTGGATTTTAAAAAATCCTGAATGCCAACTTAATACTTTGAGTAACCCTCTCAGAGATAACCAAAAATGCTAAGCAGGCATCAGCATTAAAGATCTCTGAGAAGTGGCTTAAAGCACATTATAATGATCTCATCTTTTGTCCTGATACATGCTTTTAAGCATTTATTTCATGAGACAACAAAAATGCCACAGATTGTTGTTTAAGGACATGTTCTTATAAGTTGTAGTGAAATCAGAATTCTAACAATTCACACTACTATCTATAAGGAAATCTTGATAGACATTTTGACAGATTAGACAACTGTATTGTATTTTCTCCCATGTATGACACATTATATTTCTCTCCTGTGATACTTCTTGTCATCCACAACTATGAGATACAGACAAAACTAATGCCTCTGTCCATTTTACAGATGAGTATAAATGCTTAGCAAAGATAACTCATTTCTCCCCATATCTAACTGGAGATGAGCAAAGACTAAACTGTGATGATTCAAACCATTAGGTGATATGAGTTGGTATACAAATAGATCAATAATCAAAAAAAATGTAATGAGTTGCAATTAAAGGACTTTTGGCTCCTTCTTGTTGACCATATTTGCTTTTCCATATGTGTAAAAATCCCTTTTGGTATAGGGTGGTTCCTTAGCTGCCCAAAATTTTACACAAGAGAAGGGACATTTCTAATCCCATAGTCAGGAAAGAATTAGGGAATTCCAAAAAGCCCCCAATTTTTTTTCTTTATAATCATTGGTATCTCATTTAAATATTTCAAATAAGTTAACATTCAAATGAATTTCAATAAAAAGTTGGCATCACCCTGGTGGGTAATTATTTTTGCCTCAACAGTCTCCAAACCTATATGGCTGGCTTTATGGAGGGAAGAATAAATTATTTCTGGGTCATATCTCTGGGTGGCAAGAATGGCAGATCTGATATGGGCCAATCTTCTCACTTCACACATAAGGAGGGAAAAATTTGTTCTTTTTTTCTACAAATACAGACAGAGATCTGACTCAAGCTGATTACATAATGTAGTGGTCCTCAGCATTCGTGAAGATATCTAATATTGCTTAAACACATCTCTTCCTGGCAGAGATATCAGTATTCATGCAGCATGGGGAAAATAAAAGGTCAAGAAACTGGTCAAGAATGAAGTATACAGAATTTTATTCTGCGTTGATTTTTCCAAAGATCAAGAAAACATCCTGATATGATTTGTATTTGGAATGTCCCCCAGAGACCCATGTGGTAATACCTGAGTCTCTATCTTGGTGCTGCTATTGGGAGTTGGTGGAAACCTTCAAAGGTGGGGCCTAGGGAGTGTTTTAGGTCACTGGGAGCACACCCTTGAAGGCAACTGTGGGAGCCTTGCTCCTTCCTCTTCCTCTCTTTTACATTCTGGCCACGAGGTGACTGGTTTTGCTCTGTCAGGCACCTTCCACCAAGATGTGTTGTCACAGACCTTAACCAGTGGAGCCAACTCATCATAGACCAAAACCTTTGAAACTGTGAGCAGAAATAAACCTTTTTCTCATGGAAAGTTATCTCAAGTATTTTTTATAATAACAGAAAGCTAGCATTTCCCCTATTTTGGAAGCTACTAAACTTCAAAAAAAAGGAAGCATAATAGGCAGACTCTTGTCTTCCTCCTGACTAGCTCTGCATTTCCTCATTTGATTAAGTTAAACTACCCAACCTCTCTAATGCTTGAAGTGTTACACAGAATTTTTTTAAATGTTGTAATGTCAGAACATCTGTACATATTCTGTATGAGTATTTATTTTTTGATCATGGCCTTGGGATGGCCAGGGGCTCTGATTCAGTCTGAGGGTCAAGTTCAGGTTTGCTACATCAGTCAGTGTGGGGCCTACATCCCACACTGCAGAGTTAGCAGCCACTGGGGGCACATTTTTCTCCTCACAGAGGTGAGTTGGTCTTAGTGAAGGCAGAAACACATGACACTGACTAAGGTCTAGACTTGCAGACAGCACTCTACCACTTTCGCTTTCATTCCAGTGGGAGAGGAAATTCATCTGCCTAATCCAAGCATCAGTGGTTTAGACAAGTATACTACTCTCATGGAGGTGTAGGGTAGGGAGAAGATCTTAGCTGAATGTTCACCTAGTCTACAACAAAAGAAACAGAACAAACTCAAACATATCTAAAATGCTCCAAAAGAAGAAAAAAGTAGATAGCAATATTACAAGAAAAAATAGAATATATTTCAAAGGTAGAAATTTTGCTCAAAATATATTATAGCTAGAGCAGAAGTGTTTCTTTGATCTGCTTGGTAGCTGGCATTCAGGGATCTGGGCTTTAACGCTCAGCCATTGCAGTTTGAGAGTTAATTGTCCTCTCTGCTTAAAGAACTCTTGAGGCTGTGCATCGATTTATCTCCACTCTCGTGGTCTCTCATCATCCCTATGTGCTCACGGCTGCTGCTTACTTGTGACATGCATGGCTTCTTGGATTTTACTTTTTTATTTTTTTATTTTTATTTTATTTTATTTTTTATTTTTTTTTATTTTACTTTTTTATTTTTTATTGCTTTCTCTCAGTGGATCATTCTTTTTCTCGTAATCCTACTCCCTTAGATTCTCTATATGTCCTCCAAATGTTCATGCACTGAAGAATTTGTCCCCATTGCAGCAATATATCCAGAGGTGGAGCTTTGGGGAAGTGTTTGTATCATGAGAGTTCTGATCCTATCAGTGGATTAATCCATTGATAACTGAATGGATAACTGAGAGGTTGGGGAAACTGAAGGCAGTGGAGATAGCTGGGGCAGGTAGATTACTGGTGGTGTGCTCTCTGAGACTATGTGTTGTCCCTTGCCCCCTTCCCCCACCCTATTTTCTCTCTTTCTGCTTGCCAGCCGCCATGATCTGAGAAGCTACCCTCCACCATGTCCTTCTGCCATGATTTCCTGCCTTACCTCTACTCCACAGCAATGGAGCTGACTAATCATAGACTTCTGAAACTATGAGCCTAAATATACCTTTCTTCTAAGTTTTTACTGTAAGGTATTCTTGTCATAGCAACAAAAAGCTGACTAACCCAGGTTTATATTTAAACTCACTAGAAGTGAGAATCGTATTACTTTATCACTGCTCTCTTTATTGGGCAATGTTCAGAGGCTTCCAACCCACTGAAAATAACCTGCCTTTAGATCACATGCCTATTTCTGTTCAGATCAGCTCAATGCTGAAGTTAGTCACATGATACGAAAGACATTACATACAACATCCATCCCTATAGAATTTTCTCTTTTTTTTTTGTAGAGTTTTAGGTCTGTTGATTTCTTTGAAGAGGGAAGTGTGGACTTGGGAAGGAATTCTGAGACTTCTTAAAAGAGTGCTTTAACTGAGAAGTTCTTTACTTGATTTGACAATGGAGATAGTTAAGTTACGAAAGGAAAGAAGAAAATACAGAGAAATGGTGAGGGGTGGTGAAAAGATCTTCCAAATCTGACCTTCTATGCTTAAATCTGCGATATTACTTCAATCTCTATTTCTCCCAAACACATATGCACATAAAATCGATTTACATTTAGTTCCCACTTACATTTGAACACCTTTAAGGAAATAAAAGTTTGCACTCCAAAAGATAAAATGTATATAGACAAAAATACTATCAATGTATCACCTGGAATCCTCAATTTAGTATTTTCTCCAAGTAACAGCCCCCTACTTTTGCTACCTCTTCCTTTGTGTTTTTAACTGGGAACATCCTATTGTTTCTACCCATGACTTTTTGACCTTGTAATTCTGATTCTTGTTCAGCATCGATCTCCTGTTTTCTCTATACTTTCATAATTCTGTTGCTCCCTTTCAGGACTTACCCTGCCCCTGAAGCAACTGGTAGGCTGAAGACTCTACTATGTAAGCCTTCAAGTGAACACCATAAATAAGAATCAGCACACAGTGTAAAAAAAAATGCTGTCATCCAACAATAAATAAATGTGCATACAATATTTCATTTACTTGAAATTCTATGAGTTACCTCATTTGCAATAAATGAATTGCAAAAAAAGTGCTGAACAAATATTTTCTTAAACATAGCAATATTATGCTCAATGACAATGAGAGCCATAAGAACTACACACGGTTAAATGATTTGTTTTTGCCAGGAACAATGCTTATACTTTAAGATGAATGATCATATTCAATCTCTACAGTTATCTTCTCTTGGGTGAATATAATCCTCATTTAAATGGCACCATAACTTAAGGCAAGCTAAATAACCTATTGAGTCTAATAGGTGGCAGAGTTGGGTTATTAACTCCATATAGGTGTTTAATAATTGCTTCATTTAAAAGATGCTTAAGTGACTAGATGAATGCTTGAATTTGGCTGGAATAAAAGGCTTGAATAGGCAGGTATTCCCATGAAAACTGCGAAAGTACCAAGGGTCTTGAATATCTTCTTATGACTGAATCTTTTATAATCCATAGTACAAATACTTAGAAGATTTTGAGCAACAAAGTGATACTTTAAAAATCAGTTTACTGAGCAGTAAGAAAATATATTTAATGTACTAAAAGTAGATTTGAGGCAGTAAAGTCAACAATGAGCATTGTATAAAAATCCACATAACAGTAATAACAACAGCCATGGAAATAAAATAGGATTAAGGTGAGAAATTTTGTATAGCATCATTCATTTCCAGAACTGGGAAACTGATGGACACATACCTAAGAGAGAGATGAAGGAGTTAATAGCATTACAACTGCCTTTTTCTGCAAAAAAAAAAAGTCAATATTCAATTGTTTTAGGGCCATAATTTTGAAGATTAATTGTATTTGTTTACTGTAAGGCATTTTCTTATCTGGTAAAGATAAGACAATGCCTTACAGTAAACAAATACAATTAATATTCAAACTCCAACTCTCTGTTATCCAACTCCCTGTAAACTCTTGATTTGGCCAGGGCCCACTTTTTTTTAATATATTATATTTGGGGGATTTATAATGTCTTTGTAATTGTAGTGCTACATAGTCATGGTATTTTCACTACTCTGTACCCACAACCCAGTGAATTTCCCATGCCTACATCAATAAATAATTCTGAAATGAATCAGTAAGGAAAACTCATTAGATCCTCAAAAAAGTAACTTTGAGTTTGGTAACAACTTAATTTACCTTTGAGGTTAAGGAAATAGCTTGGGCAACTTCCTTCTGGTCACAATGAACATGGTAACTATTGAGACTTGAATCCATGTAGTTTTCTCTGAATTGAAATTTAATTTAAGCATACCCACCTGTTTGATTGACTTAACAAATACCTTCACCTACTGATGAGTAAAAGTCAAGTACATTTATATAAATTCAGTCAGGTAAAGCTGGGACAAAAAAGAAAAAAAATAATAATGTAATACTCTGTTGGTTCAATACAACTGGTATGCAACTCATGTAGGTGTATAATATGCTGCTTCATCTCATGCTATTTTGTTGGAATGAGAACAGTGGGAGACATGCTCCCCTCTGCTATGACATACCATGGCAGATGTTCACCTGAGTGCTCTCCAGGTGAGAACCTTAACCACCTGCAGCCAGAGTAAGAGATTCAACCCCCAGCAGAGAATTACCACTGCTTCTTGCATGTGAAAGAACTGTTGCCTACATATCACATCTGAAGCAAATAAGCCAAACAGAAACCAGTGTCTCATAGGTAACTATCCAAATCAAAGAATCTTTTTTTTTTTTTTTGGATAACAGAATTCTTAGAAGTAACAGATACATCCATAATTTATAACCTGTATTCAGATTCTATGTTTTTAACTACTGTGCTGTTTGAAATTGGTATTCCACCAAAAAAAAAAAAAAATCTTGTTTCTTTAACCACAGAGATTTGGTAAGAAGGGAGTGAGATACAAGTCATACAGACATGGATTTATAGCTGATTTACTTCTGCTGTCAACAGCCCTGTGGTTTTGATTTTATCTCAATATTTCTGAGTCACCATATTCATAACCCTCAATTGAGGTAGGAAAACAACATTATTTCTACTCATTACATTTTAAAGCACTCTGATTCTGACTCAAGTATCAACTAATTATTTACTATATTTTATCAAATGTTTGCCATTATATGCATGAGGAAGGGATGCTGGACACACACGGTTTAATTATTTTGTGGAACTGAGCAAATATAATGAGTGTTGTAAAATGGTTAATTAAGGAATAAAGAGATGATGTCTTCAAGAACTGATGTTCTTGAAATGTTCCATTTTTCTCTCTTATCTTTACCAAGAGAAACACACACACACACACACACACACACACACTCACTCACTCCCCCAAACACACACATTCTCACCCTCCTGGCTAAAGCAGGTTCAGAAGAGGAACAATCTCCATGGGCATGGTGACACATACCTATAATCCCAGTGGCTTGGGAGGCTGAGGAGGGAGGTTGGAGAGTTCATAGCCAGCCTCAGCAAAAGCGAGGTGCTAAGCAATTCAGTGAGACCCTGTCTCTAAATAAAATACAAAATAGGGCTGTGGATGTGGCTCAATGGTCAAGTGCCCCCAAGTAAAATCCCGGTACTCACCTCACAAAAATAGAGGAACAATCTCTAAAAACAACATCACTAGCAAGCTGTCCCATTGCCTTATTACACTATGGTTCAAACACTTAGATACTTAATGCACAACTTGAAGGAACACTAACACATCAAGACAAAGTAGCTATTCTCATGTTGCTTCTAGACCTGAAAGATATAAAAATATATGAGCCATGCTGACAGAAAAGATAAGGAATGCAGATTTAGAAATTATGCCATTTCTGGGATCTGTTTCATTATAATGCTAGGATAAAGGAGTTCCATCTTCTTGCCAATTATCATTGTCCTTTTGTAGTTAGTTGATACTCAATAGATTCTAATTTACTTGCAAATTAGTTAGCTTGGTCATATTTGCCAGAGGAAGAAAGAGAGGAAATCAGAGAATTTTAGTTACTTGTGCAGCTTGTAACTGACTGAGCCAAACTGCAAAACCTGTGTCTATAACCACTAGACACACTGTCATAGACCCAGCTGTACCAAAAATTAGCATATTTCACAGAGCATGTCTGTCATTACTACTCTAAAACTGGTTCTCAAATACTTAAACGTGAAAGAAAAAAAATGTAAGAAAAGAAACAAGCATGTCATCTGCTGAAATCGCCATTTAGCACACTCTTCTACCTGGGCTACTGTTGCTTTTAAAAATGTTCTGCAATCAAGGCAATTAAGAAGTCAGCCCCACCCGCATGGCTGACCACCCTGGAGTGCCTCTATTGAGCTTATAATAAAATCAGAATCATTTAACTAAAATCCAACATGCTTGGCCATTTTTAAATAGAGAAAAATAATTAGACCAGCCTTCCTAACAGCCTGTTAGATAAAAGATTTAAAAATATAGACCTTTATAGTCTCTAGTGCATATCAATTTTTTTCTAATTTACCAAATGGTGAATTTTAAAGAAAAAGGCAAAAATGAGAATTTTAATGAACTCAGCAAGCACTGGCCTTCTGTAATGTTGCTTACTTGGAATATATCAATTGATATTAAACTGAGACACTTTCCGAAATGTAATGCTTTGAACATGTATCAGTTTTGCACAAGACAATAAAGGCTTTCTTAGGAACAATATACCTTGGAAATTTTTCTAATTGTTATTTTAACATACCTCAAAAGCTTAAGCAATGCATTTGGTAAAAATGTTGGATCTTCTGTAAGAAAATATAGCAGGGTTTAAAAGGCTTTGTTGAAGGTCATTTGGGTCTAAGCATTGGGTATGGATCACACATCTTTAAAGGAAGATATTAATTTCAGGTTAAAAATAAGGCTTTGTCTTGCTGTACTGAAAGTATAATAAAGGACATTTGAAATAAAATATAGAAGAACCAGGACAAGAGTAGAGTCAAAATAATATAGTACAAACAAATATTCAGACTGGTATCCCCACATATTTTAACCTTATTAATAGAATAGGCACCATAGCTTTCTTCTCAGGATTTCCAATGGAATACTTTTTAAAATAGCATTGTAAATTGATAACATTCTTATAAGTAACAACAGTCCCTATGTTTCTTGAGCATTTATTATGTGTCAGGAACTGTGTTCAAATTCATGTTCACATTAAATCATATCCATAACTATGTTGAGTAGATATCCTGAATTTGGTGCTTTATAGTTTTAAGAAATGAAAGTTTTCAGAGTCTTGTATTAGTCAATGGTTAAGTCTGTAATTAAAATTAGTTCTGATTTACTCCCAAAGCCATGCTGTTATTCACAGTACTGCCTATTCCAGCCTTATTATTAGATTATGTTTAGGGTTTTCCTGCTGGAAGGAATTGATTCAGTGTTGAACTCCACCATCTGAGGGAGTTCAGCATGTTTTTCTGACTTAATAAATAACCTTACCCATGGAGGAATGAGTGAGATAAAAAATCAACCCCAATTTTACAACCTATCTTTAGACCATTACAGAATCCTTAGGGTTCTGAGATAACTACCTGCTCCCCTGTCTTGCTGTTGTAATCAGCTAGTCAACACTTAGGTTTTCTTATGTAGGACAATATGAAGAATGGGACTGAAATGGCAGACCTGTGTGCAAAGTGTGCTGGCTTCAAAATTAGGTCATTTTGATTCTAATTCCAGACTAATAAACATTTAACCTGGAATATGTCAACTCTTTTGAAGGCTTCCAGTGGTATTCTGGAAAAGGCTTTTAAAGGTTCCTTAGTGCTGACTGTCTACATCTCTTCTCAACTCTGCCTTCAATGGGGTCATGCTGGTGGTAGTTTAGGTTCTGCAATGACCTCAAAAAAGATCAAATGATACGCGGAGCCTACCCTTCCCCCACCAACAAGTTGATAAATGTTTACCAGCACATCTCCAGGCAATTTCCTTATTGGTTAAATAGCTTGCATTAGGTTAGGGCTGGCAATCAAGTCACACCTAAAGATACACTTCCTTGGTGGGCTAGCAGCCTACAGGTTCTACAAGGAAGAAATAACATCAAATAATTTATAGATGTTTCCAAAAGAGGAGATCTCACTTCTCTTCTTCCTAGCACTGAGATTTACTTCAGATGCCTTCATTGGTCTTATAATCATAAAGCAGTCATGCTGAAATATTATTAGAACCAGAGTTCTGTGGCAAAACCACTCCTGCATAGGTGCTACTGCTGCATAATACTTGGCATAACTTTCTGCCAATGCCTATCAATGGCAAGATTCCTGTGCTACTTCTTCATCAGGGAGAAAGAAGCTGACCTGAACTTCTGTTTGGAGATCCAGCAAATTTGACAAAAGGTAAAGACAGACATTCACTGTCTCTCCTCTGTGTATAGTACACAGCCATGGAAACCACAGCCTATTATTTTTTAAAGTGGGGAACTTCAATATCAGAGATGGTCCAAATTTAGACTTTACCACTTACTACTACAGTTTGACCTTGGAAAAGTTAGCTAGCATCCATGAAGCTCAATTTATTATTTATCCATAGTATGAAAGTGATAATATTGACTCCCCATGCATGTGGCTGATAATAAACATAGCAATTCGTGAAGATACTCCTCAATGTCTGTTACAGTAAAAATGTTATTATAACTGAGTATTATTAATTTGTTAGTAAATGTTTCTTTTTCAATAATTCATCATTGTTTTTCATAGTAAAGAATTTATGGAGGTGGAAATGGCTGAGGGATTTTACAATATTCATGTCTAATACTCCATATCAGGTTTTTAACTTGGTTTGTAAAATAAAATCTTTAGTAAAGATCTGTTGCCCACAACAATGTGTATTAATGCAATCTTGGGAAATAAAGGAAAATGGTTTTAGGGTTTTTTGGGGGGTGGGAGTGGGGGCGATAACAGAAGGTAGTTAATAACCATGGGGAAGTAAGCCAATGAGTGTCAATATGAGAAGAAACTTCTAAATTGTACTCTCCACACTGAGAGAGGCTTAGCAATCTTGATTAATGGAAAGACCTCCCACAGTAAATGTCATGGATTTATGATCCATTTTTAATTGAATATTAAAGCAAATGATGATTCTCAAAATTCATGCATAGGATTACCCATAGTTAAAAAGAGGTCTACAAAAGCATATTAAAATCTTACAGTTAATACAATGAGACTTTACCTCACCTGTTAATGGAGAACAAATTTTTCTCCCCTGATCACAGATTTAAACAGTTGGAAACTCAAATAAGTAACTGGAGCAAAGACTGACTTCATGATTTTGCCTAAAATTCACCTGAATGTTTTCCTAATAATGCTGGACAGTTTGTTATTTTCTTTTTTCTCTAGGTCCAAAATGGGGCAACAGTTTTTGATTATTTTTATGAGAAATGGCAAAAGGACATGATGCCCTAGATGACCAGAATGGGGCTGGGCAGGAGGTTGCTTGCATTGTGATAAGACAAAGATAATTATAGAAGCTTAATGATTTGTTCAGGTTGTAAATGTGGGGATGCACTTTGCTAACCTTGCTATTTTATTTTGGATTTGTGAATAATGAGTAATTTGTTTTAGGGCATTCAAAGGGTTTAAATGTCACATCCAAGACCACGACCTTGTCATTTTTAAGTGCCCGGTTAGATAGAATAATGGTTGTGAAGGCCAATGGGTGCTTTCTTTAAATTAAAAGGTTTTTAGAATACATTTGAACTTGATAATATTTCCATAATTGTTTGGTGGAAAATATTTTTAAAGACTTATTACTTTAATAAATGTTAAAGATGAAATTAAAATGTGTATCACCATGCAAAATGAACACTGTGGTAAACTTTGTCTTTAAATGTCACTTTTAATGGAGTCTTCTACTGAAAGAAGTATAGTTTTATGATCACATAAATACTCTGGTTATAAAGTTATAGCATTTATCCATATTTGTTTCATACCATTGCACTATTATGTTTCTTACTTTATTTTTTTATTTTATTTTTATTTATTTACTCTTCACCCAGTCTATTTTTACAAAGAGATTGAAGTGACTTACAACAAAATAAAAGCAAAATCAGTCCTTTGAACTAGTAACAAATGGGCCAAAGTATGGAGTACTGGCAAATTGAGGAAAATAATGTTACCAGGTAACATTACTACAGAAGGCTGCAGCTAAGAAATTACTGGAAAATTCATGGCAGCACAGGCAAAAGTAATATAATGGAGGATGAATTTCGTTTTTATATTTTAATATTAATAAAAGACCAGATTATCAAATATGATGTTTCCATATGCTGAGCTCTAAGAATTTTCATTGCAGAGATTCTTATTTAAGTCATCGATCAGTTATGTTTATATCCTACCTAGAGTCCATTTCTAGGCTGCTGCCTCCATTCCTCAGCAACTCTCATCTGTGTTTTTCTCTGGAGCTTCTTTGCACAGAGAGGAAGCACTTAGAGAAGCACAGGAATTCATGCTCCCTTCTTCGTGGGATCGCTCATAAAAGCTGACTGGCCCACGTACTATTTAGCATCCCAGTCCTACCCATGCAGTGGGCAACCTTGTAGAACTATTCCAATCCAGAGCTCCTAGGAGACCAGGCAGAGGTCAACCTGCCCAATCTGCTGTTTCACCTCACTTTGTCCCCTTGCCCAACCTATTTCATTGACTTCCTCCATGTTTTTCCCCTGAGAATGTTCCCTCAATAAATCATTTGTTCAAAAAATCTTCCTAAGACAAAGTAAAACACATTTTTGTAAGAAGAAATAAATCATTTTCAATAAGATGTTTTCTAAAATAATGGAGAGAGGCTAGATTTTTTAGACAGCTAGTTCTTAACTCTTCCCTTAAAACCTGAGGAAATAATATTAATTCATAAGTTTTTAAAAGCTTATACAAAGTATCCTTCATCATGTTTCTAATTCTCCCTTAGGTTTGCTTTATATGTCTTTTTTTTTTCTGGCTTTGAACAACAGGAAAATTATTTTGAATTTGTCCAGGAGGATGAAATAATCTGGAAAAAAAAAAACAACCTTTTCTCTTTAACCAAAGAAAAAAAGGTCGAGGGTAAGACAGTTTATCAGAGAGTTTGAGGCAGTTTTTGGATTCTGATCAAAAAAGTGTGTGCAAGGAGTCCTCTAGACCTGTGTTGAATCTTAGGAATCACCACCATGTAGCTCAAGGTTTTCAACAACTAAATGATATCTCTTCTGTTTCATCATAAAATGACATGATAGTAATATCTACCTGCTTGCCTTGTAGTAAAGATTAAAAATAACACATGAGAAGTCTCTCAGAGAGTAAATAATAAAATGACTGCTTAATGACTCAGTCACTTCCTCAAACACCTCATTTTTAAGTTAACAGTTATGATATTAAAAAATACTGAACCATTGCATAAAGTGTGTGTGAAAGGAAAGTCTATGAATAGGAAATAAGAGAAAGACAAAAAGAGTAGAGAAGACATAGAAAGAAAGAGGAAGAATAAGGAAAAGGCAGAGGAGGCAAAATATTAATCTATGATGAGTTCATAATGGCCTTTAATCATAATTATCTAAGACTTAGGAAATAATAGCATTCATCAACCCAATAAAATATGTATTATTTAATAAAAATACTCCAGGAAAAAGATCACAGTATTAGAGGGAGATGGGTGATGGTCATGTTCCCTTCCAGTGAAACATAGCATTAGGGACTTGGAAGTTTAGTTCATGTGACTCCCTACAGGACATGTTTGTGGTCTTGAAAGTTATCCCTGAAATTAATGATTCAAACACATTTTTAATTGATTTTAGTGAAATATTTAATAAGATGTTTAACAAATGAAATTACTTCTACAGGTCAGGAGAGAGGAAGCTGAGTAGTTTGCATCTATAGGAAAGACAGGACAGGAATGGCTTTGAGTTCAAGCCACAGCAATTGCCTAGACAATCGCTGTGGAAATAAAGTACTCACCAATCCCTTACAGAGAACTCCAAAAGAATGAAGAGCCCACCCCTTCCGAAACAGCATCACTGGAGATGCCTTTTTTTTTTTTTAAGAGGACTCCAGGAAGGGATATTTGGAAATACATCTCGGTTTATATTTGGGTATTTTCAAGGCATGATTAAGGATTCAAAAATCTCTGTATTAAATAGAAGATTACTTTGTTTATTTGTTGAGTGGATAGTTTAGGGTAAAAATTCCATATCTGTCTTAGAATGATAGTGATATCAGGTTATCCTATTCTTCATTACATGCCCAAGTTTTTTGAGAGCTTACAAGTTCTCAACAGGAAGAAAAATTCAGCCTGGCTCATTTCGATAGAGAGTATGGAGCCTGCTTGGAAAATAGAACTTGCAGGGAAGGAAATAGTAAATCTGCCTCTGCTAGCAGCCAGTCTGGTAGTTTCCTTTACTGAGACTTGAACATTTTTCAACTAACTCCTTAAGCTCTTTCAATTTCCTCCCTATTTCCAAAGGTCTATTTGCTAACCTGGCATAATGAGGACACATAAGGTGTATAAATGTTGTCTTCAGAATCATGATGTTATGGAGGTGCCGATTGCATTAGACCAGTGCTATTCAGTGCTGAAAAAAAATCACTGTGAGACCAGGGGACTCAGAAAGACATAGGCAGTCGAATGTCTCTGCTTGGAGCCAACAGTGTTGCTCAGTCAAGTGGCCAAGATTCCTCTCTATAGTAGAAATTATGCTCTACCAAGGAATGAAGATCCAAGCACACCTGTGAACTGCCTTTCAAATCTCAGATTGAAGGGTGGTGGCAGAGGCTGAGTGCTCCTTGAATAGCACCTTGGAGTGCTTTCCATGTTATCTAACGGGGATGTCAACATTACTCGAAAGTGTTCCATATACAAAAGGCTGAACTCCAAACGATAGGGCTCTTTGCACTCAGCACTTTGAGTTCACATGTAAAACTACGTCCTTGGATGTCAGCCAGGCCTGATATCAACATCTCAATCTCTAAACCCAGGTATTACACAGAACAAAAATATCCCCTCCCTACCACTGTGCATGTGCACGCACACATGCACTTATATGCAATTATTTCTTACTCCCTGAAGATCAAACTCTGCAAGGACAGTCATCCTGTAATTCACTGTGTGCTTTGTCATCTAAGAATGGAAAAGTTTTGACATTTTATCTCAAGTAAGGGAAGCCAACTAAATTTATGCTTAACTATTTTTTTAAAGCTATTCAACTTTTTATTTGCAAAAAAACTAGAAAACAAGAACTCTATTTCAAGGTTATTTTCTGTCCTTGTTCATCTGTGAAGCCTTGCCAAATCCTCTAGCTAAGAAAGATAAAAAGCAATTCAATCTAGCATATCTTTTTTTTTAGGACCCCCCACATTAGAGCCTAATTATATTTGAACGAGAGTTTTCCAAACTTATTTTGGTCCTTTTAATATCCCCTCCAACTAGGGTTCTGCAGAGCATAATCTTTTAAGTGCTTGACTGCAAGGTGCATTATGTGGTATTTGCATCTTATAAGACTATGTAAAGTAGAAAAATGAGAGTGGATAACTAAAATTCCCCATGCCTCATTTCCCCCGTCTTCTAAATTGAATTAATAGAATCTGTCGTATTTCTTTCTGTCTCACGACCTTGGGGAGGTTTAAGTAGAAATGACCTGTAAAAAGTTTTTATAATTTGTGTATTCAGTTACTGTTTCAGGAAAATTAATTTCAAAAAAAGTGCAATGCCATTTAGAGCTTTCTTCAAACGTTATTAAATCCTGAATGATTGTACAATTTTCTATCAGCATGATTTTTCCAGGGAAACTGAGGTAGAAAGCATCTACATGTTCAATTAATACTAGTAATGCATAAAGAATGAATTGATACATGCATTTGTATGACCTTCCAAGGTCATAATAAACTCCAAGAGTCAGTATAATTTAAAGTATATTTAGAAACAAAAATAAAACAAAACAAAAAACAGAAACAGATTTGTTAAAGTGATCTTTTAAAAATGTTATTACTTACCTAGTTTTACTCCCCTTTCATGAGGCAGAATTGTGACAGTAACAAGTGACTTGATTCAGATACTTGAGATACTTGCATATAACAGAATTTGGTGAATCTGAGTGTTGATACATTGGGGGCATTTTCCATGTGCTATATGTGCTAAGGCTTGGTTCTTTCATCAAAGTCTAATGATATTATTTGGGGAGTAAATATTGGCACTTTCCTGGTTGGTGTTTAAAATCATCAAAAATTTCTCCCCATCAGAATTTAGCCACACTTCTAAGACACATCCTGAGGGTTTAAATTTCCTAACAGTGAAGGTAATAGTAGGACCATTTTTCTTACTCGAGTAAGTTGTCAGTTGTGTGGAATTCTGTATACATTTTATTAACACCTATAACATCTCCCTTCGCTTTGAGTTTCACCAAACTGACTTGGAGTCATGTAGTGCTGCTGTCAAGGGTTAGAATGCAAGAGATTTTAAAGAAATATTTGCCTCATCTGATGTTATTCCCATTTGCTTTCCTAAAGGAGATCAAAAAGAAAAAAAAATGTGGGAAGAATGAGCTCTGAAGGGAAAAGTTTCAATATTTAGAATAAAGGTCTTCCAAACTCTAGATTTGTCCCACCACAATGACTTGGTCTAGGCATTTAGTTCGTAATAAATCCCATTCTCTGTATTCCATCTTCAGAACTGAAGGCAACTCTTAAACTCAAATCTTTTTTAAAAAATTGCAGAAATCATTTACAGCAATGACAACATGCTAGTTGCAACTGCTCCATCAACTGAGGAAGGATTCCTTTTGGAAACACACATATAATCCTGAGCCTGTGTTGTACCTGCATCACCTCCGAGACATGCAATACTGATATTTGTTAATATTGATTACTTTCCCCAGTCTCCTCATCTATAAAATGTGAGAAATAATGAAACCCCATAGTTATCCTGCATTCACATGATATAGTGACCATAAAAAAATTAGTACAGTACCAAAAAGAATACAGGCATTATCCCCCTCATCATCCAATCACATGAAACATCACTTTCTGTGTAATTATGAGTCAACATTCCCCAAAATTCAGATTTTTTTGAGAAAGCCATACAGTATATGAAGTTTATCCAAAGTCTTTGCTTTCTCCTAAAAAATATGAAATTTTAGGGTTTGATTTTATTGTTAGTATTTTTCCTGAGACCCAACATGGTACTGATGAGGCCTCAAATTGAAATAGTTATTGTGATATCAAGATGTCAAAACAGTTGCCGTGTGCCAGAGTAGAAGAGTGTTTTTCACGTTTATGTTCTAAGAAAGGGATGAAAAAACATCCCATTTTTCTCTTCTTTCTTGATGCTAAGGAATAGACCATTCATTTCATAATAAGTGTCACCCTCTGTATTTTGGGATTTATGACAAGTGTATCCCCAGTTATAAGGAAACCATTTTTATTTTCAGGTAAAGCTTTAAAAGGTGAAATAGATACACTCCCGCCATTCATCCGACTTGATACACTTCCGTTCTTAACGTTATGACCCTTCACTTGAAACTTCCCATTTTCTTAAAAATCACTCACATTTTGCTTCAAGAATGAAGCTTAGTGCCATGGAATTCTGTCTTGCTTAAGAGAAAAGTCTGTCTCTCTCTGACTTTCTCAACCTCCCCTAGTTGTCTTCCTTGCTGAACTGTGTGCATCAGACTCTGAGCCAGGTGCACACAGTGACACACACATTGGAGGGAAGCACTCAGAGATCTGGGAGAGGGTAACTGTCCAGCCACAGTGTTGAATTCAGAATTAGAGGAATATGTTTACATCATCATTAATATGGGGATGATTCCTTCTTTTCCCCATGTCCTATCTCTGCGCTCTATCGGTTTTAGGGAAAACATAGATGATCTAACCAGACTTGGTGATCTCATTTAGACATTTGTCAGCAAAATGTTTTTGAGACTTTAATTTGGTTGTGGGGAGTGGGGGAGACCACCTGGTTTTCTTAAGAAACAACAATTAAATAATAAATTAAGATCCTCAGCAAGAGGTTTGGGCTTCAGTCAGGGCTTGAGGGGAGAGGGACAGATGGACTTGCTGGGACTGCAGTGAGCCAACAAACTAAAGCGAATCAGACTAGAGTGACAAAGAAAAGCAGGAGGAGCACACAGATCAGTCTACTTTGCAAAGCCTTCTTTCAACCGGGATCATTTTGTTCCATGATTAAGACGTAGATCCAATGTGTTGATGTTCAGTGCTGATCAGAAATAATTCAAGTTCTGGATAGAGTGGATTTCACAATACCTACAGTTATTTAGTATTTCAGCAGTGAGGTATCCGTTCTTACCATCAAGAATGATTTTTTTTTTCCACCTGCAATCATCCTTCCAATGCATACACTTATTAGAGCAGTTTTGGTGAGTCAAGAAATTATTTCTTTATGTCCACAGTAGGTTTTAGATTTTTTTTTTTATTTTTCTATGTTTTTCCAAGGCTTTACTGTGGGAGAAAGAGTAACCAATAAGGTATTCGAACAATTGATTCTATTAAACTTCTGTCATTGCCAATGTAGATTTGGTTTTAGTTTTTTCTGTTATTGTTTTCCTTGGTTAATATCATTTTCATTGCACAAGTCAATCTATGTATCTAAGGTGGAACACAAGTCATTTCTGTTACTATAAAAATAGAATAAATATTTTAGAAAACACACACTATGCATTCTATCAAATAAAATTCCTAGAACAATATAGATGATTATCATGACTATCCTGTCTTAGCCACAATTTACTTAATTTTAGTCTCTATTTCTGTTTTTCCTTGTGTCATACTTCCCCAGTATTTAAGGTCTATCTTAGTGCCTTTTGCTTTCTACCACCTCCAAGCTAAGGTTTCTATTACTACCCACAACTTATTCTTTGCTAATACCATGCAGACAGATAAGTCTCATATCAGCAGTTCTAGCTCTGAAATAAGCCTTTCCATTTTGGTATAGTATCTAGTGTGAAGAGAGAGATCCTATCACACCTTTATGCTTTTCACTCATGACTTTCTGTTTATTCCTAGCATGAATTTGATTAAATAATGCATATTTCCATGGGCCATGATCATCTTCTTTCATTAGAGGTCGAACTTTGGACTTACTCCGGTAGACCCACCATTAAAAAATTCCAGAGTGAGCTCTATGAATATTTTCTATTCTCTGACTATGACTTTAGAGATTTACTTAGTCTCACCCTACACAGATGGGTTTTAATATAGAGGATCTGAGCTCTGAAAATAGGTAGAGACAAGAATATGAAAGCCTTTCTATGATTTGCTAAAGAGACAACTCCTAAGAGTTCATATGATTTGAATGTCATATTAAACCAAACTACTACTGGGACAAAAAAAAAAAGATTACTAAATACAAAAATGTTTTCAGTGGACATCTATGATACTTTATTCTCATAGTCCCTTTCTCAGTCTCTTAAAAGAAGATTCAATTTTAATAAAACTGCCATATCTTCTGGTCTATTTTCGAAAGTTCACAGGATATGGTTTAATCATGGAATAATTATCTAGACTTGTTTTTTAGCAAGTGGAATTCTGGTTTTAGAAAATCAACACAAGTGCATTTACTTATCCCTTTATGACTTCTTTTCATCCATAAAAGAGTGTCCTGTTCTTTGACCCCTTAGTTCTGCAAGGTCTCCTTTGTTTCCAACCTACTGCCCTCACCCAAAATTAAATACCCCTGGATTTAATGAGGATTGATTATATACTACTATGAAATATATATAAATATGCATCCTTTAGGTTTAGCTCCCTAAAAAAAATGATGAATGTTTAAGGGCAAAGACCACAGGAGGTTTTTCTTTCTATTCTACAACATTATATACATGGCAAGCCTTCATCACGTTATTACAAAAATAAATTTAAAGGAAAGCTTATTTTTACTTTAGGTCTCCAAATTAGATTTGCAATTGTCACCTAAACTATACTTCCTACTGAAAAACATTACATTTTCTTTTCTTTATTCAGAAAACAATTAGTCATTAAGAATATCAAACTCCCAAGGGCAGGGAAAAAGTATTTAAACCTCACCACATGTGGTTTGCAACAGGATTTTCTAACTGCGGAGACTAATCAAGCACACTGAATGCTCTAAATGTATTTTCTGTTAAACAGGGACTGCTGTAAGGCCAACTGCTTTGCACTCTTGTCTTTAGACTCATTAATTAACTAGCTTCTGTGCAAAATTCATTCTGAAGAAATAAGTTAACTCAAGATAATCCAAAAATGAATTGGCTTTTAGGACAAAAACCTGTCTCCTTAACACATATGCACATTGTGAAATGGTACAGTGAGAGCTGTCAAGTTGGTGGTTTATAAAATCAAGGGGACAGTTCTTATTGACAATATGTGCTGGGTGGGAATCTAACTTCACCTTCATAGATTTTATCTTCTTGATTGAACTGACTTCTTGGTTCAATTAAAAAGTTCAAATTGTTCTGTTTACATAAGTTGATGGTTAACTCATTCAAAATGTTGGAAAGTACTAGGCAATATGAGTTAGAGAAAGAAATTCCAAAGAGGAATTCCAATTGTGTCAGAGATTGCCTTTATGTTTCTTTTTATGCATTATTTTAATCTTTATTTAGTTTTCTATCTTTATCTAGTTTTCTATCTTCTATGAAAAATACAAAGATGGATCTAGCAAGCTAGCAAGCTTTCCTTCTCAGATAGACACATACATATGGTAACCAATTCTTGAGTCAAATTTGAACAGAATAGAACATTCAGTAATCATCTTTTCCTTAGCCTCCTGAGGAACTGAAAACTGAGATCATAGTGCCTATATGCCCATTGATATGACTGGGGGACTTTGTTCCAGGAATCCATCTTACTGCTTGTGTGACCTGAAGTCATAGCAATAGCATCTGTTTTCATTCTTTCTCCAACTCTGATTTTATTATAGTTCATTGCATTTCTTAATTCCGGAAGCATATCCTAAAGCACAGTTCTCCTGTGACAGATACTGGTAATTGTGATTCCAATAGCTCTTGTCAGAATCTTATTCAGCTCTGTGTATGCAGGCATAGAAGTTAGAAGATTGCTCTGACTTTTCCTTCTCAGGCCATTCCTGGACTCTTACTGTAAAATAATCTAACACTTGCATCCTGGAATTTCTTGTTGGCATGCTCAGATGCTACTTGTAACATGCAATGTGCTGATGCTATAACTGGGAATTTAAACAGCTGTCAACACGCCTAGCTGCATTTACTGGAATGCCAGTTTGTAGATTATATATTCATAAGAATAAATATATCAGCCAGCCTTGAAATTACCTTATTTCCTTTTTTATTGGATCACCATGTTTAATATTGGAGCTAGTTAAATTTTTACTGTTCATGAGAAGAGAAAGTAAAATAACAACCCCAAATCTATCTGTAACCAGATAGGAAGCACTTTCCAGTATGATATATATTTCTCATTCCTTGTCCTAACACTGACATTTGTCTCGCCATCAGTATGTGCTATTTGCTTAAGTGTGAGCAGCCTTTCCATACATTAACTCATTCACAGGAAATATACAAAACATTATGCTGAATGTTTGGGCATGTATTATCTCATTTATCTGAAAATGTATGAAGCATTTTTGTATGAAACATACCCCTAATGGTATGAAATATTATCCAGCTTTACCCATTTATTTTAGATGTGTCTTAACCACTATAGCTCCTCACTTGAGATTGGAAAATGCTACTTAGAAGGATGGGAGTAACAATGGGTAGTTGAAATGACAGGAAGGTAGAAAGTATTTTGGATAGAATGAGAGTCAGAAAGCTTAAGAATGAGCGGGATAATAGAGGTATTTTGGGAAGAAGGTGCTAGTTTTTTCTTAACACATATCCAAATACAGCTACCAAAACCCAAAAAGAATGTGCTTAGATTAGAAAGCTCATTCATGTGAAGAATTCATGATAATTTACTCTTAATTATTGCTCAACTAGATCATCTAAAAAATAATATATTCCACATAAATGTCACCATAACTCATGTTCACATAGATAATACATGTGATATAAATGCATATTATATATACATAATTTGATTTTTATTCAAGATTTTTAAAAGTTTACTATAGAATTATTTCAATAACAGTTTTTCAGTATTTGAAGATATTTAATGGCCCATTTTTTTGCCCTCAATTATTTAATGGCTCCCACTGAAATTATTTAATCTTCAAAACCAGGCCTGCAGTGTTCTTCAAGATCTCCCCCTTAGCTATTTACCCAGCCTCACCTCCTCCAAGACCTCACTTCAAGCATCAGTGTCTGGCAATACTAAACCATTTCCAGGTAACTGAAGACACCTGAGGTCCACTGCTGCCTTTATTTATTCTTCCTTGTGCCTCAAATCATGTCTTTCTTGTTGTTCAATCACAAAAGCTCATCCTAGCCTTCAGAACTCTATTCAAATGTTCGTTCTACTTAGGAACTTTCCTTGATATCTTGTTAAAGATTGGGGGTCATACCTGCTTGTATTGAGAATAGGTATATTTCAACTAATTACCTAGCATGCTGTGGTTTTCATTTTCACAAGTCTGTCTTCTGTTAAAGACTAATCCTGAAGCATGGACAGTTCCTTCTTCTTACATTGCTAGCATCTTGATGTTGTCCCTTTTCATACCCAGATAATTCATGACTTATTTGTTGTCTAAATAAATGAATAATATATGCATAGATGGGTAGATTGATGGAGAGATGGATAGATGGGTACATGGTAGGTGGATGTATGGATGGGTCAGTAGATGGAAGGATAGAGATGGAGGGAAAGATGAATGGATGGTAGAGGGGTGGATGGATGGATACTGAGTGGATGGATAGATGGGTGAATAGACAGAGAAAGGTTTTTTTGTATGCAATCTTTCTAACAGCAGAGTTTTGTAGAATCTGAGATTACTACATTTTTCATCAAAACCAGACAGATCTATAGCATCTAAATTCTAATTTTAAATTATTTAAAACTATTTTTTTCTATAATGCACTGAGAACACATTCTCTCAACCAAATTACTTCTAAAACAAAATCCAAAAAACTGGTTTAAAAAAAAATGGTGGCTTTTTGGCTTTTTGCTTGGAATTAGTAAACAACTATAATATATAATCAATAACCAAAAATATGGTAAGAATGTTTGTTTCAAATAATGGTCATATACACTGTGATCAAGATTTTCTTTTCTTGTCTTTTCTCCGGGTAGTTTTTTCTTCTCTTTCAAAAAAATATTTTTTTATTGCCTTTTTGGAAAAAAAGTGCTAATTTTCCCCATGATTCTTAACTCACGTGCTTTGGAAAACATTTTCTCCCCTTCTATTTAACATTCTGGTTATTTGCAATAATTACATACAGAAAAGTGATGTGAAGGTCATTCTCCAGCATCTGGAAATGAAGACAGATTTCTGTTAATTAGCATGACAGAGATGATGCACAATCTATACTGTAAGCAGGTATTTGACAACAGTAGGAGGAATAGGAGAGGCATAAACTAAAGAAACACAGGGCACAGGGCACTGGGAAGAGACCCTCAATCTGAATGAGATACAAAGGGCAACTCTTCAACATCATTGTTGTGGACAAAGCAAAGGAGGCTTTAAAAAATGCTATCTTGCCAAATGACTCTTCTTCTCCAAGAAAAAAATGAACAGCATCTACCTCTGTTGATAATTACAGATATACAGGAAGATGTGGGTCTGCTGCCAACTGTCACATTGAAATGTGGAACATCAGTCAATCCTTTTGCAAAAGATTCAAGATAACATTAATTCACCAGTCTTGCTTCCTCATTCACAACTTTGTTAAAGGCCCGAGGCAAGCCTGGATTTTCAGACAATAAGGGAGATATCTGTCATTCCTGGGGTTCATTCTGCCTCTGGCCCAACAGCTGTTGCTTAGTGATAGATCAGTGAAGGAAAACATTATGCAGCAATGAAAAATAGATCTTGAGCCACTGCTCCTCTGTTCTTATTCCTCTGTTCTACATTAGTGGCAAAACTCTAGGATTCATTTAGCTGTAATCATTGGTTACTGAAGGGCGACTGTCTTTCAGACAACCATGATGGAGTTACCTTTGAAACAAGTGCAAATAAGGAGAAATCATTTCCCAATATAACTTCTTAGGACGGCTTTTGATAAAATGGCGCTTTCTCAGAGAAGCTGCCCAGAATGTAGATTACATTCATCAATAACAAATGAGTAGTTTTCACTTTTCTTTCTTTCTTTTTTTTTTTTTATTTTCCCCTCTCTAGGAAATGAGTTTATCTTCTGGAATTTCTAATAAGATTTGCTGAAGGAGATAAAGGGGTTTAAAATAAAATACCAATTTTTAAAGTTTTCAGGGTTTTTCTGTGCTATAATACCTAGTGTGTTTTATCACATCTTATTTTATTTTATTTTTCTTTTATTTATTTCTTAAGAAAGCCTCCTAGATAAATCTCATGCACTTTGACAAAAATGCAAGTTTTGACTACCGTCTTGTGATTCCCTCATGTAGACTGTTTGCACATTTAATAGGAATATTTCCCCTCTGCTTGTGCTATTTCTTCTAAAGTCAATAACTTTGGTATAGTCTTTCAGATCTCAATATAAGTAATTTCCATCTCAGCCTTGGAATAACGGTCAATAGTTTGTGATTTCTTCCACATAATTTAATCCATTAGATTTATTGGCAATGTTAGTGCCAAACATCAGATCTTTAATGAAAATGAAGATTAATATTTGGCCAAGTAACCTCAAATCAACAAATGTCTGAAGCATTTGTGTTGCCTGCATTGAACATTGATTTCTTTCTCCCAAAAAGCAATCTCTCACAGTAGAGAACACTTTCCTGAAGCCTATTCCTTTCTACATGAGTAGGAGGGAAGCGCTTTGAAACACTCATGGGGGAACAGGTTTTCTTTGAATCTCAGCTATGTCTTTGCCTAAAGAGGCAAGCCCATGTCAAAAGCACACTTTACATTTCACATGCATAACCCATTTCCCTTCCAAAACATCTTGGTGAGTTACAGCAGACGTTATTTTGTTTTGGTTTACTTTATTTGGGTGAAACTTAGTGCAGTTCAATCAATTTTTAATATAATAAGGAGAGTTTTAGTAAAAGTGCACAGTAGTGTAACTAAAAAAATTTTAACATAGAAATCAATTCCATCACCCCACAGTATCCTATTCTGCGTCTTGTTTCAGACAATTGTTCCCCTCCACATTGCCTGGGCCCTGACAAAAACAGATTTTTTTTTTTTTTTGGTATCGATATCATTTCACCTTCTGTTTTCTGGAGGGGGAAGGTACTGAGGTTTGAACTTAGGGGCACTCGACCACTGAGCCATAACCCCAGACCTGGGTTTTTGTTTGTTTGTCTATTTTATTTAGAGATAGGGTCTCACTGGGTTGCTTTGTGCCTTGCTTTTTTGCTAAGGATGGCTTTGACCTCTTGGTCCTCCTGCCTCAGCCTCCAGAGCAGCTGGGATTATAGGTGTGCACCATCACGACCAGCTCATTTCACCCTCTTCAGAGTTCCATACAGATACATTAATGCAGCATGCAGTATTTGAGTCTAGCTTCTTAGTGCGATGCCTTCAAGACTCATCCATGTAGTCATTTGAATGTAACAGGAGTTACTCTGTTTTATTTCTGAGTACCATTGCTTTGTATGAGTATATTGCACTACATTTCATCCACTTGTTAATTGATAAAATTTTGCTTTGTATCTAGATTTTAGCTAATATAAAGAAAGTTGTTTTGGATATCAGAATTCCAGTCTTTCATGGTTTTATTTCTGTTGGAAATAAGGTGTAGACTTGCTGATCACATATGAAGTCGATATTAAACTTTATAACAAACAACCAAACTGTATTCTGGATACACATTTCTGTTTTTCATTCCCAACTGCAATGTGTGAAGTAGATGTTCAGTTGTTGCACAGCTTTGCCCAAACTTGATATTATAAGTCTTTAATTTTAGGTCTTCTAATTTGTATATCACAAATGACTAATGATACTTTTCTGTTTTTGCAATGGATGCAAGTGCCAGCCATTTAATAATTATTTTGTAAAATATCTCTTTGAATCTTTGCCCATGAGTAAAATTTCAGATGTTCTAGTATTAAGTTTTGAGTTTTTCTGAATTTGGAGTACAAGTTCATCATCAGAAAATAAGCCCCATAATCATTTTCTCCTCTTAGCGATTCATATTTATATTTTCCAAGCAGTGGCTTTTGAAGACCTAAACATTTCATTTTGGTGTTGTATCACATGTAATTTTTATATTTCTTTAATTTTTTTTTCTTACTTTAAAATGGTTTCCTTAACTCAAGTCATCTAGTTTTCACACTAACAATGAGGTTTAGGATCCATTTTTGAGATATCAATTACATGGAGGAAGAGTTGAGGTTTGCTTTGTTTTCTTTGTATTTTCTATGCATTTCTTTGCATTTTCTTTCTTGTTTGTTTGTTTGCATATTAAGATCCAAATATTCCTAGTGACTCAGAAGGCTAAGGCAGGGGAATCACAAGTTTGAGGCCAGCCTCAGCAACTTAGCTAGGACCTTAGCAACTTCGCCAGATCCTGTCTTAAATTAATAATAATAATAATAATAATAATAAATAAAATAAAAAGGGATTGGGATGTGGCTCAGTGGTAAAGCAGTCCTGGGTTCAAACCTTAGTACCAAAGAGAGGGAGGAATCAAAATGTTATAGCTTTGCTGTTGAAACAGTTATCCTTTTCTATTACATTACCTTTGCAACTTTGTTGGGTCTCAATTAATTATTAGAGTATGGATCTATTTTTGAACTCTTTATTTTGTTACATTATTACAAGTCTATCTTAATATCAGTAGCACACTGTCATCTGTAACTTTATACTATGTCATGAAATCTGGTAACAAAATACCTGAAATAGAAGAATCAACCTATTAATATTTATGCTAAAATATTCTTCTGGTATTTGGAATAAAATCCATGTGGTCATAACTTATCTTTTTTTGTATATGACTGAATTTGGTTTGCTCCTATTTTGTAATTTTTTTTTGTTTTATAATCATGAGGGACATTGGTCTAAAGTTTCCTTAATCTGTTTTTGTCCAATTTTTTGCATAAGAGTAGTAGCAGAGTCACAAAAAGCATTAGAAATGTTTCCTCCTCTTCCATATTCCAGAAGAGTTTGTGCAGAATTTGTACTATTTATTCCCATGTGCATAGCAGGATTTATCAATGAAGCTATGTTGGATGCATGCTTTTTGTGGGGAGCAAGTTGGATATAGAGATTCAATTTATTTGACAGAAATAGAAATATTCATGTTACTTATTTCTTCTTGAGTGAGTTTTGATCATTTGTGTTTTCTAAATCACTTTTCATTTTGTCTAAATGATTGAATATGTGTTATTATGTTTCTGTTTATAGAATCTCCAAATAGTCCTTTTAATATCTGTGACTCTGTGGTTTAATCCTGACACCAGTAACTTGTCTTCTTTCTTACTGACATGTTTATGGTACATAATATGGTCTCTCTGGTGAATGTTCAATGTGCAATTAGGAAAAAAAAATTAAGGAATAAAGGTTTTTTTGAGTCAGTATTATTTTTAAATGTCAATTAGGCCAATATGATTGATAGAGCTGAACAAGTCATTGTGATCTGTAATGATTTCCTTTCTATTTCATCAATTGTTAAGACAGCATTGTGAACTCCTTAGTTTATACCCAAAGGATTTTAAAACAGCATACTACAGGGACACAGCCACATCAATGTTTACAGCAGCACAATTCACAATAGGTAAATTGTGGATCCAATGTAGATACTCTTCAGTAGATGAATGGATGAAGAAAATGTGGTATGTATACACAATGGAATATTACTCAGCATTAAAAATGAATAAAATCATGGCATTTGCAGGTAAATGGATGGAGTGGGAGAATACAAGGCTAACTGAAGTAAAATAATCTCCCCCCCAAAAAAGCTGAATGTCTTCTCTGAATAGGTACTGAGTCATAATGGGGATGGGGGCAGAGGTGAATGAGAGGAATAGATGAACTTTAGATATGGCAAAAGGGTGGGAGGGAAAAAGAGGGGGCATGGGGGTAGCAAAGATAGTGGAATGAGATGGACATCATTATCCTAAGTACAGGTATGAAAACATGAATGGTGTGACTCTACTTTGTGTTCAACCAGAGACATGAAAAATTGTGCTCTATAGGTATAATATAAATTGTAATGCATTCTGCTGTCGTGTATAACTAATTAGAATAAATAAAATTTAAAAATTAAAAAAAGAAGAGAAGGATGTGGAATCTCCACTTAAAGGTTTTTTGTTTGTTTGTTTGTTTGTTTTGATGCTGTTGTTTTGTTTTTCTGTTTCTTTCCTCTTTTCTCTCATATTTCCTTTCCTTTCCTGTGAAGCTCTGTTATTAGGGGCAGGCATACTTAGATTTTTCCTGACACCTTGATGAATTGGTTTTTCAAAGTCATTATGAAATATTCTTCTTTATCCTGGTGATATTCTTTGTCCTTAAGTATGCACTTCCTGTTATTAACATATCTATTGCAGCCTTTTCTTTTATCATTGATTTTTCATCATTTACTTTAACATCTTTGTTTAACATGAATTTAAATGAGGTATCTTTGTAGAAATCATATGGTTTGGTCTTTTTCTTGTCTTAATAAAATCTGAAGATCTCTTTCTTTTAATTTGACCATATTTAGCATTCTTATCAGCTGATTTTAAATCGACCATCTTACTATATTTTCTTTCTCTCTTTTCCATCTCCTCTATCAAACTTCTATTTTCTAGCACCCTCGCCTGTTCTAATCACCCAGGCTAGATACCAGACTATACGGAAGAATCCCTATACCCCAGAGCTCACTGAATTATTTCCACTGACCAATCTTAAGCATACTTTATCCTACTTTACTTGTTGTTTCCTGCAGGAAACAGAGTTAAGGCTCTGGTTTGTGCTTCCTCTCTCTTCCTTTCCTAACTTATTGAGACTAGTGCTCTCCCTTGTGTGCCTGCACTTCCACACCGAGCCAGTATGGCCTGCCCCTCCTCTTGGAACTTTTAAAAATTGTCATTTCGTTAACAATTATAGCTAAAATATTGACCTTGTTAAAGTTTTCTATTAACCCGCTGTATTTTAATAAATGTGCTTTGGAGTCTCTAGTTTTTCAGGAGGAAAGGTAATTGCTGCTCTCCGCCATAGCCAGAAGGAGAAAAAGACAGAATCTTATGTCCATTTTAAGGTTAAAAATGACCATCCTCAGATATTTTGTCAACTGTCAAAGTCCCGGTGTCAACCATTGGCTTATGAATTCAATATATTTGTTCAGCATTCTCATTAAAAAGTCATTTATTCATCCTAGGTTAGGTTATGTTACTATATCAATTTTCTGAAGCTGTTGTAATAAGTTATTACAAACTTGTGACTCAAAATAAAAATAAAAAAAAAAAAAACCACAGGTTTTCTTAAAGTTCTGGATGCCAGAACTTGGAAATTAGTACCACTGGGCCCAAATCAAGGTACAGACCTTCCCACATGCCCTTCCTCTGGAGCTTCTAAAAGAAAAACCTGTCCCTTGCCTCATGCAGGTTCTGGTGGCTGCTAACTTTTCTTAGATCCTGGTTATATCACCCCATTCTTCAAAATTAGCATTTTCCATCTCTGTCTACTCTGTTTTCTACAGCTTTCTCCTCTATGGATGGATGAAATTTCCTTCTGCCTTTTTCTTATGAGGACACAGTTAGGCCTCACACTGATTATTCAGGATTATCTCCCCGTTTCAAGTCCTTTAAATTAGTTATGCTTAAAAATATTTTATTATTTCTTGATGTAACAACACTCATAGACTCCAGGCACTACCCCAAGCCTATCTTCAGGGGGATACATTTTTGAGCAAAGCACAATTACCTGGTTTCTTTCATATATATATATATATTTTTTTTAAATAAAAAATTCACCTTGCTTACTGTCACCATTTATTTGCAGAATACAATGTATTGTCCACCTGAATAGAAAATAATACTCAACAGGTAAATCTTTGACGTTTTGAGAACAATATGGTATTAGCTGAAATTACTGATGATTTTTCAGTAGACTAGAATGAAAGAAACCCACTTCAGACTTCTGTAACATAAGTTTTCCAGTTATAGAAATTTCAAGTTTGCTACTTCTTAACTTTGTTCCTTTAGTTCTTGGGGGAATGGACAAGGGGAAAAAATGAGATTTTGTTTAAAAACAGTGACAACAAGTCTTATGTGTTCCTCTTCAAATGCAGAAGAGACCATGTAGGATGAAGGTGCAAGAGATTATTCACAAAATATATGCTGACTCCATAAGTTTTCAATAACATTAGAGTCTAGTATATACTAAGCACTTGCTAAATACCCTCTGAAGTAAAAAAAAAATGAATAAATAATGAATAACCAAAGCAAAACATTTCTTCTTATTATGTAAGAATATATTTTTTATTTATTGTTTACCTGCAAAAATGTCAATATATTTGTATAGGCTTATAATCTACTTTTAAAAAGTAAATATCATTGACTAGAATTAACAAATGCTTCCCAAATAACTTTTTTTCACTGAACATTACAGCCATATACTGTACATGAAGTATATAGCTTTCAGTTTAACTATTCTTACCAAACCTCTAAAAAGTCATAACCAACTGTGCATTTTGATATTCACAGATTCTAGGAGCAGTGGTGCACACCTGTAATCCCAATGGCTCAGGAGACTGAGGTAGGAGGATCGAGAGTTCAAAGCCAGTGAGTATTAAGCAACTCAGTGAGACCCTGTCTCTAAATAAAATACATAATAGGACTGGGGATGTGGCTCAGTAGTTCAGAGTACCTAAATTCAATCCTTGGTAACAACAACAACAACAACAAAAAAACCAAATATGACAAAAGTAGGAGAACTAGTCAATCTATTCTCAAAATCACTGCATGATAAAAATACCACCACCAATTTTTGGAATCTAGAGATAGAATTTTCTTTCTTTCCTTTTCTTTTTCTTGTGTTACTGGTGATTTAACCCAGGGGAACTTAACCACTGAGCTGTTATCCCTATCCCTTTTTATTTATTTATTTATTTGAGACAGAGCCTTGCTAAGTTACTTAGGGCGTCACTAAATTCCTGCTGGTGATCCTACAGCCTTGGCTCCCAAAGTCACTGGAGGCATGTGTCACCACATCTGGCAACACAGAATTTTCTAGTATTCTTTAGGTCCTGGTCTCTAATTTCTGCACAGTCATGTATTGGATGTATGATCTTGAACCAATTACTTAACATTTTTTACAATCTCTGATAAATTACAAACTTTATATATGTTGGAGAATTGTTTCTAAAAGAAATAGGGACCAGTGCTTTATGTGACATGGAAGAGTTAACTCAAGTTTGAGTATTTCTGTACCCCTCATCCTCAGAAATACTGTACAGTACATATATATATATATATATATATATTACAGATATATATATATATATACACACAATATATATTAAATACAGATATACCTAAATAATTACATAAGATATAATTTTTACCTACTCCTCAGTGGAATAAAAAAAAGAAAAAAAGTGCATGTTTCTGTATGTGTTTCAAAATGGACAAATACAAGGACAAAGGTTCAGAAAAAAAGAAATCAGTGATAATCAGCACAAAGGCAAAGTGTCCATGAGGAAATCAAGAATGAGTTCATAGGGGAAGAAGACACAGATACTAAATTTAAAAAGTCAGGATCCCATGGTATAAATGGCATATGGGAATAAAATCCAGAAAGCAGACAAAAACTAGCTGAAACAATCAGGACAAAACAATTAAGGATGGACATACATGAGTGATTTGGAAATGAGAGGTCTATTATGTTTAATTTGAAAGAACTGAGGACTCTGTTGTTCCTTTATTCTGCTGGGCTGCACGGAAAATACACGTTATCAAGATAGCTAATATTCTAGATGAACAACAACCACAAAAATCTGGTTACTGCCAGAGAGATTAGAATTGTGAGGGATTTAGTGTGAATTGAATGTGTGGTATTCCTTTTAAAGCTCAACTAGACACAGGATAAAATGTTTGACAGGACAACATTATAATAGAAAGCATTATTTCTGTCTTGAGAAGTTTCCTTTCTTTCTTTCTTTTTTTTTTCTTTCTATACAATCTCTTTTATAACCTGAAATAGATAACCCCTTGTAGAGGCATTTTGAGTGACAGGTTTTGTGGTGCTATTGTACAGAAGGGGGAACACTCCACTGCCAATTCAGGTAATGTTTGGCTGGCACATAATGGCCAGGCAGGTGAGTGAAGAGTGAAAGATCAATGAGATACCCTGTCATTGCAAAAACTAGGATACAGGGTAAATTTATTTTCTTCACCACATGGATTCCAAATTCAATTCTCTGTAGGACGTGTTTTAAAAAAAATTCTGGTGCAATAATTTGCATTGTGTATGCGTTCTGAAGTGGAGAAACTTACCAAGAAAATGAACAGTTTCCAAATTTAACAAATGACTGGTTGTGAATGGGCTGTATTTCTAAAGATGAAAATGTCAAAAAAATTTTAATACTCAATTATTGAAATAACAGACCATTTTTCTGTATTTTTTTTAAAAAAAGATTAATTCCTGGGAAGCATCAAAAACACACAGAAATGCACAAGTAGATATTTGCAGACATGTATGTTTTAATGTGCATGCACACAAGGATAAACTTATTTTATTTAGTTACCTGTGGTTATATGACCCCAACTGGCTGAAGATTTTTCCTTGCTTTCATAAATTATTAATTGAAGGGGGAAAAAACATTTTCACCATGCTAAATAATATATTAGAGAAGTTGTTAAATCATCTAAATATTTATATTAAGGTTATTTTATCTTTTCATTAACTCAGTTGAAGACCATCAACATTCTGAAAGTAACTTTAGTAAATGTAAAAGGAACATCAAAATAATCATGCATTTCCCTAGACTTATCATTCCTGGTGAGGTGCTCAGGTTTGCATGGAAAGCTGTTTTTATGAAATAGAACATGAGCTGTAAAACTTCATAGTTCTTCCAAGACTTGGCCATTTGTAAAATGAGAAAACAAAATAGTTTTTAATACAGTCATATAGAACTGAGTCTTTGAAAATGGAAAGAATTTTTCCTAGCACACTTCAATGGGATTTTTTTTTTTGGGGGGGGACCAGATTGAACCCATGAGTTATTAACTAGTGAATCATATTCTAATATTTCCAGCCCCTTTAATGTGATTTTTTTTCAATTTTATTTTGAAACAGGTCTTCCCTACGTTACATACAATCTTGTTAATTTGCTAAGGATGGCTTTGAACATGCCATCTCATGTCCCAGCTTCCCAGGCCAGTGGGATTAAAGGCATGTGCCACCACTTTTGTCAATTTGGTGGAATTTTTATACTGTTTAACCTGAAAGTAATTGCAAAAAAAAAAAAAAATCAGACAGTCGTTAATTGTGAGACATTCTACACTACAACCAGCCTAGCTATTTTAATTTGTCAGTGCTCTGAGGTGGGGGGGGAGATGGAGAATGGGCATTTTAGCTTAAAAGACTATCAAATAAAATATCTGATTCTTGATCAGATACTAGACTAAAGGAAAAAAAAATGTTTTTGGACAATAAAAGGCATTTAAATATAAACAGAATATAAGTAAAGATAAGTACTAATTCTAAATCAGTGTCAGATTTTTTTTTGCATAGTTTCAGGTTTGATTTTTACTACAATGAGGACTTGAGACCACAATATGTCAGTAGATAATTTATTTTGAAAGAGACCCCTGGAAGAGAAGTGGAATGGAGAGAGAGAAAAGGAAGCATATTCCTCATATAAATGGCACAATTTCTTTGCCATTGACATCTGGGTGTGTTTTCTCTAGGAATCCTCTAAGAAACTACTTTGAATGTGCCCCAACAAAGTAAGCTGAGAGATAGGGGGCTGGGATACTTACCTAATGACAGTGACTTCCTGCAGATGTTATCTTACTTTTGTTGCCAAGTGCATTTGCTCAGGTAAGTACTAAAAGGGGGAAAATGTTAAAATATATGGGAAAGTACATAAGATGACAAGCTTTCAGTATAAATAAGAACTATCTACCATAGCAGCAGCTGAAATCAAAACTGGGTTGACAGGTGTAATAATGTTATTGTGGTAATGTAAGATAATGCCCTCAATTCTATGACATAAATGTTGAAGTGTTTAAGGGTGAGATGTCAAGATGTCTGTCACTCAATATCAAGTGGATCTTGTGTATATGTGTACATGGAAGTCTGGTGTGTGTGTGTGTGTGTGTGTGTGCGCACATGCATAGAGGGGTGGTAATGGAGAGAGTTCAAGTCAATGTACTATGAAGTCTGTTGTATCATCCTTTGAACTTCAAGTCAGCTTAAAATTTTTCAGGAAAAAAAATTAGAGAATAAAAGGGATAGAGTTTCAATAGAGGGATTTAGAAAAGAAAAGGTTTTCATTGGTTTAAGGAAACTTAAGAATGGAAACAATAGAAGAATTTTGATCCTGTAAGGTAAAAACAGCAGTGCACACAGAAAGCCAGATGGGTGGAGTATTTGGAATTATTAGTTTCAAATTATCTTGTTTATTCTGTTATTCATGGTAATTCTTGTGTTTTTCCATGAAATACATAAAAAAATGTGTGTTTATGATATAGAATGCTTTCTCTCTCTCTCTCTCTCTCTCTCTCTCACACACACACACACACACACACACACACGCATGCACCTAAATATCATTTATACTGAAATTCACTGGAAGTTGCAAGAATATCAAAGTTAAAAAAATTAAGGGCTGAACTTGGGTAGCAATGCAAGTTAAAATCTAAAAACAATATGCATGAGGAGTTGATAGCTGAATAACTGGACATCAAAGTAGAAAAATTAAAAAGATCCAAAATAAACAAAGTTACCAATATTTTCTTATTTGTGTCCTATAAACTCACTGTACAATTGGTAATGAAAAAATGATAAATAAATGAATAAAATATACATTGGGTAATAATGAAGAGCTTGACTGCTTCAACAAAAGTAGGATTGAAGAGAAAAGAAGGATTTCTGGGGAGAGGAGAAAGTAAGTGACATGTTGAATTTCAGTGATTTTGAGATAACGTTCATTTCTTTCATTTTAATTGGACCTCAACAGTGAGTTACCCAGAAATTTATTGGATGATAGGACAAATAAGATGACAGATTCAAGAGCCATTAAATGTACACCTTTATGAGCACAAGGCTGCAGAGTCTCTAGACTGAAGCTATTTCCTCACAGGTACTGGCCAAGGCAAAAGGGATTCAAGCTATTCACAGATGCAGAAGTATCCATGGGGCAAAGGTGTGGAGGGTGAATCTGGTTATGGCTGGATGGTTTAGGTGAACTGCAACTCTGCAAACAAGGTGCAGGGTAGGAGAGTGGGAGGTGTTTGGCAGTCAACACACATTATATGTACATTTATCTTGGCATGCATCAGGGCCTCTTATTAAGGAGCCCACTTTGCTGGAGAGCAGAAACCATCATGGAGGTCTTGAGGGAGAGGTGAGTGGAAGGGATTTTGAGCTATGTAAGGCACTCCTATCAAGGTTAACCTGAGAAGAAAGGAGTCCATTTAGAATTGAAAGGGTTCTCTCAAACACAAATGGATGGTTTCTTTTCATCAGAAACAGGGATGAGTTTCTCCTAATCCTGGCAACAAAATGTCAATAGGGAAAAAGTGGTGAAGGTAAAGGAGTTTAAACATGAGAACACCAGAGTCCAATAAGAAGGAGAATGTGTCTAGCAGAGGAAGTCACCAAATACAGGATGTTTTCTCACTGCATCCCACATATGGTGGGCCGACTTCACCAGGGTGTGTGCTATCAAGAGCATTCTCCACTTCAAAAGGTCTCCTATAGTAGCCTACTATTTTCCCTATGGATAGTGATTAAGCAGGTGGGCACTGGAATAAGTCGTATTCCACCTCAATGGGCCAGACCTTACTAATCTACAAGGTTGGGGGGAGGGCAATGCTTATTCCAAAGAAATAAACCTGTGAGATAGGCAGATTACTAAGGACATTTTACCTACAAGATCAAGAAAAAAAATCTATTTTTTTTCCAAAGTTATAAACATGAATTTAGCACAACTGGAATGTAAAACTAGACCTGATTTATTTCAGATCTCCCTTTTTAAATGAATATATGGTATAACATTCTCTTGCAAATAAAGACTATATTAATCAGAGGAGCATTGCTTAGGGAAGCAACAAAATAAGAGTCAAGGACATCAAGTTGACATCACCTATTCAAATACTACACTGAGAAAAGAATGCCCTGGGCAGAGCAATGTGACTATTTTAGTTTTCTTTGAAGGCAATCATTTTTGGGGAGGCATGTAGGTTTTCTTTCTTTCAAGGCAATTTCTATGCAGAAGTAATTGAACTGGGTTTTCTTATCCAGGTGTCATAAAACATAAGAAGAACACATAATTCATTCACTTCCCTAAATTTTCATCTATGAAATCCCTTTCCAGTCATACTTTCGCTTCTTGAAATAAGTTACCATTGGAAGGCAGTATTGAGTTTTCTGGGCAATTTATTTATCTCTTCTGAGCATTCACATAAGTTGTAAAAACACTAAACCCATCTACTCTAATATACTGTGAAGGTAATTCTGAACTAGAAACCCTTTGGGTCAAGCTCTAAACAGGAGCCAAATCCATAATTGTGCTCCCTTTTGAAAGACATCTATTCAGCCACCTACTGATCAGATAGTGCATCTGATATAAGGTCTCATCCCATTTTGCAAATGACTATGTTATGGTTAAAATGGGGAAAGGAGCTTGCCTCGGGTCACACTGCTATGCAGCTGTAAGGATCACACTGAATCCCAAAGTCCTCCTTCTACTTATCACAGGAGCACATCTAAGAAAATTCACATTCTAGAGACAACTTTGGAGAGGAAATTTGTTACTTTTTCTTGGCTACAACACTGATAATGGCAGATGGTAAGGGCTGGAGACATAGTCTAACTATTTTGTGATAATTAGAAAATATTCATATGAAGACTAAATTCCAACTGTTTCTTTGGACTATTAAATCACTGACTTGGACATGGCATGGGACAAGGCCCTTCACTGTTCACTGATGTGCTGTGTCCACATTGGTGTTAGCAGATTCAATTAAATACATAACTACTAGCTGAGCGTGGTCAGGTGAGAATTCGGGTCCCAGTGCCTCCATGGAATCTGCACTGATCTCCTCTTATCCTTCTCCTAGGTCTCTTTCCTCTGTATATTAATTTCTCTTGGGACCATCTTCCTCTGCCCTGTTCTGTCGCCAGTCCTCTCTTGGAGTCATGGTTCTTTACATTCTCTGTGCTTTAGAATCTTGTGGCTCTGTCAGCATGCTCTGTGTTTAAATGTAAATGAATGTTGTAGACAAGAGAACTAATTTATCAGCATCAGATACATTCTAGCACATCCTGTTTTACCATTGTGAAATCATAAAATGTGCATGGATTCTCATTTTTTTCATTAATTAAAGCTACTTTTCATGAGATGACTTCTATGTTTCTTAAACATTGCATTTTGCTTCATATGATGATATGATGAAGGAAATTTGACTTAAAACCAAATGACACACTTTTTGTCATACTGTTCTTTCCAAGCATACTCTACTATAACCATGGATGTACTTAACTCTTCTTTGAATAGTTCTAATGGTGGATCTCTTCTTACCATATTAAGCAGTTGATTTCTTCTTGAGTGAGAGCTTTTCTTGGTGAATGCTGGAAATTACCTCTTTGTGATTAACAACTATTGAGCCTAATTATGATTAGGAGCTTCAGGACATCAGGCTTAATCTTTCTACCAACTAATAGCCTTGACTTAATACTTGCTTATGTTGAGAGAGTTTGAAAAACTTCACCTTTCTTCATATGATTGCTGTTGAATTCAACCAAACCAGCTGTCTTCGTACATCAAGTTGTCTTTAGTTTTTGTCAATTCCTTTCTTTCTTTTCTTCCTTTGTCTTTTTCTCCCCTTGTGTCCTTTTATTCTCTCTCATGCAAAATGCGGATATATACTCACTATGCTAGCTAGCGTTGTGTTTCTGTGACAAATTAGATGAGCAGAAGGACTTAAAGGAGGAAAGATTTAATTTGGTTCACAATTTTAGAGGTTTAAGTTTGTGGTTGATTGGCTTCATTTTTTCTGGGCCTGTGGTGAGACAGAGCATCATGGTGGAAGGTAGTGGTGGAATAAAGCAGCTCACTTCATGGCCTGCAGGAAGGAGAGAGAGAGAGAGAGAGAGAGAGAGAGAGAGAGAGAGATATGATTGAGGGATGGGGAGCAAATATAGTCTCCCAGTGATTTTGTGGTAAGAGCCCTCCCAGAACAAAGGGAAAGGCACATGACATACTCAGAACCTATGTGTGCATGCACGATTCTGTTGCATCTGTGTAGTACAGAACACAATCAGAATGTATGTTACCATGTAAGGGAAACAAAACAGCTAACATGGAAAGGGTAGACTAACAGACAGTGTGTAAGGCAATGCCCCATCACCAGGCTCAGACTTTGAATGTGCATCTGCTGGGCCAGTGCCAGCGCTAACAAACATGGCTGAAAGCCTCTGTGCCCCATCTTTCTATGACAGAACACTGTGACAACCTACTTCCTGCAACTAGACCTGACTTCCTACAGTTTCCACCACATCCTATTAGTTCATTTGTATTATGAATCCATTATTGGATTAATTTGCCGAATGGGTTAGAGTGTTCATGATCCAATTACTTCCCCCAAACTTCCCCTCTGAACATTGCTGCATTGGGGGCCAAGCCTTCAGCACACGAGCCTTTGGGGGAACATTCCAAACCATAATAGTCCCTTAAGATAAATTTGGTGAATTAGGCCATAATTTCTTTTTCTCATAATGTATATAGAGTTCAAGATAATTTTGTATACTTTTCATTTGTTGGTTTTATGATCATAACCACCTGCCCCGAGTTAATGACACCTGCCAGCTTGCTTTCTTGTCCTAATGACTCTCTGAGAAAGGGTTGATGCTAGGTTGTTAATAATATATTTGCATTAAGTGACTATGGTTGTTTTAAGTAGAAGAATTTGTGTCACTTACCAGTATCACCTGGAGGACTTCTTAAAAAGCCAGATGGTTTTGCTCCACCCCAGGGATTTCTCAGGAAATTCAAGTGGGGTGAAGCCACAGGACTTCCATTTTTAACAAATCCCAAGGTGTTGATTCATTGATATAGCCAGAAGTTTTACCAGTCATAAATAAATAATTGTATTCCAGAAGGTGGGTCAAGGGTCTAAGATGAAGTTTCAGGGATATTTGCCAAATCAGATGAAGGGGTGAAAAGATTGAAAGAAGAAGTGAATAGAAGATATCAGAGGTCTGGCCCATCAAGTGGTACTCAGATGGGGGAGGAGTATAGGAAGAGCAAGGAAGACTAGAGATCAAAGTCTCAGGAATTGTGTTGTTAGAGCTTACTCTTATTTTTAGATTAATTATAATAAACCTCCTGTGTTCCACGAACGTATTTAAGTCTTTTGATGAATATACAATGCAACCACACAGAAGAAATTAAATTCAACTACAAAATATATCCTAGCAGCAGAAGCCCAGAACCAAGGAATGAACTAGCTGGCATTGGTGCTGACCATGTGCATCTGGGAGGTCTCCTGGAGACTCACGCCCAGCATGCACAAGGACATCTCTCCTGTTTTGCAGTTTCCTAGGGTGCACTAAAGACATGTGTGGCGTCTCCTCTCTGTGCAGCCTGGCAGCCTGCAGCAGTCACTGAAAAGTAAGTATTCATGAGCTTCTCTGCATGTCTGTGGCAGAGGCAAGCAACAGAGCTCACACAGAGTGTATTGGCCTCGCTTTCATAACTCCTGCGGAAAAGCCATCACAGGCTCTTCTGTTCTGTGACAGAAACCATTATCTTTGTGTCTTTCCCTCGGTGCCTGTGTCAGTGAGGGTTCTTCTCTGGGCCACCTCTCTTTCTTAAGTTTCTTGGAGGTGCTGAAAAATGGAGAAAACAGGCTTGACTGGCTCTTGCAGGGTATGGTAGGGAGGATTGCCTTCCAATTTATTTCCCAGGGACTGATTTCCACAAAGATTGTCAGACCTCTTGCTGCCTATTTTCAAGAACTTATTCGGTGTGAGAAGTCACAGAGTGTTAGAAATGCGGAGGAAATAGGTGAGACTACTCAGAAAGACATCAAGGAAGGCAGAGGGAGAGTGATCTTGAAAGCAACATCATATGCACAAGGACCAAAGTTTATATTAAACATTTCCCAAGTAATCTCTAAGCATCTCATGGTTTCCTTCCCCTGGATAAAAATGAGAAAAGGAAGGAAGGGTGGGAGCTGAACTCACTATGGCAGTGTAGACAACAGCAAGGATTCACCAAGATCAACCCTGAATGTGAACACTTAGCATTGCAGATGTGCCTGAGATAGGAAAAGTTGCAAGATGATTTTATACCTGAAGAGCTTCTTATGACTTTTATTGTTCATTGTCTGATATGGTGACTTCCTCTCTCTTCAGCAATGGCATTTCCTCCAATATCTCTTCTTCGTGTGCCAAATGATGGCATCTCAGGAGTGAAATCCAGTGATAAGTACACAGATATGTCTGTTCTTGCAATAATATCATAATCCAGGAAGGGGGAATATACAGAATTCAGGCCTTGGAAGACTGTCCTTTGTTCTGTATCTGTGTGAGGCAAGTGCTATCTTTTCTCTGCAGGACATCCTAAACCCGTTTAACTTTGCAAGTGCGAATGATAGAGTGACTACTGATTTTTCTAATTTTACCTTTGTGAAACCAGGAAAAAGTCACCAGTTGAGAAAAGCTTTGAGGAATCATTAGCATGTCTAAAACTCCCTGGTATCTTAGGGGGAAAAATTAAAAAAAAAAGAGAGATAGAACTACAACAGGACAGTGACATGTTGTAAGGTGTTTTAAACTGAGAGTCAATTGTTATCTTGAATCTTGAGTTAGCATGATTAATACAAGACTCATTATAGCGTTCTGAGCTAAAAAGTGTTCTCTGAAATAACTAACAGCACTGAAATTAACAGAGACAAATGCATATAATTTGGCAACAGCTTCAGGATTCGTGTTTAAACTACTTCTTCTGTAGTTCAACTGCCCAGCATGACTACAAATTTAGGTATTCCCACAACCCAGCTTTAGGTTCCATAATTCACTAAAATGACTCACAGAAAAAGTCTCTGGAAAGTGGTCTATTTAACTCTTAGCATTTTGTCATAAACTTTACAAATGTATCTCAGAAAAAAGAGACACATAGGACAGGGTTTTCGTCAATGTGGGATGTTCTAACAAAGTTCTACTGGGTGGTTTGAATTATAAGCAGTCGAACAGCAAGGTGTTGCACCTCCAGTGTCTGCTAAGTACCCACTTACTGGTTTGCAGAAAGTTAATTTCTCCGTGTGTCCTCACACAGTAGAAAAAGAGCAAGCCAGTTTTCTGATCTCTTCTCATAAGATCTTTAATCCCCAATTATATCCCAAAGGTTTCCCTTCCAAATAACATCACATTGGGATTAGTGTTTCAACATATGGAATTTTGAGAAAACAAACATTGAGTTCATTGCATTCCACTCCTGATCCCCTCAAATTTATATCCTTCCAACACACAGGTACATTCATTTACTCACAATGGTTGTAAAGTCTTACCTCATTCAACCATCATTGAACCCTAAGATCCAAGGTACCTGTGTAACTGCTTAGATGCTATTTAGCATCTAAGTCAGATAGGAATGAGACTCAAAGTATAGTTAATCCAGAGATAAATCCCCCCTCCCAGCTATGAACCTATAAGACAAAACAACTATGTGATTTCAAATATGATCATAGAATAGGCATGTGATAGACATTCCTATTCCACAAAGAATAACAAAGAAAGAGGAGTGATGGGTGCCAGCCAAGTTCAAAAAATAGCAGGGTAAACTCCATGAGATTTTAAGGCTTAAGAATCATCTTCTTTGGCTTTCTGGAAGACCACTGGGATGGGGATCCCAACTTCCATACCCAGTGGAGTAGGGGACCCACCTCCATAGCTCTGGTGGGTGGAGGTCATGTCTCTCTACTGTTCTTCAAGGCAGGAGGAGCCAAACTACCACAAAGTTAAGCATCCCTATTCCCACAGCTTTGGGAAGAGGTCATCTACCTACTAAAAACAAAGTAACTGCCTCACTTTTTTTCCAAACAAGGGTTTGGCCTTGATGACATCAAACTCATCTTCCAGGTAATTCTTGTCTTGTCCTAAAGTATAGAAAATACAAAGAGCTAAAGAGCTCTATGGTTCTATTCTGTAAAAGCCAAGGAGTCCAGCCAACTCTTTCCATTTCTTCTTGTCTCTTTCTCTTTCAGTTCAAATCATCATTTTTAATGCTGGGGTGGGTAAAGTTTATACTTCACATATGCACAAATCTTCTTACAAATCTGTTATTTGATGACATCTCTATTATTCTCTTCTGAACTAATTTTCTCACTTTTTTCAATATAGATAGGCTGTTTTCCCCCAAATTTTAAGTAATAACTCCTTTTAGCTTCATAATTTCATGTTCAGATCATTTCTATCTCTCCTTGCAGTATATCAAAAGCAGTTAGGAGGAATCAAGCCACTACTTCAAATCTTGGCTTAGAAATATCTTAAAATAAATACCCATTTTTTTTTATTGCTGGCAAGTTCTACTTTCCACAACACTAGAAGACAAAGACAATTTTGAGACTTTCTCTGCCATATTATAACATGGATCTCCATTTTTTCCCCATTGTCCAACAACATGGTTCTCATTTATGAAATATTTTCAGGATGCCTTTAGCTTGTATAATTTTACTACTATTTTGTATGTGATTATTTATGTATTCTCCATAAACACAAAAACTTTGTCTATAGCTCTCCTCTTTTCTTTCTTAGTCCTAGCAAAATTGTCTCTAAAATTTGCTACATAACAATTTTGGCTTTTTCTAGGCATTTAGTTCAAAACACTTCAAGTGTCTATTCAATACTTAATTCCAAATATGTTTTCATAGTTTTAAGTATTCATTACAGTAGTACCTCAGTGCTCACTACCAATGTCAGTCTTACTCATTTCAAGGTGCTATAACAATGTACCACAGAGTAGGTGGCTTATACAACAAACACTTCTTTGTAACAGATCTGGTGGCTCAGAAGTTCACAGTTAAGGGGCTAGCAGAACTGACATTGGGGGAGGACTGATTCCTGGTTTGCAAAACTCAGTTTTCATTGTATTTGTACATGTCAGAAAGACAGCTAACTAGTTTTTGGCTTCCTATTTTACAGGGGGCTGACCCCGTTCATGAGGATTCCACCTTTATAAACTAATTACATCCCAAAGTTCCCACCTTTGAATATGCCACATTCGGATTAGAGTTTCAACATATGAATTTTAGGTGGCACTACAAGCATGATATGTTTCTATCCACAAAAGATGTCTGACACCAAATTATGAAGGACTTTCCCCCATATGAGTCAAAGTATCCAATGGCAACTGTGTCCTACTATTCAATTCAATCCTTGCAATAACTACCAGAAGTTAGCAGCAAGTTAGGACCCAGTCTTACAAAACTGTCTCTATCCCCCACTTCAGAAACCAATCACAAGTCGTGAGTTCAACTGTATAGAAATTGTGGGTTCCAATGTTTCCATCCTTTCAAGGTCAATAAGGTGTTAGAATTTGAGAAAAAGCACTTAATTAATCAATTTATTATAAAGAATACAGATAAAGTAGTCTAAAAAATTCTTAGCATAAGAGTTTTGGATCCCATAGAGTTGGGGTGCCCTATTTTCCTATAGTATGGCTGCATCCATCAGCCCAGAGCCCCTATGAAACTTCATTTAGAGTTTTACAAAGATTCCAATATGTAGGCATGGTTGATTAAATCACTGGCTGTTAATACATAATATCTAATTTTTCTCTCCTCTCTAGAATTTAGAGGGGTGGAAAAGCAAAAATATCCCAAACTTCTAGTCACATGATTGCTTCATCTTGCAAACCAATCCCGATCTGAAGCTATCTATGGGCCCACCAAGATCTACCACCTCAGCCTAAACACAGATAGGGCTGGAAGAGGCATACAGTAAAAGACAGCCTTCTCATTCCTATCATCCAGGAATTTCAAGGGTTTCTGTAAGGTCCTTGCTTAGCATCTGGATGGCCATCTTAAGTGACAGCCGCCATTTTAAGAAAAAATTTCTCTTTCCCACCCAAGGGTGTTTCTGAGAAAGGTTCACCACTCCCTCATACAAATCCCACCCTTAACTTCCCACATCAGGACCCGCCTGGCTCTAATCCTTGAGCCTGTCCCATAAGAGTCCCAAACACCAAGCCTGTTTTGCCTCTCTCTGTCTATGGAGAGATGTGCCTTTATTTGTCAGCTCTGACAAATAAACTCTCGTGTGTATCTCTGCCTGGTCTCCGTCTTTCATTTCTCACTTGCCTATCTCCAGGTTCCTCACTTTCCTTTCAGTTTTAAAACTCCTGTGGCAGCAACCAGAAACAAAGACAACAACAAAAGATTCTTCTACTATCCTTATCACACAAGAAATTACACAGGTTTTAGGAGCTCAATTTCAGGGATTGGTTATGAACATCTCATATATATATATATATATATATATATATATATATATATATATATATATATATAAAATATATAAATATATAAAAATATATAAAATATTATATATATATAAAATACTATCAAGGGAAGACACAAACATTCAGTCCATTGCAGGTGACAAGCAAGGTCTAGAAGAATCCTGGGTATAGGTGCTTCTGCTCCTGAAGAATTAGGGTAAGCCCCCAAATTGTACATCATTATGGTCATCACCCTGGAAGCTCTCTGAGTCTCATTCAGAGCCTTTAGTTGAGGTTTCATTACATTGGCATACTTGATTAAATTGTTGATCACAAATTAGAATATTTGTAGTAGAGGGTAATAACATATTACGGTAAGAATATATATATTTTTTCAAATTTAGAAAGACCAGTATTAAAATCAAGATTGGGGATGTCTTCATGTTTCTAAGATATATATTATAAAGGAAAACTTGGTTCTATCTATTCATTCCCTTAGCATTGAATCCAGTCTTTCTTTCTTAGGAATTTTCAAACTTTACCATCTATAACTATGACTAAGACTCTGTCAGCAGTAGCATCAACATTATTTTAGAGGTGAGAAGACAAGTTTAAGAAATTAGTGGCTCTTTCTAAATTACCATAACTGGAGACTGTTGGAATTTAAGCTCTGAAACAAGAAAGCTATTAATTCTTTCCACTAATCACACTGACTTTCAACATGGGGTTAGTCTGGGACTTATTTATCAAGACTCCAGTCTCTGGTAAACCAACAGAAGAGGGGAGAACAAATGTTAATATCTATTGCAAGGACTTGCCTCATAATGATCAAAGAATGATTGAACCTCAAAAGAAATGCAAAAGGCAACAAGTATTAAAAGAAATGTGAGATCTTCACATAAATTATTTCTTCTGATAAATAAAAACCAAGTTAAAACAAACCTAATGTCATATCTTCCATCTTGTGGTTAGTTCTTAAAAAATTCTTTATAATCATGTATTTTTGGTGTCTCCAGTGCTTAAGGAGTTGAAGCCAGTAATTGAAGGGGAGGAAATATTGAACCAGAAATTCTTCATGTGAAAAAAAAAGTATATTGTTGTATGGCTACATTATCTGGAGAAAATTTGTTATGCAATATATTATTTCCCTGTTATTTAAATACAGACTTTAAGAATCCGTATTGAAGTTCCATTAACCTGCCAATTAATATAATAATTAACTCATTACCTTAATGGTACTATACTATGATTATCCGTTAGCTATGATTGCATTTTAATTCTTCCAAAATTAAAGTAAAATGGTTTTATCTGTGTTCTCTAGAGGTAATTTTCTTATTATGTCCTTTTCCCCCTGCAGGTTATAAGTACAACACAGAGAATCCCTATGACTAATTATCTAGTCCCCACCATACCTAGGATAGACCGTTTTTGAGAGCAAGTTTACCTCTAATAAGAAAGTGCAAGAGAATGTGCAGAAAGCAACCTCAAAGGGGTTTTCCATCTGATTGTATCTCTTTCCTGACCTGGGATGGAACTCTACACCTTCTCTTGAGAGGTCTCAGCTTCCCAGGTAATATTGCCATGCAGTTTAATCAGCAGTGTCATGAAAAAAAAACTGTGATGGGTTAATAGGTTTCTGTTAGCTTTCTGGAGCCAACTCTTACCTGATTTTCTGATGCCCTAAGCATACTTATTTGACTGGTTTAGTAATCCAACACTGGTTTTTAGACAGGCAGAAATATATTCTCAGTGATTGATCAACACATCTTAAATAGAACATTCACATAGATTTTTAGGGACAAGATCAAATAGCAATCAATTCTGTGTGAACTGTGATATATTTTAAGAAAGAGTGAAGGGCTGGGGATGTAGCTCAGAGAACACATGCTTAGTATGAACAAGGTCATGGGTTCAAGCCCCCAGGAGCATAACAAAAGAAACAGTGGAGACATTTCGAGCAACTGTTTATTCAATTTAAATGCTTATCATTAAATGATTTATTTTAACTAACATTATGATATCACAATAACCTTATGGGTTAGGTATAATTATGTATTTCAATATTACAGATGAAGCTTGGAAAGTGATATGATTTCCCCCAAACTATAGAGCTATTTGGTGATTGACAACTTGACAATTAAGCAACAACTTAGGTTTTATACTTTATCTCTCTCTCTCTCTCTCTCTCTCTCTCTCTCTCTCTCTCTCTCCCCCCTATCATGTTCACAACAAGGAGAATTCAGACCTGTATAAATTCAGTCTATATTTTTTATCAAAATTTAATTTTCTTTCTTTTTCCCTCTAACATACACTTGCACATGCGCGCGCACACACACACACACACACACACACACACTTCAATGCCTTATTTAAAATATCAAGAATCATAGAGAGACCATTTTTTTTTTTACTATTGTCAGGATGGTGACAGTGGCATTAGAAGAATAGATTTATTATTTGACAACTGAATCATAAATACACATTTGGTCCAAGGGGCATTAAAGCTGCAAGGAATTGCTAAACTAACTCCTTCATTTTGTTTTTTATAAACCTAGAGGAAAAAAATGCTGCAAAATTAAGCCTTTAGCAGTAAAAGTACAGATTCTTTAGCTTTGTTCTCATTAATAAAAACAAGAGGATTCTTAGCTAATGTAGGTGGCTGGATACCAGTGGATGTATCATCTTATTTGGTCATGAACAACAGAGTACATTGTTGAAAATCTAAGGAGATGCACCTAAGGTAAGATGATTGTCAGAGCAAAACAGAAAGGTTTTTATAAACTAATCAAGAATATGTTTGTGCATCTGAATCTCCTCTTCATCTGGGGCTAACTTGACTTCAGATTTCTGTCTTGGTGCAGAATATGGAATATAAACATGACTTCTGTGCATTTTTCCTGTATTTTCTTCCAGGTGCTTTCTTCAATTCATATGAAAACAAGAGAACCAATGATATAAAGTATATTTTTGACCATTTTTAGCAGTAGAAGAAAACCATGTCTCTGTTGGACTGATTAGTTACTTTTTCTGGGGATACAGTGATAACATTCTTAGTAATGTCAGTGCTCAGGCATCAGCAGTTGTGATATGGATATGTCTCAGTTGCAGTGTTACCTTCAAATTGCAATGGAAACATAGCTTCTCTGTTTAGTGGCCTTTAGCAAAACTAATTAGTTAATAATTAATTGCAGATAATCAGAACACAAATAAGGAACAGATTATCCAGAAAAAAAATATTATTTATGTACAGAGAAAGTGCAGAGCTGAGACACGTATGTGTATTTAACTTTACAACTCGTGCCATGCTAACCAGAAAGTAAGAACTAGCAAAATTATGAAACAGCTCTGTCTCAGTTTTCTCAGATCTGTACTGTCAAATACATAAGACTCTGATAAGGATTTCAAAATTCCAGCTTCTGAGTATATGTGTTTTACATTCTATTGCTCTAAAGATATTGCTGCTATTGCTACTACTAGAATAACATGTCTTACAGTCTTGGGAAAAACTACAGAAAGGTTAGATTCCCCCAGGCTAGAAATGGCCTCAGAATACCAATCTGTGAATATAATTGAGTTGTTATTATCTGTCCCGTTTAGATAAGACATACCTTTATATACATTGCTCTGTTTCTATTAATACACAGGTTTGGTCCTTGGGTCTTCTCTGGGTGGTACATCTTTAGTATGTTTCTTTTCTGCTTAATCATGTCTGTGTCCTGGGTCTTCTTATGGGATTGAACATTTCCGTTGACTCCAGAAAGATATCTCAGTGTCAGTTAGAAACAATTATGGTCTAAGAGCAGTTAAGTGTAGGTGTTTTAATGAAGTGAAACTGTTTCTCCTATGCATTAAGTGCCAGTGAAATGGCTGTTGGCTAACCTCCAGTTAATGAAGTAGTTCCACATTATCACCTGTGTGCTAATAAAATAGGCATGTCAGGGAACAACAGATAGGCAGTGAAATAGTATGAAAGGCTGCCGATGAGCTCTGTTCGGTGGAAACTTTCTTGGAATTCAGTTTCCTATTGAGCAACAGGTCATAATGCTCAAGTACCCCAACAACTTGCATAGATTTTTTTTCTGGGAACTTGTATAAGATAGTGCTTTTAGAAACTTATTGTTTGCAAACCATAGGTCAATAGGACGTTTAGATCATTGTTCACAGGGTTATTTGGAAGGAAAAATTAAGACATCAAGAAGCAGTTAAGTCAATGGAAAACCAAATTTCTTCAGCTGCCTTTGGGAACAAACATAGATCATTGTGCCAACTATCCCCAAAATGGTTATATTAAGAATTTATCAGTGATTCTGGGTATGTGGGTGAGCTTATAGTGATTTCTCTGAGAGTACACTTCACAATTGAAAAGTCTAAATATGTCAGAGAGGCAATACAGACATATCATAAAATGTTATTATCTCTCAGGTGAAATGACCTCTTCAAGAGAGAAAAACTACTCAGCTGCAATGATTCATTTGTGAGCACTTTTCTTTCAGATGAAGCAATAAGAGACCAAACATATAAAATGTTGACTTTTTAGGACACTCTGTATATGAGTGAGTGTGTGTGTGTGCCTGTATGCAGAATTTATTCAGCCTAAGCTGAAGATCAAAATAAACCCTATTTTCTGTGTAACTTTTAATCAACTGCTCTTTCTAAACCAGAGAAGTCAAATCTCCTCTCTTCTATGGTGTGCTCTCCAAATCTGCTATCTGAAATTTAAAATTATTTTCCAAGATTTTCGGAATATTAAATGAAGAGGTCTGTCAGTCTGTTAACTGTCAGCACTCATGGAAGATTGACTTAGTTTTAAAAATATCCTTGCCTCATTATCAAGAATACAAGCAACAATAAGTGTTGGCAAGGGTGTTGGCGAAAAGGCACACTCATACATTTCTGGTGGGACTGCAAATTGGTGCAACCAATCTGGAAAGCAGTGTGGAGATTCCTTAGAAAAATTGGAATGCAACCATCATTTGTCCTAGCTATCCCACTCCTCCATCTATACCCAAAGGACTTAAAAACAGCATACCACAGTGATGCAGCCACATCAATGTTTATAGCAGCACAATTCACAATGGCTAAACTGTGGAACCAACCTAGATGCCCTTCAATAGATGAATGGATAAAGAAACAGTGGTATATATACACAATGGAATATTACTCAGCAATAAAAGAGAATAAAATTTTGTCATTTGCAGGTAAATGAATGAGACTGTAAAATATCATGCTAAGTGAAGTAAGCCAATCCCAAAGAACCAGTGGCCAAATGTTTTCTCTAATAAGTGGATGCTAAACCATAATGGGGGCAGGGCATGGGATGAGGGGAGGAACTTTGGATGGGGCAAAGAGGAGGGGGGGAAAGGGAAGGGGGAAGGAAAGATGGTGGAATGAGATGCACATCGTTACCCTAGGTACATGTATGATTGCATGAACACTGTAAGACTCTACTTCACGCACAAAGAAGTGAAAAATACTGCTCTATTTGTGTACAATTAATCAAAGAGCTTTCTACTGTCATGTATAACTGATTAGAACTATTTTTTTTAAAAGCAAAAAAAAAAAACCAAGAGAATATTCTTGCCTCAATCCATGCCTCCTTTCAGAGGCAGCCTTTATCAAAAAACTGATGAACATGAGGGTATAAAATCCACCATCTCACCTCAACTCTGAGGAACCCCAGCCCAGAGTTCCCTCTGGTTTTGGTCTATCTTAAGGATGTACTGCAGTTGGGAAACTTCAGGATGATCCTGCTTCTACTGTCTCCTTTCCACAGTGTTCTTCCCCTGGGTACTCCTACATGAGTATCCTGAGAGTTCACCTCTGAACTACAGGCTGTATCTAGGGAACCCTATGTGCCACACCACCTTTACACTTACAGAATTTTATGTGCACTTTTGTTTCTCTTTGATCAAGTCTGTCCTGGGTCCTCTTAAGTGAATGAACATTTCTAGGGACTCAAACAAGATATCTCTGTGTCAGTTAGAACAACATTCATTAAAGTGCACTTGAGTGTAGGCTTTGTAAGAAAGTGAAGTTGTCTCCCGTGCATTCCACCATGATTTGCTAACAGGTTGTATTTTGCTGTGTGTTGGTTTCTTTGATTTTCCTTAAGGTCGTTTGAAGTGTGCATTATACTCCTCATATGCCAAGGCAGGCTTAGAAAGCTGATAAGCTTATACAGTGGCAGAATTAAAGCTTAATATTATTCTGCGCAAAGCGAAATCACTCATCCCCTTATTTCGACCTCATGCCTATCCACTTCTCCCACTAAAGAAAAAAAAATCATTCTCCATTCACTGATGCAGTGAGTTCTTCTTTTAGTGAGATTTGAGAATTTGGGAAAGTTAGCAGCCTTGTTCAGTTGAAAATCCTGCCATTATAAATAAAGCAACTAATTTTCAGGAAGATTAAAGAACTCCTTCAAGGTCACACCCTTGGTAATTGATGGAGCAGCTATTGAAACTCGGGTCTATTGACTACAGAGAATGAAAAGAGGGAGAAAAGGACTGAGAGGAAAAAGAAATAAATGAGGGGAGAAAATTAATGTACTTATTTATAAAATAAATATGTTTGAAGATACATCAAATCAATCTCTAAATTTTTGTAGAAAAAAATAGAATCTTAAGTCTTGTGTTGATTATAAGCTCCATGGGATCTTTGTTACATTGATTCTTTATCTTTCCCCCACTGAAAAACGTCCATCTATCTGGAGAATATGTTACTTCCCAAATCTCAAGACATGAGTGTTGTGATCTCCATTGATTGATTAAAGACACCAGAATCCAATTTGCGAGCAAGCTCTTGCTTCCTCATTAAGCACACATCACCATTAAATGCTCACTGTCAAGATTTCTCATCAGGTTTGGGGGCTTTTCTGCACTGCTTCTGAGGCGTTCACAGTGCTGATGTTTACCAATACAGGCACTTTTGTGTCCACTGGGGTAGCTATGGCCTAAGCAGAGATGCATTTTCTGACATAATTAAGACAATTATCCATGCAATCAATTCTAGGTAAAGTGAAGGTCATTCCCACTGTAGGCTTTTTACAGTGAAGTACAAACCTCTATCATCCCATTCTCCATCCCAAGGGAGGATGGGAAACCTGATGAAAAAAAAAATCATACATCAAATCTGACGTATCATAATGGATGTAGCCCTGCCAGGGACGATGAAAAGTGGTCATTCCTTAAAGAGGTTTAGTTTGTAAACACTGCTCTCTTTCTCTGCAGGATTTCCCATTCATAAAATTTTTTTTTGCACATAGGCTTAAATCTTTCATACCTGTCCATATGACTGAAACGACATTTGCAATTTCAGTTTACATATATTAGCCAGAAAAAAAAAAGAATTTATTTCAACACTTTTACCATAAGATTTGGGAGATGTGTTGTTTGCTTTCACCACGTATTTTCAGCAAGCCAAAATAATTCACCTTAAAGAGAAATATTACATCTGATATGTGAGTCTTCATATTAACACCAAAGTAACTCAAAGCTGGTACTTGAGAACATGGACAATTATTAAGTGTTCCATAATTCTTTCAAAAATAACAGTAGTCTAAAATTTAAAAAAAGGTAAACCTGTATTATTATTTGAATGCATTGTCAACAAAGAAATTAATTGTTGACATACTTAGGAACAGCTTACTGAGCAGACCCATGTCTTCTATATCAAGTTTATATAAGGCATAGGACTCATAAATTCCTCTTCTTATTAAGCAAGATTTAATTATGTCTATAACCTAAAAGACCCTAGGCTAAGCCTTAAGAATAAAACATGAAATGGTGAGACAGAAACCCATCCCCTACATACACTCAGTCACATAACCATTTATTTTAAAATAATTATTTTAAAATAATTTGAGTGCCTTCTACTATATAAGGTAAGCACTCTAGGTAAGCAAGACATAATTTGTGCAAATGGAGTTTTCATGATATCAGAGGGAAGTATAAAGTGGATAAAAAATAAGTATATAAAGTAAGGCCATTTCACATAATAAATGATAATATTTAGGTTTGATGATAGTATAATTATAATTAACAGTAACTAAATAAAAAACAGAAACATATGTGAATATTTAAATGAATTATTATTATAAATCAGGTAAAACAAGTCTTTGTGGAAGTATAAAAGTCGAAGCAATATTGTAAGAAGAAAATAAACAATGAGTTTAAAGCTACCAAATACAGAAAAAAATGGCAGTTGGATAGAAATGTGAGTAGCTCTTTAAGATTCATCCTTGTCTAACTCCTTCAGGAAGGTAGCTTCAGTGTAGAAAAGCAAAAAATTGTGACAAATAATCTTACATTAATTTTGTGATCACAAATGCCAGAAACAATCAATATTGTTCAGTGTCTGTCTGCACATTCCTATTATTATTTTTTTCACTCCATTCCCCTTATTTTTTTACCCATTTCAATTTGTCCTCAAATCTCTGACACCAATCTTCACATCTTCAGTCTCAGGTAAGCATTTAAATCATAATCTGTTGTGAAGAGAGAAACAGAGTTTTCCCCCTGTTTGCATCCCATAAAATACTGAGATGTTTCTATCTATACCTGGATTTGTTGAGCTCATTTCTTGTTTGTTTGAAAGGATGGTCTCTACTGAAAGTTATATGATGGTGGATTGGAGGATGGGTGTTCCTCTGTTGTTTCTCAGCTCTAGATTCAATCAGCAAGAACATTGCTTCTTAGCAAGGTGGGTTACTGAGGAAATTCACTGAAAGTCAGCAGTAAAATAATCACAGAGACACAGAAATTCAGAAGCTTTGAACACAAAACAAGAAGTAGTATGTTACAGAGGCTATCCTGGCTGGACGTGGCGTGTCAGCATCATTTGCCCATGGCAGAGGGGGCAGAGAGCACAAGTAGAAAGAAGAAAGCAGGGCAAATAGCATTTGACTAGGAGGAACCTGTGGAATACAGAGGGAGGCTGATCTTAAGTGACTCGTGGATGGTGGGGTGAGTTGATGATTGCAAAGTGATCAGCATCTCTTGGCCACTAAGCAGCCATCATGGTGAACCATCTGCAAGTGGCAACATGGCAGTTTGCAGGTGCTGGAGATGGAGAGCTCATAGAGGGAGTGAAAGGCGTGTGACCCACCTGAGATGCAGATTCCACCAAGAGATTTTATTGGGGGGCTGCCTGAAGGGGAAGAAAAGGAGAGGCAGAGAGCAGAGAGAGGAGAGGAGGAGGGCAGAGAGAAAGAAAGAGAAAGAAGAGGAAGAGGGCAGAGAGTGTCAGCTTCCAAGCTTCAGCTTCAGAAGGGTTGTATAGGCGACGTGGCAGGTGCTGATTGGCAGGGTGACTCAGGAACAGGGACTGGACATTGTGTCCAGAGGGGATTGATTGAGAAAACTGTTGAATTTGGCGCTCTTCAGCTTGGTGCCCTTCAGAGAGGAGGGGGAGGAGTAAGGGATTCCGTGATGTTCTTGTGAGACCAGAAACTTAACTTCAGCAGGGAGTCTCCCACACACCCAACAGGGAGTGCCAACCTGTTTTGGAGTCCAGGGTATGTCTATAAAGCTAGAATTAGGCAATCAGTATAGATAGGTAAATTGAGTCAGGTGGAATCAAAGAGGCCAATTTTGAGTGAGTCGTCTGCGAAGTTGGAGACTATCCTGTGAGGGATTGAAATTCTTCAGAGTCCTCTCTCCACCCTTACCAGGAACCTGTTTCAGCTCCAACCTGTAGCTAAGGTAATCTGTCCCAGGAATTGCCCCTCCCTTCAGGGAGCTATAAGGTTGTTAATTCACGTGTCCTAGGCTGCTCCGTCCTGCCCTTCCCCCTTCACCCTACCTGTTTCCCACCTTTTGGCCATCCCACCTCCTGGGCCTTGTCACCTATGCAGGAAGGAGAGAGATAAGGGGATGAGACCAGGAGAACAAAGGAAGCCTAAGACCTATAAAAAGGCAGAACATTCTAACTTCTTGGGATAGCAGGATACCAGCTATATATAGCACCCTTCTCCCTCTCAGGAGAAGTCTGTTACCCCTTTTTAAGTAAACCCTGCTTTATATGCTTGCCTTGGCGTGCTTCTCTAATGTTCAAACTTCAACATGTCAGAGAGCAGAACTAATGGGAAGTATCACCTGGACCATCCCATTGAAAAGGATGCTAAGAGGATTGTGGTTCAGGCTGGGTATCCAGAGGGGAGAGAGGCTCAAGGTCCCTTTGTTCTGAAAGCATCCCTGCATGGCTTTATGAAAAGCCAATTTTGTATTCATTTCAGTGGTCAAAGAACAGTGTAGATCTCATGGAAGGCTTTTTATTTATTTACTTACTTATTTTTAATATTTATTTTTTTTAAATTGTACTTGGACACAATACCTTTATTCTATTTACTTATTTTTATGTGGTGCTGAGGATCAAACCCAGGGCCTCGCACATGCTAGGTGAGAGTTATACCACTGAGTCACAACCCCAGCCCCTCATGGAAGGCTTTTTGAACACATAATTTGTTATGTAAGTTTTAATATCTAACAATATTATTTATCAAAACCTACAACCTAAAAACTCCTGTGAGCTTTGTTGTTATATGCTGCATTTTGAATAATTTTTAACTTTCCCCATTTTAAAATATATACATATATTTAATTAAGATCAAAGGTGGTGGTCAGTTAATCATGTCTTCTTCTTTATGTTAATCTCTAATTGTATTCTCAGAGTGTACTACCTCTGACTCCTTAATAACTTGGAGAATTTCCAAACAATGTTCAATAGTGGATTCAGTCAATTTTTAAGAGTTTTATATGAAGGCAATGTTTAGCACTGCTTTTCCTCTTTAGAGAGTAGTTGTGATTTATATATTTTTATGTATGACTAGATTTGCTATGTGATAAGCCATTTTAACCACAATGAAATATGACCTTATATTGGGTTGAGTGGAGTTTTTCAAAAAGATAGACAATAACCAGTGTTGGCAAAAATGTGGAAAGAAAGGAGCCCTTATATATTACTGGTAGGAATGTCCTATGTCATTATGAAAAACATTATGGGTGTTCCCCAAAAGTTAAAATAGAACTGCCATATGATCCAGTAATCTCACTTCCAGGTATATGTCCAAGAAATGAATGTCATTTTGTCAAAGATATATCTGCAGCATTATTCACAATAGTCAATACATGGAAACAACTATAGATGGGTACATCATACTTCTTCATCTTTTGATGATCTGTAATTAAGTTAAATACAGCAGGCATAGAAAGGCAATTATTGCCTGATGATACTGGAGAATCTAATAAGATGTTGAACTCATAGCAGCAGGAAGTACAATGGTAGTTGCTAGGAACTGGGGTACATGAGAGCAGAGAATAGAAAGGTGTTGGTCAACAAGCACAAAATTTCAATGAGACATGGTGAGTAAATTCTATTTTTTTTAATTTGGAAAAGAAGATTGGCACATGACCAATCATATTGAAATGTAATGCATGAATAAAAGAAATGTAATTCAAAGATCTATGCAATCATGGACAATTAATTGTGACTATCAATTTTTTTTAGAAGTTGGTGTATTTATGATGTTTCTAGAGATCTAGATTTGGTGTATTTGAAGGCAAATTTCTGGGGCTACACAACTACTTGTTGGCTTCTGAAAACAGTGTCAGAGAGGGTAGGGCTTGTGGTTTTACTACCAGAGAGTTTAGATACTGTGGTATATTGAAGAAAAAAAAATTACTTTCCTCTTCTTTTGGCTTCAGCATCAAGGACCTGTCAATTAAAATGACAAATGACAGATTCACAAGGGAAAGTTTTATTTGATCTTAATATTTTATTTTCTTATATGCATGGAGGACTTCATATAAAAAGAAAATGAAGATCCCAGAAAAAAAAACAAAACACCTTGGGGAACTTACATTCCATTCTAACAAAGGGCAATAAATTACAGAGAAAGGAAAAGACAAAAGAAAAGGGATTTTGGTTTCTAGAGATGATAAATTATGGGAAGGTAGATGTGTGGGGAAAGCTAACAGAGTAAAGGTTGCTCAGTGAGGTTTGGTTTATTGAGACTCATCTTGGAGTGGACTGTACCTCTACTGAAATATGTTGTTTCCCTTTGCTGGGACAGGGAGGGATAACTTTCTGGGTGAAATTTATCCCCGGTTTGAAGGTGGATAAGAGAAAGGGAAAGAGCTTTACCTATGTCTGATTTTTTTTTTTCTTAGTTGACTTCAGCTTAAAAGAATCTTTATGCCAAAATGGCATATTTTGGAGTGATCCTCTTCATGGATGCTGTTTATGGTGCATGAACACCAGATCCAAACTATACCACCAGAGTCTTTGGATTCCAAATTCAATACTCTTTCCATTTTATCACTCCTGAATATGTCTTCAAAGTTGGTTCATAAATTAATTCTCCTCCTCTGGTGTCTAAGGGCAACTGACCTTAAGCCTTTTATTAATTCCCATGACTTAACCAATGGTGAGGCGACTAGACTCCAGAATCTTAGTTGAGGTTTGCTTGCCCAGATTCCTTCTTCTACTACCCTATCATCCCTTTGCCTATTTCCTTCCTGAAAACTCAGGAAAAGCAGAAAGATATTATTAAGAAACCAAATATTTTATGATGCACCTTTTTGATTCTAAAAAAAATTGAAGAACAACCAATCTCTCCTTATACATCTGAGGACAGTTAAAAATGTCAAATCACCAATTAGAAGGGAGTGTGTTTGAGAGCTCACATTTAATTGCATTCTTGTAAGTCACTTGTAATAAGTAAAAATAACAAATGGGTTTAGTTACTACTTTTGTACCAAACAAATCCCATTACTTATAACTACTAAAAGATTAATTATCAACTGAGAGTTATATGAACCATATTAATTTTAGTAATATATATCTGTGTTACAAGCTTACCAAACATTCCTTTGCTCACTAATTTATTTGCATAAACTCTAGATTATTGTCTAAGAAAAAAATTAAGACTTATAAGCATCTGAAAAAGTAGGGATAAAAAGCTCTTTGTTCTTTGTTTCTTCTTCTGAGTTGAAGTGAACAAAAATCAAATTTATGGAGCACAGTTAGCTACCAGTGCAGTTAGCAATGTCTAATTAGAAATATGAATGTGATTAATTAGTTGATTGAAATGTTCTTATACACTGCTTCTCCAATATTCTTTTCTTCAATAGCCATTCATCTTTATTTGACTGCTGAACCATATTATATTTATAATTTAAATATATGTGTTACATATAAAATGAGAAGTTCAATTGTTCTCTTTTATTTTATTTTTATTCTAATTTGTTGTATATGACAGCAGAATGCATTACAGTTCATGTTACACATATAGAGTACAGGTTTTCATATCTCTGGTTGTATACAATATCTATTCACACCATTCATGTCTTCATACATGTACTTAAGGTAACGATGTCCTCTCATTGCACCATCTTTCCTACACCCATGACCCCTCCTTTCCCCTCCCACCTCTTTGCCTTATCTAGAATTCCTGTAATCCTCCCTTGCACCCCCTCCCAACTCCACTATGAATCAGCCTCCTTATATCAGAGAAAACATTTGGCATTTGGTTTTTTGGGATTGGCTAACTTCACTTAGCATTATCTTCTCCAACTCCATCCATATACCTGCAAATGTCATGATTTTATTCCCTTTTATTGCTGAGTAATATTCTATTCATCTACTGAAGGTCATCTAGATTGGTTCTACAGTTTAGCTATTGTGAATTGTGCTGCAGTAAACATTGATGTGGCTTGTCCCTGTAGTATGATGCTTTTAAGTCCTTTGGGTATAGACCCAGGAGTGGGATAGCTGGGTCAAAAGGTGGTTCCAATCCCAGATTTCCAAGGAATCTCCATACTGCTTTCCATATTGGCTGCACCATTTTGTAGTCCTACCAGTAATGTAGGAGTGTGCCTTTTCCCCCCATCCTCGCCAGCACTTATTGTTGTTTGTATTCTTAAGAGCTGCCATTCCGACTGGAGTGAGATGATACTTAGAGTAGTTTTGATTTGCATTTCTCTAATTGCTAGAGATGATGAGCATTTTTTCATGTATTTGTCGACTGATTGTCTATCCTCTTCTGAGAAGTGTCTGCTCAGTTCCTTAGCCCATTTATTGATTGGGATATTTGTTTTTGTTTGTTTATGTACCCTAGAGATTAGTTCTTTATATATCCTAGAGATTAGTGCTTTCTCTGTTGTGCAAGTGGTAAAAATTTGCTCCTAAGCTATAAGTTCTCTATTCACCGCACTGATTGTTTCTTTTGCTGAGAAGAAGCTTTTTAGTTTGAATCCATCACATTTATTAATTTTTGATTTTAGTTCTTGTGCTATAGGAGTCTTATTAAGGAAATTAAGGCCTAATCTGACATGAGGGAGGTTTGGGCCTACTTTTTCTTCTATTAGATGCATGGTCTCTGGTCTAATTCCTTGATCCTGAATCCACTTTGAGTTGGGTTTTTTGCCTGGTGAGAGATAGGGGTTTAATTTCATTTTGTGGCATATGGATTTCCAGTTTTCCCAACACCATTATTGAAGAGGCTATCCTTTCTTCCGTGTATGTTATTGGCACCTTTTTCTAATATAAGATAACTGTAATTATGTAGGTTAGTCTTTGTGTCCTCTATTCTGTACCATTGATGAACCAGTCTATTTTGGTGCCAATACTATGCTGTTTTTGTTACTATTGCCCTATTGCTCTGTAGTATAGTTTAAGGTCTGGCATAATGATGCCATCTGCTTCATTCTTCTTGTGAAGGATTGCTTTAGCTATTCTGGTTCTCTTATTGTTCTAGATGAGTTTCATGACTGCTTTTTCTCTTTCTATAAGGAATGTCATATTATAAAATTATAAAATGTTTATAATTTAAATATATGTATTACGTATAAAATGAGAAGTTCAATTGTTCTTGAAAGGCCACATTTCCTTGAGGAACATAGCAGCACTTGATGCTGTTGAAAAATATAGAATGGCTACTTGCTGCTATAAATTACTGATTATTTATATTAACCATAGTTGTAGGACTTTGTTTTAATCTTGTTCTATCAACTTTACCCTTTTATATTCTTCTATCCACATCTGGAATTTACAGTACAAACTGAGTTCCATTTGTCATCCAGAATACTATACACGTGAATGAATTAAGAATTTGGTTCAGCAAAATATTTCAGGAAATAAGTAACTTGGGAACACAGTCTGACTTATGCCATGCTGCTTTGGAAAGAATCTAACAGTAAAAAGTTCATCTGTTTCTATTAAACAGAGGGATGAATCAATCCATCCATTCTTCCATATTGAACATGTATTCATGGCTGGGCAGTTCCATTTATTGAACAGTTCTAAGCAGTGGCTTGGGAGTCTGAATCAAGGAGTGTTTGAACAACAACAACAACAACAAAATACATTTTAGAGATGGGATAAGGCAAAGAAAACCAGTCCTGGACTTAAGAGGTGACAGAAGTATGGGAAGATAAATTGATGGGAATAAAATATCTGTGTGTATTCCTCTTGTGGGATTCAGCAAAGAGCCAGGGCAGGGAGCAGAGGTCATTCTACAGTAAGAAGTGTTTACTTTGTGCTATCACAGACTTGGTGGACTTTGTGCTTTCACAAACTTGGTGGATTCTAATCCAAAGGCTGAGCTCTGAACGCAGCAGGGCTTTACCTAAAAAGCCCCTGCTAGTCCCTACTCCCCGCCACCATTACATATTAGCACCTTTGTCTCTCTTAAATGGAAAAATACATTTTGCATAGGTATTATAAAATCAACAAGCCTAAGAAAGTTTAATCAAGCTGTGCAGGGCGCACCTGAGTGTCAGTGGAAATGCGCTTGTATGCTGATTGTGCCACATTGCCTTTCTTTTTTCTGGAAAACACATGGTTACTGAAGGCACCATGTTGTACAACAGATACTGGCCTCACTGCACTTAGTTGTCTTTGTTTGAAAAAAGGCTTCTGCCACATCTGGTGTTGCCATCTTTGAACTAAAAAGCAAGTATTGCAAAATAGATTTGTATCCAATCTTTAAGTGACAAAAGGGGAGGGGAGGAGAGAAGAAAATTTTTTGTCATTATGCATCTCTGTCCTGCTTTTTTGCAAATAGATGACAGAGTTTCCCTACATTTTCCTTGTGTTCAGCTCAACAATATTTCCTCATAGGAGAAATATGTTGGCCTCTTTCAGTGTACATTAAGCCTTCTGGGCTGTCTATCAATACTTATTAAATAAAAGTTGATAAGGAGATATTGTCACTAACTTACATAAAATATATGTGTTTCTACTAATATGCAGATGAATTACTGACACACACTTTAACAGGATCCTATAGTTAATAAATGCACAGGAAAATTTGTGTGTGTGTGTGTGTGTGTGTGTGTGTGTGTGTGAAGTTTGTATATTTAAGGCACAGATTTTTCAAGAGCTCAAATAAAATTTCTTTTCAAAATGTTACCAGTTTTATAATGTTACACAGGCATGTCGCCACACACAAGTTTTATGGATAATTTAAATATCAAAACATTCCTAATGAAAGAAAGGATTTCAGGGGTATTTGAATAGATATTAAGAGTCTGAGGTCAATCAGCAGAGAGTTATTCCAGGTACTCAACTTCTTAGGATGCCACTAAACTTCAATTTTATTCCATCATTTAAATATCAACTATCCAAATTCTTTTGTAAAATAATTGGCTTTCTGGATAACTTTATAGCCCTGCAAAATAACTTAATTGTCATAATGCCTCTAGTTTCTTTGTGATACCAAAGGTTTAATTTGCTTCTCTTGTAGCTTAATTTCTGCTTGAACTTTTAAGGTACTGATAGTCAATGGAGAAAAAGCAGGCTACATGTTAAAATGTCATCAAAGCAGGATTCTATTTTAAAACAAAGACATATATTCTAATTCCAATGACAACCATAAAGCACTCCAGGGCGTGCTTTAATGGGCCATTAGTTTTCTTCTCCAGTGGTTGAAATTCTTTGGCCTATAGCCCTCTGCTCCCCTGAGTCTCTGGGCCTCTATTAGGCCCATTAAAAACTCCCTGGAATGCATTTTTTGTCTAAAGTGATTATTATAAAAATGTCCAAGTTACCCATTTATTCCCCTATTTGCAATGGCATTCACATTTCACTTGCCTAAATGTTGACATGGGGGTCTTCACAAAATATAGTGCAGACAATCAATTAGAAGGCAAAAAAGAAATGTTTGGGCCTATGTCAGTGGAGGCAGGAGACAACAAGAGAAATGTCTGCCTGGTCTAAGTGAAAGTAATTTCCACACTTGCTGAGTGGCTGAAACAGTTTTGGCAAATCTCCACAAATCACCAGTTTGATAGACTGTTCTGAGCTTAGTTTGAAAAACTCTTTCCCAGCCCTCTGTTCTGTGGCAGACTGCAACATGTGTCTGTGAGCTTCTTTACTACTTCCACACAAATCCACATTTTATTTTATGACATTAGTCAGAAAATAGATTCCAGTAATGAGGGAAACTGACTAGCTTCTGGCCCCAAAGACAAAAGAGTACTGGAGTCTTACATTAGTTAACTGTCCACCAATCTTTCTTTGCAAGAAGCATCATTCCCCAAAGTGGCTCAGTGGAGATGTCAATATGGTTCTGTTTCTCTTTTCAATGACAAGAGTTCAAACCACAATGCTCCATGAGGGGATTAAGGTAAGTGTTTTCCTTGCATACAGATATCTGCATTAGGGTTATTCAGAGAGAAATGATGCCCTTCCCTGTAGTTTGACCTCTAGGTATTGGAAGAAAGAAAAGATGTCTCTTCTTTTCAATTACAAGTCAAGAAATATAGCCTTATGCTTTTCTGGGACCATTGTTCTTACCTTCCTTCTCTGTTCACTGGGGACATTGATATAGACATCGTCTATTGTTAGGTTAGTAAGAAAGACAGATGAGAGAAAATAATCTGTGTATTCACTGATGTTAGATAGATGGAAGGATGGTGAGAAACTAATGTGACTCCTTGAGCTTCTACCTCAAGGCCTGTCCTATGGAAGGGCGTGTGACCCTTGTCCTTGGAAAAACCCACAGAGCACTCCTAAGCACATACCCACCCTTCTGAGTTGTTTGTCTGTAAATAACAGGAGAGGTCTGTGGTGCCAGGTGTCCCTGACTCAGTTAGCCTAGGGGAGGACCCATAGCACCCCCTAGCAACCTCCAATCAGCATGAGACAGGTAAAAAACCTGGAATGCCAGATGACCCCCAAGTAGTTTATGGTGGTTGATAACATGTTGGGAAACCATGTAGTTTAGCACGTACATCCCTCATGGCCTAAACCAATCAGTTCAAAGGAATCCCCCTCTTGTACTAGCCAATCACCCCTACCCAACTTGTTCCTGCCAGTGAATGTGCTAATCAATGTTAAGAGTTGTTGTTTGACTTTCCCGCGGTATGGAATGATTTGCTGTGTGATGTGGTGACGCATAGAGTATCCCCCCAAAACCTATAAAATCTCACTGAACAAAGAACTGGGACTCACTCCCTGGAACCCGCTGCATCAGGAAAGGTTGTGAGTCTAGGCTCGAGCTTGCTAAATAAAGACTCTTGTGTGCTTGCATGGATTTGGCTCCTGGAGGTCTATTGGGGTCCCAGGAATCTGGCATAACAATGGTTGGATAGATAGATAGATAGATAGATAGATAGATAGATGATAGGAGAGTGATTAGAGGCCGTGGGAGAGAGAAAGAAGAGAGTGATGTAGGGAAGCAAAGTGACCTAATAAAGTGTGAAGCCCTGTACTCAGTTATACCCGAAGGGAGACCTTCCTTTGAATGCTTCAGTTATATGAACTGATCAATTACTATTTCTACTGTAGGTAGTTTGGTTTTTTTCCCTCCTTGTTTGAATGGAGTCAATATTGGGTATTATATTGATGTAGCATACATCCTAATTCCTCTGGTCTTGGGTTCACTAACATGTCATCTTTAAACCTGGTGACCTCCCCTCATGAGATATCACACCCAGTTTAGGACACATTTTCTTCCTTGCTAGTCTTTTTATTCCCAGAGGCTGATGCTGTCAAAGTTCCAACTGTAGCCAATAATGGGTTCCCTCTAAGTTGAACAATGTTTAAGTCCTGGACAGTAAGACCTTTCATTATCATAGAAACTAGAACATGAGTCACACAGAGCCTCCATAGTGGCACAGAATCTGTGTATTGACTGCAGTAGAGGAGTAGAATGTGATGATTCTTCCCTGGGTTTATTTCAAGAGCTTAAAGAAATCTGCAATAAATTGCCACAGGAAAATAAAGCAGAGATGTAGTCAAGGAATAGGACAACAAAACAGGTGTTAGGAAGTGCCGCAGTCTGGCTGGGCACAAAATCACGAGCCACCACACTGCTTGTAGATTCAAACAGCAACTCTTTATTCCGGAACTTACACCAGCCGTCTACAATCACGTTCTGGGGAAATCCAGGTTCTCTGCCCAAAATCCACATCCACTGGGCTTCTATCTCCCAAAAAATACTGTCTGAATCCCGTGAGAACTCAAGGGGAACTCAGGCAGCAGGATACGCCCTATTCCCAGCAGGAATAATCTTAAACCTGGAACCACCCTAAACCCGGATAGTCCTAAACTGGGACCGCCCTAAACCCGGATCCACCTTGGTCCTTGAGCAAGTTCACCTACATGCAATGTCACTGCAAAAATGTCCTATTTCCATGAGTCCTTCCACTAAGCAACATGGGGTACGCTGGCAAGGAAATTGTCATACCTACTTGGCTAATGGCTCCCAGCAAGGAAGGATTTTCTGGAGTTCCTAAATAGACTATATTCCTGCTATATAGTTTGCATTTTCTGATCAAAAATTTTTTAATAAACTATTTTTTTCTTATTTAAATAAGTTTAAAGTTTTTGTCCTTATTTTTAAGAAATGGAAGAAGAAGCAGAGATGGTCAGGAAGAGAAGGTTTACTCATATCTCAAGGGGAGAAATTTTTTTTGGTGGTCCTGTCAACATTCAATCTTTTTCATTTGATTCCTCATACATCTGTCATTGCCTGACATTTGGTTCTTGGTACTCCAGTGGTATCCAGATTTCCTCCTTACACTTTCCCTTAATTCATGTAGAAGTTCTATATGATACTATCTATGACTACTAGTGTCCCTTCCCACATTGTGTCTAATCAGGCTCCTGTATTATTATACTTCTGTATTATTATACTGGAATTATATTTTGTTATTTTATTATTCTATAAATGTTTTATAATGAAAGGATCACTGAATTAATGCATGTTTTTATAATTATTAGCAAATTATGGGCAAAAAGTACATTCCAAAAAAGATCCCATTTTTAGGACCATTCCTATAATTGTTTGGGATAAAATTAAAAATCAATCTCTTCATAAATTAGAAATACCCTCATATAGATCACATTTTTCTCCAGGCACTTTGCTTATACAATGGCTAATTTTCCTGAAAGATTGTGCTTCTATGAAGGCATGGACCTTAAGAATCTCTTTTCTTTCTACCAATATTTAACATACTTCTTGTGATATATTTTCATCATATGGTTTTTAGTAGATAAATGATTGAGGAAAAAAGTGAATGAATGAATTATATGAATATTTTCCTATTAATATGTCTAATGCAATAAATGCCTATTAATAACGGCTATTCAGAGGAACAAAAAGACCTGTGGAATTTAAATATTCCCATCTGAGTTTTCCCAAAATTACATCACCTGATAACAAATTTCGAGAATTACTTGGTCTGTGAATTTAAATTTTGACTCAAAAGAAGCAGACCAAAATAGAGAGGAGAACTTTCTCTGTCTTGATTTTTCATATATGAATAAAGAATAATAAAATATCTTTTTTTGAAGTAAAGTTATTTTAAATATTCCTTCATTTTTAGTTCACACCTATGAAACTGCCATATAGACAAGCTCAGAAGTTTTTAAAAGTGCAATTTCCCATGTTGACCACAAACATTTATTTATTATTTTAATTGTGGTTAAAACATATAAATTTACCAAAGTAAGAATTTTAAATACATTTCAGTAGAACTAACTCTATTTATTTGTTGAGTGATAGATCTGTAGCAGTTTTACATATTTCAAATTTGAAGTTCTATGTTCATGGAAAAACAATTCCTCACATCCCCTGCAGACCCTGGGAATCACAACTCTATTTTATTTCTGTGATTTAACTACTTTAACTATAACATTATATTGAAATCATAGAGTGTTTATCTTTTGTGACAGGTATCTTTTTTGTGTCACTTAGTATAATGTCCTTAAGGTTCATCATATCATAACATGTGACAGGATTTCCTTTTTTTAAAGGCTAATGTTCCATCATGTGTATATACCCATGTTCTTTATTTTTTAACTTTTTAGTAGTTTTTTTGTTTGTTTTTGTTTTTTTTAAGTATGGGGGATTGAACCCAGGATGCTTAAACACTGAGCCATATCCCCAGCCCATTTAAATTTTTTTAATTTTTATTTTTATAGACAAGGTCTCACTAATTCCTGAGGCTAGCTCTGAGCTCATGATCCTTTTGACTCAGCCTTCCTAGTCTCTAGGATTATAATCATATCCCCAGCCCTCTTTTCTTTTTTCTTTTCTTCACTTTTCTCTTCTTTTTTTTTCCTTCCTTTGCTTTCCTTTTTTTTTTCTTTTTTTTTTTTTAAATTTGTTGTTCTTGTTTGAGACAGTCCCTTGCTAAATTGCTCAGGGCCTTGCTAAATTAATGAGGCTGGCTTTGAACTTGTGATCCTCCTGCCTCAGTCTGGAAAGCCACTGGAATGACCGGTGTGTATCACCATACCTGGACCTTCATTCTATTTTTAAATTGGATTATTTTGTACAGATTGTTGAGTTGTAGGGGTTATTTATCTCTTCTTTATAGCAACACCTTATTAAATACAAATTTTCAAATATTTTTCCCTATTTCACATGCTGACTTTTCACTCTGTTGGCTGTGGTTTTTGGTGTTTGAAAGTTTTTAAGTTTGATAGTTCGATTTGTCTATTTTTTCATTGTTGCCTGTGCTTTTGATATTATGCCCAAGAAATCATTGTCAAATCCAATGACCAGAAGATTTTCCTCTATGATTTCTTCTTGAAGTTTTGAGGAAAAAAGTGAATGTGTATGTCTTTAGTACATTTCAAGTTAGCTTTTATATATGGTGTAAGGTAAGTGCTCAACATTTTTTGATATCTGTTGAAGAGGTTGTCCTTTCCTCACTGTGTGGCTTCACACCCACATTGAAGATTGCTTTGATACATGTAAGGTGATTTTTTATTGAACTTGATATTTTGTTTACTTGTCTATATATCTACTATTCTGTAAACACCAAAACTGTTTTGATTACTGTAAGTTTGTGATATGTTTTTAAGTCTAGATGTATTTGGCTTCCAAAATTGTTCTTTTTCAAGGTTGCTATAGCTATTTAAGGTACCTTAAGATTCAATGTGAATGTTAGCATGTTTTTTTTTTCTTCCTATTTCCATAACCACACAAATGACTGAAATTTTGAAGAGAATTACATTGAATATATAAATTCAGGTATTAAGAATATTTAATGCTATTAATCCTTCCAATACATAAGCATGAGTATGTTTTATTTGTTTGTTGTGGTACTTGGATTGAACCCAGGACCTTATGCACACTAGGCAATTTCTTCAACATTGAACTACATTCCCAGCAATATGGTTATCTTTCAGTTTACTTGTGCCCTCTTTTTCTGTTAGCAGTTCACTATTTCCTTATTGATTTTTTGTTTGTTCTCTCTATAACTGAAAATGGGGAATTGATGTCTCTAACTGTTATTATATTGCTGTCTATTTCTCCCATCAGTCCAGTATGTTCACTTAAATATTTGGATTCTCTTCTGTGATGTATTTTTTTTTATAATTATATGTTATTACTTATCTCCTATGACACTTTTTGTCCTAAACTATAGTCTGTCTGGTGTACGTATAGAATCCCCTGCTTTCCTTAGATTCCTATGTACAGGGAATATCTTTTTCCATCTTCTAGTTTAATCCTATGTATGATCTTTGATTTAAATTATTCTCTTACATATAGCATAATGCTGGATTCTTTTCAAAATGTAATCCATTTTGCCAATTGGTCTTTGAATTGGGTAGTGTAATACATTTACATTTACCACAATTACTGATAGGCAAGTACTTATTTTCACCATTTCGTTTTCTATATATTTTGTAGATATTTTATCACTGTTTTCCTGCCTTGCTGCTTTTCAGTTTTATTGAGTTATTGTAGTGGCATGATTGATTCCTTTTGTATGTCTGTTTGTATGTCCTTCATGTGTGTGCATGTATCATGGGAATTACATGAAATATTTTGAAGCTATAGCAATCTATCTTTGATAACAATTTAACATCAATTGCATACAAAAATCTCTACTTCCTTACATTTCTACATCTCTCTCTTTTATCAATGTCGTAAATTATAACATTTTACATTTTATATGCCTTAATATAAATTTATCTTTATGCTTTTGTCTTTTAAATACTATACAACAACTAAAAGTGGTTTATGTGTCAACACTGCAATACCACAGAATATATAAATAAGAAGACTCATCTATATTTTTAACTATACCACAGAGCCCTATATTTTCATATGCCTTTGTATTGCTATTCTACATAATTTTATTCAAGCTTGAAGAAATCTAGATTTTATATATCTGAGAAACTTTTGATATTTCCATCATTTGAAGGACAATTTTAAGTTTTAAGTTTGTTGTTTGAGACAGTGTCTTGCTAAATTGCTATTTTTCATTGTCAGGTTTTCGCTTTTAAAACTTTGAATGTGTCATACTCCTCCAATCTGGCCTGCAAAATATCTGCAAAAAAACCTTATATATGATTAGTCATTTCTCACTTTCATTTGCAAGACTCTTCTTGTCTTTGACTTTTGACCACTGTATTGTAATTTGTTATCATGTATGTTTCTTTGAATTTTACCTGAATAGAGTTCATTTAGTTGAAATTTTTTTGTTCTTTCTCCAATCTCTGATTACATTATTATATCAAATTACTTTCTTTACCTTTTTCTCTCTTTTTTCATTCTTAAACTTCTTTTGGGTGGGGAGAGATACTGGGAATTGAACTCTGGGGCACTCAACCACTAAGCCACAAATCCAGCCCTAGTTTTGTATTTTTTTTAGAGACCGAATTTCATTGAGTTGCTTAGCACCTTGCTCTTGCTGAGGCTGGCTTTGAACTCATGATCTTCCTGCCTCAGCCTCCGGAGCCACTGGGATTACAGACATGCACCATTCAATTCTTAATTTTTTTTACATGTACTTTTATACACACATGCACGTGTGCACACACACACGGTGTTCAGTAAGTTTATCATTTTCTCCTCTTTTTTCTTTTTTACGTTCTTCTTTTTGTTTTCTACTCTGCTTCAATAATTTGAAATGACTCATCTTCAAGTGTGATAACTCTTTCCTCTGATTCCTAAGGACTGATGTTGAATTACTCTAGTGAAATTTTCAATTCAGTTAGTGTATTATTCTACTCAAGAGTTTCTCCTGGTTTCTGTTTTCTGTTGTCTGTTCTTGTTGATAGTCACATTTTGTCCATGCATAGCTTTTCTGGTTTTATTTAATTTTTTGTGCTCTTTTAGCTCAGTGCACATTTCAAAAACAGTTATTTTGAGTTCTTTGTGAAGTAGTTTATGGACCTGAAATTCTGTAGGATCTGGTTCTGGACATTTATTTTGCTCTTACAATTGGACTGTTTCACTGTTTCTTATTTATATACTTATTCTTTGTTAAAATTTGCACATTTGAAAAAGAAATTCTACATCCTAACCTATTAACTTTATAAAGGAAAATAATTTCACCAATGAATCCTGCAATCAACAGATGATAGGAGTTTCTCAAATTTTATCTAAGGATATGTCTTCTCTGGACTTGTGCATTATATTTCCCAGTTAAAGAGGGATAATCTTATTTTCTTTCCAGTAGTATATATTCTTTATATACTCTTTTTATCTCCCCCTGAAGTTTTTTTTATAGTAATTAAGTCTGTCTGGTTGTGTCAATAAGCCATCATCCCCAATTTTGTTCTTAGTAGACCCCATACATCAAAATTATGATAATTAATGTTACCATTTTTTTAGTAAAACAAAACAGAAAATAGTCTCTTGGGCAGCCTCCTGAAAATCCAGAATGTAAGATGCATACTTTACTACATTTCCCCCCTAAGGAAGAATCTGTGTGTTGATTTTTTTTCCCAGTTGTGAATAGAACAGACTATAGTAAGTTATTATAACACACTATTTTACCACTGTGTTGAAGTTTTTCTTGTCTGTGTGCCCACCTCAGGTGCTGAAACCTCTTTATTTTTGGAGTTCTTAGAAATGAATTTAAGTCTATATTTTGTTTTTAAGTCAATATTTCCACAGAGAAAAGTGATCTAGGTCTACCACTTCACCATCTCTGTCATGCCACTCCTGACCACAATGTGCTCTATCTACTGCCTGCATCAGTATCCCAGGTGATGCTAATGATGCAGGGCGCATAAAGTGTACACGTTTGCAAATATTCTATACCAAAGGTTTTCAAAATGCATGGCATATTAGAATCACTGGAGATGCACACACATAGACTGCATTCCCAACATTCTGATGTAAATGGTCTGAGATGCAAGTCAATTGCAAGAGTTTAAAATATTTCCCCAAATAATTATCATATGCAACTAGGGCCAGGGAACCACTGCACTCATGCTACCTATTGATTAATTCTGGGAGTCCATTAGAACAGCTCATCTTTTACATTAGTTAACTATTAACTTAGATAAAGCTTAGACATCAATGAGAACTCCATTTAGTGGCAGAGGGTTCTTCCACTTCCACTTCTATGTTATTAACATGGGTCAAAACATTTAAAGATAACACCTGTACTTGGAAAGGTCTATAAACCTAATACTACCACTAAAGCACTTGTGACCTAAATTCATCAAAAGGTAAAGGATTCAGCCTAAATTGTTATATAGAAACATTTTTTTTTTCCTGAATGAGTTGAGAAAAGTGACAATTTAAACTCTTGACACACACACACACATTTATGTTTTATTGGCTAGCACAATTAAGACAGAGGGTGGGAAGACATGTTCCTACATTTTTTACTTTTCCAGAATATTCCCTGGTAGTGTTTAAGTGTTATTCCAGCACACACTAATAGCAAATTCAGAGTTCACACAAAGTTTTTCTTTCTTTCCTTTTTATTTTTTATAACCACTTTCAACTGAGGCTTCTGCCAAAGATTTAATGAACACATAATTTTAAATTTTTGTTTTCAAAATAAAACCTATAGTAGTGAAGAACACAATGTGTTGTGTGTGTGTGTGTTTGTGTGTGTGATTGTGTGTGTGTGAAATAAAGAGATCTTTGAACTTAGAAAATTTTAACAATATTGAAAAGAAAGGGATTATAGAACACTACTCGTACAAAATTAACTTATTTATTGCAATTTCTACTCTTTGTCTGCTAACATTCCAACAAATGCATTGTCTTATATTGTCTGTCTTCCATAATGACAAGGGTCACGCGGAAGAGAAAGCAGGGTATCTTCTCCGTAATCCTTCGCTTCCTTTGTGAGCTTGAACTCCCTGAAATCACAAATTTCCCTCTTACACTCACCATGTTTTTAGATTTGCTGGCTTTATATTTGTTATCTTAAACAAGGAGATTTACAATTTATTTTTAATAGCCACTTAGAATATAATAATTATATCACTACCATAATGTTTTAAGAATTCACTCTTTTCCTATAATTTTCTCAAATGGAATTAGGTTTCTAGCATTCCAGATGGAGTTATAGAATGCTTGCATGTTTTCTCAGGCCTGATTTTGAATTTTTTTTTTACCTCTACTTTTTTCATGGCAAATGCTTTCACATTTGGATCATGGCTTTAGCCTTTCCTAAGTAATCAAGCAGATTACCAAGGGTAATTTGGCATAGGACTGACGGATGTAAGAGAAAATAATTGATTTAAATATTTCTCACACCATATTGAAGCAAGAATTAAAAACAGGCAATTAGTGTAGTTAGGGTATCAGGTTGGACTGGGAAGATGGAAGATGATTTGGGTCTGGGAAGTTGGAGACTGCCTCGGGGGATCTAAATGCTAAACCTCCAGAGCCCTTTCTCCACCCTCAACTCTTCCTCCAAAATGTTGTTCATGAAGCACCTGCTGAGCACACAGGGAGCTGTTAATTACTGACTCCTGGGCTGCTGCTCTCTTTCTGCCCAGGATCACTCCACCTTTGGCCCTTCCAGCCTGTCTGCTTCTCACCTTTTGGCCATCGCACAGGCATCCCCCAGCCACTAGTCAGGTCACTAATCACAGTGTATTGCAGGAGGGGGCAAACATGGACCAACATAAGAGGGGAAAAGAGCAGGAGAACAAAGAAAATGCATAAAAGGGGCAGGACATTTCTACTTCTTTGGATACCAGAATTCCAGCTATGCCCCCCTCTTCTCATAGGAGAAATCTGTGTTCCTATTATTTGAATAAAACTTGATTTCTACACTTGCCTGGATGTTTTTCCAGTGTTTACTCTTCACATCTGAAAAAACGGAACTTGAGTCAGCAGTAACTAGTGGTTATTCATATGACAATTCCTCTGTGTGTTCACTGCTGGTGGAAGTATTATTGTTCTGGGTCTGTGTAATGCCTTTTTCCATTCTGGAGTATAAACTCCTTGAAAGATTTTATTATATTAAATGTATCTAGAGGTCTGAAGCAGTCTAGACTACAGAGGGACTCAATAAACATTTCTGAAAATAATGAACTAATAAGGATCTTGTTCAGTAAATCCTCAACCTGTAGTGTGACATTGCAGATGACTCAGCATTTAGCTTGTTCAACAAATAACCTTTTTTAAAAGAATTCTGAAATTATTTACACATTCAGGTTAAAATTAAATGACATTCTCTTAGAATGTTAAGTTGAAAACATGATGTGGTGCATTGTTAAGATCTGAACATTAGGCACAATCTCTCCTCCACAGATAGAACAAATTACCAAAAACTTTCCATCAGACCGTATGTACAATTATTTGGAGGAAGGGGTATAAAACAATTAAAAGCTACCAAATTAATATTTTTATATCACATGTAATTTGCTTTCATATGTAGTTTTAAACAGCTTTACATAATCTTACACTATATTTGTCTCATGTATCAGGTTTTCTCAACCTCATCACTATTGATATTATAATCTATATAATTTTGTGTTGTGTCATTTTGAAGATACTTAACAGCATTCCTATCCCCTTCCTTCTAAATGGATACTTCCTCTCTCTAGCTGTGCAAATAAAGTTTCCAGACATTGACATTTGTCCCCAGGAGAAGAAATTTCCATGAGCCCAGTTGGATGACACATATGTGAATATAGATCTTAATGTAGTTACAGGTATATCTTTAAAGATGTTTACAGATGTCAATCATGACTTCTCCCTTTAATTTCAAACTGCTCTTACTCCACATTTGGATTCCATAACTCTCTGGACTTTGAAATTACAGTTTTCTTCCTTTATATAACCTGCTCAACCAAAATCAAACCTCAAAACTTCAGGCCCCAAACCCAGGATCCAGTAACCCCACTTTTTTTAGAAAATTTTCCTGGAATTTTTTTTTAGAAAAACATAGCATAAATTGGCAGTGGTATTGCTTTAAATTCAATGAGGATAAATAGTCTTCCTTTCCACTTAATTTTAAGATTAAATAACAGTTTATGTAAAGTTGTGTTTACTTTACTATTTAGAAATATTATCATTCAAGCATGGGTTTCTATACCTGTAATAGGATGTTTCTTTCCATGCAACTCATCCAAGAACTCATTATAACCTTAAACCACTTCTGAGTAAATTTTTAAGACTTAATCTTATTTTCTGATACACTGTATAACACCATTACTCACACGGTTTTTCCAGAATCCTTGCCTGGATATTTGGTTGGAAACATTGTTTATTCACTAGATTAGAGATTCTCATTGCTTCTCTTCCCCCTTCTGCAACTCCTTGAAAAAGCAAAAAGTGAGGAGTAAAACAGAGACTTTGAATGCAAACGTATTTTAACTCTCTTCATCTCTTCATTCTTTTAAAATTTTTCATGATTTTTTATTCCTGCTTTTGTCTAAGGCTTCTGCATTTTACCTATCACAAGAGGCCTGGCCTCAAGCTGACTGAGAAATCTGGAAATCTTCATTTGCAATGAACCTTGACATCTGCAAAACAAGGAAAGTAACAAATCCAAACCCAGACTGCAGCCAAAATCAAAGCCAAAGCCAAATCCAAGACCCAGTGGACAAACTAAGACTTTCTTTATCTCTCTGACACTCTATCAGTATTCTTGCTTTAACCATCAAGTTGTTATAATTTTTATGCTTATCAATACGTAGCTTTTAAAGGATTAAAAACAGTACAAATCACAACAGATTATACTGCTCTCTATTACTAGAAATTCAATTCATATCAGAATGACAGTTGAAAGAAAGCAATCTTTCATATCAATGTGCAAAAACTCATCTAAAAATGACCTTCTTGAATAATTGATGGGGACTTTTGTCTTTGTTCCAACTTTATAAAATGTGCACACCACTCTGTAGCTAGCTAAGTCCAATTGACTCTATAAAGCCTAATTTTCAACTATTTTGGTCAGCTTTTCTGTAAGTAATGACATTTGTTAGGAAACTTCACTGAAGTCAGAAAAGATGCAGTAGTTTTGCTTACTTTTAACTTAAGCCCATTGGTCAAAATATCCAATATGCTGTGTAACTAAGGAAGAAAGTCAACATATACTGTTCAACTCTCCTGTTCTCACAAGGGCAGAAGAAAAATAATCAAAGGCAAACAAAGATTAAAGGTCAATTTCTTTATTCCTTCGTGTTTGAAAATAGTGTGCATCTTCAAATATTTTAGTGATAAAACTATCATGAAGACTGAGTACAATCACTAGCACACTCCATGACTTGTACTTACCTTACGATCTATATGAAACCAAGAAATAGCAAAATAAATTATTCTTACTCATCTAGGCTAATCTGGAAGCTGGGCCTGAAAACTATAGCTACTCCTAGGTAATTAACTTATTGTGTTAATTGTATTTCTAATAAAAATACACAAATACAGCAGAAGATAATAAAACCATCCCTAATTAACTTACCCAGTCTTAATAATAGCCCAGGGAGGTTTTTTCCAACAAAAATAGATATAAATATAGTGGTAGATAATGGTAATCTACTGCTGTGCTATTCCTTACACTGTGGGGTGTGTTAAACATTGCAATATTGCTTTCCTAGTTGTTAGAATACCTTACCCCTTCACTAAGTTGTCCTATGAGTTTAGATTTTTCTATAACTTCCCCCATCCCACTTAGGTAAACCAGTAGAGTTGATGGCCCTACAGAAAGTGTATAGCTCACATATCTGTGAACATTATTATTATTATACTTTTAAAAAGATATATATATATATATATATATATATATATATGTATTTAACCATGGAGAAGAATATATAAAGGATCATATTAGGAATTGGGGTTGTAGCTCAGTAGTATAGCATTGGCCTAGCATGTGTGAGATACTGCATTTGATTCTCAGTACCACATATAAATAAATAATTTAAATAAAGTCCATCAATAATAAAAAAAAGACTGAAAATAAGAATCATTAAATTATTTTATTTTCTTATTTAAATTTGTTATATGTGATAGCAGAATGTATTACAATTCATATTATACATATAGAGACCAATTTTTCATATTTCTGGTATATACAAAGTATATGCACACCATTCATGTCTAAATTTTTTGTTTTAAATTCTATTTTATTAATTATAAATGTAATTGATTGCTTTTTAATGTGTATTAGTTTTTCAATTTTACTCCTCTGTGCATTAATCTGCTGTTTTTCTAATATGACACTTGTTCTTCCCTATATAATCTTAGGAATGTTCACAGAGTATCAACATTAAATATTTTTCAGTTACATGTGTTGCAAGGATCCTATGCCAGTCTAAGCCTTCGATTTTGCCTTTTAGTTTGCACAGATTTTATTTGGACATAAACAAAAATTTTAACGGTTAATGTTATATTCTTTTTCTGTACAATTAAATCCTAAGAATTTGTTCTTTGTTTTAAGGTAAAGGTTTTTTTGTTTGTTTGTTTCCAGATGTGTTTCTAAAAGTTTAAAGTTTACTTGTGTCATGCAGGTCTGTGATCTAACTAGAATTGTGTATAACATAAACAGCACATTTTTCTTTATTTCATGTAACATGATTTATTTGAATATCATAATGATATATTTGAAGTCCATACACTAAAGAATCTCTTTTGATCATTGATTTATGATATCTATATTCCAAACCTAAATTTTTATATAATATTTGCTTTAGTTTGTGTGTTGTTTAGTTCATATCTTCTACATTGTTCTTATCCCTACTTCTAGCCACCCCAACTAACTTCTCTTAAGTATTATAGTTTAAAAACGTTCATATTGTCCAGTAGAATGATTTCATCTTTGTTTGTTCGTTTGCATTTTCTTCTTGATATTTGTTGCATTATGGTCATCCATTTAGATTTTAGGGTAAAACTCCTTCCCTTGCATTAAAATGTGATTTTGATAAAAATCACACTGAACATGCAGGATAATTTAGAAATTATTCCTATTGTAACAAGTGAGTGAATTGAGAATTCATTACCTATTAGTTAAGTGGAGACAACGTCTTTTACTATTTTCTCAAGAGGACTATTCTTTGTCATGAAACAGTCTACTTAAAATATATTTTAAAAACACTGGCCTCTGGGGAAACCATGAGGGGGACTGGCTTTCCAGTAGCATTTGATGAAGTATTAGGACAAATTTGATAACGCTTTGAGAGGAAAAATGATAAAAAAAAATGTTCATTGATAGCACAGAATCTCTTTTCCAACAGATGTGCAGGAAAATGAAACAGGTTGCTGCTTCTCCCCTGAGAGTCTGGCTGAGTCCCAGCATCAGCTCTGTCAATTCTATGCATGTGACCCCTGGATACAAAAAGAGTAAACAGATAGCCACCCAATAGGAACAGATTTGATAAAACTTTGTCTTAGTATATGGTATTATTCTAGTTATTTAAAATAAGGAAAGAAAAAGAAGAAAGGGAGAGAGGGATAAAGGAAAGAAGGAAGAAATTTCTCTCCACTGTCATCTGGAATGTGGTGAGAAGTTCAAAGTGAGCAGCTCCCGCAATTAGAAATAGAAAAAATCTTTGGGAAATGATCAAGTGACAACAAGAACTCATGACAAGGGAGCTTAGAACACACATATGTAGGAAGTTGTGTCCATATCTATTATTATTATTATTATTATTATTATTATTATTGTTATTATTATTATTTTAAGGCAGGGAAGGTGCTTACTATAACACAACAATTAGTGGCCACTTTTCTAGTTACTTTGCTGAGTAAGAAGCCTTGTCAACTGCCTGAACATTCAGCCCTGATGGTCAGCACTTCTGGGTTGCTTTTGTCCTCCAACTAATATCCTCTTTTGTCTTACATGATCTATCCCTGAAGATGCCTGGATTCTGAACTCTGACATCCAACCCACTCATCAGCAGGGGAAAATACTATGGAAGGATCAATGTTTTCAGAGTACCATCTCTATTTTCTTACTGTGAAGTTTGAGGAGGAGGAAAACTTTATAACAGAAATTGAGTAGTTGGATAGTGAGCAGAAATCACCACACTGTCAAGAAGGTTGTAGTATGAAGTCAAAATAATCCTTCTTAAATCTTGACTGGTTCCAATGTAACCCAGGGAAGTGAATAGTGCCATTTTCCCAAGTATGTTTTGAAAGAGATTGAAGCTTGAATCAGTTAGGTATCTCTCTCTCTCCATTAGCAAGTAGAAAGTGTGGGCAAGAAAAGTCATTCAAAATTAAATAAGTTTCCCTGACATATAATTCTGGTGGACACTGGAGATACATATAGAACCCAGTTCTCTGGATCTGGTGAAAAATCTTGCCTCTTTAACCACTAGAGAAACTCCCATTCAGCTTGATCAATTAGTTCCTGATTAGATCAAATCTCAACCTATGAGGACATTACCCATGAAATATTTTAAAAAGTGATAATTCCAACTCCTAATATAACTTAATGACATAATGCATAAAAACTGATAAGATATCAAATATAAAAAAGGACATAATCTATGAAGCTTTGCCAGGGAGACACATACATGAATCACCAAGATTCTCAGATCTTTTAGAGATTTTATATATTGCACATCCTACCAGTCCCCAAAAGCAAACTTCATAGCAACAGACCAGATTGGTGCAATATTTCACCTATTATATCTGTTTAACCTAGATAAATATGGATTTAACAAAAATGAATACACAGAAACTGTTCTAGAAAAGTAGCTGTGCTTTTCTATCATTTGCCTTTAGTTTTTTGGTCACAAAGCAGAGGCTGAAATGGAACTGGGGTTCTGATGCAGAATGTAGAATGGGTAACATTTAAATGGCAAAATTGCCCATCTAGAGGATAGCGGAACCAGTTTATGATTTCCATAGCACTTCAGACATTGATACAAGTCCATTAAACAAATCTAACATGAGATAGATGTAATAAAGTTCTACCATACCTTTTTTTTTTTTTTTTGGCTGGCATTGGGTAGGTGGGTGGCAAAAGAGAAGGAAAAAAGAAATTGGTGAAAAATAACAAATACTAACAAATTTACTTATTAGTAACGGAGCTGAGGATTTAGGAAGAATTTCAAGAAAGCACAATAAATAATTGTAGTACTTACTAATCAAGAAGTGCTTCGAGAAATTATTATTCATTGGATCCTCTCAACAGCAATGTCAGAGAGTTTCTGAAAGGAAGCATTGTGTATGTATGATTCAAATAATGATATGCACAATAAGAGTAATCATTCTCTAGCCACAGAGTAAATGATAATCCCAGAATGAGGACCCAGAACATTTGAAACCTAGCATATTATTTCAAAAACTGCTACATGATTCCACATAAAATATGCATTATGTGAGACTCAACATTTTTTGGAAACCAACTCAACAGTATTAGGTTATTAGAATAGTTTACTAATATCACTTTGTGTTTCATAACTGGAATACATACTCCAAAAGAGGAAGATCTGCTTACTTAACGTAAGTAGAGGTTAGCATCTTAGACTCACATGGTAAAATGTTTCTTGAATGAGTAAGTGAAATTAAGTGTTAATGCTTCTTCAACAGCAGTGTTGAAGCTCATAGTATAGCATAACGTTAAGACTGTAGATCAAAGAACAGACCATTTTTGGTAACCAGATGCTTCTTCCAATTCACTTTGACCTTAGGTAAATATCACTTACCATGTCAACTGTGTGAAATGGGAACAACAGTAATGAAATACTTGATCTGATTTATGAAGTGTTTCTAAGATCAGATGAAATTCTATTGATAAATTATTTCTATTGGTTTTAATATTTTGAAATCATTTAACTAAGGCTATCATATTTTATTTGTATAAAGAATTACTGTTATTGCATATTGCTTCCATGAGTGATGATGTGTTCTGACATTTGCTTTCAACTAAACCTCACCTTCTGAATGATCTCCTAGCATCTGTTCTCAACAGTAGTGCAAAATTGAAAAGGCATTAACAGTGAGTTATTTAAAGTTATCGCCATATTTTACTCATTTTTATTTCACCAAAACAGGTGATCCTTGGGTGATTCTAAAGTGTATAGGTAATTATAATGGTATTATGCATTATCATGCATATGCACACACACACAATCTAACACATTTAGAAAATCATTACTATGTGTTGTCTCATCGTGGACAACATCAAAACATTAACACAATAATAAGACCTTAACAGGCGATTTCCAATTATGGAATACATGGAGTCTCTCAATTTTAATTATTTTTTCTTGTGTTTTATTTTCTTAAGTTTCCCCTGTCTTATGTGGAGCTGAAGCCAGTTTCAATCACAAGTTGTTTTATTTTAAAGCTTTTCATTTTACCACTTGAAAGCAATATTATATTTTCCTTTTATTTGAGAGTAAAATGTACATTTTCCTGAGGAGCAAAATGTGTCTGAAGCTTCTCAAATAATTTACTCATGGTTGAGAATAAGCAGGAGTGATTAGAGCTTCAAATCAGAAAACTTCACAGAACCAGAAGCTATCAAAATGTGCAGCTTTAATGAACGATTTTTCACTCCTTGCTGTATAGCAATCACCACTGATAACACTCTTTAGTTTTTTTCCAAAGCATATATAATTGAGCAAATCATCTAAACTCCCACAAGCAGGCAATTATTCAGCCACATTGATGCAGAATCACTAGGTCCGGCGCTTCATTAGAATATACCATAATCCCTTGTTCTTGTCTTAACCTTCTCTATGAAAAATCTAATTCATCCAAAACTGACACAGTGTCCTGTTGGTTATGCAAATAATGGCCATGCCGGAGACAGAGTTTCAGTCACTCTTCTATCCCCAGTCCCATGTGTAGGGCTCACATCCAAATCTTTAAATAGAGCCCACAAGTTCTAATAATTATTCCACTAACATATATAAGTTTCCTTTGTGCTCCTTTTTGAAAATGTGCTTATCTTTCTCTCTTAACAAAGAGAGAAAAAGAGAGAGAAAGAAAGACAGAGAAATTGAATACCATTGCCAATACCAGAAGAATAATTAATTAAAAGCAAAAAAAAAAAAAAAAAAATGG
>NW_026000221.1:16929051-16989146 GCF_001458135.2 Marmota marmota marmota
AAAAAAAAAAAAAAAAAAAAAAAAAATGGCAGGAGGGCACTTGGGTACCAGGGAGATGATAAGAAAAGCCTAAAGCTACCAGGGGAGGATGTCACCTCCCCTTCTGTCCTCCTTGTTCCCATAGCCTACTTTTCCTTCTCTTGAACCTTTCTCTGTATGATAGGGGAAAGAATTCAACATTTGAGTTCTAAATGCCATATTTGACATTGATTTGAGGAAAACTTAGGTATATTATTTTGCATCTCTGAGCTCAAGGAAGGTGGGTATAGCTCTATCTGGGACAGAGAGTACAAAAGCATGCATGTAGATATAGTCACACAGAGCATGTAATCTGGTGAAAGATTTTTCTCCTCCAAATTGCACTGAATATTCTTGAACACCTTCAGTTTCTAAGGGGATGTGATTTGAGAACCCTGGACAGAAAATGTATGATACAAATTTGACTTGCTGTGGAACCTGGAATAATATCCTTCTGACAAAGCATATGTATTTGATCCTGAGTCATGATTTCAAACGGATGTCCCCCAATATATCAGATTATGATATTACAAACTCATTTAAAGATTTATAATAGGAATTAAAAACTACTACTTCACATTTTACTCAGTTTCACATGGCCTCAGAGGCAAGATAAGAGGGCCATGTGATAAACTAGGTGTCCCCTTTCTTAATAATATCAATAAGAACAAAGATTACACATTATAATGTATGTCCTATGTGACCTACAGTTACTGAAACATGTTATATGTTTCATTCAATCCACACAATGCATCTGTGACCACATTGTTATTTTTATTCTCATTTTACAAAATGGGAGATTGAATCTTAGAGACATGGAATGACATGGTCAGTGTGCCCTTACTAAATGACTGAATACAGAGTCCAACTCAAGCATTCTGTAGTCACCTTAACCTGTGTTTTAAGCGGGTTAATCTACTGGCTGCTTCCTATTTTCAGATGATCAACTCTGATTTTGTTCATTACTCTACTGAGAAAATCTTCTGCCCTGAAACAAATCACTATCTTTCAAAAGACAGGAAGCAAACTTTTGACTTAGGTCCAATAGACCTATGATTCTGGCAAAAACGTGACTTTTTAAAAATTTTTTATTTATTTATTTATTTTTACCTTTGAGTACAAAGGGGAATACCTAAGGAGCTTTAGAACTGGTTTCTGAGCCCCACCTGCAGGATTCTGATTTAATGGATCCAGCTTGGGAATGAGAAGTGTCAGTATTCTGGGGAGATTATAATAAGACAGCAGATCTGGGAAATAACTGTTTTGCAGGACTGGGCCTCACTCACCATCCTTGCTGACTGCAGCCACATGCAGTCGTATGATGTCAGTCCTGAATTGGAAATATATAGCATTTATGTTGTAACAAACTATGGTTTGAAACAGATGAGAAAGTGATATGATGCTGGTGATGATCGTGATAAGATTCATTTATTCAATATTAGGTAGTGTTTGTCCTTTATACATATTAATACATTTGCATTACCCCTTCTGTCTATTCAGAATCAAAGGTACAGAGGATTGAACCCAGTGCTTCACACATGCTAGGCAAGCACTCTATCATTGAGCTGCAACTCCAGCCCCTAAACCTTTTCTCTTTATAAACGGATTACCTCAGGAGCTCAACCACAACCACCGGCACTTCCGGCGAGCACTCAACTGGAACTCCTAGGTCATTTTCAATTTTCCCGCTCTTGAGGCAGACTTCCGGGTCGCGTGGGCGGAGCCAAAAGAGTCCCCCAATGAGCAGCTCTGTGGTCTGAAAGGACGGGAAAACAGCCCAATGAGCGTCACCGCAGAGGAGCCAATCAGCTGGAAGTTTGCTGGGGCCTCCTGCGGCTCTCAACACCTCAGGTATGTGTTATAATGACAGAAAGGTGACTAACAGAATATTTGAGATACAACACAAGACTAGAGCCAACCCTGGAGTCTCCAGAGTAGTAAAAGCAGGACTGAGTCCTGGAAAAGTAGCAGTAGGATTTTGACTTGAGAAAGTGCATTAGTGTGCTTCTCAGTCACTATTCCATTATAGGGTCCCAGAGAATCATCTAGAGATTTTTTTTTTCCAAAGACAGACAGCCATTAAAGATAAGAAATTTGAAAATTAACAGTTGCTATTCAAAAAGTATTTTGGAAATCAACACAATGCCTTTTTATAGCACTTTCATATTTATTATTTTATTATAAATTTTCCAAATACTTCATGTAAACTGAACAGAGTTTTTTTTTTCTTCTTAGTTTTAAAAATTATAGATCAAAGAAACAAGTCATAGATTAAAGGCAAGGGATATGTACGCTATGACTGAAATTAGCTTTCCAGCCTTTCTGAAGGATCGTCCTTGGCAGTGTGCCACCATCTTGCATTGATGAACTCAGGACTCACATGATTCTCAGGGTTGGATGATGACATCCACAGCAGGGGCCACCATGGTAGCCAGTACATGTTCAGGGGAATGTTCCAGGTCTCTGTACCATTTTCAGTGTCCAAAATTATTTTCATACAGGGCTTCTCAGGATCCAAATGTAAGATATGAAAGAACAAGTTAAAAGTTGGGTTTGATATTGGGGGTACATGTGAGTCAGTATAATAATGCTCACATTTAAGAACTTTCGAGTCTTCCCAAACAAATCTTGTAGAGAATATGTCAGAGAAAAGAAGAAGACAAGAAAGAAATATATACAATCTGAACAAAGTTCAAGTACAATTATGAGCACTGATAGGCTGACCATGGCCCAGCCCCCAGGATGTCTATTATCCTTTGGGGATTTTCGTTTCTGTCATGAAACCAACCCTGACTCCAGCTTACTGTGCTGTGCCCTACGTGTGGGCAGAGTGCCAATTATGCATCCACAAACACTGCTACTAGATGCCAATGAGAAACTGACACTAAGTCAAGTGCAATCAACTGCAAATCTTAACTAGAGCGTCTTTACTTCTCTCTCTCCACTACCTTCCCAGGGCTAAGCAGATAAAACGGTCACCATGTTCCAAATGACTTCAGTCCAAATGAGTTGGTATATTCTGTTCAGATTTCCCCAATGGTCTAAATTAAATTCTTGATCTGTGCCATCAAAAAAAAAAGTAGGACAACAAAAGTCAGTAAAGATGTCTTTCAGATTTTGCATTATATACCTTTATAAATACAGCAATAACTCCACTGTTCATAGTGTTAAATATTGATGCTGAATTAGTAGATATAAAATACACAGTAATGATTTTAAGGCTCACATACTTTTTTAGATTTTATTGGCAAAGAGGATTTCACTTTTCTGAGTTTAAAAATAAATTATGAAAAGTTTTAAATAACCAAGGCTTTTCATTCAAGTACCTGGCCAAAGTATACCTTTAAAAGGAAAATGGGTGCTACTTCTTTGTTATGAGGTCATCAAATTTCACATAATTGCATTAGCTTATATTGTCCTGTAGCCAAAAAAAAGGAACTCAGAGTTTTGTTTTGTTTTGAATCTAGAAACTCAAGACCAGGGAGGGTCAGTGAATTATCCAGTGTGCCACAGCTAGTAAGTGGCAAATCCAAAGCTACAACTCATTGTCTCCTTATTCAGAGTCCAGTGAATGGGAAAAACATCATTGTCTCAGGAAAGGAGTATTTTCTTGAGGAATACCTTCTGTATTCTAGGCTCTATGCTGGGCATTCTCCATGTGTCATGTTACTGGATAATTGCTGTAAATGTAAGAGACAGCTTTTTAAGTTTTTTTTCCCTTTCTTTTTCTTTTTTTATTTGTGGCCTCTCTTTGCAAACAGAAATCTAAGCTTCAGAAAATGCTCAAAGTGCTGGGGGATGGATATGAAACTGGGCTCTTTTCACTCCAAATTACATTCACTTATGCAAAACACATTTATCATATGTCTCCTATACTCTCTGAAAAATAGAAAATAAAAATAAAGCAGTTCCCTGAAGATGTCCAATAATATCCAAACAGGATACAATTCAAAAACATACAAAGAGGCATAGATAAGTACAGTATTACTTTTTGTTTCCTTCTTGACAGTTCTTAAATAGACACTAATTTAAATCTATTTAGCTAGAAATTTTCCCAGTTCTGTCACAGGGTAGCAAGCTACTTCAGTTCTCTGTCTCTTCCATTGCCATCAAAATAGACTTTTGGGCTAAGGAAGTGGCTTTCTAAGTGAAATAGAAAATGATTTAGTGTTCCTGAAAACTACTTTAACAGCCCATGTAAGGGAAGGGAGTGGGCCAGTAATTTGGTCTTTGGGACCATCTCTGTAGTTTTAGGCACATTATCTACTTTATATAGTGAAGTTCAATCTAATATATATTTGTACAAGCTATTATTTCAAAACAGTGTAAAAGACACATGAATAAATGATCCTAACAGTAGATCTAGCTTGAACATATTATATTTCCAATTGCATAAACACTTTTCCTGGAGTCTGAATTTATGTGGAACAAAAAATAGAAGCTAAAACTTCATTGTTCTGCTTTGGTAGCCTATTCTTGACACGCAGCATCTTGAAAGGGAAAACCTGAATGCCTGTACTCTCTGTGGCATATATAAGCCTGGATGATTCTTTCCTGTTTTTCCTGGATACTCTTTGTATCCATTCTCCTGTGTTTGAACTGGAAAAGGAGTCATATGTTGAGATCTAGTGCTGGTGAGATCTTCCAGTGGAAGAGTGGGGATCCTCAGTCTCTTTGAGGCAGGACAGGACAGTCTCCTCAAAACATTCATGAAGATACAGACACAGGTTTCCATGTCACTCATGGTTCTCTATTTTGGTAACAAGTGACCTTTCTGTATCTTCTTAGCCATCATGTATGTCTGTCATACTGAATATTTATAATCTTTGAACTAGAGACACACTTAACATGACTAGTCCCTATGCTCTTAGGATACACCATATAAATGTTTTTCTATAGGAAAAACATGTTAAGACAACATTAGCTTTCATATATCTTTTTCTGCACATTCATCATCTGCCTTGGATTATAGAATACTGGGGGGGGACTTCCTTAGTGTCAGCTTATAATTTATATTGAATCATGATTTCATCTTTATTAGCTGTGAATATTTGTGCAAATCATTTAATCTCTTAGAGCTTCAGTTTCTTCATCTGTAAAATGGGCAAATTATTGTATATATAATGTTGCATATGGAAATTACATGAAATAGTCTTTACAAAAAAATCTTTTCAAGGATTTTACATATGAGACAGCCTGGGAGGTCCAGATAGTGTTTCTAGAGCAAAGGGCAAGTTTGTTTATCATTCTAACAAAGTTAATATCTCCTTCTAGAGAAGTGTTTGAAAAGGTTTCCTTATAGTTCATTATAAAAGATTTTCACTTTCTAAGCTTGAGGCTCCTCAGATATGATGTAAATCCTTTCCATGCACATGTTACCTGGGCCCCTCTGGGTGGCTTTGTGGAACTTGCAGCACAAATAACTGTTGAAAACATAATACTCTGTCTAACTGTTGTGCTATAAGTGATAAATTCCTGTGTCTCTGACCCAGGGATCTCATATCTTCTGCCAGTGTCCCTGAAACTGTAGAAGGTTCAATGGCTAACGGGTTAGAAAGATAAAAATCTCAAACATGTCACTTTCCTGATGACACTGTGATCTGACTATACTATTAGAAAACAATGTTTAAGTGTCCATCAAGTAGAAAATGGATAAACAAATGTGGTGCATCCATACAAAATCATGTTATTTGACCGTGGAAGGAAATGGAGCACTCTTCTATGGTACAACGTGGGTGAAGCCTTGAAAACACTGTTAAATGAAAGCAACCAGAAACATATTGCATGATTCCATTTATATGAAATGTCTTGAATAAGCAAACACACAGAGATTGAAAGTAAATTAGTGGTTGTCAGGATTTAGGGAGAGTGGGGAATTGGTTCTGTCTGCTAATAGCTACTGGGTTTCTTTTTTGGGTGATGGAACTGTTCTGGAATTAGATAGGAGTGGCATTTGTTCAATATAGTGAATATACAAAAAAATTCATTGAATTTTACACTTTGAGAACTATTTCTCAGGAAAATTTTCTTTTTTCTTTTTGCAGTACTGGGAATTGAACACAGAGATGCTGTACCACTGAGCAACATCCTCAGCCCTTATTTTATTATTTTATTTTGTTTTGTTTTGTTTTATTTTATTTTGAGACAGGTTCTCACTATATTGCCCAAACTGGTCCTGAACTTGTGATCTTCCTGCCCCAGGCTCCCAAGAAGCTGAGATTATAGGATTATATGTGCCACTACACAGCTTTAGTAAAATACATTGAAAAAGATAGGTGGGTGGGGCAGAGGAAAGAAAGGGAGACTTTGGGTATTGTGGAAAAAATTACGGATTCAGAGGCAGCAGGCAGAATTTCAGCCCTGTCTTTTTATCATTAGCCCCAACTGCATCACCTCTCTGAAACAATTGAGGGTTTATTGCGCAACATGCATAGAATCCAATATTCTGTCATAGGATGTTTGCACTGTCTATTAAAGAGACCAGGAACTAAAAGCCCAGATCTTCACCTCTGATGAATAGCAGGTTAGTTAGGAGAAAGGAGAGAAGTAGCTTGTTGATTCTATGATGATAAGCAGGAGGTTTATGGCTATTTGTACAGATGTAGATGGTCATCATGCATCTTCTATGAGTCATGAGTTTTTCTTTGAGGAAGTAATGATGATTCATACTGGGGATTTTTGAGCTTGGGATGCTAAAATATCATTGATGGACTGTCTTATTGAAAAGGGGTTTTCAATCAATCCTTCGTTGGATTCTGGAGGCTTGCCCATCAAAAAAACAAAATTAAACTTTGTTATTTATATAATTTGTGTAGGGTTGAGTCAAAGACTTAGCTTATTTCATCACCATGCATCATTCTTTGTATTCACAAGAATACCTGTTGATTATCGGCATAATATTTATTCACAGACCCACTGGTAGATTAAAGGAAACTTTGAGTAAGAATGTGTTAGTGTAACTATAAGAATGAATAATAATTAATAAGTATTAAAAATGAGAATAACAACAACTATTTTTCAGGAAGCAAAAAAGTTAATGCAAAAAAATTAAAAACCAGATGCAATAGGTCTACAGTATATCACTACAGGCTTAAAAGATACATACCCAAGGGTAATGTGAGTCTACTTTGCAGAAATATATGATCTATCTATCTATGTATCTATGCATATGTGTGTGTATGTGTATATATATGTGTATATATATATATATATGTGTAGTTTCTACGAGTATTTGGAAGTGTCCTTTTTGTTTAGCAGTTATATAGTAAGAATAATATACCGTCAACAGAATTTATATACAAATAACTCTTTAGTGTGCTTTAGTAGGGAGGCATTGGATAATTTGCTGAGAATACATTTCTAATAAGTTCTCTGGCTCTTGATCATTCTCATTTTAAGAAGTGGTATATCATTATGTTTCAAGATGGGTAAGATTAGAAAGACTTTCTAAAGTACTTTTAATTATTTTTCCCTAAAACAATGAAACTCTTTCATTGATAAGACTGAGCTATGCTGATAGGATATATTTCAAGAAGGTCAAATATTACTGGGGAGAAATAACAGGAAGCCATAGATTGGTGGGTGTTATGTGGTGGGATTTTTAAATAAAGAATACCTAAATATATTAAAATGCTGACGCTTCATACTATCTCATCTTTAATTAAAGTGAAGCCATCTTTATCCACCTTCCTTCCAAATGAAACACATTTTTACATAGCTGTGGAAATCCTAACTGGGCTTTAGTCAATCAATTCTTTTATAATATACATATATTACCTGAGAATCTCAGAACTGGGAGTTCTTCTTTGGAAAATTTGGAAATAAGATTTGGGTCTCCACTCCTCTTTCACTAGAGGACACTAGAGAGAAGAGCAAGGCAGGGGTGGCAGAGACCGAGAGGAAAGTACCCGGCCTGCTTTGTTAAGGAAGGATGAGATAAAGGACTATAAAAGGTGCAGAGAGCAACAGAGATCAGCATGTGAAAGGGAGGCTATGGGGAAAGAATCAATATTTTAGAAAGGTAAAGCATATCTTTCTATTTTCCTCTGGCTATTCTCATTCAAATCCCATTGTTGGCCTTCTTTTTATTCATCTTCTGTCCTTTACCTCCTAAGTATTTTCTTCTCTCAATTCTCCTAGGCAACCATGGGCTGCCCTTGTTTCTCCACACATTTGTTTTCACCATCCACTCTCTTCTCTTTATTCTATGGCGATTGTTTCAAGCCAATTTTCCAAATTGGATCCAGGGACCCAATTTCTCAACATCTCACTGGGGAATGTCCAGGCAGGCACCCAAGCTGGCGACAGCTAGCACTGAGGGGCTTGGGCAGAGGCTCCATGCCTGCTCAGTGCATTTGGGATGCAAGCAGCCCTAGGGGCTTCAGGAAGGGTCCTTGGAGACAGCTGCACTGGGCTAGCTACCTAAGCACTGGTGTTTTCATCCTTCGTACAATGACTACAGACCCTGACACTGTTCCAAATAGACTGAGTTGAATGAAGGCAATGTCAGAGGGAGGAGCAACTACTTTGGGTAAAGACATTGTAGCCCTGATGTTGTGGCTGCAACTGTGAGCACACACTTGTTTTCATAGATGATCTTACAAAGCCCAGGGCATATTAGAAAACCCTGAGATGTGAGACTATATATTCTAAAGTTATTCAAGGTGCTATTTAAAATTTCACTAGATTCATATTTATTTTTAATAATTTTTATATAGCAAGTAGAAAATATTTTTGCAAGCACAGATAAAGTAACAGACTCAGTAGTTTAAACAACAGCAATTTATTTTCTCTAAATGAACATGTAGGCTAAAAGAATAAAGTTGATTCCTTCTGAGGTCATGAGGGAAGAATGTGTCTCAGGTCCTTCTTTTTGCTGAGAAGTCTCCCTGTGAGTTCTTCCCTTTGTTTGCGTCTATGTCAGATTTCCTTTCCTTAAAAGGACAGTAGTCATATCGGATAAGAGGTCTCCCTAATATTCTTATATTTACTTAGTAATCTCTATAAAGACCCTACCTCCTAGTTAGGTCATATTCTGAGGTACGGGGTGTGAGGATTTCAATGTACCAACTTGGTGGTGAACCCAATAATAGCTAGTAATATAAAATTTTATAAGAAATACATTTAAATAAACATTTTAGTTAAAAATCATTAGGCAAGGATTAAATATATAATTACATTTATTATATGCATATATATATATATATATATATATATATATATATATATATATATATATATATANTATATATATATATATTATTCACAAATGTGTTTTAAGAAGTGATTCTTATTATTCTACATGTGTCAGTGAGTTTGTGAAAAATCCAGAATCTCACATAATCTATTTCTAAATTATCTAAATAATCAGCATTTCAATGAAGGGGAGAGTTTAATAATGCAGTTGGTAAATTAATCTATGATAAACACCAAGATTTTCAAGTGCTAAAAGAGACTATTGTGTGACTCCACTCATTGGAACTTCATGTAAGGGCAAATGTGGATGACAAGTATACTAATGCTTACTGATTACTGCTGTAGTTTGGGTTTTTAATGTTCCCCAAGACCCATGTGGTAAAGATTCAGTCCCAAGATGATATTATTGGGAAGTGGTAGAACCTCTGATAGGTGGGATCTTGTAAAATAACCTTAAATAACCTTAGGTTGCTGGGGTGTGGAAATCCAAAGGGGACTGTGGAAATCCAGTCCTTTCTTTTTTCTCTTTGTTCTCTAATTCCTGATTTAAAATAGGCAAGTGAGGGATTTTGCTTTGCCACATGCCCCGTAATGCTGTGCCTTTCCCTAGGCCTAAAGCAATAAGGCTAGCAGAACATGGACTGGAACCTCCAAATATGGGAGCCAAAGTAAATCCTTCCCTCTGTAAGTTTGTCATCGGAGGTATTTGTTATAATAATCAAAAAAAGCTATCACAATTACAAAGGGGCATGGAGAATTTTTTCAAATAGCAAAACTGTTCTATATTTTGGCAGCAATAGTGTTTAAAAGACTGTATGAATTTGTCAAAATTTACCAACAGGGAAGTAAATAGCACGAGTTGTTGACTCAAATGCCTGACTTGAAACTATTCAAGAATAAAAAATATCTAGAAAGTAAAATATGAACTCTTCACATGTCCAAAAACACAAGCAGGGATTTCACTAAAGAATAAATTAAAAGAACATAAGGTTGTTCAACCATATTGGTACTCAAATTAACTCAAAATTTTAAATGATAGTCTGATTTAGTTTACCCTAAGATCTGCTTTATGTCTCTGAAAAATATATTATTTTTATGAATACATAAAACAAAGTTATGCATTGATTATTGGATTCAAATATTGTTACCAGAAGCTTGAAAGAACTTAAGCTTATACTTTCCTTAGGAATAATGACTCAATATTCACAAAAGCAATGTTCTTGAAAAAGTTTTGAGAACATAACTACTGCAAATATCGTGGATTGACAGTTTTCTTCCTATATCACCTCAATTTCCTCACTGATGACCATGATAATGTCCTTATGAGTAATACATAATACATCAAAAGCATAAGATTTAATTATAAATCATACCTCTGAAGATGAAGAAGCAGGTGGTGATGACCACAAGTGGCAGTGGATTTTTTTTTTAGCAATTGTGTTATATAGTCATCATATAAGGGAAACAGGGGGAATAGAGAGAAGATGAAAATGCCCTCTTTAAAGATGGAGGAAAGAACCTGAGTGAATCATGTGACTTGGGGTAAAAGCTCATTAGAGTTTCTAATACAGTGGTTAATAAAATGACTAGACTTTCAAAAATAAATTTCTTAGGTGAGAAGAAGAAAAGGCAGAGGAGAAAGAAGATGAAGGTGAAGGAGAGGAGGAAGGAGAGAGAAAGGGGGAAGGAAGGGGAAGATCACCATCTGGGCTGTGCACTTATAGGAGGTGAGATTATTTAATCAGTGTTAAAATCATGGCATCAGTCTGCTTTGGCAGGGTGGAAATAGCACTTGTATTTTTAAGCAAAATAAAAAAATAAATAATACATGAACACAGAGAAAGAAAAATTAATAATCTAGTACGAAGAAGACCTTTTAAGTATCTTGTACTTATAGAACCAGTCAATTTTAAGGTTAAATCTTTTTCCAAGATCTGTGATAGGTGCTATTATACTCCAAGATAAAAATCATGAATCTGAATTTTTTATAACCTCATAAAGTCTCTTTTAAAGAGCAAAGTTTTAAAATCATGAAAAATGTGGAGATAGATGCAGAAGGTATGATACAATTATTTTAATATGAGAATTGTGATTTGACAAGGTTTCAAAATGATTTGAATGAAGCTTTGTGATAGGAGGTTGATAAGAATGATCCTAAATAGCCTACAAAAAAATGGCTGTGGTGTTCATTAAAAGAAACAGTGAGGATAAAAAAAAGGAGAAAATGCTTGGGTTGACTCTTGGAGAATTAATACTTGAGTTGATGGGAAAATACTAAACAACACTCAGATTGATGAGGAAATACCAAGAAATGCCCATGGAGATAGAACAGGTCCTGCTGAGGTCTAGGAAATAAAGGAATTTGTCATATTGATGGTAATGGAGCACTGACCCACTGGAACATGGGCTGGAACCTGGAGGCCTATGAAAAATGATCCTAGAGAGAGAGTAATGAGATCACAAAAAGTGCTATGAGTTTGAGAATTCAACATCGAATGAAATAGGAACTTATTTTCATTTATTAATCTCCTGGGTTTTAAATGTTTAGAACATACTCAATAGAATTCAATAGTATTCTAGTTCATACTCTAAGGGCCAGTTACCACCTTTGTCCTCATGGAAAGACACTGCTGTTCAAGGTACCAAATAAGATGCAGGTTTAATATGATTCAGACCCAGAATAGGAACATCACACTTGGTAAAACCAAGATATTGCCTAACAATGTTCAAGAGATGGAAGGAAATAGACCACACAGAATATACTCTAACTTCCCCTCTTCGTGCATCAGAAATCGAGAATAGAATAAATGCACCTTATTGAATCAAAAAAGTATTTGCCTTAGCAAAGGCACATGAGGAAAACATTTTTTCCCCTTTCAACACAATATCTGCATTGCTGGGTAAGATACTCTTGGGAGATGTCAATTCCTAGTCTTTCCTATGGGAAAACTTTCAGAAAAACAAATTACTATTTGTTTTAAGAAAACTTATCCCATTTTTCTCTTCATATCTCTGAAGGGCAATACCTAACAGTAAAAATACATATTCTTCATTGAATGTGAGAGTAAACTGGTACTTATAGCATCAACAAGATTTATGTTATTAATGTAGGGAAGCACTACTTGATCTTTTTTTTTTTTTTTTTTAATTGTGAACTTGGCCATACAGTAGTTACTCTGGTCTAAAGACCAGATTTCTGATTCTATTTTCTTCTTATAACTTGTATGCATTAGGTTTTTATTTTGTTGTTGTTGTTTGTTTGTTTTATTTTGTCTTGCTTTGTCCTTGAGAGCATTCCTTTCTCTCAGTATCTGACAAGGTGACAAGAGAAATTTTTGCTGGGCACAATGGCATACACCTATATCCCAGCCATGGGGAAGGCTGAGACAGGAAGGACGAAAGTTCTAAGCCAGCCTCAGCAATATAGTGAGGCCCTGAACAGCTCAGCAAGACTGTGTCTCAAAATTATATATATATATATATATATATATATATATATATCTCAAATTTTTATATATACATAAATTTTTTGGATATTATTGTGGTAAGTGAAATAAGCCAATACCAAAGAACCAAAGCCTGAATGTTTTCTCTGATATGCTGTGCTCAACCACAATAAGGGGGTGAGGGAGAATAGAGGTATTTTGAACTACTGCTCCCTCTCTCTCAATTGCTTTACCCCATCTCCAACAGTGGAAGAAGTATGGGGGTCTAGTCAGAAATACTTTAAAGAGGCACCTCAGTTATGCAACCTTCTATGGGTTTGAGAGATAAATAAAAGAGGAATTAAGAAATAGTTCTCAATTGCCCAATTCAAATCATTGGCATTAAATGCTAGAATATGTCCATAGTTTTTTAGATAATGTTCAAGAGATCATTTCTGATAGAATAAATTTGCTATTAAACATGTATGTGTGTATGCATGTTTATAGGAATATGTATAATATATACACATATGCACACACAGGAATGAAGAGCCTGGAGATTATTATGCTAAGTGAAATCAGACATGCATAGAAAGACAAATGCTGCATTTATATGTAGAATTTTAAAAGGTTAAACTTATATAAGCAGAGTGGGTAGAGGAAATGATAGTTATTAGAGGTGGAGGTGTAGTGAAGGAAAAAATAGGGAGTTATCAATCAAATGGTACAAAGTTTCAGAAAGAAGAAATAAATTTTGAAACCTATTGTACAGCATGGTTATTATATTCAACAATAATGTGTTATATATTTCAAAATAGCTAAGAGTAAATTTCAAATGTCTCATCATTAAAAATGAGAGGTAAATGAGGTGATGGTTATGTTAATTGGCTTGATTCAACCATGCTATATTTATAACACAAATGTAAAGCATCACATTGCATTCCAAATATATACAATTGTAATTTGTCATTTTAAATAATATTAATTAAACAGAAATGTGAGCTTGTAGGAGGGTCAGACTATATAATTTGAGGAACTTGGTAATCAAATAAAGTTTTGCTAATTATGCCATCTGATATAAACTTTTAGTAAAAATAAAGACAAAGCATTTGGGGTTTTAAGAAGCATGTGTTTGTGGTGGTATGGTCAAGATCACAATTTTTAATTACTGGTAAGAGTTCCAGTTTTGCCACTATCTTACAAAATTTATATCACATCTTCGTATTTCCTCATCAGAAAATGAAACTGAAAAGTAAAGCAGGTGTTATCACAAAAGTTACAAGAATTCTGTGACCCAATTAACATTTATTTTCCATGAGTTGTCAGCTTAAACATCCTTTACTCAAACAAGTCTTCTTTGATCAAGTAAACTTTAGGTAAGGTATTCTGTTTTGTATTTGTTTCTTTATGAATATTTCTTCCATGAAATTTTACATGGTATTGTCTCCTTTTCTGATTAAACAGTGAAGCAATAGCAATGATGGCTCATGTCTGTTTTCATAAAGGATCCTTGACACTGTCTCAGACACTGGCACTTAAATCACTTGTTGCTGACCAGCTGTCCTCTGAGATCATTTAGTAGGCATGCCACATTTTCAGAAGCGGAAGATAACTATGGGCAGAGTTGCCCTAACATCCAGGATAAATCAGCCTAAAATAGGAAGCTAATTGATTTTTTTCAGTGGGAAGAGCAATAAAGAATTGTCTTGTGGAAATTTCTAAGTGACACCAAGTGGTTGTGAAATAAATTCAAGTGAGGAATTATGTAAAAACTATGAAAAAAAAAGATCTTCAACTACCTTCTCAAATAGCCTTGGAAAATTACAGATAACAAGTCAAAAAGTAGTACTATTGAAGGAAAAATTGTGTGTCTACAAAGATAAAAACATTGCAAATCTGTTGATTGGACTCTATGAGGAATATGGCTAACACTCCAAAGTAATAGGATTAAAAAATGTAAAAAGAAATGTGATATGTATCTTTTTCAGGTAGACTTTATGATATATGGCACAGAGATAGTCATATCTGTCTAAATATATCAGAGAATGGTACTTAGTGACATTTTCGTGTTGGAAGCAATTAATCACTACTCCCCTGCAATACAAAAAGCACTGTGCGATTGGCAATAGAAATGTTTTAAAGACTTGAGAGATTTATTTATGGTGAGATATTATAGCAATTAAATATATGGTAGGAGAAAGCTAAGGTTCATACTTGTCTAATGTCTGAAGGTCACAAATAGTAAGAACTAAGAATCATTTAAATGATCAGGGTTTGAGGAAGAGTAATGGAATTAAATTGAGAAGTTAGAGATAACTTTATTTATTTATTTATTTATTTATTTATTTAGGTGCCAGGGATTAAACCTGGGGGTGCTTAAACACTGAGCAACATACCCAGATTTTTTTAAAATTTTTTTTAACTTATAGTTTATTTAGGGACAGGGTCTTGCTGAGTGCTTAGGCTCTCACTAAATTGCAGAGGCTGGCTTTGAACTCGTATTCCTCCTGACTTAGGCTCCCGAACCTCTGTGAGTATAGGCATACACCACTATGCCTGGCTTAGAGATACTTTTGCATGGGAACTTATTCTAGCATCTGTCTTCCTAGTTGTATTAGTCTCCTAGGATGGCTATAGTAATGTAGAGCCAGCTCTCCACATATGTGTGTTCTGCATCTGTGGATTCTATTATCCACAGATCAAAAATATTCTTAAAAATATGTATACTGAACATGTATAAATTTGTATTATCATTATCCTTTAAACAATAGAATATAAAAATTATTTACATAGTATCTATATTATAATCTGGAGATTATTTAAATGGGATTTATATGAGAAGATGTGCCATTTTATATAAGGGCCTTAAGCATCTGTGAATTTTGGTATCTGCAGGAGGTCCCAGAACCAAGCCCCTATGGATACTGAGGGATTACTATACAACAAACTGGGTAGTTTAGATGCCATACATTTATTATCTCTCATTTATGGTAATTGGAAATACAAAGTCAAGGTGTCAGTACAGTCAGATGCTTCTAGGGTAAGTCTCTTGGGGGTATCTGTCCAATGTCTTTTCCTTAGTTCTTGTGTCACCGGAAATGTCTGGCATTCCTTAGTGTACATCTGCATTACCTTTGTTGTCTCATGATATTTTTTTTCTCTCTGTGTGTAGACATTCACATTATCCTCTTATAAGGACAGTGGTCAAATTGATTAAGGGCCTACCTTATTTCATTTCTGCTTCATCTCAATTAATTTCACCTATGATAACAATATTTCCAAATAAAGTCATATTCTCAGGTATGAGGGGTTAGGAATTCAATAATTGTGGGGGGTACAATTTACCCTACAAGAGTGGCATGTGGGTGCTCATTGTAGCCCCATGGTCACACCCATGTTGTTCCAAATGGATGAATGATGACATGTAGGTTTTGTTATCTCAAGCTGCATTATTTCACCTATTCCTTCATAAATTCATTATTTACATCTTGAGTTGTATTGATTATAGTCCTATAAACTGTTAATTAAAAGTATCTCAGTAATGACACCATATTTTGAGAGTGTATCTCCTAGTTATAGATTTAAATAATAATCCAAAAAAATAAACATGATGGCTCAATGATGACATGCAACTGTGAACAATGAACCAAGGTCCTGTATTGAGGATGCACACTATTAGAGCAAATCTCAACTCTAAAGAAGGAACATTTCAACTGACACCAGCATGATGATCATAAACCACGAAGAGGAAACACTTTTTCAGGAGAAGGGAAAACCAAATGCTAGGAGTTGTATATGTGCAAAAAACAAAACAAAACAAAATGACTTAAAAATGATCCTCATCATGTTTCTTTAGATGGCTTCTCTGTATTTTATACATTTGTCCCAATGTCAGTATAAACTGTAGATTCAGCGAAACTTTTTTTTTAAAGGCGATTTTTAGATACTATTACAATAGCATAGATATGCTATTGGGATAGAAAATAAACATGGTTATCTATCTCAAGACAAGAGCTGGTTAAATATTTCAAAACCAGATATGAGGGTTGAGAAACAAGGAACATCAGAACATGAAAACTGAATAGGGAGAAATGCAGGGTCTCCAGGGATCCTTATGATGGTGGTCTCTGAGTGAGCAGACCTGAGTTACCGAAAGGTGCCAGTGCAAGTTTTGTGCTACTTCCACTTTGAGGCCCATTGTTTTTCTGTAAGAATAACAGCCAGGAATTATGGGGAATTAGTATTGGACATGGAGGGAAAGGGAATAAGAAATCTGAAAGACCTCATTAGTTATGACTTCACTGACCAAGGAAAATTGCAACATGTCATGTTGAATGGGAGAGGTCAAATTTTCTACCTTTCCTCTCACAGATGATAATTATATGTCACAATGCATACTGTAATGTGGAAGTGCCAAGCCAGATGACCCAGTAGATTTTTTCAATTTGTAATTTCTTTGCTGCAAAATTAAAGTATTAATCAAACTAAAAGCCTGCTAGCCTGGTTGAAAGTTGACTCTGCACAGAATGGCCAGAACTAATAGGGATGCCTTTCTCTTCTATTTATCCATGCCCTCTGCACAGTTCCTGAAAGAAGGCCTGTGAGAATGTCAGCTCAGCCAACCCCTTTCCCTTCCCCCTCTGGTGGTGATGGTGCATTTTACAGGGACATCATATCAATGTGAAGTACAGTGAGAATCTATATGAGAGGACAATTGAAAGTAAAGTTTTTGATCAAAACAAGCAAAACCTCAGAGGAAAAGAAAAGTTATCACTTCTTTAGAATTAAAAATTATTAGGTTTGGTACACTTGTGGGTGAATTTTAAAGCATTCTAAAATAACTGATCTGAATTACTATGAGATATCCTAGTAAGGTAGGAGTTTTTAACTTTTTTTTTTTTTTAGAGATTATGGTTATACATGGTAGGTTTGTTCTGACAAACCATATATGCATGGAATTTGATTCCAATCCCCATTCCCTCTTCTCCTCCCTCCCTCTCTTATTTCTCTACTATGCAGATCTTCATTTTTCTTATTTATCTTTTTATTTATTGTACTTTCTGCATATACATAAAGGTAAAATTCCATGTGGTACACTTATATATGAATAGAGTATGGCTTTATTAAATTTATTCCATATTCTATTGGTAGCATTCTTATTAACTGGAACTTATTTTGTTGTTATTGTTATACATCAAAAGGAAGTGGCATTCAATGCTTTTGTTTCCTCTGTTTTCATTGGCTCTTCATATCAAGAAGGAGTCTAATTCTTCTGTCTCTCTCTCTCTCCCTCCATACCCTCTCTCTCCCCACCTCTCTGAATGTGGACCAGTTTTAATAAGGTATTTATCCAGTAGAAAGCAGCAAACATGATGTTTTGGGAACTCAGATATTAGGTCTTTAAAAACAAATGAGTACCTTCTGTCTGTGTCAAACATGTGATTTTCCCTCTACAAACCTAGCTGCCATGCCATGAGAGGTCCAAGACACAAAGAGGACTGTTATGGACACTCAGGTTGACCACAGGAGCTGATCCCTAAGTTGGCTGGCACCAAGCAGCGCAGTATACAAGGAAAGATGTGTCTTGTATGCAAAACCAGGCAACCCTTTAGATGGTTGTGTCTAGAGATCCCCTCGACTGCACTTACAAAGGAGACCCCAAATAAGCACTCCCAGTTGACCACAAAGACTGCTCGGTACTCTTTGAAGTCATAACAAAGTACTATATTAAACTACTACATTTTGTGATTGTTTAATGTAAGCTATACATAGCAAAACATTAAATAGAATATATTGTGGCACAGGATCAAAAAGCTTCCTATGAATTATCTAATTTAATCCCATTATAGTGCCATGATTATATATCATTATCATCTTCATGGTACTGATGAAAAAACAGGGATCACAAAAATTAATGCTTATCTAAAAGTGACATGGACAGTAACTGAGCCTGGGCAATGTTCTTGGAGGCTTTGAAATATCTTTTTCATATTATAGAGGAGAGATTCTTTCTACGTTCACCCATAATCATCATCCATTTGTCTAGTTGTAAGTTAGAGACCAATGTTTCCTCACTATCAGGGAAACTTTCCAATTTCTCATCTTTACTGAGGAGTCTGTGTCTAGCACATTGTGAATTGTCCAATGTGGCAAGAAGGTAATGATGGAGACTTGCATCACTGAAAAATCCAGAGAGAAATTGATCTCAGTAGCCATATAATGAAGTTAGACTTGATTTCCTAAAATGATGAGTGTCAAGCTAAGTTAGAAAGAAAAGGAAGAGAGAGGGAGATACCCAGAAATCTTTAGAAATAGAATGTGAGAACATGAAACTTCAAAGTCTCCCACAGGTGAATATTAAGACTGCTTTTTGTCCTGGATGTAATGTGAAACTGCATTTTAACAGCCAGAAAAGATAATATCAACTCTACCCATCATTTTAGGAGAGTGGCATCTATCCTCTTTTAAGATACTGTCCTCTTCGATTTAAATAAACCCAGTTGATTCTCCATAAGGTATTTTCAGGACCTGCCATTCTTCTCCTGAGGCACATGCAATATAAATCAAATCTTTATTTGCATAACGGTGATCAATTTCCTTTGTGTCAGGAGAAACTTCATGTTTCTGAATTTCCTATAATCTCCCAAAATAAGCTTAGGAAAGATTTTTACTTCCTCCTAGTGTATTTCATCAAGAAATCAAGAATTCCTTGTCCTATCAGAATAGCCTATGAACAGAGTTCTAAGCATATCTTCCACCAAGAACTTCCCTCAAACTCTCCATAACATTCTGTTGGGATAAACTTATCAGTGACGAGGAAAGTTTATAATGAAATAAGGAGATTTCTAAATAATAAGGAAAATAGAGATGGGGGGCTGGACACTTCCCTTATCTCCAATCTTTAGGAGAGGATCCAAACAGCTGCAAAGTAAAGGAATGTACTTATAAAACATCTGAGGAAATCATCCACCTGTGGGATGTACATGCATCCCATTCTTGTATATTTCCCCTGCTTTAGGCCATAATGCAGCTCTTCATTGTACCCCAGCTTTCCACCACCAACATATGAGTAATATAATGTTCCAAGCCTCTCTGTTCTATGTCCTTCAAGTTCTTTGGGATCAGTAAACAGTATGCTTGGTATACTTGTAACCCTGAGACTGAATAATTGGTGCATCAGCAGGATCAGGGAAGCCTCTCCAGCAAGCAGCACAATTGATGTCCTATCTAGGGGAGACAGGCAGATTGTGGCAGAAAGCAGGAGTCCTCCGTGAAACCCAGTGCAAACTGGAAGGACTTCTCCAAGTCTCCCAGAGACAGTTGTGGTTAGACTTAATTGTACAGGAGTAGATGAAAGGAAAATAGGTAAAGAACCTAATGACTGTTATGGAAGCAATCACTGGCTGAAGGACAAGAGGCTTCAGTCATTACTTCTCAGTAAGGAAACAAAAGGGGAGGCAATCAGAAGGACTCCTACTCCAGAATGAGACAGAAACAAGCCTCTTCCTTTAGAAGACTGGACAAAAGCAGATCCTAAGTCTCCCCCTCAGGAGGCTTTGAGCCTTTCGGTAAGGAAGCGACTAAGGTAGAGATCAAGATTTGGAATCGCGTCTTTGGACTGGAGACCATATATAGAAGTAAAAATACTTTGGTCTTCAAAAAAATTTCAGAGAATAACAGCACTGGGGGACACAGGAACTGAACAAACATTGTTATGTGATAATCCTGATAATTTCTCAGGCAGATTTTCTGAGACACCTGCCACCCATATCCTACCCAGTGTTCACAACACTCATTCCTGAATATATAATAAGGGTTGATATCCTACACAACACCATAGGGCAGTTCAGTTTGTGCTGCTGGGAGATTAAGCATGTCTCAGCTGTAAGCCAATATTAAGAGGCCTTGCTAAACACCCCCCTGTTGTTCTGTCTGAGTCCTGGTGAATTGTTGCCACCAAACAATATCACTACCCACTGGTCTTCAAAAGATAACAGAAACTATATGTGAATTGGATAAAGTAAAAACAATTTGCCCAACCCACAGTCCTTTTAACTCTATTGAGTTATCGAAGTTCTTTTTTTTTTTTTTCTTTGTGATCCATAAGCAGCAAGCTTGGGGTGTTTGTAGCCCTTGGGTTTAATCTGTGCAAGTAGGGAGTGAGAGACACAGGCATATAATACAAAAATAAAATAAACTGACAAAAGTAAGTTCATTAGATCTCTCTCTCTCTCTCTCTCTCTCTCTCTCTCTCTCTCACACACACACACACACACATACACACACACATACACACACACACACTCATCCCCAAATTGTTTTCCCATCTTTGGAAAACTTTATACATTGGGTTTGGAGCAAAAGAGTGTATTGTCTAATGCTCAGAGTCATGAAGATCAGTGATCAGCCATCTTGAGCCTGCAATTATTCTTCGATCGGTTGTGCAATTTTTTTGTGAAGCTCTACATGGAATTATCTACCCTGACCCTTAAACCTTTGCAAATGCCTAGGAATGTTGCATATGAGGTTTTAGAAAACAAAATTATTTTAATCCTAATTTAGGGATATATGCATCAATTTACTACTATGTGAGAGTCAATACGTATATAGTTTTTTGTCTTCAAATGCTAAGAGGACAGTAAAAGCTGATTTCCCTTAAGGGTATATAAATTAAACAAACTCATAAGTAAACAAAGAAGGGCACAGAGAAATGCAATGCTTTCCACAGCCTAGAGACTCCTTATAGTATCTCTCACAGTTAATACACCTAATCTTTTTCATTGTACTTTGGAAATTCCAATGAAGTTGTTTCCAAAATAGAATTTTCAAGTTATGAACTTATGATACACAATGTTTTGGATAAATATAGTTCCCACGGTGATGGCCTATGAAGAAACATTTTCTATTTATTTTCTTCTTTTTGTGAATGTTCATGGCCAATAATCTACACATGACCCAAATGCAAAACCTTTAATAATAAATATCCTGAACAACAACTGAAAAAAGTATTTTACACTTCAATTCAGTGTTCTTCCTGTAGTAACCAATAATAAAAAATGATGCCTGAACACTTACTATGTTTACATTGTAACAAGCAGCAATCTTGTTTCTAAATTTTAAAATTCTGTTATTTGTGTTACATTCAAAACCGCATGTATTCCTTCTTCACAAATTTATAAAGGCCTCTTCCTAGCACGTCTTTAGCTATCTCTCCCCAATTCCTTATTAAAGTTACAAATTGAGAATCCTTTCTCTGCTTCACAATTATAAAGATGAGCATGACCCTTTCGGGAATAAGTAGTCTCTTTGTTCATAGGAGCAATAATCTCTGCCAAGGTTTCCTTTTATTGAATTTTATTAGAAACCAGAATTAAAGAGTTGTAATTATATACTATGTTGTTATGTAAGTAAAAGAACAGGGGTGGAGGAGAAGGAGAGGTAGGGAATCAATTTGTCATTTCATGTACAATATTATATTTGAAATCACTTGTCATGCAGATCTGGATTTTCATTTTTCATAACCTAGGATTTATTTGGAAACACAACACTTATCCACACATGAAAAGAAAGAGAGTTTTCATCAGTGGCTGTTGGATGAAAGAATATTGAAAAATGGCAAGACCCCTGCCAGCAACCTCATGGTGACATATATTCAAATATATTATGAGAATATAGATCCAATTTTACTGAAGCCTTTGAGACAACCTCTCATTTTAACCAAATATCTAAGGAGCCTGTCTGATGGATCACTGATTCTCAGCAATTAATAATGTTTCAAAATTCCTTAACATCACAATAGTACAATCAGCTCCTTCTAGTTTATGCTACTGAATTGAAGGTAAAAATAAACTCTGAGATTTAGTGTATATTTATGCCTTTTAGTTGCCCTTATTTTTCCAATAAAATATTTAAGTACACAGAATCTTTTTGTACTTAAGTATATTTTTGTCCTCTAGAGGAACAGAACCAACAGGATGTACGTATGTATGATTATTAGATTGGCACACATGATCAGAAGTTAAGTATCCCTACAATGGCTGTCTGCACACTGGAGAGCTGGAGGAACCAACAGCTGCTAGGTCAAAAAAAGCCAGAAGTCTCAGAAGAAGAAGATGAATGATGAAGTTTCAGTTCTGGACTGAAGGCTGGGAAGCTCTCTTGAGAATCAGTGGTGAGAGTCCACTTTGGAAGACTGAAGAAGCTGGAGTCTGATGTCCACAGGTGAGGGCAGCAGCAAGAGACTCAAGAATTGAGTTGGCACCAATCAGCTGCAAAGTTCTTGTTTTGCTATTGGTTCCACCTTGTGTCCCTCAGTCTATCAGATAGTACTACCCACATCTAGAGTGAGTCTCCTTTTTCGGTTCATTGTCCTGCGTGAAAATCATCTCTAGAATCACCCTCATGGACACATCCAGAAGTCTCTTTATCCTAGACATTTCTTAGTCCTCTCAACCCAATCAAGGTGACAATCTAGACTCACTATCCCATGTCCATTGCATTCTCAGTACCAACATTCTGTTCTGGTCAATTTTTCTAATTATATTTGAGAGTGATGAATGCAACGGTGAGAGTGAAGTCAAAGCTACAATGAAATGTCCAGGAAATTAGAAATGCCAGGAATGTGTAATATCTGACAAGGAAAGTTGAAGGCTAAATCATTACTAAATAATTAGTATGAAGGCAGTAAGCAGAGAAAGTCCCAGAGAGAAGCCATGTGTGCTCTAATTGGCAAGGCCATAGGGTGAGAGCTGCTAAGCCCTTGGGAACCCACATACTGCAACTATGTGTCCTGGGGTTGGACATGGAGCTACAGGATTTGATGTCTTTCCTGTTGGGTTTCAGTCTTGCTTTGGTCCTTTCTCTCTTTCTAGGACACCATTCCTTCCTTTTGGATTAGTAATGTTTACCTTATGTCTGTCCCAACATTGTATATTGGAATTTTTTTTTTGTCTTTATTGTTGTTGTTTGTTAACCAGGGCTCACAGCCAAGTGTTTACATTGAGTCTCAGAGGAGATTTTGAACATGGGCTTTTGATTCATTGTGGAATTGTTAAAACTATGGTCACACTCAGAGATGGATTCAATGCATTTTTTTCATTATGAGATAGACTCAAAACATTGGAGGCCAGGGTAGAATGTCATAGTTTGGATCTGTGATGAATCACAGATGCTTTTCTATTAAAGGATTGGTACCCAGCACAAGAAGTGACTGAATCATGAGGGGTCTGATATCATCAGTGGATTAGTCCATTAAAAGATTTATAATTTTTTGACATTATTGGGAGGTGGTAAATACTTGGTGGTGGGGCCCAGTTGAGGACATCTAGTCACCTGAAATGCTATATCTTGTCTTCTGCCCTGACATTGCTTTCTCTCTCTGCTTTCTGGTTGCCATGGGGTTTCTGTGCCCTGCAACACCCTTTCTGCTGTGAAGCTCGGCCTCACTACAGGCCCATAGCAATGGAGATAGTTGACCATGGATTGAAATATCTGAAATGATGAGCCCAAATAATCCTTTCCTCCACTAAGTTGTTTTCTCAGTCATTTTGTCACAGCAATGAAAAACTGATTAACACATTTTCAAAATTTATCATTTCAATGGAAAGGAAAATCATTACTATGACTTTGTTGCAAAGGCCAAGAAGTAAATGAGAGAAGGAAAAAAAATGAAATATATAATTGTGTCATAAGTCATCCGTCCAGCTATAAAACCAAAATTCAATTAGAAAAATTATTTTTAATTTTAATCCTGCATCTGGAAACTCTATTCTTTTTCCTACCATGTATGTTTCTAGGGTGGTTATCCTTATTTGTATGACTCTGGTTTCCAAAATACACTCTATAAAAGCTTACAAGTCCACAATATGCTACTGCAAGGAAGTTGATCTACAGTTTTCATTAGATTGTCAGAGGAATCTTTTATAAAGAAGGATAAGAATCCTGGCAAGAAGCCCTGTGGTAGAATCCCTTTTGGTAAGGCTTTTCAAGGTACTGAAGTATGTGACCTGTGATTTCAGACTTCATGGATTTATGTCCTATTTGTGGTATTCCTAAAATATGATCTGACAAGTTACTTTATTGTTCTTTGGCCTCTTATCCAATGTAAAACTACCAATAATACCTTTCATGGTGATGTAGAAGAATAGCATGTTAAAGTAGGCAAAGTTCTCAGATCTGTGACAGATACATAGCAACAAGCAGGTGTTCATTCTCCTTAACAAATATGTCTTCTTTTATCTATTCTACCCATTGGCAGAACTCTGTGTACCTTTTCTATATTATTCCCATTCTTTCCCTCTACTTCTGATGGGGAAGGTTTGGCTATTGCTTTCAAGAAACTAAAGGGTGAACATCTAATTAGAATGAAAATTTTCAGAGATCTATTTAGGAAGCTATTTGACATTTAAACAAATTAAGAATATATATTTTGTAGCCACAGGCTTCAGTATTTAAATAACCTCTGATTTGAATTTTCAATTTCTTTCAGATAGCTATACGGCCTAAATCAGTAATTTGCCTGAATGTTTTTTTTTTTTTTTATTTTCTCATCAATAATCAATATATTAACAAATTCTTATAGTAGCTACGGAAGTCACTGATATTTAGTAGATTATCAATAAATATCCATCCCCTCAACAAATAGCTGTTAAGGTTCTCTTATGCAGTGAACACTAAAGGGAACCATGAATACAACCTTGAATATGCCCCACACAGTCCCTCAACAGAGGGTGCATTTCTCTTAATTCCCTATTGGTGTTAGTTTCCTCTGGCTACTATAATAGATTATTAAATCCTACTAGCTTAAAACAACACAGACTTTCATTTTAGTATTGTATTTCAAGAGTCCAACAGAGTCTTACTGAGTGCAGGGCTCTGGCAGGGCTATATTCTTTGGGAGCTCCTGCAGAAAATGTTTCCGACTTCTCTGCCACTGAGTTTCTTGGCTCCTTTCCTTCATCTTCAAAGCCAGAAACTTTGTATCTCTCTGACCATTTTTATATTATAATGCCTCTTTCTGGCCACGGTCATTAACAATTCTTCTGATTACATTTGGCTCCCCCATAAAATGCCAGATAATCTCCCCATCTCCAAAGTCTAAAACCTTAATTGCCTCTGCCAAGTCCCTCAGACAATGTTCCAGAGATTAGAGTATGGGCATCTTTGGAACAGAGACATTATTCTCTTTTCCGCATGTTGTGGTTCAAGTTTGAGAGTTTCTTTTTAAGTGCTTTTTTTTTTTTTTCTTTTTTGTGCATTTAGGACACTGTGAGTACTTACTGCTTAGTCGCCAATATGGAAAGCACCTTCATTAAGTCGGCTTAAATGCTTTATAGAGATGTCAGCTCTGCCAGGGCAAGGTATTTTTTTTTTTTTTTTTGGTTTCAGTTTCTCCTTAACCCCTACTGTGAAAAAATTACTTCTACTGTTGATGTGTTTAATTACCCAAGTTAAAGGGCATTAGGCAACGATACTCGGTAATGCTGGCCATAAGGAAGGCCATCCTTTATCATTAGCAAACTGCTTAGTGGTGGAGCTCACAATTGTACATCTTACCTAGCAGATATTAGGAACCCACTTATCAGTTTTTTCTAATGAGATGAATCATGAGGTAGGGATGGGGTTGGGGGGAGGTAGCTGGGCTAATGTTCCAAGGGGACTAATTAGAATCAGGTGAAAGCTGGAGAAAGCAACCAAGGTGATTTCAGTCAGAATCCACATGAAAAGCTCTAATTAACAGGAGTGATGGACTCTGCTTTAAGATCACTGGAGAATACATGATGCCCAATTTAACTTTCCTGACCTGGTGGCCAGATAATGTCAAGTCTCAATGTATTATTTTTTAAGTGAGGGTAGAAAAATGCGCTCTCTCGTGCTTTCTCTCTCTCTCTCTCTCTCTCTCTCTCTCTCTCTCGTGGTGCATTAATCATGGGCCTGTGTACAAACCAAAAACCTAAAGAACATCTACTAAGCATAGAAACACAGTAGCATGATGGTTACCATGGGTGGGGGTGTAGGGAATGAGGATATGCTGATCAAAGAGTAAAAACTTTGAGTTATAAGGAAAGTAGGTTTTGGGGATCTAACATACAGCACACTGAGTTTAGGTAATACTATGTATTGTTTACTTGAAATTTGATGAGAGCAGATTTTAAATATCCTCACCACCATGCCTCCATACACATCCAGTGACTGTGAGTGGAAACGAGTATATTGATTAATTTGTGGCAATTAGTATATAAGATAAAAGCACCAGCAAATTATCACATTATATACCTTGAATATATGCACATAAATGTGTTTTAATAGACAAGAAGTAGAAAGCATATTTTTTTTAAGAAAAAGATTTAGAGAAACTTTGATTTTTCTATTTTGCAACAATTGCCCATGATGAGACAGGTAATTAATATAGACAGTCAAGTCGTTAAAAATGATGCACCAAGTAGAGCAGAATGCCAGTGACAAGAAGGCAATTCAATTCAGAGTATTAATTTTATTGAAATTAATAGTGGGCAGACAGCTTAACAAAGAAGGGGTTAAGGCAGAAGGAGATAGGAACTTGAGACCTTCTACCTTGTAACATGCATGTCGTTCAATACACAACCCAATTCAGGAATAATTTGGCTGAGGTGCCATCCTAAAACCACACAAGCTTTAAATTTATCACTTCAGCAAAGTTATTGTTCCTTCAAAAAAAATAAAAAGGTATACAAGGTATTTTAGCTGCAGGGTGCATAACTAGAGAAAGTGTCTCCTGCAGCGATTCTCTGCCTTTCTACTAAATTAATCGCACAAGAACCGACCATGTTACTGTATGACATTTAGTTTTTCTAATCTGTTTAATGCCATGGTTTGCACATGAAGTATTCTGATGTGCTTTTATGTTTTAGATACTAAAAAAGCCCATTAGAAGTGCAGTAGGGATTCTTTTACAGACAATATAGCTTGTTACAAATTGCATTTACAGAAAAATTATACCCCCAAATCCAATCTTATCTCATGATTTTTTCCTCTCAAAATTACATTTTACCTCCTGCTTGTCTTGTGTCTCTTGTGTCTAAGCACCTTCACTTTGAGATCTTCCTGATTCATTCTCCTTTCCTCTGTGCCCTGTGGTAAATGAATTCAAATCTATTTTTAAGGTAAAAATTGACAGCACTTGGAGATGCATGCAGCATTCATGGGATGCTAAGATGTTCACAGATACTGTGGGGAACGTTTGAACGTATTTTTGACTCCAGTATAGATTTCAACTCTTTAATCTCTTCTTGTTTCTAGCAAAAAGTGGACTCTGACCTTTAGCTCTATGGACTCAGCATGTGTTTATAAAGTGTCAAATTAGTAACAAAATAGTTCATGCCCATTCTTCCATATTTTCAACAAACTTATTTATGAGATTATGACAAAATAAAATTAAACCTTCCAGATAAGCTTTGTAATCTGAGCTGCATATCCTAATTAGTGCATGTATTGTATATTCTGCTTTATATACATGTTTGCATCTTACATTATACATACACATATAAAGAAACATAATTATACTTGTTTTGGTTCCCTGTATTTCTCCTTTCTAAGAAAGCATATCCAGATTAAGAATCTCATATTTTAAAGGATATATCCATTTTGGAGGTTTTAATAATAGTCATTTCCCTTTGATTCTAAAATGTATAATTCTGGAACTTAATTTTACAGAATTCTCTTGATTTTTGCTTTCCTTTTTTTCTTACTTTTTAGGTTTTACAAATGATATCCATTTTTTTTCTTCTACTTCTGATAATTAGGTTATGTTCTACTTATCACTCAGTAACTTGGAGGACATACAAATAAATAAAACAAATTAAACACCTATATGAGTGACTACTTGAGAGTTTAAAAATAAAGGACAATAGCATGTGATACAAATATCTCTCTGTATATCAAATGAAGAGGAAACACTTGACCAGTCAGAAATCAAGATCCTGCTTTCAGCTGAAATGGTATTAGTCTATTAATGAATTGTACCCTTCATATCTGCAACTTAGGTAGTTCTAAGGCTATTTCTACACCTATATCTAGAGATCAGACATTTGCCAGAAGCTTTATAAAACATATGAATTTATTAGTTAAGTGACAAATTAAAATTAAATAGATCACTGTACTTGGCTATGCCTGATGACTCCTTGACTTAAAAGAGCAAATCTGTTAAGTCATTTCCTTGGAAGAGCAGAGGAATGACACATTTGGGTGGTTCTGCCTTCTTTATTTTCAGGTAACAGAAGTCAACCTCACCCTTCAATTTCTCCTATTATTTAAAGGCCCTTTAAAAAAATATCTGGGTCTAAGAATTGGAAAGTATTGTAGGGGCAAAATTGTGTGATATCTTATCTTACCAGGCATGGGGGATGCGACCATCACTTCTATAACAAAAGATAGGTTATGCCAGAGGAATTGTATCACATGTGATTATTCCCTCTAACCCAATACTAAAGCTTTACCATAATGACAGGAGAAAAGAATATCCAATTTATATGGTCAGAATTTGATGTGACACAGAGTCTTCAGAAATTAAGATCCAAGGACTCAAAGACAAATATTTATTTTTACCATTAGGTTTGGTGAAGAAGATCTAGCCAGCCATGATGAAATGTGATGGGACTGAAGGTTTTAATTTACTGGAAGAAACACTGTGGAAAAGGCACAACAAGGCCTGTCTGTTCATATTTCTATTGGCCTCTTTGTGTAGCATTTCTTCCTCCCAGGTATAGGACATGACCTCTCTGAAATGAGTGTCTTCAAGAAAGAAGAGAGTTTGACCTATTTAGGTTTGATGAACTACTCAGGGACAGAGGAGTTCTAGTTTCTACAACCTGCATTGGGGAAGAAGAAAACTGACTGCTGTGACCTGATCTATGAAAGAAAGAGGGGCAGGAGACAGGAGGGCAGAACAAGGTCAAAGGGACATTGCTTCTGAGGCCCTTCCAGTCTTCAGTTCAAGGTGCTCAGCATGCCAAGGTGGCATACTTTGGAGTATCATGTTCTATGGCCTGATATTATACATTTTTGAAGTGTAAACGATAGTGCACAAATGAAATCAAGCAATTCACTGATATCAATGGAACTTTTTAAAATTTAAGTTGATATAAATGAAGCCCAATAAAAGCAGTCATCAAAGTATAATTATTCCAAATTCAAGATCATTTCTTTAAAAATTATAAATTTAAATCTATGAGACTATAAGGAAGAAAAAAAATTGTCTGCAGATACTAAAACAACTCTACTGTGCATGTCCTAGCACTTGGGAACAAGCATGTAGGTGTGGCATAATCAGGTAAAGATAAATGATGTTTGAAACTAAAAGATTCCCAGACTTTCTGGATCAAAGTTCCTTCTAAAAAACATGATTTGTTTGGGATTCATCTTCTTATAGAAATAGTAAGACAATATCTGTAAATAAAGATGGAAACTAAACTTCATGTAGAAGTGGGTTTGAGAATAAAATCACCACCTGGACTTGGCTGTAGAGGAAAAGTTGTTGACAGGAATATCAACTAGTTGATCTCTGTCACCAAGAGGCAGAATTACTAGAACCAATAGTCTGCAGTTTCCATTATTCCAAGGAGGCTGTCTTGTTCAAACTTCAATCTCAGAAGTAACCCTAGTACTAGTTCTATCAGACAGACACTTCAGCAATAAATTAGGGATATTTACTGAAATTTTAGATATTAAAGAAAGACATGTTCCAAAATTGTATAATGCACAGTGACTTTTGACATATAGATGTATATGTATTTCAGGAAACATAATGAATACAAAGTCAAGCTACTAAAAAGTGAAATTTCTCTTCAAGGTGTCAGGGGTGATGTATATACTTCCATAACCAAAAAGAATTGCGTAGGTCATAGTTCATTTTGAATGTGATATTCAATTAGCCTGGTATTAAGAATGCTTTAATTTCATAACCAGAGCCTGTCACTTGACTATCAGACATTTTCACTAAGGTTAAGACTCAATAAATAACAGGACCATAATTTTTTAATTCAACATCAGCCTATAAGTCCAGGGGATATAAATGCCAGAGGAATTGTATCACATGTGATTATTCCCTCTAACCAAATACTAAAGCTTTACAATAATGACATTTCTTTCTCTCTGTTGCAAGTATAAATTTTGTAATGCTAATTTTCCTTGTGGTATTTCTTTGAAATGCAGAAAGTACAGCTTGGTGATAAGGCTCTCTCCTTCCCATGTGTTGGGGTCAGCAAGGAGGGTCCCCTGCTTGGATAAATTATTTTCCTAAATTGAAAACATTTTAAAGGGAAATGCCTCATTTGCAACCTGTCATTTGGGGACAAAGCACTAATCATACAAGAGGTTTCTTTGAAAGAAAATGAATATACTATAGAAAGTTCTTTAAGAAAAGCATTGAAATTGTTAAAGTAATTGGAAACCATGAGGGATTCAACTTCCTGCTAGTGTAAACATGTTACTTACCAGCCCGCCATGAATGATTAGGAATAGGTTTTCATAGCATGAATTTCAGAAAGGTTGTTGTTTCCTAACAACAACCCAAAGTGCAGTTATTCAGAATAAACCATATTAGTGAAAAAAAAATACCTCCTGGGTCAGTATATTTATGGACATGTATTAGCTGTGTCCCTGGAGAAAGCCAGTTGCTTCAAACTGATGCTTCCTTATAACTTTAAGGGGGACAAACCTACCACATGTTAATATTGGTCACCAATATTCATAAGACTATTATGAATATGATAATCATTAAAGAATGATTCAAAGTCCCTTATCTGAGAGGTATTGTAGTGTAGTATGTACTTGCATAGGCTACAAGGTGAGACTCCCAGGGTTTGAACCTTGTTTCTCTCCAGTGTCATGTGACTTGAGCATATTGGTGTTTTTCACACCCTTTAGTTCCCTCTTCTTTAAAATGTGTATGATACTATAAAAGGAACTTAAGGACAACGTTTTCTAAAAACACTGACTCTTCACTTGGGCCTTCAGATGTCCAATGGGCAAGTAAAACAGGACAAAAGACTGGCATCCTTGCCTTCATATGGCATGTCTCGTTTGCAGCCTTAAACTTTGGGTCACATTCTTGCTTAACTTTGTGTGGACATGTCCATCTTTTAAGAGTAACTATTTAAAATTAGTAATGCAAGCCCTCTATTTACCTAACATTTCTCCTCCCTCCTCAAGGTTGATTACATAAAAATAATAATAACTAATATATTTCCAAGATTTACAGGAACATCATAAGAGATTATCAATTACTGGATTTTACAATGTTCTGTTCCATACCACCAGAACAGTGTCTAGAAGTCTACACCAAACTTAAAAAAGGAAAGGTTATCTTTGGCTCACAATTTTATAGGTTTCAGTCTATGATCAGTTGACAACAACCTTTTATTGCTCCAAATAATGACATTTTGGTACTCTGGCCTATTCTCTCTCTAAATCATTTCTCTCCACAAGCATATCTCAAGTTCCAGTGAACCTTGCAGGCAATCTTGTCCCCTGGAAAGCCCTCACAGAAATATCAATAAACCAGAACACTACTTAACAAAGACTGGTTGACTATACATACTTTCTGCCCCCAATTCTAGCTCTTCCCATACATAATCTTGGAGATACCTCAAAGACAATTTTCTTAGGAGGTCTCAACACTTATTATGTTACCCTTATGGCATAGTGAAAATAAATGTTTTTTCTGTTTCATTTCCACTTGGCTCTCTGATTAGACTCTGAAAGTAGTGGGTGGCCAATTCTGGTCTATTGGTATCACCAAAGTCAGGCATCTGGCCCAGGAATCCAGGAGCAATGTATGCACTTTTCTCATAAAGATATTATATAGAAAATATGTGGATAAACATTAAAAAGGATCTGGTGACTATCGACAAATGTATGTGATTTTATTTTACATTACTTCTTCTCATCAAATTTCCATTATTATCTGCTTTGCTTTCCTTCAATACCTGTAACTCTAAGTAAATATTATGCACTCTGTGCCAGAAATACAACTTTCCTACCTTACTTCCAGACTTGCCAAAGGCATTTTAATTTATAATTTTAAGTGTTGTACTTGTCACATGTTTTCTCATTTAAGGAGAAGTGATTTTTGCCTCTGGCTTCCCAACAGGCATTTTCTTAGCCATTGTGCAGATTTCTTTTGAAATGGCTAGTGATAAAAACATTGGTAAGCAGAGAAGACAGCTAGAGGCTTTACTTTTGACAGGAAAGCTTTCTGCCTACCATGTCCATGAAGACAAAAAGCTTTGCAAGAGCACAATTAGATGAATGGAAAACGATCATTTATGTCTGAGTAGGGTTAATGGAATAAGAAAATATCTACAAATTTTATTTTTTAAGATTGGCTCTTGGAAACTTTTGGGACTCAAACATATATGACAAGGACTGATAAATAATATAGTATTCCCCTTACATATATTATTTGATCAATAGAAAGGAACAGTGTCACAATTTTTTTTAAAGGACTCAAGCAGGGCATGTTGGTGCAGGCCTGTAAACCCAGTGGATAAGGAGGCTTAGGCAAGAGGATTGCAAGTTCAAAGCCAGCATCAGCAACTTACCAGGGCTCTAAGCAACTTAGCGAGACAGCATCTCTAAAAAATAAATGAATAAATAAATAAATACTACAAAGGGCTGGGAATATGGCTCAGTGGTTAAGTGCCCCTCTGTTTAATCCCTGGTACCAAAATAAATAAATAAAAAGATGCAGTACACTTGATATTTGTGATGACAGGTAACAGATTTGTGATTCCAAAGGTAACTTCTTTCATCATTATGTTCTTCTGACTTGCTGATAAGAAAATGCATGTTAAGACAGGGATAACCTTTTATAATACCCATAATTTTCTATTTTGGGACACTATGACTCCACTACTGCTCAGTTTTTCTCCTTTGAAAGATGAGAAAAATAATGTTAATTACCTCAGAATTTTGATGAGGATCATGGCAATGTACAATAATAGAAAGATGGCAGGAGTTCACCTATCTCCATTAGAGAAAACTAAGAGATGCTGGATATAAAGATACTATCCAAGGAAAAAAACATAAAAAGATGAATAGAATTTCTGGTGTCTACACTGAGTCATTTATCCTATCATCTTGCTATCCTTGGTAGCAAGGATATCAAGTCCCTCTCCAGATAGCAAGGATATCAATGAGAGCCACAATCAAGACACTATAGTCACTGACAAGATTATATTCTCAGGTAGGAAGGAGTGAGTTGAAAACACATTTATGGATTACAGATCATTTTCAGGTTCTACATGACTCAGGTTGAATAAATTCGTATTTTAAAAAAATCACATATAGAATGTCATAGATGTTAAAGATCAACCAAAATCAATACAAATTATAGTAATGTTTCCCCCCCCCCCATAAAAACAGGAACCCAAGAGGTAGTTCTATGTTAATCAGCTTTCTGTTACTATAATGAGGACCTGAGGTAAAAAGGAAAGGTTCATTTGGGGCTCACAATTTTATAGGTTTCAGTCTATGATCAGTTGACATGGTTGCTTTTGGGTTTGTGGTAAGGCAGCACACCATGGTTGGGAGTGTGTGGTGGAACAAAGCCCCTCATTTAATGGCCAGAATGGGGAAAAGAAAAGGCAAGGCACCCACCGGGCCCTTCAAGGTGTGCTTCCAATGACCTGACTTAGTGGAAGACCTCCGACTAAGACTGTCCTCTTAAAATTTTTCACCACCTCCTCAAAGAACCACCCTGGGGATCAGGTCTTTGCCCGTTGAGCCTTTTGGGGTCTCTGTGCATAGCCTTCAGTACTCTGGATACCTTCTTTATTCATTATTTTGACTCTCCAAGAATTTAGTGAAAGTTGCTTCCATGCTTTTGATTAATCTGTTTCTCTCATTGCTGTGATATTGTTCCTTGTGCCCCTCAAGCACTAATCCCTGACTAAATGGCACTCATGTATAACTGAGAGAGGCCCATGGCATTTGAACTCACTTGGAAGTTAGGGTGTAGAGTCCAATATAAAACATAATTCTTTTTTTTTGTTGTTGTTGTTTGTTTTTGTTTTTCTAACCAGGATATCACTTATTAAATCTTTCCCTGCACTTTATTGTCCTTACTTCTAAGAGGAGCAGGAAGAAGAACAATTGTCATGACCATTGTGTACATTGTGTACATCAAGACTCTAGGCCAATATTAGTGTTGGGGTGGTCCCTGTGTAGAAGCAGAAAGGGGGTGATTGCTATCTTCCCCATCAAAAGGGTCTCACATGACACCCTTATAATAAAGTACAGGCTAAAAAGAGCAGAGTCTAACATTGTTTTCTGTGGCACAGGACACTCAGAAGGAATACCCAAACACCCAGGGTGAGCTATCAATTTTTATGCTTAGGTTCGATAAAGCCTGGTAGCCATGGGAAAATATGACTGGGCAAAAAGGGATGAACTAACATTAATAGACTGGATTGGGCACAGGGTGGCTGGGTGTTCCAGCAAGACCTATCTGTTTAGCCTCTTTATGTTCTCTCTATGCTGAACTTCTTTCTCTTGGGTATAGAATGGGCTTCTTACCTCCCATCAAACAACATAGATCAGAGAATTCTTTTATGGCAAGCTTTTACATAGAAAGTCAGGGGCACTTATAATAATCATGTTTTAATTTTATGACTGGCTTTGGAGAGGAAGGGGTTCTAGGAGCTACCTTGGGGAAGAGAAGTTTGAGGTTCTAAGTAAGGTCTATCCAGGAAGAGAATAGGAGCAACAGGTAGAAGAAAGGGAAAAGTCAGAAAGGTAGCTTCTGAGGAACTAACTTTGGTGTATGGTTTTCTGAGCACCAACACCTACATGCATATTCATTCCTGTGCTCAGCTATTTATCCTAAATTTTAATGATTCCCACTTGACATCCAACACAAGCCCAGTTTGCAAAGCTTTCATTAAACCCACAATATAAACTCATTCTTTAATCCCATTAACATTGAATGATATTTTAGATGAGGAAAGAAGAGAAGACAGAGAATGAGAGGGAGAAATAAAGGGCCAAAGAAAGAAATTTGTAAAATATTCTGAAATGATAAACTTTACTTTCAAATGCACAGCATGTCACTAAACGAAGCTTTAAAATCTCAGTTCTGTTACTTACTCTGTGTCCTTCAGTGAGTTTTTTTTTTTGTCCTAGACATTAGTTTCTTTATATGTAGAAATTTTTTTTAAAAGACCATAATAAGAATGTGGTATAAAATAAGCCTCTTACCATAACAGTGGTCATAGCTTTGGTGGTCAATAAATCACAGTTATTTTTATCATTAGTATCAATAATAAATGAGGATAAAAAATATCTTTTGCAATGCTTGGAATTGTCTTTATATACTGTGTTGTATCTTTGAGAGCAGAAATAATTCTTAGCTTCTGTGGAAATTAAAAGGAAAAAAAAAGAAACAAGGCTAAATCATGAAGCAAGAGAACTGGGAGAACCTTAAGTGCTTGCACACATGCACTTTAAAAATATTCAATAATTACTCCAGCTTCTCTAGGTGCTTTAGTTTTACTTCTGGGAATAAAACATTGTGCACCTAAGTCTCTAACTGAACAACTTAATGTGCACATCATGCAAATTTCAACCAACAAGCATAAAATGAATAAACCGATAATGATTCAATAATGATTATGTTATTTTTTATGATTATATTAGTACCACATAAATGTCAAAGCACTGTAGAAGAGAGAGATGAGCACTTTTACCATGTGTCTTTTAAAAATTCCCCACCTGTATTCAGAATGTAAGTACCTGGGACTCTTTATATGAGTGTGTGTGTGTGTGTGTGTGTGTGTGTGTTTGAGAGAGAGAGAAAGAAAATATTTGTACATGTGTTCTTTCAAAAATATTAGTAGGGGGGTGGATAAATAGAAAAACACACATAGTTTCTGCCTTAATTAAGACATAATAAAGAAGATAAACACTAAACAAATAATATTTAAGATATGTGCTTATGATAAGAAATTAAAATAGCACAAGTAGAGACTGCTAAATAGTTTTGGACCACCACTTGTGATACAGATATAGATAATTATCATAACAATGGTGATGATGATGATATAGAATTTTCATTGACTAGTTACTATACATCAGTAATATTGCAGGTTATCTTTTTATTAACTTGTGTTATATATGGGGGAAGTGCCTATAATCTTATGTATTCAGTTTAATGGAGTTTTAAAAGCTATATATCTCATTCTAACCAGAATGCAGACCAGGAATCGGACAATTACCACACACCATTAGTTTCCCATTCTTGACTAATAGGAATGAGTAGTTTATGAATATTTTAGCATGTGTCTCATGGTGAATATATTTCACGGATATTTCCTTCAATTCATAGCAGTGTTCTCCTGCCTCTTCCCCTGGATACATTGCATGCTTCCATCATTCACATGTAAACATCCAAAACTGAATTTTGCAATCCATCCAAAACTGAATTTTGAATATGGTAACAAGGAACAAGGTATATATGTTTTCTTATATGAATACCTTGTTGATTCAGTACAATTTATTACAAATATCAAATAATATGTTTTCACAAATTTTAAAAGTTTAAAAGTAATTCCAGAAAAATATTCGCACATACATACACAAAAGATTAGTCATGGGTAGTGGACTCTGAGAGAAGCCCAACTTAAAGGAAGTGTCAATCATTGATAACCCAACTATCAGTCAATGCAGACACATTGTACCACATCCTTGGAAAAGCTGGAAGCATAGCTCAAAAATAGAAACATCTAAATTTTGGATTTAAATTTATGTGCTGTCATTTGTACTCACAGTTTCTTTCTTTTTTTCCTGTTTATTCACTTGCCCCATTTCTCCCTCTTTTGAGCTTCCTGTCCTTCTGATTATTGGCCTTATTCTCCTCTTTATAAAAACAAAAGTATATTATGTACCTGACTCACATATTAAAAGCTCTATTAAATATTTCGGTCACTCATTTGTATTTTGGTATGCATCTCTGCCTGAGGAGGAGAAGGAATTGGAATAGAGTTGTTCCATAAAATTCTGTTCCAAAGCTTGTGGGAGTTCTTATTTAATCAATTCTGTTATGGTATAAAATGCCATCAGAAATTGCATCCATTCAAATGGTACAAACAATGAGTTTGGGCAGATGTAACAAGCCCATGGAAACAGCACCACATTCAAGGCTGAGAACATTTGCCTCACCTCCAAAAGTATGTTTCAAACTCTTTGCAGTCAATCTCTCTCTCTGCATATTTATTCTGTATATGAATTTACATTTGATATATAATAGTCCCTTTTTTCTTCCTTCTTTCCTTTTCTTTCTCCTTTTTCTTCCACCTAAGAGAACATACCACATGTTATTAGTTTATTAAACTTGAATATCATTTTTTTTGTTGACTAAAGTTCTTAGTTATTAAGGATAAAGCTATTGAGATCATCAAACACATTATGAATTTGAACATTCTCTTTCACTCCTTGTTGGTAAAATAGGTAATGTGATGCTTAAGTCTTTTTTAAAAAGCCAGTTTTCAAAAGTTATTGTAACATTTTACATTTCTACCAACAACTATGAGGTCTCTTGCTAATATTCTCTCTAAAATTTTAATTGACATATAATAATCGTGCCCACCTACAGAGTCCAGTGTGATCAATCAATACATGTATTCAATGTACCAAGATCAAATCAGGTAATTTATATTTCCATATCCTTAAAATTTGTTATCTCTTGGTGGTGCAAACCCTCAAATTTCTTTCTTCCTTTTCTTTATAAAATTAATAATAACTGACCAAAAGCATAATCATTCCAGTGTGCTATAAAACACTAGATTTTATCTCACCATCTTGGTACCTGTTTCCAACCCCTCTTTACCCCCATTTTCCTTCTCCTTTCCTTTCCTCTATTTATCACTATTCTCCTCTCTACTCCTGCAAAATCAATATTTTTAGCTTCCACAAATTAGTGAGATGAACAGTATTTTTCTTTCTGTGCTTGGTTAACTTCACTTAATATTCTCTAGTTCTATAAATGTTGCTAAAAATGACAGGATCTCATATTTTATACTGAATATTATTATATATGATATATAATAAGAAACTACATATGTATTTGTATATACACACATGTATATGCATATATCACATGTTCTTTTCCATTCGTTTGAGTTTGGACACCTCGACTAATTTCATGTCTTAATGACTGCAAATAATGTCACAATAAACATGACAGTGACTATATTTGTGATATACTGATTTCATTTCCCTTAGATAAATACCCAGTTGCAGAATAGGTTGATCACATGATAGCTCTCTCTTTAGTTTTTCAGGGAAACTCCATACTGTTTTCTATAATGGATATACTATTTTCATTCCACCAACAGGAAAAGAGTTGCCCTTGCTCAGCACCCTCACCGGCATTTACAGTTTTATTTTTGTCTTCTTGACAATAGCTGTTCTGACTGAAGTATGATAATATCTCATTATGGTTTTGATTGGTGTTTCCATGATGATCTGTGATGTTGAATATTTTCATATACTTGATCATTTGTATATCTGTTTTTGAGAAATATCTTTTCATATAACATGTTTATTTAAAATCTGATTTTTTATTTGGGATTTTGCTGTTGAACTGTGTGAGTTCCCTATATATTCTGGATATTAATATCTTGTCTGATGAATAACTATCCTGATGTTTTCCCCAGGTCACCAGGTTGTCTCATCACTCTGTGAACTGCAGTGAAGAACATTCTTAGTTGGATATAATCCTATTTATTATCTGTGAGTAGTTGGATATAATCCTATTTATCATTTCTCTCATCCAAAAGATCATTGCTTACAATGATGTCTTGATGTTTTTCTTCTGTGTTTTCTTCTAGCAGTTTTGTAGTTCTAGATCTTGAATTTAGGTCTCTAATGGATCTTGAGTTGGTTTTCCTATATGGTGAGTGAAAGAATGATCAAGGCTCCTCGTCGGAGAAACGGACCCTTTATTGAGGAACAGTTCTGCATATTTATAGAGCCTGGGGTGGTTTGACAGTTATGACAGTAATAGTTGAATGGTTTGACAGTTGGCATGGGGTGCTTTCTGATTGGTGGGTAAGGATCATGTGAGCCATTAGGGCTCACCATTGGACCGCTCTTCTCAAGGGATGGGGAAGTTAGACTCCCAACAGTGAGAGATAGGGGTCATATTTTATTCTTCTGCAGATAGGTATCCAGTTTTCTCAGCAGTATTTACAACTGATATTTTTTCTTCAGTGTATTTTCTTGTCACTTTTGTTTTCTCTATATAAAATCATGTTATCAGGTGGTTGTAGATATTTGTAATCTCTATTTGATTCTACTTGTGTATGTGTTAGTTTTTATTCCAGGACTATGCTGTCTCGATTACTGTAGTTCTGTATTATGATGGCATTGTGATCACCTCTAGCTTTGTTCTTTTGCTCAGGATTGCTTTGGTTATTTGGAGTTATTTTTTGCTTCCATATGAATTTTAGAACTTTTTTTTCTATTTCTATGAAGAATATAATTGGTATGTTGATGGGTAAATTGCATTGGATCTGTAAGTCAATTTGGTTAATTTGGACATTTTAAAACTATTAATACTTTAAATCCATAAACAGATATTTTTTAATTTTTTGTATGTCTTCTTCAATATTTTTCACCAGAGTTTTATGATTTCATTATAGAAGCCATTTGCTTACTTGTTTAAATTTAGACTAGGATATCTATATTTGTAGCTATTATGAATGGAATTGCTTTCTGGATTTTATTTTTCACAAAGTTGGGTATGGTTTATAAAATTGATAATTCTTAAAATTTTGTCTTTTGTATTATATAACTTTATTGAATTTATCAGTTGTAACCATTTCCTGAGATAGACTGTAGGTTTTTCTATATATAAAATCATGTTATCTACAAACATGGATGATTCAACTTTGTTTTCCAGTTGAGGTTGCCATTACTTCTTGCCTAAGTTCTCTGGCTGAGGCTCAGTACTATGTAAAAAAAAGAGTGACAAATGTGGCCATGCTTGTCTTGTTTTTGTTTTTTGAGGAAACACTGGAAGCTTTTCTTCATTAAGTATAACACTGGCTGTGGATTTTTCATATATAACTCCTTTTGTGTTAAAATACTTTCCTTCTATAAATGATTTGTTGAGGGTTTATATCATGAAGGGATGTTGAATCTTATTGAATGCTTTGTCTGCATCTATTGAAATAATCATAGTTTTGTTCCTTTGTTCTATTAATGTGATCACTATAAATTTCCCTTTCAGTACTCCTTTTGCTGGGTCTCAAAGGTTTTGGACTCTTGTGTTTTCATTTTCATTTGTTTAAAAGCTAGCCAATCCTTAAAAAACAAATGCCAAATGTCTTCTTTGATATAAAGAGAGCAACTAAGATCAGAACAGGGAAGAAGAGCATGAGGAAAAGATTAACATTAAACAGAGACGAGTGGGGGGAGAGAAAGGGAGAGAGAAGGGAAACTATGGAAATGGAAGGAGACCCTCATTGTTACACAAAATTACATATAAGAGTTTGTGAGGGGAAAGGGAAAAAAAAAAAAACAAGGGAGAGAATTAAACAACAGCAGATGGGGTAGAGAGGGAAGATGAGAGGGAAGGGGAGGGGGGATAGTAGGGGATAGGAAAGGTAGCAGAATACAACAGTCACTAATATGGTATTATGTAAAAATGTGGATGTGTAACCGATGTGATTCTACAACTTGTATTTGGGGTAAAAAATGGGAGTTCATAACCCACTTGAATCAAATGTATGGAAGATGATATGTCATGAGCTGTGTAATGTTTTGAACAACCAATAAAAAAAAAATGCATTTCACTATAAAAAAAAAAAGAAATTTTTAAATTTTTCTTTTGATTTCTTTGTTGATCCATTGATCATTTAAGAACATGTTTAATGTATATGCATTTGTATGATCTCTTTGTTTCCATTGTGGTCAGAAAGATAAATGATATTATTTTATTATGTTTGTGTTTTTAAATTTATCTATCTATCTATCTATTTATTTAGATTGTTGTTCTGGTAGCTTCTGCCATACAGAAACTAAGACTCTCAAAAGCGGTTTTTGAAATATTTATCAGAGCATTCCAGCTAGTATTTATTTAATATATATTAGACATGTATCCAGGAGTTTTACAAATTATATTGTTTGCTTAATGCAATCTCGCTGCTCTCATTATCCTTATTTTATTAATAAAGAAAATGAGGAAAAATGTTAAGAAATAGTAAGTTTCCAAATCAAATTTAGCAGAGGTTTCTGGCACTCTCAAAACATTAGCTGACCCTAGGTTCTATATGTTCTTTAGTGAACCATGTGGCTTTTTATTTTGTAAATTAATAACACCAACAGTGGAGGTTCATAGCAGGAGAATTGGGCTGTTTATAAATAAAATTAGATTTATAATACATATAAATCTCAAAATATCAGTATAGATAATACTCCATGTGATTTTTTGAGGAATAAAATATTAACTATGGGCTAATCATGAACACTGAAGAAAGATTTAACAGCTTTTTACACGTTAATGTATCTGCTTTAGTACATCTCTATGTATTATACATCATGATCCTTCAGTGAGCGTTTACCAAATGATTGGTTGATTTCATGAAATTAATATAACAGAATAGAAATTATTTTAAAAATCATTTAACATCTATGTGTCACTATCAAAACTTCTGGGATTAGAAGGCAGAGAAAATAGGTACAAATTATCATCTATGTAGAGTTAACTGTCTATTAGTAGGTCAGAATTTTAAAGCCAAAATAAACATAAAAATGCAAATTAAATTGCAAAGTACATTGCATACTCTGAAGGAATTATACACAGTATCTCAACATTATATAAAAGTAGATAATCTGGTTTAGAATGCAGAGTCAAGTAAGAACCAGTCTCAAAAAAAATTTAAAAAGGGGTAAACTCAGTGGAAAAGCATACCTGGGTTAAATTCTCAGTACCAAAATAAATAAATAAATAAATAAATAAATAGCTTAGTTAATAAATAGTGAAAAGAAAACATATTTTGTACTTTAATATGTTGACTCCACAAAGAAATTCAATAAAGGCCTCTTTTTATCTCCTATTAGAGTTTTATATGCATATATTTATATGATAAACAAGTGAATGTATTGTTTACTGGTACAGAAAATGTTCAGATTCATAGAAAACTATTTTTTGTTATTCTCTTTGAGAAGAAGCAATATTGACAGATGTTGGGTATCTAGGGTTCGGTAGGAGCGTAAGAAACTTAGAAACATTTATGTGCTAAATAAAAGCAGGTGCACTCAGTTTCCAAAAGTGTAAAAGCAGGTGCACTCAGTTCCCCAAAGTGTGAAAGAGCAAAGATGTGAGCATGTAAAAGAATCTTCTTCCTTTCTTAAATAAAAGGCCTTTATATATTTGGAGAACTAATCACTGTCATCATCACAAATGTTCGTCTGCCTGATATTAAACAATTTACTTCTACGATAAACAACAAATATTTGTAAGAATGATTGATAGATTTATTTTTGTTTCTAGTTCATCTAGAGAAATGACAAATTTATTCAGTGAGCTGGATCTTAAAAGACCTTGGTTACTTCTGTGGCATATGTGAATCCCAGTTCACAAAGTCATATGTAATATTTTCTAGGAGTTTAAACTAAGTTTATATCCATTGTAAATCCTCATTATTCTGCCATGATGGCATAGAATTAATCTTAGTCTATTTGGAGCTTTTTTTTTCTTCTTTTTGGCAGGCATGCTGGGTGTCTGAGTCTCAGCTCTGGAGGCCTGTGCATAGCTTAGTTTAGGGTTGGTGAGACAGATGGCTCTTATCCTCCAGTTTGTGCACATAGTTCCCCATCCAGCTATGCCAGAATCTATCCCTCACCTTTAGTTCTGAATGCTTTCTTCAGTACACAAGTTTTCCACTTGGAGGCGCTAGAATACTGACTTGTTTCTGTGCCCTACTGGGACACCAGCATTTCCATCTGGGTAACCTTGTTCTAATTTTCCCAGCCAGGCCAAGCAAAGGTTTCCTTTCTGATGTCTCTGTTGTCTCAAGACACTGTCCTGAAGGCAAGAAAGAGGCTTTTATGTATGTGTCCACATGCAGGACTTATTGATATCTCTGCTCTGACTTGTTTCTACAAACTACCTTAGCAGAAAAATATTTCTCTTCACCATCCAAGCCAAGCAGTGTGGGGCTGGGATGGGATGGAGTGGTTATCTATTCATTTTTTTTTGTCTATTCATTTTCTTTCACTCATTTTATCTTTGCCTCAGTGTTCATAGTTTTCATGAGCTCAATATCTTTCAAATCAGAAAATCTAGAAACATATTTTCCCTCCCTTCCCTGTCTTTTCAACTGTTCTTTTTAATTTTTTTTTTAAATTGTACTTTATATAGTTTTGTCAAATAAGTAGGATTAATAATATATCTTCTCTCTAAAGGGAGAGAAGGTGGGGGATACAGGTGTTTTGTGAGATTGGTCTCTTTCATAGAACTTCGGCAGTGTTACATCTCATTTTTGCTTTATTCCGCTGTTATAGTTTAACTTCAGACAGTGGTAAAGACAACACTGAGCTTCAAGGAGGAGAAAGAAAAGGCAAGTTTTTATAGCAGAAGCAAAGGAAAAGAAAAACCTGGGATTCAGTCCATCCATATTCTGGATTGTCTTTGCCATTAACTATCATGTGTGACTTTGGATAACTCCTTCTATTTCCCTTTCTTCATATTTTGCACAGATAAAATGAAGGCTTGGTAAAACAGTGTTTTGTAAAGCTTTAGCAAAATCTACATTTTTGATAACCTCCAAGGTCCTTGCCAATTGCAGATCTACACTTTCATGTCATATGGCCATTTATGTTTTTTTTTTTTTTTTCCCAAAACCACTGTTTAAGTTTTGAATTTGCAGAAGGGAGAGACACTGTCAAGTAAATTTCATATGGAGCAGCAACTGGTAAGTCTGCCCATTTTGGTCTTCATCAACACACAGTGTTGTATATAGGAACACTGAGAGAATACTGTGACACAAATTTTGGATATTGATATCTTTTATTTTGTTCTCTAGCGTCAGTTCCTCCTTTTCTCATTCCTATATCAAAGAACCATAAGCCTGAGGGAATACCTGACCCATAGGTTTTCTGGTTATAGGATTTATAAGGGAAAATTAGAGAGAGTTGATTGAAACATTCCCTCATTTGCACTAAACAGACTTAACTTCTGCCTCACCTTTGATTGCTTTATGAACCTTCCCTTCCAGCCCTGGAAGGAAGATGTTGGTGATAAGATGGCCCAGAGCTTTTGGCCATAATTAATGAATGAATTTATTAACTCGGAAAAGGGCACAACTGTAGCCTTCACCTCCATCTTTCATACACTCCCCCAACACCATCCTTAAGTAAGCCATCGTCTTAGTTCTTAACCCAACAGAGTACCCTGGTCAATTCTGTTTTCTAGGGTCTAAATGACTCATGTATTTGAACTCGGACTTATTTGTCTGTCCTCCTCCTATTCCTTCTTGTTTCCTATTCTCTATTTATACCTAAGCATAATATTCTCAATTACTTAGACTCAGGAGTGGAAAGAAAATTCTATGTAGGTTTTATTTCTAAGCAAGATTTCTATCTAGCCTTTTTAATTGGGGTCTGAATGGCACTATTAGCCAGCTAGACATCTATAAATAACTTTTATTTTTATTTACTCTTGTTTATTACATGTATTCCTTTTAATGGGAATAATAACTGAATTCCATGAAGGGATTTAGATTTTATATTTCTTATAGTGATAACAGAGCAGAAACTACTTCTAGCTATGACATTGTGAAGTAGATATGAAGAACATACAGCAGTTTTTTTAAGATACACAAATCTAGACTAAATTATTTTTTAATGTGTGTGCATGCATGCTCACAGAAATCTACATTTTTTAATGCCACACAAAAAGTCTTACTTACATATGGCACGGAGGTCAAATAAGAAGCAAAGATTTGACTTTATTGAGTTTATATTTTACTGGAAGATAATTATCTGAAAATTGGTTTCTTATAGTAATAAATTCTATGCAGAAAAAGAACCACTTAATATCTGCATTAATTTAAACAAATTATTTAACTTCTTTGCACCTCAGCTTTGTCATAAGTTAAAAAATCAACAATTGAAATGAAATTGAATTATCTTTTTATAATATAACATCAGGATAAAACTACTTGAGAAATATAAAATGCTATTTGATAACTATAATAAAATGTTCTGTTGGGAGAGAAAAACATGTACCTTATTCTCTCTTACCCCATACACATTGCAAATGTCCAGGAATGTCAGATTGCTTGTTTTTAACCATCTGTTCCATTTTCCTCAATATGGGCTTCCCTTTGTCTCCCTTTTGAATAGGTAGCTTGTAACAAATCCCAACAAATGTTCACACAGATTTTTAATAATTTTAGCAATTCATTTGGAAAACCTTTGTGTTGCAAGCCCAGACCTCAGTACTTGGATTTGGCAAGTCTGGAACACTGGAAAGGAAGAGCTTCAAATAGGTACAGGATGCACATATTGGTCACCATGAAACCCCAGGCCCAGGCCATTGAACCTCGCTTGAGTAAGTGGGAGGCTCTGGCAAATGCTTAGAGACATTCATATTCCACAGATTTTGTGCTTTTTGAGACTCTATTAAGGAAGATATTTGGAAATCTCAAAGTTGATGATTCTTTAAATTGTGCTTGCATTTCTTAAATATAAAATTCTTTTAAAGTTCTTACACACTAAAAATTTAGAATAGGGATAAACTATGTGCAATCCCCAGTACAAGAAAAAAAGGAAAAGAAAGTTATATATTAGAATATTTCTAAACAAGTTTTCCCACTGGTTTCCACAATTGTAACTATGAAAAGTAACTAAAGTAATGAGTCATGGCTTTCTCAAAGAACAATGGATATTAAGCATCTAAATAAGGCTTCTCAGATTTTCTATTAGTATTGTCAATGTAATGGTATATTTAGAAACACCTTTTGAGAAATTTATTTCAGATTGTAGGGACCCATGAAAGTATGGACTCCCTCAGAAACCATCTAATTGGTTATCACTAATTATAGGAAGAAATATTAAATGCCTACCATGTATTGGCAATTAAACATAACACTTTGTTACTTTTTTTGTTACTGAATAAGAACAACTTAGAGGAGGGAAGGATTAGTGGTTTCTGTGGTTGGCCAGCCACATTCCTTTTGACCTAAGGTGAGACAGAACATCACACTCAAGGGTGTTGGAGAGGAAACCTGTCAACTCATGGCAGCTTCTAGTTCATGGCAGCTGAGGAATGGAGAGAGAAGAAACAGCCAAGTCAGATATAGTCCCTAAGACTCTTCCCCCAGTGACCTGCTTCCTTCATTCACGCCTCACCTCCCTATAGTTTTCACCATCTCAAAGTAAGTTCATTCAAATTTTTAATTCTCTCAAATGGATTAATCCACAAATGTGTTCAGAAACCTCTTGATCCAGTCATTTCACTTCTGAACACCTATACACAGCCAATTACATTAGCTTTGGGGAGGACATTCCAAATCTGAACCAAAACATCACTGCATGTATAAAATTCATGAGTGGCAAGAGAGAGCTTCAAAGTAAATTTGTTACTGACAGCTAAAGAAATGTTGATCTAAATAAGACATGCATTTATTTTTCTCTGGCATAACTGAAAGAACAGAAGTAATCTTCACAGTTACTGGGTCCAGTCTCTTACTCTACTACCCTAAAGATGTGACCTTTGTCTTCGTGTTGATATGTGGCTGCTAGAACATCAGTTGTCAAATTAATGTTTAGGGCATGAAGGAGAAGTGGAAAAACACATTCAAGAAAGGTCCTGCAATTGAGTTTAGAGAGATTGTATGGAAATCCTACTTAATGATGTTTTATTATGTTTCATTGGCCATGCAATTAGCTGGCAAGCCTGAAAATTGAGACAGTTTTATTGAGGGACATTGCCTCCCATAGCAATATAGATTTTTTTTTTATTTTTTTATTTGAAGAAGAGAGAATATTACCGTTTTCTATTGTGGTAAAATTGTCCCCATTTCCCCATAAGGGAATTGACATATCTCATGTTAATTTAAATGATTTTCTCATCATGAATCTTGCATGTTCTCTCAAATGCTCAAAAATCTGATTGTGCCATTTTTTTTAAATGTACCATATTCTTACGGGTGAATTTATTTTGTTAATTAGTGCACAGTACTATACAGAATAGTGACTTCCACTGTGACATCTTTGTATATGCACATAATGTGATGTTCGAAGAGTACCTATTTACTCAGGTACTTTCTTGACGGATCTTACTAATCCTTCAAGAAGTACTCAAACATGTATTCCATTAAGTGTACACTAATTCTTTATGCCCAACCAGTTAATAGCAACTTTCAGTTACTACAAAATCATTGGAACTTTTGTATTAGTGCTTACAGTATATTGAAAAATTGTTGGATAAATGAATGTTTTCTTTTTTACTACAATGAAGCTTTTAAAGTCTAAATTGCACCTTATACACTATTGTTATTTTATGCCTATCTGATCCTAATGCCTTCTATTTATCATTATGTATTTATTTTCTGATCAACATTTAATTTCAAACAAGTTCATAAGGCATGCTAGCGAATGTAATTTGCTAAAAATTAATATATAATCCCATAGGAATAAAAGAATACTGACCAATAGGTTGATCTTCATGTTTATAATTATAAATTTCTTCAGAGTTTTTCAACATCAGATTTATTTCTAATGAATAAATATTTAACTATAGACAGCTTAATTCCTAGGTAGTACATACAGGGATTTTACCCTACTCCTCAATGTTTTCAAAACATGATATAGGGCAAACTTATTTTTATCTAACCATTTTGCTAGATTCTAAGAAAAACAGATTTATAATTTTATTTTTTCTTTGCTCAGCTCTCCAACATCAGAAATGGCAATCCTAATAGCTAGCTTAGCTACTTTTTTTTCCGAGATGGTTTTATTGGTCTTAGAAGCAATGGTGTATGCAGTTTTGCCTAGTAAAAATTGTTTCATGTCAGCGACACTTCTTATTTATTGTTGGTTGAATTAGTGACTGTTAGGAGCTGCTGGACATTTTTTAGTCATTGCTACATTCACAATCAACACTGGACTTTAAAATCTGGCCTTTGATTTTTTCCCTCCCTCTGTATGCTGTTATTAATTCTAAATTTGGTGTATTCATTTGACTGAGGTCAGAAGTACTTTCTGTCCTTTATATGATCTTAGACTTAAATCAGTTCATGTTTTCTGGCCAGGATAAGCACCACCTAAAAAGGTAGTACAAAATTAGATAAATAAGCAATTTTAATGGATTAATTTATCATCATAGTAGTATGATGTTAATATTATTTCCAAATAGTACTTTTCACAACTGTCTTATTGAAGAAAGTTTAGGATGCTTCAAAGAGACAACTTTAAGATAATGGCACATTCTCAGACATATGCTAAGCATTTAATCTCATTATTTTGTATTCATGTCACATAGATACAGGGATAGTCACCTTTGGGGGAAATCAGCCCTCACTTTCATGGCTAGAATTGGCTATGGAGATAATTCAAAGATATATGTGATATAATGCCAATAAACAAATATGTATGAATGTCTGTCTCTTACTAGATACATATGAGAATCAATAACCATGAATGAAGCCTGGCTTCTAATAGCTTCTTGGTAATATGCCCAAGGCACCTTTGCTAAAACTATTATGCTTCTTTAAAAAGTTGCTGTGCATACATTACATTAGAATAGTCAGCAAGACTCTGGTCTCCTTGTAGTATTTAAGCTCTAAAGAGTCCCAGTAGTTAATGTAAACAAGAAAATCCAAATGAGGAAAATTGCATGTAATATTTGACTATAATAAGTCCTAGGAGAAGATTTCTACTGAGACCTGTCAAACAGGATCTATTTACCACCAATGCTGTTTGCGGATTTTTGCTAGATCTTCAGTTTACAAACTTGATTCTAAAACTTTGTCTCTTCTTGAATATCTGAATAACTAATTTTCCTCTGCCAGACTGCTTCATTATCTTGTTCAACGACAAAAAAATGTTAAAACAAACACACCCACATGCATAGGCACCGCACGCACACAATATGTGTCTCTAATGTCTATTCCTTTTCAAACTACGAGTCTATGAATACAGTTAAGTGGTTTCAGTTTTTGTTTTCTCACTCAGAAATTATTTTTCACTACCTAAACAGATTGAGATTGATTTCCTACTCTACCTATCATAGTGATGAAATTTTAGGATTTGTTCTTATATGGTAGAAGAAAACAAACTACTTTCCATTACTGTACTCCCAATACTAAACAGAACACTTCTGTGAGCAGATGTGTGGATTTTTCCCACACCAAGCAATTCTCTGGCACCAGTTGAGAGCCCTACAATTTAATTCAATTCTGACACTATCTACTGAAAATAGTATCAGGTCCTACAGGTTAAGCGCTCCATCCTACAATATTGCTCCCCCCCTGAAATTGTCATTTTCAAGTTGTAGGTCCACGACTTCTATCCAACTTGGTTACAAATTGAGGAATCATTTGCTGGAGCTCATACAATTCAGTAGAACAGTTTAAATACTGGATCACTGATTCATAAGAAAAGTAGGATAAAACAAAGGATATGAATCAGAGACAGTCAGGTGGAAGACCCGAATCCAGCCAGATCTGAGGAAGTAGTATGGAGCTTCTCTGCCCTCTCTGAACTCACAGCCCTCCAGAAACTCTAAAGGTTTCTCAACTTGGAAAGTCTCCCAAGGTAATGCATTCATGTTTTTATGGAGGCTTTATTGTGCAGGCTATGATTGACTGAACCCTGGCCTTAGCAATCAACTAGACCTTCAGCTCCTGTTTTCTTCCTAGGATCAGGGGAACCACCTTTACCTTGAGCCTATCCAAGATCCCACATACGGAGTGTTATTCTTGGTACTTTGAGATTCCAAGGGGGCATGAATGCATCAATTCCAAGGGCACATGTATGTATGTATCAATTCAACTGTATCATAAAATTGCAGATGCAGGCTCCTCTCTAATTGGGAATCTTCCTAATTTCTCAAATGCCCCTTTATATCCACTTTTATTCTTTGATTTTTTCCAACTATGTGATAGGAGCTAATGCTTCTCTATTCTGTACAGGATGTTATGAGGTATAACAATGTGTTGTTTGCAAAGTGCCTGGGTCATCTTGGTCATGTGGTCATCTCTGAGTGTTATTATTTGAAGATGTGTGTATAAGTATGTATGTGTGTTCTTTTAAATGGATGTAGGTGTTTGCAAGTAGGAATTTGCAAGGGAAAGGTAAATAGCCGTGTGGAATATGATATGTCAAGAAATTTGTAATGTTTTGAACAACCCACAATAAAAAATTAAAAAAAAAAAAAGAAAGGTAAATAGCCAAACAGATTTAAAGAAGACTTGGCTTCTCTTAAACAGTTCTGTATCTACTGATTGTAGTTACATGATGTCATTCTCCTTTTGAATAATTAAGCACATTATCTATAAGGGAGTGAGAAAGATCTTATTGGAATTTTTTTTTACCTTAGCTAATAAATAAAACACTGTGACATGAATTATCTGTAATCAAGAAGAGATGGACGATATGCGTTCCTTTGACCACACTTCCTGGGGAAACTCCGAGGGAGGTTGTAAGATGGAAGTAACACTTAATCACACAGGACACTCAAAGGTATTGAACCGCTTAGATATTTCACCAGGTCAAGTTTTCTCAAGTATTTCCTATTTAAAAATTTAAATAAGGAATATTTTCTTATATTTTTTCCTTTTCAAATAATCCCCCGTTGACTGCTAATTCGTATTTTAAGTTTTATGTCTTACTTGATTTTAATTGTAAACATATTCACACAATATTCATTATATATTTAAATATTCTAGTCTGAGTTTAGTCACTAACTTGATGTGTATACTTGGGCAACAACTTGAATGATTACATTGCATTCATTTCTATAGTTTGACAGTGCCAAAGGCTTGGGACGCCAGATATCTAAGATAACTTAAAATGAAACAAACAAATAAATAAATTATACCTAGTGGTGCAATACCACTCTCTTTTAAAATCCCATGGTTCTTGCCACCTGGAGGGTGATACTTACATGCATCTGCTCTTTGCCTACAGAGTCCTGTCTGCTTCCTCTCCTTTTTCCTATACTTACTTCCTATGCCATCTTGAGAATCCAGCCCCCCTCCTAGGTAGCCTTTTTGCTCTTGCTACTTCTTTTGACCAAGCCAATGTCCTCCAAAGCACTAATCAAACATACTTTTAATATTTTGTCTGTCCTTTTTAGTTTGTTTTCCTCCTATGCAAAATAAGCCTCAAGAAGTAAAAAACTTTATTTTGCTTAACATTGGATCTTCAGGGTCACAAAAATAAAGACCAGTAAAAAAAATAACAAATTTGAATAAATGAGTGCATTTATAAATCTTTTAGTCTCCAGGTATTTTTTTAAGGTTACCAGAGTGTCATGTTTCAATAAGTCTCTTTGACTATTAACAACAACAACAAAAAGAACCCCAGCAAATACTGAAGAAAAGTAACCTAATAGTGTCATCACAGCGACACTGTTGTGCAAATTGGGTGGATTCTGAAAAGACAATACAAAACATCAGCAAAGATTAAAAAAAATTTAACAACCTGATAGTATTGTCAAAGGCCTGTTCCTACTGGAGATACCGCTGATTTACTGGTGAGGATGAGTTCTGTTTCCCCAGATGCTGAGGATTCAACTCCGGAGAAATGCTGAGGCAAGTATAAAAGGCAAGTTTTATTTAAAGAGTAGAAACAGACTTCTCTGCAGAGAAGGGGATCCAGGGTTGGTATTTACCTTGACAGTGTGGAGTGTCCTGCCCCATTTATAAATTTTAGATTTTCTTTGTTCTCCTGCCCTCTTCTCTCCTCATCTCTCCCCATCCCAAGTAGATGACCAGTGGCCATCGGATGAGCCAAAGGTTGAGAAGGAAACAGGTAGGGGGAGGACCAAATGGTGGAGTGATCTAAGCAGGAGAGTAGCAACCCAGGAGACCTCATTTAGCAGCTCCTGCAGCTCCCTGCAGGGAGGAACAATTCCTGGGGCAGGTTACCTTAGCAACAGGAGCAGGGTGAAGGGCTTTGGAAGGAGGAGTGGGAAAGAGCAGTGTTTGATTTTCTTTTCAATCATCCCCCACCTTCCCAATGGGGCCCATTTATTTATTATCTTCATTGACTGTCTTTTTACCCCCCTGCTTCACTGACACCTGAAAACCAATTTTTAATTTTTCAAGTATTTTGCAAACTGATTCTTAAAACAATAGTAGCTTGGAATTGGCTATGCCACCTCCTAGACATTGGCAAATAACTTAAAGGGAGCTCTGCTCCTTCCTCTTTCCCAGGGACCAGCTGTTTAACATTCATGAGCACACCACTTCCTGTGACACAGAATGGGAAGCAGTCACCTGAGCAAAGATTAGACAGTCATGAGATTGGGAAGGATCCAGAGACATCTGGGGCATGGGGCAAGGAAATGAATATTTTCTAGACATAGCAAATTAATGTTAATTGATTATTGTACATAATTTTTCATGAGAAAGATTTATAATAGCTTTTGATATCATCTTTATTTTTATCATCATCACTGAGCATCAAAACATATTTCAGGACATTTATTACCTGTATTCTAGAAATTATTAATGTGAAACACAAAGGAATTAAGTCACTTACTTAAGAATTAAGTCAGGAAGCTAGGAGACAGCACAGGTTAGAATCATTCCTAAGAGTTCTGTCTTCAAATATAACCACACTGTCAAGGTAAATAAGCTTCTAAGGATGCAATTATCCCACCTTCAACTTTGAGGCTTAACTTCCTGAGGTATTGTAAAATGTATTTGGTGTTTTTCCCCATTTCCTGGTTCATAACTCCATCCCCTCCAAGGAAGGCCATGAAAACTAGAATTTCTTTTCCCCGGGGCAGGTCATAGAAATTCTAATCATCTTGGAGCTGGTCATAAAGAAATTTTCTAACCTACCTTTGTGTGATAGTAGGTTGTGATATTATGTCACAGACCCACCATTATAGAACAACCTTTCCCTGAACCGTAGAGGGAAGACTGTTTCAAGGAAAGGCCAAGATGAATGCTAAAGCTGGCAGACTACCTGGGTTTCCCACCCCATCTATTAGCATTCATTGCCTACACAAAGAAATCTGCAATGATTGATCTCCAATGATTGGGCTAGGAGATCTCCAGAATAGCTGAACAGGCTGAGGTTGCTGGAGGGTGGTGTGTCCAGAGAGGGTAAGGAAGCTTATCTCTTCTCCCATATCTCACCCTCTGCATCCCTTCATCTATATAATTTATAATGTCATTTGTAAGAAACTGATAGATGTTTCCCTGAGTTCTATAGGCCATTCAAGCAAATCAATCAAAGTTAAGGAGGCGGTTTTGGGAAACCCTGTTTGTAGCCCTTAAGTCAGAAGCTCAGATAAAATGACCCAAGATTGCAATTGACATTTGAAGGAGGGCAGCCTTGAGGACCGAACCCTCAACTCACCAGGTAGCAGTGTTAGAACTCAACTGGATTATAGGACACACCTCTGATATCCAATGCTATAGAATTAATTGTTGCTTGCTGGTGGTGGGAAATTCCCACACTTTTTAAGGTCTTCTGTGTCGACTGTACGTGAGATTAGAAGGAAAAATAAAGACTTTTTTTCCCTTGACACACACTTTAATATACAGAGTAAGAGTGCTTCTTTTTTGTTATATTTTTCATAGATTTCTCAAAGGCATTTGAGTGAAGGGTCTCCCCACCAGGCCATCCAGGCTAAAACTCTATCATGTTGGATTTTAGTCCATTTTTATTGTCCCAGACCTAAATAAGAAGCAGGATCTTCTGGAGGGTTTTGTGTTATTAAAAAATAATAATAAAAATACAGTAGTACTTCTGGGTATCTTCTGCAAAATAAGAAACACTCAGAACCTGAGTTTCATAGAAAGATTGTCCTTTTGTTGGAAAAGTGTTGTTCTAAAAGTGTGCCTAAATAAAGCTGTTAGTGAAATAATGATGGCATCCATCAAGAAGTATCGTGGAAACAAGCTTTCATTATTTTTACTGTCACTCTGCATGCCAGAGGTTTCTTAAAATCTGGATTACATTTCTAAGGAAACATGACAAATGCCATCATCACAAATTATATAAGTGGAAAGATCAATTCATTTACCTCAGGAAATTGTATAAGCAAGTAATCTTAATAGCATTTTTTGCAACCTTCTATCAGTGTATTATGAGCTGAAATGAAAATGGATTACAGAATGTCCAAAATTAAAAATAGATCTGTATACATATTTCCCAAGACAGTCCCCTGTCATGGAGTACCTAATCATTTCTCACCCATCTTTTATTACTATTGATGTGAGAGAACATTATCTCAAAACAACTAATCAATATTATCATAATCTCCTAAAATTTTATCTCTGACTATTGGCATTTAGAAATATATCTTTGGATACCAGGTTTCATAATTGCTTTTTTTTTCCTTCTCAGTTTATTCAGCCCTTATAATATTTGATGTTACAGGAAAACATTCCATAAATGTAATAATTCCCTGAAAACCAATGCTGTTTTATGTTAACATACAAAATTGGAAATTAAATTTAAATATTGCAATATCAATTTTATGTATCTCCATGCATATCTGAATTCGAATAATCATTACCTTGAGCGACATTTGTCTTAACATATGTGTTACATACCTCTAAACATATTTGCCAGCATACAATTATCTCATTTATCTTACAGGTATACATTTATATTACCTATGATAGGGAAAGTACTACTTAAAAATAATTTAGAGATGGACACAGATAATTACTAACATAAATGCAACATTTTATGCAAAGATAGTCATAGTCTGTAGTTGTCTGACTCAGAAATATCTTTCCAAAATTCTTGAAATATAATTTTTAATTATCAACATCTATATAACAGTGCCCTCATTAAAAGGGCAGAAATCCAAATTTTGCTATCTGATATATAAGAGAATATCTCTACATAAATTATAATGTTGGTCTGTCTGCCTAATCTACATATCTCAATAAAAAACAAGAAAGCTTGAGAAATAGTCTTACAAACAATACTATTAATAAACATATATTGAGTCCCTTGTAAATGCCAGACCCACTGCTAATCATTTCCCAGGTACCACATCTTTTCCTAGTCTTCAGAACCTTTGAAGTGGATGATATCCTTCTAAATTGAGAAATGGTTCCGCTTCAATTTTCTAAAATTTCCTTTTGTAAAATAAAATACTGAAAATTAAACAACATGGGTTAAGGATCAGTCCCAATTCCTATAAGCTACTAGATGACACAAATATTAACCTGCCACTCTTGTACAGTTATTTTCATTTATAAAAAGAACCTCTTGAAAATCACTCTCATTGTTAAATGAGATTTTGAATTATACCTCATATAAAATACGTCCTTCTTTGTTTGTTTATGACCAAAAGTGGGTTAACCTGTTGCAAAATATGTTTTGTTCACTATTTTTTGCATACATACATTTCTGTCTATATATTTGTTTTCCTCACTGGCATTCATCTTAAAATCAGAGTCATATTTTCATTTGTGTGTTTTTGGTATATACATGGGCAAGGAAGAGTGAGGGTGTTAAGATATTCTCTTTAATTTGAAAACTTTATGAAAAGAGAAAAATAATATAATAATATTACTTATTAGTTAACAGAATCATATTTTCTGTTTTGACAAGTGGTGTAATCCAAAAATTGAAAAAATAGTTAGGCCCATGGCAGATATCCTCAATCAAGTTGAAAAAAATGTGTCTTGGGCCAATTTTTTTATTCCTTATGCAATGACTAAAAATAGAAGTAAAAGCATGTTTGAAGTATTGACAACCAGTTGATACTAACTGTGCTTTTAATGTAGTGAAGAATGACTAAGGAGGAAATGAAATACTCTTGATACAGATACATGTGACACTTAGAATAGATGTGCATCAAATACACACCTTGCACTTCTATATAGACACTATATCATCTTCAATGACACTTAAATTTTCCCTTATTATTTTCTTATCACTCATTTATAACTTCACTGGGGGGCAGGTGCTGGGAACTGAACCTATGTTCTCACACTACTAGACAAGTGCTGTACCTACAAACTACACTCCAATCCTAATAGGTTCTCTTAATTCCAAACATTTCAAAAACAATATATTCATCACATACTGTATCATTTGCATATCATTTTGCATCGTGGGTGACCTTTCACATTTGAGTAAGAAACATTTGTGAACAAATCTTATTTTGTCATTCTATGGTTAGATTTATAAGCTACTTAATTTGTGAAGATGTTTTTCTTAGAATTTTCTTAATTGTATATTATTTGCTCTTGATTTGCTATTGTTGTTACTTTAAATAAAACAGAAAAGATTATTCTCAACAAAATGAACTATTACTTACTCTGTTAATTTGAATTATATAATTTTAATCAGATACTTATTTTTTATTAGCAGCAGTCATCATTTCCACATATTGCATTCTGTTTTGTTTTACATTTCAAAACTCACACCATACATCATGTTGGTCACTCTTCCATACCATACCCAGGCAATGGTTAGTCAGTAATAACAACTTAACCCATAGACATTAATTAAACTAGCACTCTTTCGGCCACTCCTAATCAGAGAAGTGCCAGATCTCACAATCAGAATAAGTCTCTAGGATTGGTAGCTAGATAGGAGGATGTTTGGAAAGAGATTAAGTTTGTCTGGATGTATGCCCAAAGGGCTTTTGAAATAATGGCAAGCCAAGGTAACCAACTCAGCCCTCAACAACACTGGTTGTTGATAGCTAATTTGCTGTTGGTTGAATTTGAAACAATTTATCTTATCTTACCACTTTTCATCTTATTTGGACAAATAGAAAGTTATGTAAAATCTGAAAAAAACATAATTAATGAAATTCTATAGTTTAGGATCAAAATTGTTTACATCAGAGCTTCCCAAAGTGTCCTTGGGCCAGCAGCTGAAGTTAATGTCTAAAAACTTGCTAGACATGTAAATTATCAAGTCTCACTCAAGACCTACTGAATCAAACTTTTTGGAATATGGCCTTAGATCCAAAAAGGATTCTGTTATTACCTTTAAGGGTATGGCCTTGGAATGTGCATTCTAATTAGATTTGGGATGATTTTTACACATATTATTCTTGAATCACAGTCTAAAACCTCCTCATGTATGTCTGTAGGCCAGATAGATCCTGCATGATCAATCTTATAAAACAGACTTTCTGTGATAAAATTCTCTAGGAGAAAAGGAAAAAATTGCTTACTTAGGTAGTGTTCATTTTACAAAAGTTTTTAGTTGTTTGAATTAGATTAATTATCCCATGTTTTTCTCATTTTCTCAAATTCAATCCTTAGAGCCCAGAAGAGATAACCCCCCTGTTGGTACATTAGTATTCTGGATGCTGGGAATAATGCTGTAGATACAGTTTTTAACCTCATTCATGACACTAGGAATACAATCATAGCATTATGAGTATACTAGTTTCAGTGCCTCCGGGAGAAAATACAATTTCTGCCTCATCAACTTTTATTGATAAAACACAGATGTAGTTATATTATTCGTATGACTTTCTGAATTTGTTTTTTGTCTTTTCCAACTTTTTTAAACATAATCTTTATGTTCTTATGGGATAAGTAATCATTTGAGATACATTTAAATGAGTAAAAATTGGATTTTTAAAAATTTATATTCAGCATGTGAGGAAAAATGGAAAATAGCAACAATAAAAAATACCTTATAGTTTTCTCTGACAGTTACTTAGAGAAGACTCATTTACCTTTTTCCACAGAGGCAGAAGTAACATCGTCCACAGTGTATCATTGACCCATCCCGTATCACCGATGTTAAGGAAGCTTTGAAAATTCAGTCCCTGGAAGATGACTCTAATAATAACCTTGGGAGGAAAATTCTATGAACAGCACAGGAGTGTCTGCTAATAATTAAGGAATTCTGAGCCACTAAAATCAAATAAACACAATATAGATATACATTGAATGTGGGAAAGAAGAGTTCAGTGCAAATATATGCTTTCATTTCTTTGTTAAGCAATTGTATACTGAAACTATCCAAGTTTTCATAAAAATGTCAGCTTTTAAACATAAATCTGAAAGCTACATTTAATGTGAGCACTGCTATATACCATATTAATTAACTTATTGCTTACCAAATATGTGATGTTTTCAAATTCGTGGGTGCATTTCTATGCATTGGCTCTCACACTTCTCTTCTATCATAATTGTTGAGAAGAAAAATTTTGTATCAAAAATGCTAGAGCTAAAATTGATGTACTGAGTGGTTAAACTATATTGGTTAATTAGCTCACTTGTAAATAGTAATTGAATGCCAATTTGTGGCAAGGCTCTTGTTTGTGGCAACAAAAGTCTGTAGAATTACTTCTAAAATGAATTTCTGATTTAAGTTTGTTATTGACCATTAAGATTCACTTCAACTCTTTTTGTTGCTGTTGTTGGTTTGTTTAATCCAACATAGTTCTTTGCAGCAATCTGTGTCAGCTTTGCATACCCATAAAGTCTTCATGAGGCTAAGTTTTTGATAGCATCCAAATTTACTGTCCAAGGAAATCTTTGAAGTCATAGGGTTTTTGAACACTACAGAGTAATTAAAATCTACCATATAAGTAATCATTTTACAGAATTCAAGTAAAATTGTGAAGAAATCAAGTCATTCAATGAAGACTGTTATCTAAAATAAGACAAATCAATTATGCTTATTTCTAGCCCAGAGGTTTTTTTGTTTGTTTCATAGAATAATCTTTATGAAACCTTTATTGATACCTTTTCTCAAATCACATTGCAATGAGTCATGAGATACCATATTTTTTGTATTGCTAGGGATTTATTAAAATTGTTCTGCTCACTTTAAAATACAGTTCATGTTTCCAAAACTTTATTTTCTTTTTTTTTTCTTTTTTCTTTTTTTTTTAATTTTTTATTGTTGGCTGTTCAAAACATTACATAGTTCTTGATATATCTTATTTCACACTTTGATTCAAGTGGGTTATGAGCTCCCATTTTTACCCCATATACAGATTGCAGAATCACATCAGTTACACATCCATTGATTTACATATTGCCATACTAGTGTCTGTTGTGTTCTGCTGCCTTTCCTATCCTCTACTATCCCCCCTCCCCTCCCCTCCCCTCCCCTCTTCTCTCTCTGCCCTCTCTACTGACATTCATTTGTCCCCCTTGTATTATTTTTCCCTTTCCCCTCACTTCCTCTTGTATATACTTTTGTATAACTCTGAGGGTCTCCTTCCATTTCCATGCAATTTCCCTTCTCTCTCCCTTTCCCTCCCACCTCTCATCCCTGTTTCATGTT
>NW_026000221.1:16991973-17007024 GCF_001458135.2 Marmota marmota marmota
GCTCTGCCCCTCCGCGGGCCACTGGGCCTTTTCTGTCGGTGGTCACAGTTCCGCCTACCTGGTAGGCGCGGGGGGTGGGGGGCGGCTCTACCCCTCAGCAGGCCGCTGGGCCTGCTCTGTGGGTGGTCACAGTTCCCTCTACCTTGCCGGCGCAGGGGTAGGGGGCGGCTCTGCCTCTCAGCAGGCCGCTGCTCCTCTTCTGCCGGTGGGTCGCAGGCCCGCCTACCTTGCAGGAGTGATTGGAAGCTCTGCCCCTCCGCGGGCCACTGGGCCTTTTCTGTCGGTGGTCACAGTTCCGCCCTCCTGGCAGGCGCGGGGGGTAGGGGGCGGCTCTGCCTCTCAGCAGGCCGCTGCTCCTCTTCTCTTCAAAACTTTATTTTCAATACAAATTACATTTGGATACTTAAAAACTATGAGTCCATAAACGCAAAGGTCTGAATTTGCATCTTCTATTTTCAAACACCTGCTTCTCTACCCTTGTAGTCGTATTTTATTGACATAGTAGCTATAAATACTTTTAATATTATGGAACTTTTTTCTCTGTTCTATTAGACAGTTTAGTTATTAACATGTTCTCAGCCTTTGCTTCACTATATATATATATATATATTTTTCATTCAAATTTGAATGTTTTTGAATAGTGATTCTACCATATAATATAGAATATATATATATATATACACACACACACATACACATATACACACAATACATTACATGTTTTGTGTATATACATATATATTCTGTGTGTGTGTGTGTGTATGGTAGATTCACTATTCACAAACATTTATTCAAATTTGATTGAAATTTGATGATGATTATGATTTTGACATTACCAAATCTTTGCAAGACAAACTCAGAAAGAAGCAGATTTTGTAGCTCTCCATTTCTTTAAAATTGTGGAGCAGATATAAAAAAAATAAGATGTTTCACTTTATTCATTTTAAGTGTTTAGTTCAATGGCTTTAAGTGTTTCCCTGTTGTCATGCAACCCTTAATTCCTTCCATACATTTTTTTAAAAAAATATATTTTTTAAATTTAAAAAATATTTCGTTAAAATCTATTTTTTCTCAATATTGTTTTAATTTTTTTCTACCTAGACATGATGATTGTTTTGTTAGATATACTCTGTTAATATTCTGAATGCTGTTGTATAATCTATTTTTAAATTTTATCTTTCAATTACTAGGAAATTAGAAATAATTTTCAATGTTTGGTTTTGGCTGATCTTTATCAATCTTGTCAAATTGATTTATTAATTCTATTAACTGAACTCTGGCTTATTATCATGTTATTTCCACTTTTTTAATTCTACCACCATTTGGACAGAGAAAAGTGAAAATAATTAAAAAAGATAAAAAGAATAACAACAATACCAAGTGCTGGCAAAAATGCATAACAACTGTGATACTTATGTAATGATAGTTTGAAGGTTAAATATCAATACTGGAAAAGTTTGGCAATTTTTAATAAAGTTGGACATAAGTATGCCATATAACCATGCACATATATTCATACTTAGCGATATTTCCAACAGAAATGCATATGCATGATCTCTAAAAGACATATGTGAGAATTTTGTTTCAAAGACAAAAACGTATAAAAAAGGTTTATTAAAGCATCTAACTGTCAAGAACTTGTGTACATTAGCAGTAGATAGATAAATCAGTTAAGGCATATTCAGACAATTTAATGTGAATGAATGAACTTCAATTGTACATGAAGCAAAGATGCATTCTACAACTACAATGTTAAGCAAAATAAACACCTCAAACATAAACACATTAATGTGTTGTGTGGTTTATTCATATTAAGTTTTTAAAAATCAGGCAGAAATAATCTAAATCTAATTTACAATAACAGAGATTACTTAGCTTTGAAGATAGGTTGTGCAGGAGACCAGGCACTGGGAACCTGTCTTTTCAGGATCCATTGGGGTTTGATGCCAAATATTATGTTAGTGAGTAACATGGGTTTCTAGAGTTTCTTAAAATAATGAGATAAAGAAAACCATAAGTATTTAAAATGCACAAAACTCAGGCTAACTCTTTTATAATTAACAAAACCTGTTTTCCTTGTGAGTTTATCTCCTGGTAATTGAAGAACTTTTCATGAAGCTTCCCAAACCTTCATTCATAGAGAATGGCACTAGAGTGCATTGGTCCTGATCTGATGGGCTTTGCTTCCTTTGAATTCTATTTTTTTTTCATCATAGCAGGGTCTTGCATGCTGTGACTGAGGTGCTTGAACAGTTATGTTACCATCTGTATTAAAACCTGATCACAGCTTGGTGCACCTTTCTTTGCTTTCTTGGAGACCTTCTGGTTTGTGGCAAAAAAACTGTGGATACAGTAAAACATCAGCCTGCTTTTCTTCTTATTTTGGGTCTATTTCTTTCATGTAAATCTTTCTAACAGAATTTCACTTGTTTTATCCCTTCTGCTAATTTCACTCCTTTCTCCCATTCTTTAGCCACCAGGTCTTCTCTTGCCTCTATAGCAAGTAGTTTTTCTGAAATGTAACAGGATAAAGCATTAAGCATTTGCTTATTATATTTTTTTAAAGGAGAGCAAAAGGATAGCATTCTAAACTGAGAGAGTTTCAGGAAGGAGACAAACACTTAGAACAAATATTTGGTTTCAAATAATGAATTAAATCATGGATGACTTTTAAAGAAGCAGCAGACATTAATGAGGGCTTCTAAATCAGATGCCTCATTGAGCCAGCACAGATTCATACCTGGGAAGCATCATTATCTCATCTCTCTCTTCTGTATTTTCCCTTGGGATATAAATTATAGCAATTTTCACAATTAGGAGTTGACATACTTGTTTGGGCATAGAGTGAAATAAGGAAGACCATTAGCAATTGTTTTCTTTTATACTCTTATTAAAAAGTTGTGGAAAATGCAGTTGAAATTAGTGAATTGACTTATTAGCTCAAAGTGGCCATAAAAGGGTTGGGGATGTCACTATGTGATAGAGAATCTGCTTACCATGTATGAAACCCAGCATTCCATCCCCAGTACCGGGGGAAAAACATCATCTGTTAAAGTGGCAATCAACACCAAAGATCGGTGCTACTGTCCTGGAAGTCAGCAATCTTTCTGTAACATTATATTTTCTTTCATCTCCTGAGGAAGAAAAAGTTATCTGAAAGAGTATATGTCACTTTAAAAGTGTTAGCAGTTCTAAATTATTATTATTATCAACATTGCCATAATTATCACTGCAGGTTTCAAAGCTTTTACTTATATTGTCTCATGGACTATTTAAGCACCTATGAGGTAGTCGTTATTATGATCACCATTTTGCAGATGGGGAAGGTAGAACTTAAGAAAATTACTAAGTCATTCAGCTAGCAAGCAGTCAATTTGGAATTGGAACCTAAGCACTATGGCAATTTTAAGAAAAAATGAATTCCAAGTTTTATGTATAACATGATTTCAAGAATGTGAAACTGCATGGAACAAAGAAACTGAGAATAAATAACTTCACATTATTAATAATAATTGAATTTGCATTAAGGGGCTATCAGTCTGTATGCTTTACTTATTCCTAGTTTTCTCTACATTGCCAGCTGTATCTAATAAGTCTTGCTAATTTTATTATAATAAAAACACATACTTATTTTTAAGTCATGCATAAGCAAAATGAAAATTTCATCTGCAATACAACCTAAGGAAGAGAATCTCAATTATAGCCATCCTGTGGCTGTTTACTATAAAAAACATGTTAAAATATGGGTTTGCCACATGCACATATTGAAGAGAAAGCTGGTCAGTTTTCAGGGGTGGCGGGGGGAGCAGAATTTTGTGGCAAGAAAAAATTGTCAAAATCATCTGTACATTTGTCTGGATCATAAGGGGGAAAGAAGGAGCAAAGAAACAAGTAACAGTATTTTTAAAAAAATTAGAATCAAGAGCTTACTTTCACCAAATGGTGTCCTTCATCCTCAACTAAATTATAGACGTCGAATTACCCCCAGCTAGAAATATCCATGATAATTTAGCAATGAAACTTTCAAAGGAGAACAAAATCAAAAACTTAAATTGAGTAAAATCTGCTAAGGACATCTGGTTCCTAAAAGCCGGAATTTTATAATCGGAATATTCATGGGCAATGTCAGAGTCCAATGCAGGTGCTTCTGCCAAGGAGGATGTCGCTCTGTACAGGAAGTGTACGGAGATCTGCATACGCACAGGCACACTTTTAGACACTGCATTTGCATGACTGCTTTTTTAGTATTCGGAGTCTGAATTTGCTTTATCAAATGGGAGTCCTTCCCTTTTTCTCAGAGTAAATCTCCTGGAGTCAGTGTCCTCTTTCCTCTGCACATTCTGATCAATTCACTCAGTGACCATTTCCTTAGAACTCATTGAGAATTTGCCACATGTGGAAGTCCCGAAAAAATGAAAAAAAAAATTGCTAAGCATAAGAAGCACTATGACACAAACAAATAATGACAAGTGATCATAGGAGGGGTTGTGCTGTGATGGAATGGAGTACCAGAATCTCTTAAGAATGCACTACAGACCACATGACCTAGCCATTGGACAGGCCTGGGAATAATACTGGGAGATTGTCCAGGTAGTTGTCTTGAGGAGAACTCACCTGAATTAGCCTGTTGGCGAGGGTAGACATCAGCCTGCTGAAAGGGCAAAGTTCAGCAGACAGAGGGAGCAACACATCTATTTCTTAACAATACAGTTCCCAAAGTGGAAAGGACAGGATTCCTGATGTTTGCTAAAGTGTTATAACCCATTGGAACATGCTATTTTCCATCCTGGGGAAAGGAAAGCATCGGGGCAAGATTTACAATTGGAGCTGTCAGTTTATCAGGCTGGAGCAGGTGTCAGGAGCAGCAAGAAATCAAGTCCAGAAGGAATAAAATCAGAAATAGAGAGATGAGCAAAACTGGTAAGTAATGGCCATGGCAAAAGGCCACCGAGATTGCACAACAAAACTCCAGCATGAAAATGAAATCCAGACCTTGTATTAGAAGAAGGGCTGTAAAAAACTCAGGAGAGATTAAAGATCTCGGCAGGTTGGGTACTGCTTCAGTATTGATATAAAAATAGCAATTGATTTCCACAAACAGCGATCACTGGGACTGGTGAGTGTAGAATGCACATTCTAGTAAATAACTTTTAATATGATAATAACAACCAAGGTAAAATGTTGCTTATTTTATACATGATCATGACAAGAATAAGAGATCAACATTTTTTGTTTTTGGAAACCCAGTTGGGGAAAATAATCATGAGATATTTGTCTACGTCATATTCAATCTGGAGATAGTTTGAGCTTCCATCACTTGAACTTGCATTATTCTATAATAGAAAAGCTTCTCTTTACTTCTAACATGCTATGCTATGTCAAAAGCTTTCATGCAAAAAAGGAAATTTAATTCAATATGTTAATTGCCAGCCTAAACAGTCAGTGTCAGTTAAAAAAAAAAGTTAATTTTTTATTTATTTTAAAATAACACATGCCAATTATAAGAAATATGAAAATGCATATAAAAATTAATATCAACCATAATCTTACCAACTAACCAATTATAATTCTTGTTAGCATTATAAAATATGTCCTTTGGTATTTTTTTTATATAAAATCAAAATGGCAAATACAGTATAATTGAAGCTATATGAAATTTATGTCTTGCTTTTTTTTTCACTTTAGCATTTCAAAAGGTTTTTTTCCAAGTCATTAAGATAATATTTCCAAATGCAAATTTGAAAGCTTGCATAACGATTAACTTGAGATCACCCATAAATAACTTAACAATTCTCCAAATGTCATATATCTATATTGTAGTAGAAGAAATGGATCCTACCAAAGTACATTTACAAAAAAAATTTCAAATACATGTCTGTGTATCTCTCTGATAGTTTTCTTTGTAGCAATTGCTAGATATGGAATTATTGAATTCAAGGATATAAATATTTTAAAGTAGGGAATAATACTAATTTGCCTAAACCATATACCATACTGGGTTTTATTATTATACAAGGCAGAAAGATAAATTTTTCAAAAAGTTTGAAAGATAAAAGGAATTGACTAAATAACCTCAACTAAATTATTTATATTTGAAAAGAGGTCTAAGAAATTAATAAGATCCAATATTTTTCTTACTTAAAATTTTAGAAGAGACATTGTATAATAGGCTATCTGAAGTATTTGCACATTTGTTCATGTATTTTGTTTATTTAATATTTTAATTCCTTGAAATGGTACTAAAATTTAAAGAACTTTGCCTTTCTATTTTTATTGACTTGAGATCTTATCTACTTTTGAAGGATGAATAGTCCTATCAGCAGCAAGACCACATGATGCAGAGTTTTATGAGATTAAATGAAAGGCATCTGTTAAGTATTTTGATTTTCTCTGAGACCCCTAAAAGGATCTGCGCTATCAGGGTTGAGTGTGTTAGAGCCCTATATATTGTTCAATGAGTTTATTTTATAAGTGAGATGCTTTAGCATTTAAGAAAGAAGATCAAGTGGTTAGAGTTCATTTACATATATATGTATATATATATATTTTTTTTTTTTTAAATGATATATTGGCTTTGAAATTAAAGCTAAAATAGAATAGAAATTAACTAAATTCTAGACACTATACTTTGAGTTTTAATGCAGGTTTTAGTCCTCACAACAATATGAGTTTAAGAATTTGTTTTTTCATTTTACTATACCCCTTTTTAAGCTTAATGTATTATTATTAACAAGAGATTTGTGAATAAGATGTTTATGTTTAGTCAAACAGACATTCATGAAATTGCTACAATGCACCAAACATTATGTTTAATATTGTGGGTAAATAATGAGTCTTGTACAAAGCTCAAAGTCTTGCTCTGGAGGTAGAAATACAAAGACTTATTTTCCAAAGCAGACACAAATGGCTCCACAGGAAGGCAAGAAATGCTTTCTGGGGGTTATGATGAAAATTTTAAATCTTTCTGTGTCAGTAGAATTTAGTTAGATGAAATTGACTTCAGTGGATGAAGGTCTGCACATGTATGACTCGCGGTATGACTCCCATGAATTTGTCTACTTTTTTAATTTAAAATGACAAATAAAGATTGTATATATTTAATGTGTAAAAATACAATGGTTTGCTACACATACGTATGACACAATTAAGGGTGTATTTAAAACCTAATCTGTGCTTTAACCACCATGCTAACTACTTCACAAGCCAAGTAACTCACAAGATCCCTTGATGGTAGAAATGAGTTACCCCATTTTACAGGTGCAGAAATCAAATCGCAAACTGATTCAATAATTTAGCCATCTTCACTGAGCTGTGCAATGAATTCAAACTCAGGTTTGTTGAATCTGAAAGCGCATGTACATAGCATTGCCAGAAGCTGCCTGAACCTCACAGAATATGTGATAATTATGTAGAGGAACATCCTGCTAAGGGCCCTTCAGCCTCTTGTCAGCACAAAGCCTATAGAATTGCTCACGCCCACTGAATGGTCACTGCAAAAATGAAAATCAAAAGCGGTTCTAACAAGGAGGTAAGATACAGGGGAGGGACATGGTAGGGAATGTGAGGAATGTGGTGTCAGGGTTATGCCAAGGAACAATTCCTTATAAGCTCTAGACATCTTAGTCTTGGATTTATTGTTGCCTATAATCACTACATCCCTTGTTTAAGCCATTCTTTAAGCCATTTCTTACTTGCTGCCAAATGGGATCCCAACTGAGGCAAGCTCAAGTCTGTGAGTGATTAGAGCAAGGAAGATGTTCAATTTGTCTTGAGAAACCAGAGGTGGAATTGATGGCAAAAGGATTCAATGGTTCTAAATCAGTTATTGATATGTTATAAATGTGCCTCCAGAGGCAGTTTGGGTAATAGACTTGGTCAGGTGGTAGAATACAATGTCAGAACAAAGGCAAGTATCAGAACTGTAATTCAGGGGAACAAATATCAATTTCAAATGGAGAAATGGATAAAGCAACAGAAAAGCTGAGGGACCAGGCCAATAAAGCAGTCCTGTAATGAAAGAACTTTAGGATACTAGGAACCGTCAACACTATTATCAGTGACATACTGGTCTAAGACTTTTCAGCCATTAAAAAGAATAAGACCTTCACACTGCAATCTTCTTTATATTACTTGAGCAATATTCATAGTCCTAAAAGAATCCCTTCTAATGCTGAGCCCAGACATGCACCCCCACACTGGATACACATATGAAGTTTCAGGAAGAGCATGTTTCTTGAGAGTTTTAAATAGAACATTGAAAATGCCTCATGAAGATTAGAATCAATATAGCAGTTCCCTAAAGGAAGTCTGAGGAAGTATAGAAACAGTAATCTGGAGATTGATAAAGGAATTTGTGCAATCCTCTGGACATAACCTCTGCAGTTTTGACCTGCAAATTCATCCTAAAGCCCTACTGTTACTGATTTAAAAGTCCCAATTCTCCTCTTACTTCCTCCAAGGATATTGTGAGTAAGTACCACAGGTCTGATAGAGGGGATGAAAAAGAAATAATTAATATTCTAGACTTATGGCTAAGGAACTTGGCTTCTAGACTTCAATTATGTAACAAATAATCCCCATGCATTCATGCATGCTGACAGATACGGCAAAGCACTTTAATCATCATTGGCTATGGGCGTAATAAAGGTGGGGATGGGGCTAGCAATAAAATCAAATTCTGTTGGGCTCCATTTTTTACAGGCAATATCAAACCCTGTGAACTTTAATGCCTACTGTCTATTTAGATAGTCATGGCTCAGAGCTGGTATTAAAAGTAGCTAGAAATACTTGTTCTGAAGTATTGAAATATATTGCAAATTACACTGGAGTACTGGCTTAGTCCAAACTAATCCTATACTGCACTGACCTTTGTGAAATCAGTTCTGTTTTCCTTGGCAGCTTCATTTCCACTCCTTCTCTTTGTCTTATTCCCCTAAAGTTCCATCTTTATTGTATTTTGGTGTCAGGAATCGATATGAAGTGACTGCTATGTTTTAGGTGTATTTGTGTGAATGTGCCTGGTAGGTTTTGCTGCTGGGTGACCAAAACAAACCTATTTCTCATTCCGTTTTTCTTTGCAGACTCTCGTTCTCATTCTAGTACTCTGTATTCCTCAGACACCATCAAATACTTTTCCTTTGTAAAACAATGAATGTATTATTCTGGGCTGTGCTTTTTCTAGGAGTGAAAAGAGAGCTTGGGGTTTTCTTGTTTCCCTGCACATTAAAAAGAAAATACTATATCCTAGACACCCACACGTTTGTGTCAAATAACATTAAAAAGGAAAAAAAAAGCAGCAGAATTAATCATAGAATGGGGATAAAAGCTACATCTGGTGCATGTTCACAGGGGTGTTGTTTCTAAATTCTTAAGTGGGAAGGGTGATTTCCGAGTGAAATGATAATTCAGAACAGAAGCATCCTCTGAAAGAAGAGGGAGAATTGCATTCATTTAAACAGAGAAGTGTTTTTTGACCTTTAGAATTTAGCCAAAAGCTTGAATAACCTCACTTCCGAGTCTTTGTGTGTAGAGAAAGCACTAATCTCAGCTCCACTTTAATAAAATTTTATCAAATATTTTGTGTGGAGTTTGACTGGAGCATCACTCAGACTGCAGACACCCAGCTGCGACCGTGGCATGGCCAAATACCAACCTGGCTTCAGAATTTTATGGGCAAGTTCAAAAGAGGGTCTATTTTATCATCCAAGTAGAATTATATGTTCACTCAATCTAAGACTAAAGACAATATCAACGGAAGATAAAATTCAGCATATGGCCAAGTTTCCACTCTGCTAAGGGGCCTTGCTTCAATCTTGACTCCAAGTATGATCCTTCCATATCTCATTGTGATTATTATGCTTTCATGCAGTTAATAGTCACCCTAGAAACTTGAAAAATGCATATTCTCAGAAGATACCCCATACCTTCTGAAGCACAGTCTTTTGTCTTCCCACTGGCAATCTGTATTTTTTTCACAGAGCATTCTAAAGGATTTCTGAGGCAGATTGACCTTGAATTATACTTTGGAAAACACTAATTGGAAAAACTATACTCTTTCATCACTTCGCATTTGTGTGTATTTTTTAACTGTCTAATTTTCCATTTTTTTCTTATCCTTATTTTTTTTAATATTTTTAAATCTTTAACCATTCACTGTAATAGTTTACTTTTTGGGCTGAGGGCTTTGACAAAGGATAGTTCTTTTCTTTGTGGCTGCCACATGAAGATGGCCTGGCAATTCAGGGGTTAATCACACTGATTGACATGCTGGGTAGCTAGCATGCAATCTTTCCTTTTCTTTCCCCATGCAATCTTAGTGCGTGGGGAATAATTGGTTGTCCTGTCTCATCAGCATCAGTGGAGTAAGGAGGGAGACATAACACCTATGCTGTGAGGTTTTTTTTTTTCTTTCTTTCTTTTCTGCCTTTGTCCTCACAATGATAAGGACACAAAGGTAGAAGAGGGAAAGACAGAAGAGAGATGAAAAGAATATGAGGAGAAAATGTTGCATTGCAGCTATAGTCATTGTATATGGAGGAATTAGATATATTTGACCTCAAATCCCACTCTTGGTGTCCTTGAGCAAGGAAGGACCTCTATCACTCTGACTCTAAATAATTATTATTCTTAAAACTGACACAAAACATATCTACCAGGCAAGGATTCCACAGGAAATAAATACATAGAAAATTCCCAAGCCTATTTCTCAATAATAATAGTTCCCTCTCCCCTTCCTAGCAAGATTATGTTCATCTGAATGAATTTTAGATATTCTCATGTTCACTAATTAATACTGGAAATTACTTTGATGTTAGGAATGTTTTCATAAATGTTAATAAATTTAATAGTTTGCTTTTCAAAAGATACTCTAAGCTCAGGTGTTGAATACTCATAGCAACATAGGTTTCCAGTTCCAGGACAAAGGAAGTTTGGTAGGTACACCTCTTCTTTGGGTTTTAGCCTAATTGAGTGGCCCCAAATGGTGTGAAGAAATATTTAGGGTGAACTCTACTACCACAACTTCTCAGTTTATCTGTTATCTGTTTCTATCAAAGAGACCAAGTAACACACCTATATATTAATGATATGCTACTTGTACATAAGGTAAATTAGAATTGTTGGCTTCTGCCAGTATACTGCCCCTCACGTAAATCCATCTTTAGCCAAACACACACATTTATTTAAGATTGTCATTGTAAAGAATAGCCCTTTCACTCTGTGCCATGCTGTCAGTTCCTAAGAATTCTACAACTCTGATGAAGGGACAAAGGGCCATGAAAACACATGGGAATCAGAGCATTGTAGAGCCTCAATTGCTGTCTACTCTAGACTCAGCTAAAGTGTCATCCTGTCATTCATCTGGAAGGCTTCACTGATCCACCTCCGTTTTCGCCACCCAAGCCAACTCTTTATGGAACATAAGCTTTTAAATAAGACAGGAATTCAGATGCAATATAACATAAAGTATATTTGACTTTACACAATGGACTGCTTTGTGGGGAACACATAAGAAAATCATACATTGTCAATTGGCATCATTTGTTGTCAATACGAAAATGACGTATGTTAACTACTAAAGCAGTTCTCAGCTTGCAGAATGAGCTTCATTCATTAATTTAAAAGAAAAGGACATAGGTTAAACAGAAAATGTAGTTAATTTAATAGAATAAATACCTGTTATTGTACATTTTTGTTATCTATTCATTGTTTCTACAAAATGGATTACCAACAAATCTGCTTAAAAACAGGAAGAAGAAAGAGAAACATTTTATTGATTTGCAGATTGTAACACATTCCACACATAGGATGGATAAAAACTTTGTATTTGACCAAAACCTTTTTAAGCTAGAACTTATCAAAGCACATATAATACAAACCTCTTTAATAGTTTATTTTCTATAGTTTTGTAGAACTGAACTAATCATCATCTGTTGCTTGTAGTAAATTCTTGCTGGCAATGGAAATCATTAGAGTTCAAAAAAGTAATTTAACTTTTGCAGTTAATGCTGTCTTCTTTGCAAGTTAACATTATCTCTGTCTTGGCCACTGTAGTTTTAAAATAGTCAACATATCTAAGTGCTATCATTTTTTTTTAAATTCCATGTAGTTGGGGGGAAAGGCAGAAAGTTTTAATATTTTGAAGAGTCTGAGAACCATCGTTTTTTATTAGAAACATAGACAAATGTGTATATAGGAAAGCATAGGCACATTTAAGGGATAATGTGGGCCTTCTTCAAAGGGAGAGGCAGTAACCTGCTGGTGTGGGGTGTTAGTATTTATAGAGGGAAACTTGCTCAAAGCTGGACTAGGAGGTGCCACGATTGTTACACATTTTGGCACCATTTTTTTCTGTTGCTTGTACATAGACCTCAGCTTCCTTTTTGCAGGCAAGAGAATAGGTCAAGGGTATGGGTCAAGGGCACAGGTCAAGGGAATGGGCCAAGGGAATTTTCTGCATTTCAAGGGTTTGTGGGATTTTCCTTTGAGACTCAGTTTCTATCTCCCTTTATCCCCAAATTCCTATCTCATCTCTCACCCCAGACATAGATCCCTTATTCTTAAGAGGTACAGAAAGGCAAAGTTTTGTTTTCCATATCTACTTCAAGAACATTTTTGGACCTTATCAGGGGACTCAATTCTTTTCCTGCCTGATTTAATAAGGACAGAGAGAGATTAGTCTTGGTTACTGGGATGAGATGGAATGGGTTGCAATATTTGCCATGTCATCATCTTAACATGGAATTGTTGTAAGTTGGAGGACACAAATTGTATCAATAGATTAAAATCCTAGGACCAACCTATAGAAGCAGAAGTATAGTTAACAGAGGTCCTATTAGTGGTGACAGCTAGGTGAGGTTAAGCAAGTAAGCTTTCATAGTTTTTATTTGTCTGCACACATCTGAAGATCTGTGCCTCACACATGCCAGGCAAGTATGCTACCACTGAGCCCTAGCCCCAGCCCTGGGCTTAATTTTAATTAAAAAAAAATGTCTATTATATCATACTTAAATGAACTCAGGACAAACTGATGAACTTGCCAAGTTTCTTTTGATAATTATTATCAGACACTCATGCATAAGACCTCTTTCTCTAAAATCTATCAGCTTTGCTTTCTTTTGGTAGGGCAGACACAAATGCACATCTCCAGTTACATTACAAATGACAAAACTGTTTTCTTCTAAATGTGTACTCATGACTGTAATTTGATTTTTCTTCCACTCTTATATTAGTGCATTCTTGTTTGGTTACACTTCCCCGCTGGGTATTCACACCCAAGTAAGTAAGCCCTCTGTTGGCTAAAATAAATATTTTTTCTTTCTACTATTAAGGTCAGCCAAGTTCCCTCAGGGTTACTTTTAAGGACTTAACAGCAGCCTCTTGGCTTCTCAGTCTTTTCCTCTTCTAGTTGTACCAACTACCAGGATGGTTCAGGGTCTGACCACAGGTGATTTTCTAGGAAGGGTTAAGGACATTTCCTTCTCCAATGATCCTTACTTGTAGAATATACCTGGTTGGCCGTCTCTTCTCTAGAAACAATATTCGTATCTACAAGGGAAATGAAAGAAAGGAGGTTACTATTATGTAAGGAGTTAAGAAGCAAAAATAGGAGAAAAGAAAAGGAAATAATGTGGATTCTTTTACAGATAATTAAAACTTAAATTGGGGTTTGGAATTCTATTTGTTATCTATGAATATATCCACCATCTCATGCATGTCCGTGTGTGTGTGTGTGTGTGTGTGTGTGTGAATTAAGGAGATATCTGGATGCAATCACAGAACCTTTATAACCAGAGAATAAGGAACGTATTAAAAAATAAGGTGCCATGTGTGGTGGCACACACCCACAATCCTAGTGACTAAGGAGGCTGAAGCAGGAGGATCAGAAGTTCAAGGCCAGACTCAGCAACTGAGTGAGGCCCTGCTTCAAGATAAAAATAAAAAGCACTAGGATATAGCTGTGAGAGACCTAGAGACAGACAGACAGATGGACAGGAGGAGAGAGAATGGGGTAGAAGACTTTGTTGGGAAAGATGATAGAGGTCAAATCACAAGGGGACACCATTGCGATGCAACAAAGTATATTCCTAGAAAACATTATGCTATTTTCCAGAAATGAAGAAACACACCTAGTGAGCAACACATCGTACTCTGTGAGAATCCAAGATCATAAGGATGTGCTACGGCACAACTACTGGACTATCATAGCCTACGTGAAGGAAGGAAGAAAAGAGGGAGCCTCACTTCATAATATGCCTCCTTATGAGCCTCAAAGCATAGCAATGGCACACATTCTATAAAATCAGCTCAATTTATAGACAAGCAATCATAACTTCTATCCTTTAGTATGTCTTGTCAGGTGAGAATGTTAACCAAGTTAAATGTTGCCTCTTAGGGCACAAGCAAAAAAAATTAATAAAATAAAATTACATACATACATAACCACAATGTGTGTGTGTGTGTGTGTGTGTGTGTGTGTATTAAGGAAGAAACAATATAACAAAGTTAAAGAATATCATTCAGTTGTGTCATACAATTGTAAAACAGTGCAATCTGGTTCAAATCAAGGACATTGTGATTCTAAAGCCTATAATATTTTGGTACTCTGTGTTACCTCTCCCATTCCAAGTAAATTATGGTCCTAAAACACCATCCACATTGTGCCACTTATCCATTCTAACTCTGCCAGGATTATATTTGCAGCTATGAAGGGCAAAATATAATAATGCAGACTTTCACAGAATGGCTGTTAATACACTAATATGAATTCCCTCTGGGAAATGGTTGTGCTTTTATTTTGGTATTGAATTTGTCAGACCTTTCTCCAGGAGTGTGGTCCCTGAAATCCCTTCTGGTATGTGTGTTTGGAACACTGGATGCTTGCATTCCCCTTTCTTCTGGAACTTATGATTTGATAGACCCAAATCATCAAATCAAATTTTCAAGAGACAGCTCTCACAAAACGTATCTCTCAGTGTCAAGATCATATGGTCAATGTCATAGTTTAGGTTGCTGGATCTGGGCTTAATTATATATATATATATATATATATAT
>NW_026000221.1:17007048-17057566 GCF_001458135.2 Marmota marmota marmota
ATATATATGGTTATATGGTTGTTGATAGACTTTTATTTTATTTATTTATATATGGTGCTCAGAATTCAACCCAGTGCCTCATACATGCCAGCAAGTATGCTACCAGTAAGCCCTAGCCCCAGCCCTGGGCTAAATTTTTTTTTTTTTTTAAAGAGAGAGAGAGAGAGAGAAAGAATTTTTTTAATATTTATTTTTTAGTTTTTCGGCGGACACAACATCCTTGTTTTGTATGTGGTGCTGAGGATCGAACCAGGCCGCACGCATGCCAGGCGAGCGCGCTACTGCTTAAGCCACATCCCCAGCCCCCCTGGGCTTAATTTTAAAAAGAAAAAATATTGAATAAAGATACTTTAAGGCACAATTAACATAAAGTACCCCAGGCTTTTAAATGCCTTGAAAGAGTTAAGATCCATGTTAAATAATTGGTGTTATTATTTTCCCTTTATATCCCAGAAAATAGTATCTATTTTCCTCCTGTGTGAGGTGTGGAAACTGAGTCTAGGTATTTTCTTAGCAGATGCCTCCAAATTCTATGCAATATCTCCAATCTTAAAAATGCCTACTATTTCTATACTAATAGTACACAAAACAGATTAATTTTCATTTTAATCTCTTTCTTTTTAGACTGTGTTATTTTACTTACCCAGCACAGCAATCTTACTAGGTACATAGAATTTCCACTCCAATTTTATAGATGAAGAAACCTAGAAGCAGTTTAGTTAAACCTATCCAAATTCCCAGTCATAAAATGGTAGTACATCATAAACTCACTTATGCCTGCCTGCAAAACCTAATCTGATTTTCTTACTGCTCCAAAATGTGCACCAAACAGCTGATAATCTTTTAAAATTATAATACGTATTAGAAACAACATTAACTTGTTGAAGGTAGAAGATTTTTTTCCCTATTAATTAAGGTCTAGCCTCAGAACTAGCTGTGAAATTACTTATGTTATTCATGCAAGTGTGTATTTAGCCAAACCAGTGAGGGATTTAGCTTTCCTTCCTAGGGGTCAGTTGAGCCATGCTAATATTAATTTCTGCTCAAGTCTGTCCTTGTGGATTCACATATTTAAGGTCAACTCTAGTGCATGACCTGATGTAAGATTCAGTTGCCTTTGGCTGAGCGCTTGGTAGAGAATTGTAGCCAACAAAGTGGCTCTGACTTGCACATATTCTTCTTTCTATATTAAGGTTTCTCTGTTTCTCCATTTTTTTTTTCAACTGAGGATGAGACTGAAAAGCATAATAATAGAGTGGTCAGAGCCTATGCTTGCCAAGGACCATTCGTTTGAGGAAAAAAATTCTTTCTGGTAAGCCACTGGATGCTTTCCAAAGATACAAGGGTTGTCCTTGGATTCTGCTACATTTTCTAAATACATTGCCAGACCACCAGAAGGCAGAGTGCAAGTTTAAGCTGAGAATAGTTATGGCTGGTTTTCAAGGCCAAATTGAGATTTTTTTTTTTTTTTTTGTCTGGAGGTCTGGAGCCACAGAGCAGTGTTTGATGGAAGTGTGGATCCACACCATGTGATTACAGGCAAATGGTGGACAGGGAATGTTTCCAATACAAGGATGACAATTTATTTGTATTTGAGTCCTCATACCTGTAAAAATGCCTGACTCACAGTAGGTCCTCAGTAGAGGATGACTTTGATTAAACACCCTTGCTTGATACTCTAAAGACGATACTGGATAGTGACTTCTAAGAGGAAGGGATATGATTGTCTTCACCCTTCATTATCTCTGCCTTTTAAACATGGTGAACCTCAACAGATGTTTTCTTAATAGAGATTAACAGATGCTTCAAAGAGGAAGGATGGTCATTACTTCCCTGGGCAGTTCCCTTGGATACTGTGATATTTGGGTTGGATTGGCATTTGACAAATACATGGGATTCACTTTTTTCTTTCTTAATACCCATATGCTTCTTGTGGCCCAGAAAATAATCTCTTTATGTGAGATGACAATATATACTTTTAAAATCCAGAAATTTCTATGCTTACATATACTCCAAGGGAATCCAGCATTCAGACATCCACTTCTTGCTGGGCATGGTTCAGACTATAAAACCAATCTGTGCTGATTACTTGAGGTCACTGAATACTCCAGGGAGTCTCATTGTCATGAATATGTTTTATGCTCAAAGTGTTTAAAATAAATAAATCCAAGCCCTGATTTTAAGGCAGCTTTCTATGCTGAGGCTTTTTTTCCCCCACAGTGTACAACAAGAGAGCTAGAAGCAGAGGAGTGTCCACCTGATTTCTTCTATATACTGATTCATTTACCATTAGGTTAGCACATCATTTGGGGCATTGACTAAAGGCTGGATTCCCATTACATGTCATGCACCAAAAGATAGGGACTAACAGGAAAGAAAAATCCAAAAATGAGAGAAAAATCTTTGATATCTTGAAAACTAGGTTATCAGTGAATGTTTTTTCTCCCGTAATATTGATTGCAAGAAGAGGTTGCATGCATACACATGTGTACGAACTCGAAAATCATGCTATTTAGGCTTCTTGTGTTATGATTTAGATTAGGACTCAAAATGAGTATGCACTAAGTCTCAGATAACCTCCGTACATATGAAATCCGATCCTTGAGCAAGAATATTTATAACTCTAGGGTTCTAGAGGAATCATAATTTAGCAAATCTCTAAAAAGTCACTTATCTGGGTTAGACCACAAAACAGGCATCAGCTTAAGTAGAAGCTTCTGGTAAAATATGTTGTTAGACCTTACCCATGACAAGAGAAGATTTTTTTACAGGAGTGTTTGCACTTGGATTGTTTTAGAAGGAAGTATTTTTTACCACACATCAAATCATGCCCATATTATATGATGTGCTGGACTGTGAACAACCAAATGGTCAGTGAAAACAAAGTGACTGCTCTCTACTAAATACTATGGTGTTGCAGATTGCCCTGGAAATAGACATGATTCCTTCAGAAATCGTTTCTCATTATGAATTTTTTTTTTATTTCAAGAAAAAATATTAATTTATGGTTAATGATATGACAGTTCAACTGGATAAGAGAAATTTGGAAAAGGAATGATTTTAAAGATAGTAAATGAAATTAACAATGCTTATTAAATGAATAGGATCATAGGTTTGCCCTTCAGGTTCTCATATATGGCTTTCACAAATATTGACTTTCTCACAATCCTCTCATTCACAAATTATTTCTTAATATATTTAAAAATTCATTAAAATAACTACATGTGCTCTTTTATATTTTAAAGAAAGGGTAGTAAGTTATAAATACTTGGTGCAATTATGATGATAAACTTGTAGGTGTCATGTTATATAATTGTTTTTTATAGAATGTTAAATTTATATATTTTCTTCTATTTCTAGTAAACCCATTATAAGAGTATAATAAAATATAAAACAAACCCATTTTGTGTATGTATATATATATATATAATATAATTATAAATACAGAAAAGTACATCCATTATAAATATGCAGCACAATAAATTTTCACTAAATAAACATATGATCAACACTAAGATTCTGCTGGGAGCCATTAGCCAAGTAGGTATGACAATTTCCTTGCCAGCGTACCCCATGTTGCAGTGACATTGAATGTAGGTGACCTTGCTCAAGGACCAAGGCGGATTAGGGCGTTCCCGGTTTAGGTTCCAGGTTTAAGGTTTCCTTGAGTTCTCACGGGATTCAGAGTATTTTTTGAGAGATAGAAGCCCAGTGGAGGTGGATTTGGGCAGAGAACGTGGATTTCCCCAGAATGTGATTGTAGACGGCTGGTGTGAGTTCGGGAATAAAGAGTTGCTGTTTGAATCTACAAGCTGTGTGGTGGCTCGTGATTGTGTGCCCAGCCAGACTGCGGCATTTGTGCCCAGCCAGACTGCGGCAAGATTCAGTAACAAAACAATAACTGTACCCCAGCATACTCCTCCTCATAGTCGATTTCAGAGTCTAAACACTTCCAAGAGCTATTACTCTCCTGATTTGTTTTGTATTTTATAAAATAATATCATAACATAAATTATATTATTTTTAGCATATAATTGTGTCTGGCTTAAGAAATATCATGTTTATGAGGGGTTGGGGTTGTAGCTCAGTGGTAGAGTGCTTGCCTAGCACGTGTGAGGCACTGGGTGTGATTCTCAGCACCACATAAAATTATGTAAATAAAATAAAGATCATGTCCATCTACAACTCAAAATATTTTTTTAAAAAAAGAAATATTGTGTTTATGAGATTCATAAAAGTTTGTGAAACTCGTATTTCTCTATGTGGTTATTTATTATTGATTCTTAATGTCACAATTTTTATTTTGATATTTGATATAATCAGGACTCGATAATTTTAAAATTTTCATTTAATATAAAATATTGGGGAAATGTATAGTTCATACTGCAAAGATGCTTTCATCATCACTGAACTCTTACAGAGTTAAAATAACTAAGTTCTGGCTATACAGTTATCTTAGAACCAGGCTTCCTACTTTCCAGGTAAGACATTCCCTGCTAAAAAAACAGGTTCATACTTAGATATTATTTTCTCTTTTATCCTGCAGAAGTGTTAGGTAAAACAAAAATTATTATAGATTGTGAAATACCTTTACAATCAAAATTAATTTCATTCCATTTCACCCAAGAGAACAGAGTCAAAGGAACTACAAGTTGTTTGTGCAAAGACATTCTTTAGATGGTGAAAATGAGGTCAATACCCTAGTCACTTTCTCCTAGTAACACTTAACCTCACCCATTTTTATGTTGCACATGGAAGCTGTAAGATAAAATAGAAAGAATTCAGTGGATTTCAATTCATTGAAGGCAAACATTTTCTTCTTTCATGCCATTCTTGTATTACAGCACAGTGCCAGGCACACAATTTACAACAGTCATTTGAAAACAGACAAGATGGAATCCAGTGATTTTTGGATTGGAAAGCATAATAGGTTGAAGAAGGCCACCAAAAGATGATCACCTTAACTTCCTAAGCTTGTTCAGATGCTATGTTACATGGCACAGTGAATCAAGGTCGCAGAAGTAATTAAGACTGCTAATTAACTGACCTTGGGATGGGGAGATTATCCTCGGTTATCCAAGTAGAATCAATGTAATTACAGTGGCTTTTGAAAATGAAAGACACAGAAGAGGAGGTGGGAACTAGAAATATGACTGCATTGTGCTACTAGCTTTGAAGATGGAGGAAGAGAAGAGAATGGGTCATCCCCTCAGGTCACTATAAGGAGCACATCCCACCTGGCACCTTGCTTATAGCCCGGTGATACCCACCTTGAATTTCTGGATCACATAATTGAAAGATTTGAAAGACAATACGTTTGTGTTGTTTTAAGCAATTAACTTTGTGGTATTTCATTACAGCTAGAATAGAATTCCAATTTAATACATGCAGGAAAGTGTCTAACAAAAAGTCCTTTTCTTAGATTGAGGAGAAAATAAAAGGGGTGGGCAAGAAAAAATTGTTTTCTTTCTTAGAATCTGATGACTATTTTACTTTATTCCACAAGCAAGTAGCAGATTATTCTTTAGCAATTTTTTTGCTTTAATTCCTGAGTAAGATGGCATTTTTATAAATGAATGCAAATCTACTTTGGTTTCAGCCAGGAAAATATATGCGTTACTTTAAAGTGAAACGTGGACATGGGCAAAGTGAAAGTCTTTTTTTCCTATGTCTTGGTCCAAAATAAGCATCTTTTTGTTTTTGTTCCATTTGCTAAAAATAACTAAAATCAATAAAATAAGATTAATTTGATGGGGGACGGGAGAGGAACCTCTCTGACTCTGAGACCCCCAGGTGTCTGCTAATGTAAGATTTGCCTTTAAGGCCCCTTCTCTAGAATATATCCTACAGAGTGTGTTAAAAATACTTTCTCTACTTAAGTTTAATTATAACTGTTTTCTCGTGTTCCCATAAGAAACATTTCAGAATGTGAAAATCTGGTGCATATGGAAATAGGAAATTCATAAGGGTTTCTGGATACCTTGGTTCACAGTAATATAAGGAGCCTGTTTCATTTTGAATGCCAAAATTGCTCCAACAAATCTGGAGTTTTGTCACTGAGTGAGAAATTAGAGATAAATACTCAGAGCTGGGAATGATATTGAAACACAGAGATGGAAATAACCAAAGAGGAAAGGTGTGCTACTCAATATGCTTCAGTTACCATAAACTCAAAAGATTAGGTTTTTAAGACCCAGATAGTAAAAATGGCTTGGAATTTGGGGACCACTTCTTTAAATGGACTAGCTTATGGACTTTCTTATTGGCTATTTTACTCTCAGGGCCATGTTTACAAAATGGCTTCATACCGTTGCCTAATTCCAGCAACTGCACACTTGTGGCAGAACATAAATGCTAACATAAGGATGAGAAGGCAAAAGGATGTTAATGTTCCTAAGCTTAAGGATGGGCCCATGGTCCTGGATTCACATTTCATTCAGAAACAGCCTCACACAATATTTCTTCTCTCTCTCCACTTCAACCTTTGCCTCTATTGAATATGTCCTTGATGGTAAGGAATCTCTGCATTCACCAAGCCAATGCAAGGCATGATATGGTGAGAAGCAATAAGCTTGCTTACTTAGGTCTCTCTACCTTCTATAAAGCCACTAATGCACTTATGGGGGCCCCCATCTTCATGGCCCCAACTAATCCTAATGACCTCTCAAATGCCCCACTTACATATATTAATCACATATATCTTAGAGAAATAAATTTCAACATAAGATTTAGAGGGCACACATTAATACCACCCAGGGCTATTAATGATCTCATTCAGACCATACCAGCTTTATTATGGTACTCAACAAAATTTCTTGCCTCTATTCAGTCTGTGCCCAACCACAGCAGTTAAGAATACTGGGCCTGAATTAAATTCCTCTTTCTGACAATTACCAGTTGGCTGATCTTGGGCAATCCTTAATCACACTGTGTCTCACTGCCCTCTTGAATCAAATAGTATTAATAACAGCACCTTGCCTAATGGGGTTGTTTTGGAGATTAAATTAGTAAACACATGAAATATGTTTGGAAAGGTACACAAGGAGAACACCCAAAGCATTAGAGAATGTTATAAATACTGTCAAATGAGCATCTTTTACATAATTAAAATTTGCAAAATGATTGTTGGAATAATATAAATATGTCTATGTTTGTCAAATGTGTATATGCAATATAACCACCTAAATACAAGAAGCAGACAAAAAGTTTTCCATAAAATCATAACTCAGCCTCAGCAACTTAGTGAGGCCTTAATCAACTCAGTAAGACACTGTCTCTAAATAAAATACAAAAAAAAAAAAAATGACTGGCGATGTTGCTCAGAGGTTAAGAGTCCCTGGGTTCAATCCCCAGTACGAAAAAACAAACAAAAAACCAACCTAGAGATCATTGGTATTCACACATTATTACCACCCAGTACACATTTTTTTTTCAAGCTTTATTAATGATCTGTCCATTTTCTTCATGGTGCAAGGACTCAGCACAGGATTATACATGCCACCTAGTTTTCGTGACTTCCCAGTTTGCTTCAATCAGGAAGAGTCCCTCAGCATTTCTTGGGTTTTGATCTTTATATCTCTGATGCTGTGATTATTACAGACCAATTATCCTGCAGAATAAACCCCAATCTGGGTCTGAAGATATTTTATCATGATTAGAATCTAGATTTGTTCCTTGAGCCTCAGTATCCTGGGAGGACTGCCATTGTTTTCCCCATGACCTTCAATCAGGTGAAACAATTCCAAATGTCTCATTCCTGACCATACCAACCTCAATCACTTGAACTGTGCATCTACAAATGCACAGTCGTTATTTTTGCCTTGTATTCAACATGTTTTTGAAGGGAAGGTGCTAAGGAGATAATTTGAGACCATATAAATATCACAATCTGTATACAACATACACCCACTAGTATCTATTGATACTACCTACCTGAATCAATTATTTCTCTGAGGGATGCTAAATTGAGGTCTTACAAATGACACCATTACTTCTAATTTTGTTAGTTGAAATTCTATTGTAAGGAAAGACTATTTTCATCAATGATACATTCATTTATATATTTATGTAATTATAGACTCATTATTTACTTTAGCGTTCAATTTGGTATAGATTTGACTAAAGGGACTCTAGCACATGTTTTTCTACCATGCACCTGAACAATGAGATAAATTATAGTAATCATTCTTTCTTCTTCCTGGATACAAAATAGAAGATTGGCATAATTGAAAATTTAGAATGAAACATAACTGGGAATTAATTTCACTGCAATCATTTATTCTTTTGATGATCTATACTCTCTCTCTCTCTCTCTCTCTCTCTCTCTATATATATATATATATATATATATATATATATANATATATATATATATATATATATATATATATATATATTCTAGCACATGCTTCTTTACTGTATACCTGAACAATGAGATAAATTATAGTAATCATTCTTATATCTTACATAGCAGTCTGAAACTTAAATATAATGAAAACATTTTTATATGCTAGGCATGATTATTTGCCAATTTAAATATGAAATCCCTCTAATACTACATATAAATATTATAATTATTTGCTGTCATTGGGTATGAGGATGGAAAATAATAGTATGGTATTGGATGAAATTAATGGACAGGCTATTCTCTACTTTCAACAATGTTGTCTTGTGAACTGAGAGACAATTGTGTTGTCTTTCTGAGGAGCCTGCTATGTTCAAGTACTAAGATGTTTGTGATGGTTTTGGACTATGTTTTGAAAGAAGTTTTCAAGAGTATAACCTGATATTAATATATACAATTATACAACAGTGAGGATATAGGCTTGTTTCACTTGTAATTATAAATAATATTCAAGTCAGAAACCTAAGTAAAAATAAAAATAGGAATAATTCTATCCATAAAACTATCCTGTGTCATATAAGAGCCAGATTCATCCAGCCTACTTAACTGTCACATTAGGCTCTAAACCTAAAAATTAGATATGATTCATCATGATTTCAAGACTTTGCACTAATGAGTAGAACTTATAATTCTTCTCTGTGTGTGGAGGCTGGATCTCTTTTCTCCCAACACCAGGGAGAAAGCAACTGATGAAACAAAACAATTGTTAAACAGAAAGGAAACAAAAAATAAGATATTCTGCCATATTCTGCTTTGTTATTTAATGATAAAAATCTTTTCTCCTTCTCCAAATTGTGATTTCCCCCCTTTTTGAGGATAGTAAGACATCAGTAAAACAAGAATTCATAATGGGAAGAAAGAGATATTGCCATGAGAATGAGGAAATTGGGATCCTGATTCTAGCTTTGCACCTGCCAGACAGGGTCACTTAAGATTGCCTATTTGACCCTCCCAGGTATCATTTACAACATGTGGCAAATGAGATCAATAATAGCCCAAAGGACACATATTGTGTGGCTTTTCTAATAATGGGCAGTGCCTGTATAGAAGGTCACGTTATAACCATCTGAGTACGCACAGATGTCCAGTGAAGGAGACTGCACAGGTGAACTGGGAATGTCTGATGGAACAGAGGCATCTTGCCTCACAGATGTTTTCCATACTAGAATTTAGCTCTTTTCCAGATTTAATATTCTAAAGGTCTATGGTGAACTTTATCTTACTCTTGAATAAAACAATTTGCCGTAAATTTTGAGGGAAAGCTTGGTCAAAGAGAGGGCAACATTTGTGGATCACCCTTTTCTAAATTAGATTATAAATCAGATGCAAACAAGAAATGTGTCTTTTTCTGCATGGCATTGTGTTCACAGAGACCAGACAATTCTTAGCACACAGTAGGAATTTAATGAACATACCCTGGAACCACTGACTTATTCCAAATTGCTTCCAAAGGAAACATGTACTAGATTCTATTTCACACTTGCTTTCACAGACAAGAGTCCAAGTAATTTGTAAGACTGGAGTGTGTTCTAAGATGAACAACAGCAGCAAAAAGCGCCAATACAAAAAAAAAACATAAAATGTGCCTTATAGAATTGGTGCTTCTGCAACAATCACACAGGGCAAATGGTTTATAAACCAATAAGGGGAGAAGGAAAAGAATCCAGTGATGTGATTACATTTCAATATCGTATCTGTTTTTTCCTGCCTAGTGTGGAGTTTTCTAAAAAGCTGACAGTCCATTCATTTGTTTAGCATCCTGGCTTCATAACAGGGAGTCTTTTCCCTTGCAGCTCCTAGTTCATTTTAATCCTCTCCCCATTGCTCAGGATCACAAATTTGGCACATCTGGCCAGCAAATTTGCAAAGGTAGAGAAAAGGACATCATAATCATGACAGTCTGTCAAATGTCTGGCTCAAAATAACAAAAGACAGACTGGCTAGCAATATCTGACCCAGATCACCCTTAAGGGGAGAAAATATTCCTGGTCGTTGGCTGCTATTATGAAAGCCATAAAAATACACATCTCCTATTTGCTGAGGAATTATGATATATATAGGGGCCTTTGCATTTTTACTCTAATCTTCACGAAGGTTGTTTCTAAAATATCTTCAAATTGCCATCTGTAGGTTCCTAAGTGCCTGTGTCTATATTTGAAAAGGTCCTCTAGTTCTCTATATCGTGTGTGGACTTCTATTACAGGACATTAGTTTTACATTAAGAGCTAGCAGGATCCTGCAGATGACCACATTACAGCCAGTTTCTGCCACTCACATCAGAACCTGCAGGAGACTGATGTGGTCTTAGAGAGTGTCTGCCTTTAACATCCAGTAAAGTATGCTTCATACTGAGTGGCTTTGATAGCCAGGGTGTTTACAGATTTCCTCTTGATAGTACTCATGTTTTTCTATTTGGAAAACTTCACTGCAAAGAAAAATGCTTTTTAGAATCAAATAGGTCACAATTTTTATTTATGTGATCTTAACAAATATTCTTCCACTTTCTTATGTTTTCTCATCTATAAAATGAGGATACTAATAGTCAAAGAAAACTGTTATGCAAATTAAATGAGATATAGCATGTACTTAGAATGCTACCTGTTAGGAGTGAAGTCAAACATAATGGCTTATGGCAGTATATTAATTTTATCCATACAATATAGCCAACCTTTATGCCACATGAAAAAAAAACAGCATATGGATAAAAGATCCCGGATGAATCTTATACTTGTTTGGATGAATGAAATTATGAATGTATAAAAATAGAATCTATTAAATTTTCATTGGCTTAAATTAACCGAGAGATAAAGAAAGAAATAGAAAAGACTGCAGGAATGACCTCTGACTGCCAACCATTTATATTCAGGAATTCTAATGAAGATGTGAAGACTCTATGCATTTATTCTGATTTTGGTTTGTCAGCTTGTGCAACATCTGCACTTCTTCGAATAACCTTTCCATCTTTTCATTGAGGGTGCTATACTAATTATGATGCCGGTTTATCACATACTTAGATAGCGTAAGTGGTGAAAACTCATAAAATATTAATTAAGAAATAAATAAGTATTGAAAATATTAAAATATTGGCTTATGACTTCAAAATATATATATAGGAGCTTTATAGCCAGGATGACAGCAAAAGAAAAATTCCAAGTTTCATAGTGGGAAAATCCCCAGGCAGTCATTTTATGATTAGAAATCACTTAAACTAATATTTGATATTTTATGATCTTTACATGATCCCATTATGATTTATAGGGTTTGAAAATTTTATAGCATAAACTCCACCCTTATTAGCAAATGCTGGTAACTGCTACAATTCCAAATACCCTTGCAGTCATTTGGAAAATGTTCTGCAGTCACATTCACTGAAAACATTTACAACAATATTTCTCATTACTTTTTTAAAAAATATATTTATGTGTGTATGTATGTATGTATGTGGTGCCGCAGATCGAACCCAGGGCCTCAAGCATGTGAGCCAAGTGCTCAACCACTCAACCCCAGCCCCTCTCATTACATTTTGATAAAGCGTTGTCTCATGAACACAAATTCTACCAAACGAAGAGGTATTGGGAAAGAAATTTACATGTAACAGAAGTGTTTTATGGGAATGCATTGTGAGGATCTTTGTAAAGAACCATAGAATGCTGGGTTAATTTTTGGCTAAATATTGTGAATTCACACTTTCTATGAAAGGGTAAAGAAAGGAGGACAACAATCCAATAACAAAGAATTATGTACAACTATTATTTAAAACCTCTCTATGCCACTTTAAAAACTCAGTATGTCAATTTAAAAACACACTATGCCATTGGCATCAAATTAGTTTCACCTAAAGAGGGAACTTATTGATTAATATAACTGAGATTCCAACAGAAGTTCTGCCTTGCATCATAACACAGGGACTCAGGAAATTATTATAAAATAATGTGTGACTAATTTTGATATGCATCAAATTTTTCAAGAGCTTGGTAAATGGGGAGAGGGATGAATAGATGGGTAAGGGTACAGTATAATGTTAATTTTAGAATCTAGGTGATAAGCAATCAGATGATCACTATCAAGTAGCTCCATTTTTTGTATATATGAAAAATTTCATGATAAAATGTGTGGGAAATGTCATAAAACATTTTTCTCCCTGTTTTTTTTCTTAGTGTGTCAAAAAAAATATTAGTAGTAGCCTAAATGCTTTCAGGTAATTATAGCAGAAACCATAAGGATTATTCCTATCAATCTCAAAGAAAAGTTTTAGGGAATTTCATTGACTGTCTTTGGATCACATGTCTACATCTGAATTAAGCATTGCATTTTTTGGAGGTTGCAATGCTCTTGTTGGCTGTGACTGTGTCACACTTCAGGCTATAAAGTGGGTTCTCTTCCAGAACACATGATTGAGAGTTGATGGGAGAGGGATGCTCATCTAACTTATTACCTGGTATGGTCTGGATAATAGGTATCCCCCAAACGCTCATGCGTGAGAAAATGCAAGAAAGAGTAGATGTGAAATGATTGGCTTATGGAAGCCTTAATCTAATCAGTGCATTAATCCCCTGATAAAGATTAATTGGGTGGTTACTGTAGGCTGATAAGATGTGGATGGAAGAAGTGGGTCATTAGGGGTGCACCTTTGGATTACATATTTTGTCCCTGGAGAGTGGAGCTGCCTCTCTCTCTGCTTCCTGGTTCCATGCTGAGCTATTTTTTCTCTACCACACACCTCCCTCATGATGTGTTTCTTCCTCTGGACCCAACAGAGTTAGTCATCTATGCACTGAGACCTCTGAAACTGTGAACCCCCAAACAAATATTTCCTTCTCTAAAATGGGTATTGCCAGGTCTTTTGGTCACAGCAGTAAAAAAGCTGACTAAAACATCATTAAATTTCCAGGGACATGGGGACAGTGGTGATTTAAAATTCAATACCTGGACAGTCACGTGGATTTGATATATAGAACATTATATTTATGATAAAACAGATCCTAATACTAGAACTGAAACTACCGTCTAGTCACAGAGTTATCTATCCTTTCAACTGGTTCTGTAATATAATGCAAATTAATGTAGTTGTAGGCATTTTAGTTGTTTTTTGGAAGGCAGTGGTGCTCCTAGAAAAGCTGCAGCAGATGAAATGAAAACAAGGGTATTCCAACATTTTTGTATATAAACACTGGCTTTGAAATGGGGAGGGAAACACTGAAACACGACATTCTGTATGACAACTAAGAAAATCATTTATAAACATCTCTATTGCTGAGCTACTGTGCAGTGACTACATGCCTTGCAGCTTTGTTTCGTAAACATGGCTTGGCTCCCAGGTATCACTCAGGTAGGCAAAGTAGGAGGATTTTTAACAAGGTCTGTAAGGTGAACATTTGCACTGAAAAGTCAAAGATGCATGATTCCTGTGGTACTGGAAAAGCAAGTCTTAATCTTTGACATAAGTTATATATATATATATATGGGTTTCTGGACCAATTTCGTATTATAAGATGCAGATATGAATCCAAGATCAATCTTGAACAAATAGCTAAAAATAAGCATCTTGATTTTAGTCCTGAGGCACAAATGACTATTAGAGGATCAAGCAAAGTTTTGTGTATATAGGTTATGAAGGAGCCTGGTATGGAACAGGTATGGAATAGATAGATCAATCAATAGATGGATATGCATAGACATTGAAATTTTAAACCGAAATCAATGAATAATTCCTTTGCTTCATTTCCATTAGATAGTACACAAATTTTATTTTCAAGGATGATCTTACATTCCTGTGCAAATGTCCTGTGAATAAGTCAGGACAAACAATAATAACCTTATTTTGCAAATAACAGTACTTACACTTTCTATGTTGAAATGTTTTGCTAATGTCTATTGCATAGTATGCAGTAAAGCTAGCCTCAGAGTCTAAATAGCTTTCACGATCAAAATAGCATGAACATAGATTGTAGATATTTTAATTAAGAAAAACTCTCCTGCTTTTTAATATATGTGTTCTGTCTTCCCTAACTCCAAAAGTGAGATAAAATTCCAATGGATTAATTATTATGTTTCTTTTATAGTTATTTCCGGGGCAAGACAAACACTATATGCCATTAGTAACCTTAAAAATATAGCATCCATTCATAATAGATTTTTCCATTTTATGATGATCAGTTTATCCTTGGGACTGGGAACATGAACTGTGATAATTCATAAGTAAAATGATTCTTCCGAATGGATAGCCAGATTGAAATATGCAGAGTGGAAAGTTACACTGGTTTAGTCACCCTTTTATTGACTCAATGAATCAATATCTGCAGAACCCTTTCTTCCATGCATGGTTTAGCCTCATCTGCACAGAGGCACTTGTTTTCTTTCTTCTTGCTCAGTGTAGTTCTTGGTTCAACTAGACTATTTTCCCCTAGCAATAGACATTGATGAGTTTGGCTACAGAGTTTTAGTCCTAGAAGCATACTTACAAAACTTCCTCAGCCAGGCCATAAGAAAGACATAGACATATTAGTTTATACATCTGTCCACATCATACATGTAATCTAGCTGTGATCATATTCTTAAATTAAACTTGATCATTGGATTTAGGATGCAACCCTCCGGCAACATTTAGAGAAGAAGCCCATGGCTTTGTCCTCCTCAATTTTAACACACTCTGCAGCAACAAGCTTTATCAGTTGTTGTTTCAGATGAGTTTTAACTAAAGTCCTTTTTCTATATGTAGACAATGGGAGAGCAGATGGCACCATTTCTAGCATATCTTAGCCAAGATTCCACTCTGGAAATGCAGGCAGTTCTTATTCAACAGTCCTGAAAAAAACATCATACAGTTCATCTCCCTTGATTTCATGTCAACTGTATTTCTCTCACTTTGAAGATCCTTGAAACAGGAGTGTATTCTTCATTTCTACTAATAGTGATCGTTGGGTTCCAAGTAAACACCAATTTCTTCACACTTTTTATCTCTCATGCTACCACAAATCTGTTAAATGGATGTTCACTATCTTTTTTTTTTATTTCCCCCTCAGTATAACTATTTAGCTTTAAGGCAAAAGTCAAGAAAAGAAAAAAAAATTAAAATTTGGATTCATGGCCTTAGTGATTATGTAAACTCAACCAAATATGCACATTTCTTTAAAATATTTAAAATGAGGTATAAGCAAGTATTGAGAAGAACAAGTATGTCAAACTAACACTGCTAATTTCCCTTCTTCTACCCATAGTGAATATGGTTAATTTAATTCTATACTCTTTCTCTTTTAGTAGAAGTTAAAGAAACAGCTGTACAAATTAGCACTCTTAATGTATGGAACATGAAGTGCTCGATACAATACACACAAATCCCAGGACTTTGCTATCTCAAATGTTCCCTCCACATTTCATGTTGTACTTTTGAAAATACATCTGATACCTATATGCTCTAATTTTTAAAATATGTTATTATGCATTCAGTTATTTTGTCAAATATCTTTGAGGTATCCATCACTGCATCCAAACTGAAATATGGGCTTTTTTGTTTTTTATGTAAGACATAAAAATCAATGATAACCTCTTGCCACTCTGAATATTTAGTTTTGACTTTTATTGGTTTAAACCACATTTTCATCATAATAAGAGCATGTTCAAATTTACTCTATAAATTCCTATAAGAGAAAAGTCACTCATGATCTTATTTCCAAGGCACATATTTTTTCACTGAAAGGTTCTTGAAGGCATATGTAAAGACACATCTGTCCAAACAGATATTCTGGGCCTCAACTCTGATTTCATCAAGGCCTGAAATGGACACATTCATGTCTGCCATTTTTTTCCTATTAATAGTCTTTTACTTCAAGTATTACGGTTGCCTATCTTAACTTCCTCATTTAAGGCTTTCCTGATGTAGCTGACCCCTGTGGTTTCTGAAAGAGTAATTTTAAAATTTCCCTAGGTATATCTATTCACTATAATAAGAAGGAACAGAGATGGGAGAACACATTACCTATTGGAAAAATCTCTCTGTATCAAGTGGAAAATTCCTAGAAGTAGTCTCATGCTTCTCTAGAAGTCACAGTATTATCAAGCCCCCATTGACCACAGAAATAGCTTCAGTAAAGAATAAACCCTTTCACTGACTTTTTCTCTTTGAGTCTCACATTAGGCTGGGATTCTCTAGCAGTTGAACATCCTGTATCTGAGTCCTTATCTTAAGCTTGGTGTTCAGAGGAAGCAAGATAATAAAATAAGCATCTTATAGATCCCTCAAAATAACTTATAAAAAGTGTCAAGGTGGGTGGGTGTGGTGGCACACACCTGTATTCCCAGTGACTTGGAAAGCTAAGGCAGGAGGATTTCAAGTTTAAAGCCACTCTCAGCAACTTAGCAAGAACTTGTCTCAAAATAACAAAAATTAAAAGGAATGTGGATGTGGCTCAGTGGTTAAGAGCCCCTGTGTTCAGTCCCCAGTACCAGATAAATAATAAATGTCAAGAACACAAAGTAATAGGTGATGCCAAACTTTCCTCCATCATTTCCAGAAGCTACATTGATTGAATAAATTTATTTCCTTGTCATAATTTTGACTACAATTGTATTTTATTAATAAATTTACAGTTGCACACCCATAAAATCATCTAATATAGTCATTTTAAACTATTTTAATTTGTACACCATCATTCTTAAATGAAATGTTACATAGAAGTTCAAAATTTTTGAGAAATATATACTTGTGTGTAAATGTGTGTATGTATTCTACCATATATATACATATGATAGATTTTTATAATATTCCATTTTCCATACCACCAATGGCAGGGAACATTTTAAACTCTTCCTTAACTTTTATCTTAATTCTTATTGTACAAGGTGGAAAAATAAAACCTATAAGGAAAGCTTACAAAGCTGAGGAAATATACCAGGCAGTGGTTACTCCATTGGGGCTGGTTTTGTGGGGTGTCATAGATCATGTGGGAAGTAACTGAATAAAGAATAATAAAAAATAATTATTGGGATGTAAGGAAAGAATATTATTGATAAAATAGAATTATTTATGTTAAGAGAATGAGAGGCCTTTGGTGGTTTGAAAGTAAAGGAAACTGTGGCTTTGAATCTGAAGCTATACTATATGAATGTGGGAAGGGGATCCCTGTGTTTGTCTTCAGGAAAATGCAGCAGTGTTCTAGATGGTGGCTCATACATCATGGCATTCTGTAGGTTACAGGTTATATATTTTTGATTAAAAGAAACTACTCTGTGCTCAAAGAGAGATGAGAACTCAACTGTGTAGAACATACTAGCCTCATACCAATTTCTATTCCCTTATGAGCCTTGGACATTCTTAAATCAAATCAGCCAAACTTGAGGACCATCAAAACATACCTTCTACATTTGCAAAGTTGGGGAGGGTGAAATGGATCAATATTGTCAGTGAAAGGCAATCTAGAAAGAACTCTGCTAGGGTTAAGCAGACACTTAATAGATAGTCACTGTATATTTATTTCAACTAACTGACGTCTTTTCCCCCCCTATTACACTAGCTTCAACATCTTGAAAAATCTTCAGAAATGTGAATAAAAATTTTAAGTTTCCTTCAAAGAGCACAGGTATAGTTAGTGGTTTTTATGCATCAATCCCATTTGTGTATTTACTTTCTTGATCGAAGAGAACTGGTAGATAATTACTGCCTCTAGAACATAGGGATGTGTGTGTGTGTGTGTGTGTGTGTTCCTCCAGAGAACTTTGTGTTTGTCATGATAAATTACACATACACATTCACAAAGAAAAATCAGCTTCTTGTCTATCAATAGTCAAATTATGCTAATTTGCATGAGAATTAGAGGAGTTGGAGGTTAGAGGGTTTAGCAGAAGCTAGGAGTTTAACTCTTAAGAACTTAACTGTTATAAAATAATAGAAAGTGTATCACAAGTATATGATGAGGTTGGATGAATTTACTTAAGGCTGAACTAAGATCAGTGTAAGATTTTGGGGAAGAGAAAATGAGACAAAGTGTCCAAAAGTTCTGGCAATTGATGGATTTTAGAAGGTGTTCATTCCACTCTCTTCTTCTTCCTCATTCACACTTCCTTCAACCCTACTACCAAAGTTGTTTAATTTGTAATAGAACTATGTAGGATATGTCCTTAACCCAGCTTCACAGAGAAGAAAGGGAAAATAAAATGGGAAGAGACTAGATGCCGGGCTCATCACCCTTTGTCCTGTCCTCACCTCATTGACCAAGTGCACGTTCTGCTACCCAAGGGAGTGAGCTGTCTGTGATTATTTGTACTTCTAGTTGGCAATGCCAAAAGCCTTAAGGGGATTGTACTGTTTTCTGGCTAATGACTAATCCTATGTTTCTTTTGCTGCCACTGAAATAAATGGTGCAGGCTGAGAACTAGATCAGGAATGAAGCAGGATTTCAGCAGGGAGCAAAAGAAAACTGGAATTGTGTGATCTTTACTAACTCTCTCGAGTCTGTGTATAGATTTACTTTAAGGAAAAAAAAATAGAAACAGAAGTTAGGTACTCTTAGCTCCAATGATACATTTGTTATTATGCAGGGGATAAACATTTGTAATCAATTAATACATGTACAGAATTATGAATTCTGAATCATTTGTTTCTCTTTGTCTTTTTTCTGTGTGTGTTCCTAATCCAGGTCCTGTATCTCTTCTCCTTCAGTGATAGATCAGGATAAATACTTTAAGAGATGTGAACTTTACTTTTCTTCCCATTATAGTTGAGAATCCTGAAACCTAGAGAGAGGAATCGATATAACCAAGGTCACATAAATACTGCATAGAATGAGAGAATCCATATTCCATTTCATCACCTCTTGTGTTTTCAAAGGCATTACCTGAGATTCAGTTTCTTTAACAGGAAAATGGGACACCTTGTTTAACTCCTAAAATTGTTGTGATGATTTAATGAGATATAGCACATATTCTCCTTGTTTAAATTGTAGACAAATAATAGAACACATGTTTTATGACAACCCTTTTGCATGTGTATGGGGCAAAAGATTTCTTTGCTCAAAGATTCTTCTACTAGGCTCCCAAGATGAAGTGATCAGCTTGGCACCTAATTATCTCTAAGAAAGCCTCTGATTACAGGGCATTTTTCTAATCCAATTCAACAGTGCCAGCAACCACACATGCGTGGTTCACTCCCATTATTCCTCAGTCAGCTCAGAGCAAGGTGAGAAGCACTAGAAGGAACCAGCTAGGGCACGGTGCCATCCATGGTCAATGTGACAGACCATCTTCCTCAGAGTTGCAATTTGCCCTTGAATTCCAGACCCCATGGTCAAAGTTAAAAGTCTCTTTTCCAGGACATCAGTTCATTGATGCCACCTATATTCTTGAGTGCCCAAGAAAGATAGTCAGCATAGAGAAGATGATTAGGCAAGAGTACAATTAGACTTTGTTTTAGTCAGCTCTTTTATGGCTGTCATTAAAAGATCTGACAAGAACAAGTTTACTTGAGGCTCACAGTTTCAGAGGTCTTAGTCCATAGACAGCTGGCTCCATTCCTCAGGGCTCCAGGTGAGGTTGAACTTCGTAGTGAAAGTGTATGGTAGAGGGAAGCTGTTCACATGATGATCAGAATGCAGAGAGAAACTCCACTCACCAGATGCAAAATATATACCAAAAAGGCATGTCCCCAATGCCTACTTCCTCCAGCCACAACCTACCAGCCTATAGTCACCACTCAGTTAATCTCCATCAGGAGATTAATGTATTGATTGGGTTAAGGCTTTTATTTTAATTCTAAATATTCTTGCATTCTCATACGTGAGCTTTTGAGGAACACCTAATATCTAAATCATAACAGGCTTCTACTGCATTCCAGCTACTAAACAATATATTTGAAGATCATTGTATATTTCAAGAAAATATCATATAACTCCAGTTATAACCTAAAGACATAAGGCTTAGTAAAGCTGTTGTTCTCAAGGTAAGACATCCTTCCAACAGTATAGTAAACCACCTCCTCAATACACTACTAAATGCATTTCATATGCTGTTAAATGTACCTAGTGGTCTTTGGAACTTTCAAAACATCTGCTAAAATGTAACTAAAAAAGATAGATATAATGTCATTTTAATCTGTTTTTATTTTCTAAATGCTTTGTGATCTTTGCAACAGGTGACATTTACTCTTGGGAAATAAGTTACAATTCTGGAATTACTTGATCATGTGATAGTATACTTTTTAGTAAATCTTTGCCACCATTCATCTTTCCACTATTCATCTTTTATAATTTCCCTTTCATTTTTAAATTTTAATGTTAAAATATGCTTTCAATCATTTGTTAATCTGTTTAGATCACACCAATGTCTAACTTGCATTAGTTCTCTTTATCACTCTTTGAAGGAAAATAACTCCTTGGAGTTATTTTTACATAAAAATTTAAGAATAAATTCTTGGAAAGGAAATGCTGAAAATCTTGAAAATTTATAAGTATTTGTAGATAGAATAAGGAAGAAGATCTGTGGGTAGGGTTTAAAGATCATACCATAGGCATAAATTCTACCACTCATTCATTTTCTCTTTCTTTCTTTCTTTTTTTTTTTTTTGTCATGGGGTGTGGTAATGGGCATTGGACTCAGGGGCACTCGACCACTGAGCCACATCCCCAGCCTGTTTTGTATTCTATTTAGAGACAGGATCTCACTGAGTTGTTTAGCACCTCGCTTTTGCTGACTTGGAACTCACAATCCTCCTGTCTCAGTGTCCCAAGTTGCTGGGTTTACAGGCATATGCCTCTGTGCCCAGCTCATTCATTTTCTCTGTTCCATTCATGCTTCATATTCCTATCAAACATGCATAGATCATTTACTATCTTCCAGGTCCTAAGAGTGAAATATGGAAGTGAATTAGACCTATCCCATGCCCTCCAGTAACCATCACAGAGTAGGAGACAAACAAAAGCTGACAAGCTCTCTTACAAGTATCATAACTGACATTACAAATGTTTTCCTTTTGCTTACCATGGTGGATTCTGGTACTATATTCTTTTGCCATCTACTTAATATTTTCTGTGTCAGGCTGGATTTGTTCCCATCACCTACTGGTTGATCTACTATCAAGCATCTGTCCCATTTCCACATTTTTTTTTTTTTTTGGTCTCTCATTCTCAACCCTTCCAAATGACCTCTGTCTTGACAGCATTTTCAGAAGCCAGAACCAAACTTTGGCTTAGTTACAGTTTTGCTAAAAGCTGGTCTTGGATTAAATTCCAGCTTCAGGACCTTATTTCTGGGATTTGGTTACTCAGAGAACACTTGAGTTCAAGCCAAAGAGAGGCAGAAGGTAAAGTCATTTGGTGTTTTGTTATCTGACTATAATGACTATTTTGAGCTTGTATCCTACATAGTTCTATTACAAATTAAAGAACTTTAGTAGTAGGGTTGAAGGAAGTGTGAATGAGGAAGAAGAAGAGAGTGGAATGATGGTCCTCAAGTTTGGCTGATTTGATTTAAGAATGTTCAAGGCTCATAAGGGAATAGATGTGTTAGAAGCTAGCTTGCAATTCAAGTGGTAAAATAAGCACCATTAAGATTTAATATTGAATTGTGTCTATACAATTTACTTATTTGTTGAACCCTCCATTCATTTGAAAAAAAAAAAAAAACATTTACAGGAAACTTGTTGGTGTCAGTTTAGGTGACAGCCATCAAGGATGCACGTATATGGTTTCTGATCTCAAGGAGCTCATGCCATGGAAATAATATAAATAAGCAAATGCTTATTCCATTTTTTCAACAAATATGATTATGTGTCTACTAATTTGTAGCCAGATAGTATGCTGACTACTTAAGGATTAGAAGCTCTAAATACAACAGAGTTTATGAACTTCTACCAACACTATATTCTGGTCCTTTAATCATCCACCTCATTCTCACCTTTGTGCCCTAGTACTTGCTGGGACTCCATCTGTAACATAACCCTTCACATGGCAGGTTATTTTGTACATCCAGGTCCCAATGCTGATCTTATCTCCCTAGAGAGGAGTTTCCTGGTCACTCCCCACACAGCAAACTGCTACCTCTTCCCACAGTCATTCTATGTCTTCCACATATTGCTTCCAATGCATTTAAAATGAAAGCTTTGCTTGGCTGCACACCATGCTCACCATGATGTTCTGCCTTGATATAAGCCCACAACAATGAAGCCAAGAAACTATAGACTGAAATCTCTGAAACAGCCAAAATAAATCTTTCCCCCTTTAAGTTGTTTTTTTCTCAAGTATTTTGTCATAGCAAGGAAAGCAAACTATCAAGGTATCTGTGTAGTTAGTGGGGTTTATGGGATTGCTGACACACAGTTGACAATAAATTAAGAGAAGTGTTCCAGGGCTGAGAAGGAAATAATTTTGCAGGAACATGCCTTTGCAGTGGCCTTAGGATATTAAAAAGAAGGTAACTATCACCCAACCATAAAACCAGGCACTCGAGAGACTTAGTGGTTAAAACTGACTATTTCAAGAACTTAGCATGGATGAAATAATTTACTTATCCAAGAGCAAAATAGTTTCTGTAGGTGCCTTAGGTGTGATGCTATTATTAAAGTATGATGACAGAATATCATTTCTAAGGATTCTCCAAAGTAAAATAATCACTATTTCTGGACAGTTCTTCTGCTGGCTAGTTCAATTTACTTCTGATTTTGAAGTCAGTAACTCAGAAGAGATTTTTATCTCCATGTCAATAATGACCATCTGGAAAACTGATTGAATATATACTTGTAAGTAGACTGACTCTAAAAGGACTCAGCCAACAGGCAAACCTTGGTTTGAATTGGGCTTCTGTGTCTATTATTAGATGTGTCTATTTAGACAAGTTTCTCAACTATTCTGAGCATATTTTCTTCAGTTTTGCGTAAGAAGGATAATAATGCACTCACAAGGTTGCTGTGAGAATCCGTGATAAAATGATGCATACAGGGCCTGATGCCAAGTGAGATAGTCAATAATGGTGCTTAGTTAAATGTCATGACTATAATGTGACAGGAGCCAGAATTTTCCTCAGCAAAATCAAAGTCCGCGTTTTTTGGGCTTTTAACAATAATATGGTACTGCATTTCGACCCCGGTTCTTATTCAACACAAGGTGGGCCCTTTGCCTTGTGCAAAGAGAATGCCAGAAAAGACAGGGCTGCCATGAGTTTTATTTTCCTATTTCCATGCCAAAGGAATGGTGTAATGTTATCAGCTGAGATAATACCGCCTGTAAACAGCTCTGAGTGAATTTGGTTGGCAAAATCGCAGGAAAAGATTGACAGGATCTTAAACAGCAGTAGTCAGGGAGGCCGTGGCTGGAGCATTGACAGCGAGTGATTTCGTGAGTAATGAAGAGAGTTATATGATTAAGTTTCCCGAAGCGTGCAGTGCCTGCCGCGTGCACTTGCTGCCGATTGCCACCCTTCTGTGTTGTGGACCAGCCTCACTGCTTTTCAGGCAGGATCAATAGGATTAGAGGATTTGCGCAGAAAGCTTGCCTGTGGCTTCTTGTTAAGGGTGTAGGGTGCCTTACAGCTTTCCTCTGTGGCGTTCTGCACCATGCCATGTATTAATCGCATAAAAAGCCATCCCTTGGTTCTATTTTATGACTATTTTTCTCCTAATGCATTAGTTTTTTCAAACCTCAGATTCAGATTTTATTTTTAAACTGGAGATTTACAGAAATAAGAAAATGCCCAGGATGGCATCCAATATAGAAAGCCCTACCCACATTCTGCAAGGTATATAGCTTGTAGGTGACCCCCACCAGGGAAACATCCAGTGGCCCTGGCTTGGTGGGGATGTTACTCTGCGTTCCTCACTCCTGGTACAGGAGTTATCTGCCAATAGTAGCTTTTCCCACCAGATTATTAGCTTTACTAGGACAGAAGCAACATTCTACAAATTTTCATAAAACTTATATCTAGTTATATTATGGGTATATATAATATACATATGTATACACATATATGCACATGTATATAAATCCCATAGTTCATTGAGCATTTGCTGATTGTTTCTTTATCATGTGCTAAATAATCTGAATGTAATTATCTTAACTTATTCATTTGAGAAACAGGAGTGACCCATGGGATTGATGAGAAGATTAAGTAAGCTTTAGGGAGGCTTAAGAACAGGAGTCAATACTTTAGAGCTCCTAAGTGGTGAGGCTAGTTTTCAAACACACATCTGTCCAAATTCAAAGCCTGTACAATTGACCACTTTCTTCTGTTCATTCTGGAAGTAACATATTGCATAGATTAGGTAGATCACATATACAGATAAATAGAGGCACAGGTACACATCTTTCTTTTTATATATGTTGATTCTTCTTTTTACCATTCAATTAGGGACCCACTGTGCAACTCTGAAAATGAGTTTACTTTTAAATTAGGCAAATAGCCACGGTTTTGCATACTCATCAAGTTAAAGAACTTGTCCAGGGTCAAGTGAACAAAGCCAGACAAGGCCGTTTAAGAGAAGTGGAGTAAATTTGAATTAATCCAGTCATTCCAACCCACGCCTTTCCCACCTGGGTAAACCCTCTTCATGTAAACACAGCACTCCTAGCAACCAGGGGTGCCAAAGACAAAAATTGCATTTCCCTCTTCCCAGCTATTAATATTCCTCTTGTCTGAGTGTCAGAGTTGGGCCTGATTACTTTCACAGCATCACCTCCCCAGATAGTTCAACACGGCAACCCAGCTGCCTCCACTTGCTTTGGATGCTTGCTAAGCTTTCTACTGTCTTTTTAAGTGCCTGGCAGGTAATCACAGGTGGAGAGAGACTGAAGTTATTTTTTTTTTTCAAATCATACACCTGTATTGAGTTATCTTGAAACTTAAGTCTCAAAGGGAGAGAAAAATATATTTAAGCATTGATAATCCAGCACACAACTCTTATTACACAACCTAATCTATACTATATTTGGGATTTTCCATCCTTTTTCCAAATACAAGGGTTTTTACAATGTTCTGATCAGTAATTGAATTGGACTCATTAGTTATTTAACAATGGCAAACAATCTGAGACAAATGAATTTTGCAAGTGAATCCATCTTATTAATAGTATGTGTTCGTAATAAATACATAACTGAAATTGTACCCTGTGAAATTATTTTGGCTTAATGAAACAGTGTTTGTCATGATTCTGAAAATTATATAATACGTAAATTAATGTGTAAATGAATTTCTGTGTTTTATGTCGCAAATCAACAGTAGTGTACATGTTTAACTTCTATTTTGATTTAGAAAACAATACTTGTCATAATGTAGTCTATATATTCAATTTGCATCTTTCAGGAAAGGTCTATGAAATGCCTAATATTTGTTTTCATGTAATATTTGCTTATATATATGCATGTTTGAATTCTTGTATTCTTGTGGGACTAAGTAATAAATTAATAATGCATAACATAAAAATAAGCAGACATATAATGTTTTTATTTTTGAAATGAATAAAACATAAAGAGTGATAAATTAAACTAAATGTATAGTGGTACTGAAGATAATACAGTCTGATAATGTAATAATTAAGAAGATATCTGAGTGATTTGAAAAATGTGGTTCATGGAGCTATTTGGAGAAATAGATCCTGTGGTAAAGAGTATGAATATAGAGATGAATATATGTGGGGAAAGGGGAAAATGAACAAGACTGACAGATGTTATTTCATCTTCTCTAACTTTTAAGATAATGCAATTGCCATTTAGCATGCAAGGAAAAAGCCTGTTATTCTGTAGAAGTGCATAGAATTACCCATTATCTTCCAACCATCCCCCAATCATTCCAGAAGAGAAACAGAACAAACATTGTTCTGGGATACTTTAGAGCTGGAAGACTCAAACCAATAAGGTGTTGATTGGTCTCTGACAGAGCAGGACTGTCTAGAACTGAATCTGCAACCATGAAGGATTTCAGGTGAGAAAAATCCTGACCTATGCCAGAAGCTCTTGACAGAGATCCAGTAGTGCTGAAGATTCATATGTGAATGTGAATTTTATTCACGTCAGCTTGTTCTGCAGAGTTGCATATAAAGCATGAGGTCTCTCAATTCCACATTTCATCATTTTATTTTAATGGCATAACTTTAATTGCTTATCAGTTGAAGTTATTTTCAGGATCATTGACCATCTACTGCCTTGGGCTAAGTAATGTTGCCCCCAAAAGTCATGTCCTTCCCAAACATCAGAATAATATGTTATTTACTAATAGGTAAGTTGCAGATATAATCAGTGAATACTAGATCACTCTGGAGTAGCATGAACCCTTAATTCAATATGACTGGTGTCCATGTAAGAACAGACACAGAGAGTCACCATACATTGATGTGAAGGAAGGGACTAGAATTTCACAGCTACAAGCTAAGGATCATCTACAACCAGCAGAAGCTAGGAGACAGGCACAGAAAAGTTTCTACCTGAGACCCAAAGAAGAGGGAACAACACTTCTGACACCTCAATTCAAACTACTATGCTCAAGAAGTCCAAGCGAAACAGTTCTGTTTCTTTAAGCCACGAAAATTTGTAATATTTCACTGGGTGCAGTGAAGCACGCCTATAATTTCAGTGACTCCGGAGAATGAGGCAGGGAGGATCTTAAGTTTGAAGCCAGTATCAGCAACTTAGCAATACTCTGTCACAAAATAAAAATTAAAAAGGGCTGGAGTATATCTCAGCAGTAGTGTACCCATGGGTTCAATTCCCAGAACCAAATAAATAAAACAAAATCTGTAATACTTTGTTATAACAACACTAGATAACTTGTGTGTCTACTATATGCCAAGTCTTCAGTTAGCTGATTTTGGTAAGAATTATTACCTCTCTTGATCTTTTCCCTCACCTGGATTCAAGTAGTATAAAGTGATATATGCATATGCTATATACATAACAAATATGAGGTGCCTATTATGGTCTGGGCACTAAACTCAGTGTTAGGAATGTAGGTGAGAATAAGAGACCTGATATACTGCACTTGCATAAGCTTATTTACTAATGTTCACCCATATTATAGACTGTTTTAGCCCTGGAATTTAGAAATATATAAGAAAGGAATTGATAAGAATTATTAAAGTTACAGCCACACTGTGGTATCAAGATTGCAATATCATAGTTATACAATTATTATGCAGCGTAATCTAGAATATACTATATAGATTCAGAAAATTGGCACCAGTTCTTCTCTATTAATTAGTAAGTTCATATTTTGATATTTTTGGAAGGACATGAATTTTAGGGGAACATTATTTAACCTGGGACAGTAGATGATCAATGATCCTGAAAATAACAACACTTGAGAAACAATTAAATAGATATCATAATCAAAGTATGGTATAATTCTCTCTTTTCTAACACAAGGAAAAAATACTACTAACTATTATGATTTAGTCTTGCAAAATATGGAAATATTTTTTCTGAATCTTAGGTTGTTCTCATTTCATATTATGTGTATATCAGTTTTAAAAAAGTAAAATATAAACATTATGTCTTTTGCAAGCTAGAAGGACTTGGAAAAATGGTCTTCAGACTGTCTTTCATAGTACAGTACCTAGGAACATGCAAGTTAGTATAAATGTAGACTTGCACACTCCTCTGGTTTATTGTGATTGCCCATATCTGTTGGATGACATCTATAATGAGAGATCTATAAATTGGTCTACAGATCTTGGGCATAAATGATTAAAACAATATAAGAACCATATAAATGTGGGTCATGTCACCAGCAAACAGAGTTAATTTGATTTCTTTCCTGATTTATATCTTTAAAATTTCCTTTTCTTGCCTGATTGCTCTGACTAAAATTTCAACAACTATGTTGAATAAGAATGGTGAGACTTGTTTTTTCCTAATTTTAGAGAAAACATTTTAGTTTTTCTCTGTTGAGTAAACTTACGATGTTGAAGTATGTTTATTTTAACCCCAGTTTTCCCAATCCTAGGATGAAACCCATTTGTCATGGTATAATATCTTCTTAATATATTTTCAATTGTGGTTTGCAAATATTTTTTCAAGAAATTTTGCTTCTGTGTTCATTGGGGATTTTGGTCTATAGTTCTCTTTTCTTGATGTATCTATCTGGGTTGGATATCAGAATGATAATGGCTTTGAAGAATGAATTTGGGATGTATTCCCTCTCCTATTTTATGGAATCAACTGAAGATAATTAGTGTTAGATTTTCATTAGAGGTCAGATAGAAATCAGATGACAATCCTTCTAATCCTGGCTTTTACTTTGTTGGTAGGCTTTTAGTTGCTATTTCTAGCTCATTACTTGCTATCAGTCTATTTAGGTTTTCTATATCCTCATAATTCAATTTGATTAGGTCATAAACTCTATCAGAAGGCTTCTAAAGCTGATAAATTCAGTAAAGTTGCAAGGTACAAGATCAACATCCATAAATTAATCACTTTTCTATATTCCAACAATAAATCTTCTGAAAAAGAAATCAGGATAATTATTCATTCACAATAAACTAAAGAATAAATAAATAAAATAAAATACTTGGGAATAAGTATAACCAGAGCTAAAAACTTCTGCAATGAAAATTCTAGAACACTAAAGAAAAAAGATGAAGTCCTTCGAAAATAGAAATGTCTCCCACATTCACAGATAGGCAGAATTAACCCTGTCAAAACTTCCGTACTAAATATGGCAATTATGAAAATCAATATACAAATTCAATCAAATCTCCATTAAGATATCAATAACATTTTTCAAAGCACTAGAAAAAAAGTTTCAAAATAAATTTGAAATAGTAAAAGATCCAGAGAAGCCAAAGCAATATTGAACAAGAAAAGTGATGCTGGAGGCACCAGAATACTTGATCTCAGATTATACTTTGGAGCTATAGTAACAAAACCAACATGGTATTGGTATCAGAAAACACATGATGATAAATCAAACAAAATAAGACTAAAAAAAGCTTCACATAGATACTCTGATTTAGTACTCAACAAAGGTGCCAAAAACTCACATTGGAAAAAACACACATTGGAAAAAGATAGCATTAAAAATTTTCCAATGTGTGTTAAAGATAGCATTTTAATTGGTGCTTGGAAAACTGATATCCATATGTAGAAGATTAAACTAGATCCCTTTTTTCACTCTGTACAAAAGTAAAATCAATGTGAATCAAAGACCTAGGAATAAGACCAGAAAATTTGCAACTGCTAGAGGAAAACAAACTCAACACTCCAATATATTGGTGCAGAAACTGACTTCCTTAACAAAATCCCCAAACTCAAAAAATAAAACTAAGAATCAATAAGTGGGATAGCATCAAATTAAAACATTTCTGCACTGAAAATAAAATAATTAGAAGTGTGAAGAAAGAGTCTACAGAATGGAAGGAAAATTTTGCCAGCTACTCATCAGACTAAGGATTAATAGTCAGGATATATATATAAATAACTAAAAAAATTAACACCAAAATAAATAAATGAATAACTCAATCAATAAATGGGCAAAAGAACTAAACAGACATTTCTTACAAGAAATACAAAGTAATAATAATAAATATATAAAAAAGAAATGTTCTACATCCCTAGCAATCAAGAAAATACATATCAAAACCACATTGAAATTCCATCTTACTCCAGTTAGAATGGCAACCATCAAGAATACAAACATTAGTAAACGCTGGCAAGGATATAGGGGAAAAGGTACTCTCATATATTGTTGGTAGTACAACCACTTTGCAAGAAATGTGGAGAGTCCTCAAAAGACTATGAATAGGACTGCCATTTGACCCAACTATTCCACTCCTTGATATTTATCCACAAGAACTAAAACCAGCATACTGCACAGTTACAAGCACATCAATGTTTATACCAGCACAATTCACAATAGCTGAGTTACGGAAAAAGTTACCAGCAAAGATGCCCTTCAACAAATGAATGCATTAAAAAAAATGTGGTATATATACATAATGGAGTTTTAGTCAGCCCTAAAGAAGAATGAAATTGTGGTATTTGGAAATAAGCCAGACACAGAAAATTAAGGGCTGAATGTTTTCCCTCAGATGTGAAATAAGAGAAAGTAAAGAAAAAAAGGGGGATCACATGAAAATAAGAGGATTAGCTGAGTAAAGAGGTTTGGGGGGGCATGAGAAGGGAAGAACTGAAAAATGAAATTGATCAAATGATGTTGTGTATAATTATATAAACATATATGTGTATATATCACAGTGAATTTTACTTTTATGTATATATACAAAGCACCAATAAAAATTAAATAGAAGGAAGGCCAGTAGAGAAAGGGGATGGGGGAGGGATGAGGGAAGTAAGAGAGAAAGTAGTGGGAACTAAAATAAAGCAAATTATATTCCATGCATGTATACTTGTGTCAAAATAAACCCAAAATTATGTCTAACTATAATTCACCAATAAAAACATTTAAAAAAACTGGTGGATACTGAGACCATGAATTTTTGGTGTCCCCTGTGTGGGAAAAAGGAGAAAGAGAGTTGTATACATGGGTACTGCTGCATCTCTCAAGGGGATTATGAGGCAGCACTGGCTTGACTTCCTGTTTTACATCATGCTAATACCTAATCTATTAAGATTAAGTATCTCAACCCAGTCACCTACAAAGACTGATTTCCACACCTGTCCTCCAGACATCTAATTTAGTGTTTTTCTTTTCTCATCATATGATCTTCTCATTTTCTAGTCACATCAATAAAGAATTCTCATATTAATTCTCCATGTTCCTAGTTCCTTAGCATCTCCCTTTCTGATCTCATTATTATTGCAGTGGGGATTTGTTTACAGAATGAGTTTTCAGTGAGTAGAATACCAAGATTATCTTTGTTACAAATTTAATTTAGGAAAAAAAAAACACAAATTAAAGTTCTGATTTCTTAACTAACATTGTATTGAATATCTTTTATTGCATTTACTTTTTTTTCCCTCATGAATAGCACCACATTTTGCTCTTAGAGTTGCCTCTTGTGACATGTCGTCATGTCCCAAATGGAACAGTATTGCATGGATAATTTTTGATGGTGCTTTAGGTTTATAACCTTGTTTTCTGTTTGGGGTATGCTGAAAAGAATGCTGATATTCACTTAAAAACTATAGTATAGAAGCATAAAGTTAGAAATGATATGATTATTGTCATCACTATGTCATTGTAAATGAAAGCAAAGAAATAATTTTAATAAAGGGAAAAAAAACTGGAGAACTAAAATTTCAACTCAGTAATATGAACCAATGAATCTACTTTCTTTACTACTTGCTTAATCCAGTTTGGGTTACAAATCTTTTGATTGAAAATGGCATAAACTCTGTAAATTTGTGACTAAAAACATTAGTTATTTTTTCAAAGTCTGGTTCGACAAGGCAAGCAAACTAGGTCTCATATTCAAATATCATTAGGAACTTGCTGTGATTTTGTTGAAAAAATAAAAATCTCTGAAAAAGCTCTTCATATTCTCATGCTTTTGCCAAAGCCTGTTTCATAAAGCTTCACAAATATGATTGTGTTTGCATTTTATTTCATTGCCTTTAAACATAACTCTATGTCTGTTGTTTTTTGTTACATGTGTTTGTTGGTCAACATTTATAATCTCCATAGTCTAATCAAAACAGATCTAATATACCAAGAATTTAAAGATTTGATTCATATTTCTATCTGATGAATAAGTATTCAGAATATAGCTTATTATTAATATCTAAATAATATATGGATGAGAAGGAAGCTCACAGTTTTGTACTTATTATAATTTGTTTTCTTAAAAATAAGTGAGGAAAATCAATTTCCATGCATGTATGACTTTGTCAGGATGAACCCAACTACTATGTATAACTATAAAGCACTAATAAAGAATAACAAAAAAAAAATAAGTGTGAAATCAAAATAATAATACACATGCAAGGTAGATATCATTTGTGTTATTTTTTATGAGATTTTCTTCTCCTTGCATTCCAATACTTAACTTCTGAATTTTCTTTTCATTCCTGAAGTAACTCCTTTACCATTTCTTTCAATAAAGCTTTTTATTCATTGCTTTAAAATTTTTTGGTTTTTATTTTCACTCTTCATAATAGTTTACTTGTTTACAGAACTCCAGACAGTTGGTTAGTTTTGCAATTAACTTAAATATAACAATCTGCAATATGTTTTCTTTATGGAGAAAATAAGTTTTGTTCTTTTTTTTCAATAAATTATTCAACTATAAGGATTTTATTTGAGGGGAAAATAGATGATAATGGAAACAAGCTCTCTTTCTACTGTTCCTTTGACAACTGCTGTTTCAAATATCTGATCATTTTCTTATGCAATCTTAAAAGCAAGCAGAGAGAAAGTTGTATGTGGTCTTTTTTCTCTAATACCTTGTAATTATTGCTATGATGTGTGCCATGATTTTCTTTTAATTTTTGATTTGGATCTGTAGTATTTCTACATTTGAAGTTATGTATTTCATTAATGCTAGAAAATTATGAGCCATTATATTTGGAATAATTCTTTTTATATTGTCCCTTCTAATTCACCCATTCTGGAATGCAATTTTAGATATATGTTAGAGCCTTTCATTCTCTCCTCCATTTTTTTAATGACACCTTTTATCTTTCCTTCCCTTTATTTCACTGTACTCTATTGTGTATAATTTACTCAAATACATGTCCTATTTCACTAATTTTCTCTTCAGATGGGTCTCTTCTATAGTTGATTCTTAGTGCATTTAATATTTGCTTTTTCATTATAAGAATCATCATTTATGTTTTTATTTCTATATTTTAAACACTTAGGTGATATATAATATTTTATTTTTTGTTAATCATAATTCTATTATGTCTATCCTTAGGATTCTATTCCTCTGATTTGTCATGTCTGTTTATTCCCACTAACTGCTGATTGTTTGTCCTTCTGTTCCATAATGGAACATCATGGGCTCAAATATCCAAGGCTTGTTCTGTGAGCGCGACCCATGTCTTTGCAGGAATAAACTTCGAGTGGGGTTTACATTTGTTTTGTCAGGCATTCTAAAGTTGTCACCAATCCAAGACCAAGTTTTACATCAATTTCTTAACTTTTGCCTCCGGGACTATATGGTTAGTATATACTTAGCCTACGTGAAGAATGAGTGAGTATTCAGTATCTCAAGTGAGGTTCATGTGTATGTGTGTATGTACATTCACATGTATGTGTGTTTTCCTATGCAGAAATGTACATGCCACTTTGCCATCTCCCTATACCATCGGTGGTATTTTTCACTTCATTAAAGTGCTCAAAAGTATGTATGAAATCTTAGATATATTTCTTCTGAACTCTTGGCCCAAGACATTGTAGTCTCCTTTCTCTTCTCCTCTTTCCCTTCCTCCTCCTCCTCCTCCTCCTCGGTTTCCTGTACTGAGGTCAGTCAGAATGCTAATCCATGTGATTTCTGTTTTATATCAAGATCCATCTTTACTTCTTACCTATTGGGATTTAATTTGCTATTGAACTCAGCTAGGATTCACATTTTTGATTGTTGCTACATATCATGCAATATGTCTAAAGATTTATTTCTGGAGGGATTTAGGTTAACTTAGTCTGCCATCCTGCCAGATCCCTCTGCTATTCATTTGACATTATTTTTCATTTAATGCTCTCAGCAGTCTTAAGAGATGGATAAACTGTCCCCACTTATAGCTTCAACTTTTAAATTTGCAAATAGATGTGGCAATATAGTCTAAGTTTTGCAACTAGAAAGTGGCACATTTTGGATTGAGACTCTAATCCTCCAGACTACACTGTTCAGGTTTTCACTCATAAATCAACATGTCTCCCACTAGAATGAACCAGAATCATAGGTGCAGATTATTGGGCTATAAACCTGTCAATCTCCATGGGCCTTTTCAGTATTACATCATGCAAATGAGGACATTGATACCCAATGAAGAAAAAATTATCTGCCCCATGTCTAAAACCTATTAATTTTACAGCCCTGAATTGAACAGATTTTCAAAATTTCAAGCACTACGGTTTTCCCCCGCCTCATCTTGTTTGCAATTGACAAAGTATGGATTGCTATGAAACACAATTTAGACACTAGAGATTTATGCCATCTGCCTCTGCAGTCTCATGAGCAGGATCGAAAGTCATCGTGGAAACCCCCCTAAGTGCATGTTTCAGCTCTCAGATGTCAACACTTGAAGCTCCCAACAAACAACAAAGGGGAAATTGTAGGCGAGAGATGCCTTTTCCTGAAAGGCACCCATCTGTGTAACTTCTGAAGGCCTTAAAAACTATATATATGGGTGTGGCTAGAAATATCAGTGAAAGAGACAGGCAGGGTAGAAATTGAAAATAGTAGTGTTTGCCCAACACACAACCTCAAAGTGTGTTACTCACACCTTTCTAAAAAACAAATATATCTCCATTTCTTGCTGGTGCGTCCATTATTCATAGTGGACGCAGAAAGTTTTGGAGTTCATGAACAAAGAGTAAATGGGTTCTGAACCAGAATTCTAAAGGTTTAGGAAAATGATACATTCAATAAAAATTTCTTTTAAATAACATGTTGCTGGGTGTGGTGGCATATATTTGTAATCCCAGCTACTCCAAGACTGAGGCAAGAGGATCACAAGTTCAAGTCCAGCTTGGGCAATTTAGTAAGACAATGTCTCAAAATAAAAAGTAAAAAGGACTGGGGATGAAGCTCAATGGTAGAGTGAAATAATAATTGCAATTCCTTTAATTTTATTAGGTTTTTTTGGATCTTAAAATTTAATAACTGCAGCCACTTTTATTTGTTCAATCAGGGTATGGAGCATGGAATGATATCTCTGTTACTCAGATGAAAGAACTGACACACTCATAGAAGTTAGTATAATCTAATGTATGTAGTAATTGAGTTGGTTTGGAATCCAGAATTTTCAGCTACCTTGTATTCAGACTGCACAGTTCACAACTGCTGTACTTGACTAGATCCACTCTCACGTATCCTAGACACTACACTTATGCCCTCACCCCCTACATAAACTATTCATTTATTAATTTATTCATTATTTTATCCACTCACAAAATTATTGTTGAAAGTCTACTTCTTGGCAGATTATTAGGTAATTTGCATATATTTAACATATATTCATTTATTCAGTCTTTACCACCACTCAGAAAGTCACTGTTAATATTCAGTTTTTGGAGAAAACTCAAAGTGTTCTACATTTTGCCCTATACAGGCAGTGAGGATTTAATACCACATTATGGAAGATTTGACTTTCTGAAGTATACTTGGGGGAAGATAACTTGTGGATTAAACAGCAAGTTGCATGCTTCACTGTGTTGTTATCACAACATGGTGTGCCTAATGTGGCTCTCAGAGCACACATTCCCCCAATAGGACATATAGAAAGTCACTGTTCCCCTTATTCAACTAGCAACCTGACAGGAAACTGCCGTGCTTAAAACAGATAACATATATTCTTCTTAACTAACAAACTTTCAATTGAGACACTTTGGTGGCTTCTAGATAGGAGCAGAGTGAGAAACAGTGCTTGCTGGCACACTGATGCTCTCAGGACAAGGATGCAGCCAGTCAGCAGCTTTATTTCTTTCATAGTCTACGTATCCTCAACCACCATAACCTACTCTGCTGTACAGCAGACAACAAATATTTTATAGCTGATAGAATAGAGAAATTCATTGTATATTGATCGAATTGAGATATTTTTAAACATCTTGTTTTTTTGTAAAATTCTATTTTTAATGGGTTCCATGGCCTTAAGAAAATCATATTTATCTTCATTCAGAAAATGAGGTTTTGAAATAGATGCTTTCTAATATCTTTTATAGTTTTAACTCCTTTTAAATTTCCCATTGGACCTAGATTGTTGTGCTTCAGCAATATTAGTTTTCTTTCAATTCTTTAAATATGCAAAGCTCTATCTCATCACAGTTCTCTTTGCCTAAACATTCTTTCACACCTGCAGTGACTTCTTAATGTTACTATGACAAATTACTACAAACCCAATGACTTAAAGCAGGAAAAATGTATTATCTTAGAGTTCTGAAGGTACCTAAAAATCAATGCATTTGCAGAGCTGCCTTTCCTTGGGACCCTATGGAAAAGGATCCTTATCTTGTCTTTCTATCTACCTCCATTCTTTAGCTCACAATCTCTTTCCACTTCAAAGCCAGTGCCTCCTCAGTGTGCTTTCTTTCATCATATTGCTTTGTCTGCCTTTGTTTCTATGAGGACAGCACCTTCTTTCCCTTTGTTGTCATTGTCACATTGCCATCTCTGATTTTGACCCTCTTGCCTCTTAATGTTCATGATTTCTTTGGACATATCCTGATAATTCAGGAAAATCTCCTTATCTCAAAATCATTAACTTAACCCATGAACAAACCCTTTTTGTTAAGTCTCACAACATATTCACAGGTTCCTGTGATCCACACTTAGGGACACCTGCTAGTCAGTAAATTATGTTGCCCTTAGCCTTCTCCCTTCTTCATGTTCAGTTCGCCTTATCTTGAAGTCAAACTGTTACCCTAATGATATTTTCCTGGACTGTTAGTGTCAAACATTCTCTCATTTATAGCTCAGTTCTTAGTTTTTTTTATACATCAATTGTGTGGATGCTTGACCAAAATGTGTTTCCAACCCTGGAGTGTATGCTTCCTCAGATAAGGGACTAGTTCAATTTTTACTCACTCTAAATCCAAAATTCCATTCACAATGCCTGCAACACGACGGGTACTCAATCATCTTCCTTCTCTGAAGGACTGAACGGTAAACAACTGTATTCTCTATGGTTTAGGATGTGCTCATAAGTTTTGAGTAAGATCTCCAAAGCAGATATAGTTCAGGTTTAAACAGCACCAAAGAACAATCAATAGATCCTTAAGAAATTGTGTAATAAGAACTCACAGAAGGCTGGAGAAAATCTCAGTACTAGAGCCCTTTGCTAGCATGCTTGAGTCCCCAGGTTCAATCCCCATTTACATATACATACTCATCCTGATCAACACATTTCATTAAAATATGTAGTTTTCCAATTCATGCATTTATAAAAAGCATATTCACCAATAACCCACTAAACTGATTATTCTTCTTCTAAAAATTAAGTTGCTGTCCAGATAGATGTGAATTGATTTAAACAAAGCACATACAGCTTCTAGCTACAGTGTAAAAATCTGCAGCAGTGAATTGCACATGATTCTACCTTAGTTTCTACAAAACCTGCAGCTGCTTCCTCCTTCCAGCTGCCCTTCCTATTTTTTTTTTCTTGTATGTGATGATGGCTGCAACAAGTTTGGAAACAGATTCCTGTAAGCATTATGCATTATTTAGTGTGAATTTACATACTGTTCTGTTTTAAGTGCTTTGCAAGTGTCCTATAAATACAGGGAATTATTTGACTGTCGAGGCAGAAGAAAAGGAAGTTTAGAAAAGTAATTTGCAGAAAAATACAAATGGTCCTTTAGACAATTTCATATCCCATTGTTTCTGCATTGATTTGAAGATCCTAAATGGATAGAAGCTGTGCATCATAAGCTGTTCTATAAATATTCAGTATTTTATATTGCTATTGTATTTATGCTGAAATAGTCAATGTATGTTTATAGTCAAACCTCCCTCTAAGCTTTATCTTTAGTATCTTGTAGTTAAGTTAAATAATATAACATAATAATCTACATGGAAATTACCTTCCAAAAGGAACCCACAGGAAGGGTGAAAGAAGTAAACATTAAAAATATTTTCATATGGGATAAATGCAGTAAATCAGAAGGATGGAGAATTAGAGAGGGCTTTCAATACCACCAGAAAAGTGAGTGACTGTATTCTAAAGGAAATAGTGTCTTACTGATAGGTTTCTAGGTAGGTAATGGTCAAAGAAGAGTTGAGATTTATAGAGATAAATAGTATTGGCAATGTAGAAGGGGAAGAAATAAAAGAAAAGAGGAGAGTATTTAGGAATCCATTATAAGTATCCAAGCCAGATATAGTAAGGCCTGGAATTACTGGCAAGTGGATGGAGAGGAAAAAGTGGTATTGAAGGTATTTCACATAGAATGCTTTTGATTTCATGTGAAGGCCACCAATGCTTTAAGCCCAGGGGAGAAAGCTGTAAGAATTTACTAAATTCTTTTTCTTTTCTTCTTTGGGGGATGGATTTACTAAATTTGAATCAATCATCCTAGACCAATTAATTCTCAAAATAATGAAGATACATCTGGAAAATCTGTGTTCAGTAGGATGTCCTTTTTTAAAAAGTAACATAACACATGTGGAAAGTCAAATATTTCTTGTATTTGGCCATGAAAACAACAGACTGCCACCATATTTGAGGTACAATATGGTGCATGACATTACCCACATCCCAAACCCTTTTCTTTGCCTCATGCCCTAAAAAGGTCACTGTTCAGTCCATGGCTGATGCTGGATTTATACTGGTCATTGAAGTTGTTTTCTGATAACATGCCAGGATAAGATGACCAGTTCTGTGTGTAATTCTAAAAGCACGTATTTTATGAATTGAACTTAGAAGCTTAATCAAAAATTTAACTTTTGGTCTTGAAAACTCTTAAAAGAAAAAAAAAATGTCCAATAGCCCTCTATATAACTAGAATTTCTCATTTTAGGGGACTTTCTATGTGCCATATTTGTTTTTAATTTTTTAATTTAAAAAATTCTTGATGAAATTGCTATGATGGTAGATGCAATAAATACAGGAAAACAATGATTGCAAATATACTAAATGTCCAAATATCCATGTTTATGTTATGTTTGGTAGCAATTGCAGAATTCTCTTAGCACATCATGATGTCCAATAGTGAATATCCTGTATGGGGTAATGTTCTGGGCATGAGCTCACATAAAGGAAAAGAGTTGACTTAAAAATGAATAGCCAAGCAGACTGAGCCCTTCTGTGCTTGAAAGCAAAATTCTTGCCCTGCCGTTAGAGCTGACTGGTCTCTGATAATTTATTTTGCCTCCTGGGTGCCCAGGACACACAATATTTCCAATAACAGTTTGCAAATTTTGAGTAATTGACTAGAAGTTAAGAAACACCATATTACTATTTATGCAACCTTATTAGATTCTTTGGGTTCCTATCATTAAAGGAAACTATCACTATATTTCTTAGATACAGTTCACCTTCCATGTTTATTCATGGAAGCAAAGCAAATAAAAAAAGGGTAACCATAAGAATTTTAGGGGAAAATCCATTCTACAAAATATAAATAGCTCTCTTTGAGGTTATTAGTTGTGTATTTTATCCAACCCTGAAGGTCCAAAGATTAGCTCAACTTTTGTAAAAAAAAAAAAAAAAAAAAAAAAAGTCTCCCTTTAAGAGGGAAACCACAAATACATGCACTGACCATCTGAAAATTATGTGCGTTGGAAAGATGAGGATTAATTCCATGACATTGCATTTGTAATTCTTAAAGGAACAATTGGTTCCTTCTAAGAATCCAATCCCTCCATCATTTCAACACAGTGCTTCCCAATCTGCTTGCCACAGAGTATGCACCTATTGTTTATAAAATCCTTAACTATTCATTAATCCATTCAGTGAACAAATGGAGGAATTATATGGCCTTGAATATTAAGTTGGATTCTTTTGATCATAGAATGCTAAGAACTTAACCTAATAAATGCTGCAGGAAAATATAAATACCTGAAAAGACACAGGCTATGACAAGTCTCTTTGGTTCACTTTCACTGTCTCATGCAATGTGTGATAGGTGATGGTGACCCAAATGATTGCTGAAATGAATCATGTAGAGATGAATCAAATGGTATAGTTAGTATATTGTAGGAACAATCTGAGCTTATGATAGCAGTCTTGCTGATGTGTATTACTGATGTTGCTGGGTGTATAAAATTTAGATAGCAATAAAAATAGTTTAAGAGGCCCTAAAGAGAAGTGTGCTTTGGTTTAAAGCCCTCTGGGTTTCTAAGTGAATAGATTTGTTCGGGTAATTGTGAGTGAGGATTTTCTTGTAAACACGAGGGACTGTTCAGTTTAATTGTGTTGCATCTGGTGCTGACTCTGTTTTTTTTCCAAAATATTTTCCTCTTTTGTATTGTGTGCCTTGGGTAAGACCAAAGGATTCATGGCTTCTCATCTTTTGCTATGTAGTCTGTATTCTCTGTAATTCTATCATTATGTATTTATTTTCAACTATAATGACTGTTGCTCAGGTTTATTAGACTCTGGTTTTATTTAAGCCTCACATTAAACTTATGCAGGAAGAATCATTATAATTTCTATAACACAGAAGTGGAAACTGAGACTCAGAACAGGTAAGATACTTGCTAGGATTACACAATAAGCGATGATATTAATTTTAAAACTCCAAAGGGCATATTTTTACCCATTAAAACCAAATATTCTCAACCTTTTTCATGCCTATAATTGATAATTATATTTGTTTCATCTACTTGTCATGTGTAAGAGTATTTTTTCATATTATTTAGTAAATTGATTTTGCTTCAAATTCAATTAATTTTGAATACTATGTTACTACCAAAAAAATAAAAATAAACATTATCAGTCAGAAATTAAGACACTATAAGCATTAAAACCCTGAAGGAAAACAATATGATTATATTCTGATGGGATATTGTTGCCTGAAGGAAGTCTCTTCACCTGACACTTGTTATCAAGATACGGTTGTAAATAAAGGGGCTTTAGAAAATATTAGTTGTTAGAGACATGTTACCATCATCAAAAAGATCTCCTAATCAAGAGTATAGTATCATTGAAATCTGAGAAGTTTAACATTTTTAATGTTGTATCTGTGAACAAAAATACTTTTCCATTTAAATCATGACTTAACACAACATAAACTTTTAGAAAAACTCATCAGGGGAGCCAATGATGGCTTGGTTCAAATGATTCCATCTCTGCTGAGAAAAATAGTTACTTATTCTGCCATCCCAGATGCTGATAGATTAATTTCTGACTCTCTGGTACACATGCATATTTTTATACACCCAGCTAGCTTCTAGCCACAGCATGTACATAAACCAAGGGCTAATTAAATATGCAAGTTGACGTAGGAACACTGACAGAGTTCAACCAATTCATGAAGAAGTTGCATGTACCATGAATTTTTTTCAACACACAATTCTTATGTTCCATGAATTATATCTTCCTATATAAAACCTTGTTTTGTTTCTATAATGTCTTTGATTACCTAGAGTATTACTTTAAAGTCTACAGTTCAACTTGAAAAATTGTCTGATAAATATGGAAATATTTCCTTAAGTAATGACCTGCAATGTAACATTTTATAAAAAATCCAAAGTTCATTCATTTACTGTGAACATTAAGTTTATACCAGAAAGTCAGTAGGTCCGTATACAAATTAATAAGCCTCTACCCTCTCTGTCTCTCCCTCAAACTCAAATCTCAAATACACACACACACACACACACACACACACACACATTTGGAATAGTAAGGGGTTCCCTTCTCTAATATACATATGCTTATATTGTTCAAAATATTGTCAATTTAAGTTTGCTTGACTTTCCTTCTATCTCTTACGTGTAATGTGGTAATAAATCTCCATGAGCAAATTCTCACTGTGTGCTAAGAATTGTATTTTGGTTCACACCACTAATGATGCCTAGAGCAAAAATGCCCATTCTGTGATAAATTTAAATCCCGCAGAAAAAAATCTCCCTGACTCTACAAATCTTTAAATACTCAAATCCTGATAGAGGCTTTGGGTCAACCACTCTGAATTATTTTTCTATAACAAATGGTAAGAATCCTCTCTTGTCTATTCAGGAGTCCTCTCTGAATCTGAAGATAATCTTGCTTAAAACACCTTTTGATATTTGGAAATAATTCAAATGTCAGCTCTTTAACAGGAATTTTAGCATCCCTTCATTTCCCAATCTTATAAAAGCATTATGCTCTGCTGCTCATAGTTCAAGTCACATAAGCCTTTCTGATTTTGTTTTTGTTTTTCATTTTTTTTATCTTTCAATGGAACATTTCTTTCTTCTATGTGGAATCTGTGCTATTTCCCTTTCCCAATTTTTGTACGGAGGCCATCTCAGCTATTACTAACTTAGGAAAGCAGTTTGTGATGGCATGAAGTAGATCAATCTCTGTGCTTTTATATATTTTTATATGATCTTAACATTTTTTTTCCTTGGAGACATTAAAACTACAATCACCTTATTAGTTGATTATATCAATTATAATTTAATTGATGCATTTCTCTTCTAATAGACTGTAAACCCATAAAATCAGGATATATATATATATATATATATATATATATATATGCACATCATATAGATAGATACATAGATGGATAGATAGATATAGCGTATCTCTCTATCTATCAACTGTATATATATATACTTTTATTCTACTACCCTAGAGCCAGGTACACAATCTGGTTGTATGGTGCATTAGATAGCTGGCATATAAAAGTGGATGTTCATATAGATGTGAAAGAGAATGGATAGATTGATGGACAATTATTCAGATCTTTATATTTAGAGAGGAATGTTTTCCAGGTAACCACAATGATTTTTATAACTAGTCCATTAGACTTTAAATAAAGATCAAGGAAAACTTACATATTTGGGAACTATGAGGTGAAATGCAGGCAGCTATGTGGAAGTTGCATTTTCTATTTATCTATCTATCTATTTATTTATTTAATTCATTTCCCTTGCAGGGTAACACCTGTGAACTATCCAGGCTAATTAGCATCACCTGGTGGTGATTGCTTAAGGAGAGCCTATGAATTAAGTTCTTGATTGGATGACTGTTCAAGACCTTTTTTTCAAACATTTTCTTTTTCCTTTGTAAATAATCTGTGATTTTTTAATTTCCTTTACGCGTTCTCATTCTCTTATTTATGGAATTTGACAGTCTGCTTTATGTTTATTTCTTTGTATCAGCACTAAGTAACTTCTCCATCAAAATCATTTGGCAAAGCACAGTATTCGCCATGGAACTGTAAGAAAGGTTTCAAGGTGAAGGAAGGCAGTGGTGGGGTGTCTGGGCCTGGGTGCATGTCATTTCTGTGCCCTTTACCCTCTCTCCTGACCCTGCACTGCTCCTTCCTGCTTACCAATTTGCAACTTGCTCACCGGGCTTCTCTCACATACACATGAGTTTTGGACATGAGGTAAGGAGGTGGAGGAGGGGAAATGGGAATGTAATAGTAGGTTTGGGATTGTAGGGGAATTGCAGAGCAAGAAAATAGATGAGAGCAGCAGGAGGCAGTTGGAAGGCCTGCTGAGAGCAGAGACAGGCAGCATTTATATCCCAACCTTATGTCTCCCAGGCCAGTTTTGGCTCTGTGTTTTTCCTTACCATGCTGGTATTCCCTCTGTCTGGAACGTCCTTGTCACTTGGAATGTTCATATTGTCCTCTAGGACTCAGTTTAAAAATCACCCCGCATTCCCATGTGAATCAGTCCTACCTCTATGTACCATCTTATTTTTACATCAATTTAAAAAATGTGCTTTCTTCTGGCCTCATTCCAAGTATATTGGGAGTGCTAAAGAAGAAAAGGTTTAGGTTTATTTATACACAGATTCTAGGAAGATGACTGGCTATGGTAGTTGCTGCGCAAATATTTGTGGAATGAATGAATATCATTTACATCATTTTTTTAAAAAGTTAGCCTTTTACAAACAGGGACAGTAGAAAGTGCATCGGTTTTGGAGTCAAACTGAATTCTTCCCTCATTACTAGTTTTTATGAAAATTCTATAAATATGTGAGTCTTAGTTTCCTCATCTAGAGAAATCAAATAGTTACACATGTATGTATATATGTACATACATGTGCATACAACTGCATATATGTATATATAATAGCACACACATATATATTAACACAGAGAATACACAGGGTATATTTAGGATACATCACCTCTTATTTCTGTTCTTTCTTCCATAAGTATATAAACCTGGAATTATATATTTTGTTATAGTGATGACTCAGATGACATACATCTGTTTAATGCTTGTATGGGTTTTTCGTTTTGTTTTGGTGTTGTTTTTTACATATAATAATCTGTACCAAATAGTTGCATGAATTACTACTGAAAGAAAAGAAATCTGTGCACCTAGGCATTCCAATGGGTAGTCTGCATTGAAGGTATGGATGTCCTTCCATATACCCTCCTATTTAGAGGGTATCAGAAGTCTCCACAACACTTGAATGAGTTTTGCATGAGGTTCTTCACCCACTCATCAATGTGTTCTGTCATATTCACCAAGTACATTCTGTTTTTCCACTGATCGAGTCCTACTAACAGTCCCCTGCTTCCTCAATGACCCTGATGCTCAGAGATGGGAATGAGAAAACTGGTCATTGTGCAAGTATGAAGACGAAGCTCTCGCTATATAGTCTCTTACTTCACTCTTTTCGTTTTATGCCTTTGATTATTACCTACTCCCTGAGATTCACTTTCCTCGTCACTTGCAATGGAGCAATGATATTTGCTTGACTACTTAATGAAGAAAATGAATACTCACAACATAAGCCCCAGGTCTCTTTCTAGTGAGTGCTTAGTAATTGTGGGGAAATTTTTTTTTTCTTCTGACCTGGCATCTGATAACTCCTTCTCTGAGCCTTGACACTATAATTTGATCATAACTGTGCCTTCTTATTCTTTAATCCTTTAAAATTCATTTCCCCCTACACCTGTAAAGAGCCTGGTTGATTTTTTAATTATTAGACAGAAACACATATGCTTATTAAGGGTAAAAATAACCCAAGAATGATAATAGTTAAGCAATTTATTCACAGATTTCATAAAGGACCCAAAATGATTCCTTCCCTGAAGGCTACCAGTGGAAGAGCTATAGGGGAATGCTTATTTTATTTTTCTACAAAAGAATCATTACAAACCAAGAGAACAAAAGAAAACTGCATCACTTCTCAAAGATGGCAAGGATGATTTTTCCTATGCTCAAACAAGTATAACTTGTTGAATAATAGTAGTGAAATTGAATATTTCAGTCTCAAATGGGAATGTCCTCTCCAGGTATTGTGAAACAGAGAGGAATTACAATTTATTCATGTAATCTATTCCAGTAATTCAATTGTTTAAGATAAATAAACTCACTTAGTCCTTCAAAAACCCTAAAGGACAGATATGGTTTTCCAGTGTTTAGTGGCTACTAAACAGACTTAGATAAGTGAAATATATGCCCAAATATGGAACAAGGGACATAGCATCACCAGAATACAAACTCATTTTTGATATTATTTTATAACATGCAAAAAAAAATAAATATTCAAATATCAGGCTCCAAAAGAGCTCCAAGTGTATGCATCTACATAAGATAGAGGTGATTTTTATGTTTTAAAGAGTACATTTTTATTAACTGGGGAAACAGCTTAATGCACTCTCAGGTAAATGAGTCCCAGACAATTGTCCCTTTTGACAATTTCTTACATCACACTCTCTTTCTCCTTCCCTCCCTTCTTCATTCTCTTTTTCTCTTTTCCCCCACCACCTGAGGAACACTATGCAAAGATGAAAACCCTTTCATATCACACTTTCCAAATCCAAACTCTTCCCAAATAGATATAATTTATTCCATTTCTATATTCCCATCACATACTTTACTCTATAAAATTATTTATTAGCATATGGATAGTAATAAATGCTACATTCCATCTCATTTGATTTTCAACTCTATGAGGGTATATTTTGGGTTGAACTATATAAATCTGATTTTCTAGGTCAAAATTATGAAATATTGACAATTTTAATAGTTTATCTCCTTTTTTTTTTTTTTTTGGTATTAAGATTTGGACCCAGGGGCACTCAACCCACTGAGCCACATCCCCAGCCTGTTTATTTTTTTATTTACTTATATATTTTTTTGAGATAAGTTCTCACTAATTTGCTGAAGCTGACTTTGAATTTGTAATCTTTCTGCCTTAGCCTCCCTGAGCTGCTGGGATTACAGACATGCACCACTGCGCTCAGCAGGACCTCACCAGCTTCTTAACACATGCCTTTTTGATTAAATTACAACCTGAATGAGTCATGTAACTCTACCTTCTAGTGCCATAATAAAAACTGTGCTTGTTATGCAAGGGATGTGGCCATGACCCTCACCCATCTATTGAAACTCTCTAAACTTGGATCTTAGAAGGCTGTTTCAGGGGTTAAAGGTTTTGAGTGAATGGATAATCTCCATAAAAATATATATCCTACTCTTTTTCCCCAACACTGTAGCTCACACAAAGTGTGACCTACTCAGCAGATCTCACCAAGCTGAGATCCTTCGTTTTTCTCTAATGTATGTGCTGAATAGAGACAATTGTGGGGAAGGGAGAAGGAAGGGAAAGGTAGAAGCTGAGAGTGAGAGAGAGGTATTTTGACTGGTTTTTAAGGATGAGGGATCCAGCATTCATGAACCAGCCAATTGCATCTAGATTCCTCATCCAAACCCAGTGTTCAGCTCCAAGTACAAGATAGTAACTAGCAATGTAAAATCATATGTGACAAAAGAACTATCAATATATATGGATACTAAAAAATGTGTAGTTTGAACAGCTTTAGCTGTAATTATGCAGGTATACAAATCAGCAAAAGCAGCTGTTTGGGGGACTGCATTTCATTGACTTCAGATTAGCCAAGATTTGAAAAGGTATTCATTGACTGTGACATTGCGCCTGTCTTTTTCATCCCTGAAAGACTGTTCCGTGAGACACTGTTATGATTCAAATGTCATTCACACTGGAGTAGCAGGAACAAAGCGGGATTTCCAGAAGAAGAAGATCTAATTAAGAGAATAATATTTGCTTATTGTCAGCGCCTAATTAGTTTCCCCTGTATTCATGTTTATAAAGGTAGCTCTGTTATAATTACAGTTCAACAAGAAGAAGTTATGTAATATGTCCCATTGCAGAAAATATAGCAAAGATACTTGAAGATCTTCTCCTTTCTTTCTTTATACACACCAACACACACACAATAGAGATATCAAATAGTTACATTTTATTCTCTTTTCTTCACAATGTGAGAAACACACTAATAAATTCAGAGAAGGGAGAAAAAAAACGTACTATTATTTTACCACTCAATTAATCTGACTTCTATGGCATATAAGCCTATGAATGCAGAGATTATTAGAAGTTCACTGTATGTTTTATTGCATTTTAAAAATAATAATTCTCTATCTTGCTCATCTTCTCTTGCACACATGCTTACAGCAAAGGAATGATAGAAATAGAGTAAGATAAAATTGACATAGACATGGATTGCAAATGTATGCCAAAAGATTCAAATTATAATGATATTCTGTGCTAATGGGGCAGGTTAGCTGGGATCAAAGACAATCAAATGATTCTCTGTGCTTGTATCTCAAAAGAGAATTTTGATCATGCCAATTCACTAGCATCTCTTTAAGAAATTATGTTAATTTAAATCAGGACCAGATAGGACCCTTTATATTGCATATCTCCAAATTCTCAATCCTTCAATCCTACATTTTTTTTTAATATCCTAATTTAAAACATTTTTGTGCAGTAGCAGAAGATGGTAATACTAGGTGCTCTTTCAAATAAGTCTTAACATTTCAGTGTCTTAACCAAGTAGAATTTTACTTTTTATCCATGTGTTTGTAAAATGAGGGTGTTCCTGGTTAGCTCATGACTTGTCTCCATATCGTAATTTAAGGCCCAGGCCAATCTCAAACCCCATGTTTTCAGGGTTTGCTTCTAAACAAAATAGAGACAATGGACAAGAAAATACATTTCTTAAAATTCTGGCCTGGAAGAGATACACATCTTTTAAATTTGCTTTCCATTGATAAGAACTAAATCATAAGACCCATGTCTGGGAACCATAGTTTGTTGCTCTGCAACCTTCTCCCAGTGGCAATTCCAAAATAAGAAAGAGAAAACCAGAGCAACTCCAACCACCCTTTCCACATCGTTCCTGCGGAGCATACTGGTGCATTACTTTATTTCACTTCATTTGGCGAATTCTTGCTCAACCTTCAAATTACGTTCAAGCATTACTTCTCTCTACAGTCATCTGTGATCTTCCACAGCAAGACAAGAATTTGCCTCTTCCTTATAGCTATAACATCTCTAAATCATTCCAACAGAGCAGCAAAATGTTTACATGTAACTATTTGTTTCTTAGGGTCATGTCTAGTTTTATTCCTACTGCTTTTTCAATTCCCACACCATGAGATGCTGCATCTGCCTCCACTGCTTTAATTATTATTTAAGACATGTTGACTTCCACATGGGGCCTCTAACATGATGCTTTCTTTAGATCTTTAGGCTCATACAGCAGCTTCCTGTTATTGCATTTTAACCACCCCCAGAACTTAGGACAAACAAAAAAGTAACCATTTTCATGTCCTAAGAACTTTGTGGGTTGGAATCTAGGCAACTGTCAGGGAAGGGATCTCATCTGTGGGCCAGGATGAAGTGGCCCTCAACAAGGTTAAATAGGGTTTTTGAATTAACTGGGCTCATCTGTTTGTGTTCTCAATCCTGGATATCAGTCGGATTACTGTACTTTTCTTTTTACTGTTTTTACTGAGTTTGTTTGCACTTTTATCCAGCACATTCACAGAGAGACATCTGGAATGATGTTTCTGGGTGCATGTGTTTCTGTTTGTCTCTCTCTCTCTCTCTCTGTGGGACATGACTACAATCATCTTGGTTGTAATTACCATCTTACCTGCACTTAACCCTAACATACATTCCACACCCTTAAGATAAACAAAATCATCAAGAAGGAGCAAAGTTTGGTGCCAGAAATTAACAAATGGACTATCTCTTAACTAATGTTAATAGATTTTAAGAAATCTCAGGTACATTCTCCTTTACCAGAGGCCATCTTTGTCTGGATTAGCATATAAACTTCTTCCTCCTGCCTTGGGATATGGGGATCATCTTGTTTTGCAGCCAACAAAGATATGATTTTTGTAAATAAATCCCTAATAAATTATATTTTGTGCAATCCTGGATTTTTCTTCTTCATTCTTTGGTTGCTCCATACATCCCACCTTTGGCAGCAAGTCTTCATACACCTGGTTTTCCTGCCTCTCTAATGCAGCAAAAGAGTCTCAGGATAAGACTGCTTGGGTTCCTCATGGTGATTTTCTAAATGCTCCAAAATGCCACTTCTGCTACATTCTATGGGTCAAAAAAGACAATAAGCCAGCACAAATTCAAAGGAAAGGAAATCAGATTTCTTCTTTCACTGGGAGGATTCCTGAAGAATTTAGAGCCATATTTTGTCAGTACAGTCCACCTCTGGTGGTAAATTATTTATTTTTAAGGCAAATTAGAATTACACCTTCCAAAAACTTCACAAATTTCATCATCTTATGACATTGGCCAAAGTCCAAGGTATTATGGTAGGAATCAAGTTCAGGTATAGAAAAATGTTTTCATAGGTGATTCATCAAGATGATTCTCTTAGTATGGAGGTCTGTAAGCTAAAGAAATTTAATATCCCCGATATGATGAACAGAAAATGATTATTGAGTAGGAATGATTTTCTACTCTGTCCTGTGTGCTCTTGATTTACAAGCAAGAAATATCTCAAATTTACATTTTCAGCTTACTTCCTAACCTCAGAAAGTTTGAGGATCCAAAAGTCTGTATATATAAATAAATATATATAAATTAAATAATGTTTCTTGTTCCTTTCTTCAAAAATGACAATAGTTCCACTAAGTTTATTCTCTTCTTTCTCTTAACCGTATTAACGTTACTGTGGCTTGCTTTCTTAGATAACAAGTCCAATCACACTCTCATGGTCTCTATTTTGATGTTCTCTATTTTGAGCCTATGTAAAACAGTTGTGGGGCAGTGAAATTAAGATTCTTAGAAAGCATCTAAATGAGTAATCTCCATAAAATGCTTACATAGAAAAATTTTTGAAGACTGTAGAGTTTCTGGGATATACTACCTTGCTTGAAGTCTTAACAAAGTTTAAACCCTACACTTGATGTCATTTTGCTTGAAAACCATGTTTTGCTTAACAACTATTTTGATAGAAATTAGGGATAAAAAGCTGTTTTATTTTAGAATCAAATGAGTTCTTTCTCATTTGTGTTTCTACTAAATTATTCTCAAAAACTCAATAGTTCCTTCTTTAATTCAATGTTTTGGTTGTTTTTAAATATATATATATATATATATATATATATATATATATATATATATA
>NW_026000221.1:17057775-17087531 GCF_001458135.2 Marmota marmota marmota
TATATATATATATATATATATATATATATATATATATATATGTAAGTTTGGAGAAGATAATTGCCATTTTGTAATACTTTGCCTACAAATCTCCCAGTCAAATCCAGGAGACAGTCAATTGTCCACATTCTTCTCATGCAATAGTATAATCAAATATTCTGTCACTACATGACAATTATCTCTTTCTCCAATGTCCATAACACTTTTTCATTGTTCCTCAGTCTCTCCTTGCTAGTCTTGTTAAGGAATTTATGGCTTCCATACACCAAATTCAATGTCATTATGCTTAAAATTTTTATTCTGTTGGCATAGTATTTCGAGATAACAAATGTTGTAATGGCCAACTATTGCTATGTTTCAAATACCCCCCAATTAATGTCTAGTACAACAACTCTTTTGCTATGTTTGTGAACAGGTTTTGATCAGGGGTGTGGGTAGTGCACAATAGGAATGGCTGTTTTTTTCTTCGTTGTTACTTAGACTTTTATCTGGGTTGGCCCAGTTAGCTGGGGTAGAGAGAGACTACTTGAGAAGAGCCCTGATGCTTCAACATTACAACTTCAGCTCATCCTTTGGTCACAAATGATATTCTAACTTGGTAAGAATCCCATCCCATTTCACAAAAATGACTGAATTTTTTCCTAGTAACCTGGACTTGTATCTTATAACATGACTCATTTTACTAATCAAATGTTGACTTGTTCTTTTATCTCATGAAACTGAAATCTCTGTATCTGGAAAGGCCACATGCTAGTTCACCATTGTATCTTCACCAATAATACATTGCCTGTTATATAGCAGGTAGTACTTGAATGTTTAATGAATTTTGAAGCCATCAATTACCTTTGAGTTCCCATTTTCACAGAGTATCATTTTAGTACAGTTAATCTCAGTATGGGAGATGTATATTTGTCCAGATCTAAATATACATAAAATTCATTAAAGATATATTAAGACAGACTAGCCAAAGAAAAACCAGAGTCTAATGATAGAGAGTGAGAAGATAAAGCCTTTATCCAGACGACAATACTTGGAATATAATCTGAAAGGCCCTTCAAGGCCAGAGGGAAGAGAATCACAATATCAAAAGAGGAGATGAAAATGATGTTTTAAAAAATTCAAAGATACAAAAAAAGAAACACCACTGAGGCATATAATTTAGTACTAAGGCCATGAATAGGTAGATACATCTGTTTTTGCTAGGCAAGAGGAAATTCATAGATTTGAAATCATTAAGGAGTTTTAGACTGTGGTAAGCAACCTAGCATTTCTAATGCTAACATCTCTGTAAATAAGTACCCAGGAAGTCATTTGCTTATCCATGGTGAGTTCACTAGAACTCCTCTGGGCTTTAGGCTGGCCATGGGATGTGGTTGAAAATGTGCAGGACTTAAATATGTAAACTTTTTTTTTTTTTAATTTGGAGGTCGGTAGATTGCAGAGAATTGAAAAGAAGTTGAAGAAAGCTGTCAGGAAGAAAAAAGAACTGATAATAGCATGAGAAGCCTAAACCTTTGCTGTTATTTTTTCTAAGCCTATTGAAAGATATTTGCATGTATTAATTCAGTAATAAATTGAAGAAAAGGATACCTGGTAATTATAGAAATGGGCATATTTCTATTGGACATGGAGAACTTTTCCTCATCAACTTAAATAAAAAGTGATCTGAAAGTCATATTGCAAAAAGTCCCTCAGTTTCTGGTTCTGTGTTTCTTGAACGTGAACATATCTTCTAATACATTAGGTTAAGTAAGCCTGAGTCCTTATGTGTAAATACTAATTCACCTACAGCTTGTCTGCTCATTAAAGCCCTGTGTTAATGGGCTCTTAGTACTGAATACACATTTATTATTCCATTATCCTATGCTGATGTTCACACACGTGTGCACACCTACACACACAAACACACACACACACACACACACAAATTCTTGCTTCATTGCGGGACTCTGTGTGGTAAAAATGAAAAGAAAGTACACAGATGAAAATCACCTTAACAGAAAAGCTTCCACCCTAATTTGGGCAAGAATGTGGACATATTTCAGATCTACCAGATCATGGCACTTAATATTGGGAAACGAAGAGAAAGTGGTTAGAAAATGCATGATGTCAGAAAAAACTGGATGACAGAGCTTTTAGATAAGGAGTGGACTTGGAAGGCACAGCATATTCACATACTTTGTGGTGGGAAGAGTGAGAGAGAATGAGCCCTGTCATTTCATATGGGATCTACACCTCACTGTGCCAGCAGAAAGAGGTGCTCTTAAGCTCAGAAACCTAATGAGCCACGCAAATTCCTTACCCGGTCAATACACAATCATTTGATGTTACCTATCCCAGATAAATAAAAATTTTTAAATGTAGAAAAAGATACCTAATCAGAATTATCATTTAAGAAGAATATTAAATATGAAAAAAATATTTTAGTTGAAATTTTTCTCTTCCAAAAGACTCAACCTCAAAGCTGGAGTAAACCATATAAAAATATCTCAAATGGAACTAAATAATTGCAATAAATCTTTTTTAAAGTGCTTTTATTCATGCACTATTAGTTATTCATAATAGTGAGGTTCATTTTGACAACACAGATATATGGAACATAATTTTGTCCATTTGAGTCCCCAGTTGTTCCTCTTTCCCTCCCCCTACTTACCCTCCTACCTCCTTGTATTCCCCTTCCTTGGCTCTACTGATTGTCCTTCTATTTATTTATGGTTTTAATTGGTGCTTTATAGATACCCATAGGTGGATGGAATTTACATATTCAGACATGTACATAGTGTAATTTTGTCAAATTCTTCACACATTCCCTCTCTTTTCCTGTCTCTTCTCCTTCCTAAGACCTCATTCCATTCCTCTCCTCTATTGATTTTACCCTTCTTTTCCTGTACACCCACTTCCTCTTATTTTGCTCAAGCTTCCACATATGTGAAAAAACAATCCATCCTCAACTTTCTGATTCTGGCTTATTTCAGTTAGTATCATATTCTTTAGATCCATTTATTCATCAGCAAATGCCATAAGCTCATCTTCTTTATAGTTGAGTTAAACTCCATTTTGTATATATCCTACATTTTCTTAATCCATTCATCTGTTGAAGGGCACCTGTGTTGGTTGCGTAACTTGGTAATTTTGATTGCACTGCTATAAACATGGATGATATATCACTATCACTATAATATGCTGATTTTCTTTCTTTTCGATAAATACCAAGGAATGGGATATCTGGGTCATGTGGTGGTTCCATTCCTGGTTTTATAAGGCATCTTCATAATGATTTCCAAAGTGGCTGTATTAATTTGCAGTCCCGCCAACGATGCCCTTTTCCTCACATCCTTGGTAGACGTTATTATTTGCATTATTGATGATTACTGTTCTAACTGGAGTGAGATGAAATTTCAATGTGGTTTTGATTTTCATTTCCTTGATTAACAGTGAGGTTAAACATGTTTTCATATATTTGTTAGCTATTCATATTTATTCTTTAGAAAAATGTGTATTTGGTTCTTTCAGCATTTGATGACTGGGCTATTTGTTTTGGGTGTTACATTTTTGAGTTCTTTTTATATTCTGGCTATAAATCATCTGTCAGAGGAGGAACTGACAAAGATGTTCTCCCATTCCATAGGTTCTCTCTTCATGCTGTTGATCATTTCCCTTGTTATGCAGAAGATTTTTAATTTGATGTCCCACTTATTGATTCTCAATTTCATTTCTTAAGCAACATTAAAGAAGCTGGTGCCTATGCCATTATGTTGAAATGTTGACCCTGGCGGTTGCAAAACTTCTGGTCTAATTCCTTAGTCTTTGATTGACTTTGAGTTGGATTTTGTGCAGGAAAAGAGATAAGGATCTAGGTCCATTCTTCTACTTGTGGATATTCATTTTCTCCTGTACCATTTCTTCAAAAGATTATCTTGTTTCCAACATTTTTTTTTTTGGAACCTTTGTAAAGTATCACATGGCTGTAATTATGTGGGTTTATCTCTGTGTCTTCTGTTCTACTTCATTGTCCTCATGTCTGTTTTGATGCCAGGGCCATGCTGCTTTTGTTACTATAGCTCTGTAGCATGACTACAGATCACCGCTGTGATGCCTCCAGCATGGCTTTTCTTGCTCCGGATTGCTTTTGCTATTTGGGGTATTTTATTCTTCCAACTGAATTTTTGGACTTTTTTTCCCCCTAGTTTTATGAAAAATGTCACACTTTCTTCCCCTTCTAATAACTGAATTTTCTTTTTTGCTCTTCCTTTTTTTGTCTTTGTTTAATTTGTTAGATTTGGTTATTTTTTACTCTTGCTCCTTTCCAGCCATCACCCACTGTCTTTCTCCTGCTTCCCTTCTGTTCACTTTTTAATTGTTTCAAACTTTCCTTTGCCTTTATGCCGCATTTTCGCTTCACTTAAGGAATTGTGCTTTCACTTTCTGGTAGAAATCTTTGGTTTATGTAATTTCTATCCCATTCATGTTGTTGAAATTATTAATACTGTGGGTGATGTCATTAATGCCTGCTGTTTAACGTCTGATCTAGTTCATGGCTATTTATTATTGGTGCTGATGGTAAACGCTGACCCCACCATCCTTCTTTAGATGGCAATTAGTGCTAAATATGTTGGAGTAGGCCCCAGACATTTATTTTAAAGCTTTAAAATAAATTCCTTTCACCTCATTCTCTAAGCGACGCTGAGAAGTCATTGGGATACTACATGCTCTAAGGGTAGAGGTCCTGCTGAACACCACTCACAACTTGGCAAGTGACTGTGAACTTCACTCCCCTCACAAACTTGCCCCACTAGAATCCAATAATATTTTAACACATAGAATAGGAGATACAGAAACCTCAAACCAACAACCTGGCCCCAAGGAGGAACAGCTGGAGTGGGACCTCTGGTCTCATCCCTGGACATGTAGTCACACAGGAAAAAGAGAGAGAAGCCCATAGAATAATTCTTTAAAATAGAAAAGAAAAGCCTGGATTCAGAGAACTGTCAATGCAGATAAGAAATGGCCAAAAAGGAGAGAGATTCACAGTAAAATTTAGACAAACATAAGAAAGAAATCAAAGACAATGAAAAAAAATTTGAAATAAACTTTGCAAACATACGTATCATTGGACAAAATCAACTGAAATATAAAAGGAATGGAAGGGAGGAAGGAAATTGTCAAACAACAGGAAGCCACTATTGGGCATAGAAGATAACCAAAGATCAATCATCATTGAAGAGAAAAACTATGGATAACTGATTCTTAAAAACTATAACCCAAGAATATTTGAGGGCTACATAAACATCTAAACATTCATCTTTAAAAGTATGCTATGTACATGAAAAAAAAAAAAGATCTGGAATTGCCAACTTTTAGTATCTGGCAAAAATATCAAACTTGAGGAATTCTGAAAAACTGAAGTAACAGGACTTGGAATTGTAAAACTTGTACCCTCAAGGCAAAAAAAAAAAAAAGGCAGAGAGGGAAAGATGGAGGAGATGGAGGAGGGAGAGAAGCAGAGAAAGGAAGAGGGCAAGAACAAACACAGCTCTGTAAAACTCAACCCTTTGCATAATTAGAGGAGAGAAAACTTTATGTGAAATAAACAATGATGGAGAATATCATACTATTTCACAAAGTACTCAAAGAAAAAAAATACATGAAAAGAACACAGGGTCAGCTTGAAGAGATTACCATTATCTTAATCTTGAACAATTTGACATGTAGGAATAAGAGTACTTGGGGCTGGAATGTGGCTCCATGTTAGTGGTGGCCTAACATTCTCGAGTCTCTGGTTTCAATCCCTATCTCCACATAAACATAAATAATAGTACTGAATTATACATAGTCATACTTGATATTAATTATCAAAAATAAGAAAAGAAGGTAGAAATGAGAAAACTCTTTGGGGATAAAGAACACCTGCTACTAATTGTATAAGGAATGTTGTTTTTTTTTTTTTTTAATCATTTTATTAAAACTACCTATGTCAATAATTATTCCAGTCAATGGTCATTAATGGCAGTTAAATACTTAAATAACATTTAAATATATTTAAAACTATAACCCAAGAATATTTGAGGACTACATAAACATCTAAACATTCATCTTTAAAAGTATGCTATATACATGAAAAAAAATGATCTGGAATTGTGGACTTTTAGTATCTGGCAAAAATATCAAACTTGAGGAATTCTGAAAAACTGAAGTCATCGGACTTGGAATTGTAAAACTTGTACCCTCAAAAAGGCAAAAAAAAAAAAAATGGAATATCCACATGCTCTCCATTTATACCCTTACATTAAATCCTTAGTTGCAAACTTCTCAGAATAATTAGAATTTAAAAAGAAAACACAGTGTAACAATTACATGGAAAAAAACAATAAAATAAAATCACAGGATGGAAAGAACTGTTACACATCACCTTAACATGTGCTTTTTTTAAAACCAATAATGGGAGCATGCGATATCTCTGTGTCATAGGCGATTAAAACTCTTGGCAAACTTTTGAGCTCTACTATTAAAACACTCTTTATCGATGATAAAAACCCAGCTTAGAAATTTCAAGAAATAAAAAGAAAACAAAAGTCTCAGATGAGATGTGGGAAATAAACTTAATCCTGTCTACTTCCGAAAGTAGCCTGCGTAGGTTAGACCAATCTAAAGACTCTGTCAAGGCCTCTAGTAGGTGAGCTGTCGGTTAGGGATCCTCAAGTGATCTCTCAGGGGGTCATAACTCACGTACTTGAAAATCTTGGAGAACATTTTTCCCAATTAGCCTAAGTAGTACAAACTTCTATACAGGCTAGAGCTTGCAAGAATATATTGCTCAACTCATAATTACCCCTCTTGGATTTGCCTTGTTTCCTTTCTTAGACTCTGAGCTTCAACAACACAGTGGTTGTGGTTTTATCTACATATTGTCATCACTGAGTAGAGTTCCAGTCCTCATATATTTGCTATATCACAGGTGGTTATCAATTGTATTATACTAATAGTTCCCCACCCCAAAGATACTAAGCACAGTCACTCAATGTTCCACAGCATTTCTTTTTGCACTTTATTTTCTCCAGACTACTTCAACATTAGTTTTTAGGGTTTTGGTTCAAAACACAACTGATTTATGAAGCCCACTTAGATTCTGACAACTTTTATTCAAACTGAGGAATTTTTCCCCTATATTAGCAACAGACTAATTACAATTTAGGAGTTCCTTTTTTATCCTTAAAAAAATGTGTTTGAGTGTCTAGCAATAATATGCACATATGAAATCTTGAGATCCTTTTGTTTAATCCAGACTTAAAACTGTAAATCTTAATGATCAATTTATGAAAGTACTTAGCTTCTGATTGTAGTAGCCAGGGAAGAAATTCAGGGGAGAAAAAGATAGCACACTTGAAACCTAGGTTTTGCAAATGATTTTCATAATCATAATACCTCAATGAATAGGTATCATGAGTCTAATTTTCTAGATGAATAAATAGTGATTGTAAACATTTTAGTAATTCACTCTTGATTATATGAGAGTAACTGAAAAAAATTAAGTTCAAATTTTAGCCAGGAACATGCCTATAATCCCAGCAAGTTGGGAGACTGAGACAGGAGGATTGCAAATTCAAGGCCAGCCTCAGCAAATTACTGAGGCCCCAACTAACTTATTGAGACTCTGTCTCAAAAAATAAAAAAGGGCTGGGAGTGTGTTGCTCAGTGGTTAAGCATCCCTGAGCTCAATCCCAGGTACCACAAATAAATAAATGACTCCTGGCATATTCACTGATCTTTTTTCCTGTGTAATTAAATTTCTGAATGTGTTGAGGAAGTCATGATTGTGATTTGGGAATGTACTCTAGTTCTGGCAAGATGGTCTTATCTTACATGTGCACTTACACAATCACAAATGAACCTCAAGGTACTTGAGTTCCTGAGATGTTTGTGTACAGAAATGTTGCTATTTGTTGTATAAATGAATTGCCTCTATCTACTCTTCTTGGACTTGAAGATAGTGTATTGTATTAGAGGATAGTTTAGGTATCTTTGTTCTACTTCAACTATAGAAAGTTCTAGGCCACAATCTGCAACAAATGTCTTCCTCATCCTCAGCTCAGAGGACAACTATGTTCCTTTGTTAATCACTCTCCTCCAAATTGTTGTAATCACACATTTGCAACTGCATCTCTAAATGTCTGGGTCACAGTGAGAAGCAGCTGATACAGATAAATTACCAAGATAACCTTTTGCTGAGATTGTTAATATGATTGATAGAAGTCATTACATAAGTTAGAGATCATTATTTTTTATTGTTAAAATGGGATTTTCCCAGCAAGCCACATCAAGCAGGCTCTGACTAAGATGGAAAGAAGTCTCCTTAGAGATAGTTATTAGTCTCATGTCTGGACATTGGACAGCTTCAGGATCTAATCCTAATGCACTAAAATCATGGGCAAGAGCCAAGCGATAGTGCTGTAGAACTTTGGTTTTTAGACTTGAACATGCCTTAGAATGTTACGGGAAGGCTTCTTAAACCAGATTGCTGGTCCTTACCTCTCAATTGACAGGTGGCTTAAGAATTTGCATTTCTAGGAAATTCCCAGATAATGATAATGTTGCTGGTGCTGGGTCTGTGCTCTAAGAAGCACTTCTTTAAAACCACTTTTGGTTTAGAGTACAAGCTCTACAGCCATAGCATCTCGGCTAAAACCCCTCCCTTCCACTGAGGGCTTTAGGCAAGATTATGAAACACTTTGAGACATCATTTCTTCATTTACTAAATAGAAAAAAATAGGAATAATGATGACAGCAAAATGACAAGGCCATATTAAGAATTTAATAAGTAATAACTATGGCTTTTACCTCCTCTGGGAACCCTTGCTGTCTCATGTCTTTCCCTCTCAGGAATGCAGTAAGATCACCCAAAAAAATATATAAGCTCTATCCCAGTAAACTTGGCCACGAAATATACTTGCAGGAAGTACCTACCAATAAAATCACCAAATACTAGGACTCATAGTTTTAGTCAGCTGTTTTGCTGCTGTGACCAAAAGACCTGACAAGAACAATTTTAACAGAGGAAAAGTCTATTTGGGGGCTCATGGTTTCAGACGTCTCAGTCCATAGATGGCTGGCTCCATTCTTTGGGCTCAAGGTGAGGCTGAATATCATGACAGAAGTGTGTGGTGGGGAAAATAGCTCAGGACATGACCAGAAAGCAGAAAGAGGCTCCATTCACCATATACAAAATGCCCCTAAAGTTATGCCCCCAATGTCCCCTCCTCTATCCACACCCTACCTACCTTCAGTTACCACTCAGTTAACTCCCATGAGAGGATCCTTTTACTAATTGGGGTAAGGCTATAATAAACCAATCATTTAACTGTAGCCCCTTTGCATTGTCTCACACAATGAGCTTTTGGGGGACACCTCACATCCAAACTGTAACACTCATATATGCTTTATTTGCTAGTCTAATTTCAGCAATGGGGAAATGGAAACCCAGAAAATTGAGTCTCCCTCATACCATGAGTTAGTGGATGCACAGACATGTCCCTATGCAAAGACTAGTTGCTGGCTTTAGTCATTCAATAGGACATGCATGAATATGATAGATTAGTTATGGGTCAAGAAAAATGATGTTGTTCTTCTGTGTAATTAAATTTCTGAAGCATTCCCCCACCCCACCCCATTAACCTGGCTATAGTGGAGATGAACATTTAAACTCGCATATCTTTGGTGACCACACAAATTAGCTCTGGTACAATATACACCTCATCTCTAGGGAAGATAAGTATTAAAACACCATAAATGCAAGGATGGATGAAGGGCTTAAAACATTCCCAGCATCTTCAAAATTATTATTATTTTTTTAGATTTTTTTAAATGACTTTACGTAAACCCTGATGCTTGCTTTTGAGGTCTCTTTTTTCCAGTGTGTGAGGTCTTCTTTCCCTGTGAAAGATATCTATCCTTCCAAGTGCCTTTGTAAAATACCATATAAGAAATTCAAGAAGACAAGCATAAATTCCAGTAGTTCTGGAGGCTAAAGCAAGAGGATCATAAATTAAAGGCCAGCCTCAGCAACTTAGCAATACCATAAGCAACTTAGTGACAGAGTGTATCAAAAGAAAAAAGAAAAAAAAAAAAGACAGGGTATGAGGCTCAGTGGTCAAATATTCCTAGGTTCAATTCTCAGTATAGGATGGAAGGAAGGAAGGAAGGAAGGAAGGAAGGAAGGAAGGAAGAGAGAAAGAAAGAAAGAAAAATTTAAGAAATAGATATTGGGAAATGCCTGACTCCTGGTAAGATTTAAAGGTGGTTCTCAAAGTAGTGGTGAAGAGGCATCATTTTGAGGACTTTATCTGGAGGAATGAAGGGTAACAAATGGGAAGGAAAGAGACAGATACATAAAGAGACAGATGAGAGGTTTGACCTGGTGAATGATCTGATCACATTTCAAATTTAATAATTTTTAAAGTGAAGAAAAAATGCTTGAAATTGAAAAGTATAACATTGTCTTTTCTGAATTTATAATGAACAAAATATTGACTAGTGTATTTGTTACATCTTTAAACAAATTAATCACAAATTTTTTCAATGTCTCTCTTGCTTGGCCTGACATGGATTCTGAAATCAATGTCCCATTACAGTAAAAGTTATTTCAAAAAATACTATTTATTTGCCAGTTAGTTCATTTTAGAAGATATAATTGTATTATTTTCCTGCTTTTACATTTTCTTCATTGTTAGTGCAACATTTTTCTCTCAATTAATCAAACTGCAACATTATCAAAATTTTCACATACAGAATGGGAAATTTCCACGCATCTCAATAACTATTTTGGACACTTGCATTTAAGCACATTAAGATGCTTATTAGTGGAGAGTTGTGGAATGAGCCTCAATTAGTGAATTAGACTGTATTCATTACACTTCACCAAATGCTCATTAACAGATTGTTTGATATTTTTTTCTGCCCATGCTAGGGGCGAAGAAAAACAAACATACTGGGGAGCTAGCCTGCCTTTGCAGCAATATGGAAATGAAGTCACATGATGGTCTTTTTGCTTACAGCTGCCTGCAGTAAGATTGCTTATAGTTTTCATCAGTAAGACTTTGGAACTAGGTATTGGAAGGATGTACTAATTCTTCCCTGCCAATGGGGCCCATTTGGATTTTTTTTTTTTAAGTAAAGGCCTTCTTTTTAAAAAAGAAAAGAAAGACAAAATCTAAAAGAAATCAAGTCCATTTCTGTGAAAAACAGAACTAATTTAATGCTCATTTTGCCTCAAGGCTACCCAGGTAGCCTTGACAAATCTTTACTTGAGCATGCACAGTCATCTAGTATACTTCCATAGAAACTTCCCTAGCTTTCTCCTCCACTCAGGGTCAGAATTTTGATAGGTCTCTGAGCCTTTCCTTACTCCCTCCTCATCTTGTCTGGTACAGGTATTTCCTCTGGTAAATCTTTGCATATGTAATATCATCTTGGTTACTGCTTCTTGGAAAATCCAGAATAACAAGACAAATAGCTTGTTACCAATGAACCCTCCACAGTCTCTAGAATTAAAAACATGCATTACCTCTGGAGAGGAAAGTGAAAGGTGGAGCTGAAACAGGTAGAAGTTTTTCAAGTCGGTGATGGAACCATTAGATCTTGATGGTCCCTCTGCTCGCTCATACAGTCAGGCCATCATATGTCCCAAGTCACAGCAGAAACTTGAAAGATAACAGGGCATCAGAGCATAGCCAAGGATCGGAGTCTACTAAATGTTAAAATAAAGAGATCAAATAAAAGACTATCTGATAATTTGCAATATTCACAAGACTATGTGATAATTTGTCAGATTCACAACTGTCTTCTATTAGTTCCCATTCGAACGTCCTTCTCTGGACTGAATAACTAATAGAGAGAAGTAGTCTTAGATACTGAGAGTTACAATTTCTGCCTTTAAAAGTCCAATTGAATTTTTAAACACTGTAATATGAGACCTACCAGCTATAAAATTTTATGTTTCTACCAACTTCCCTGGTGCCTCTATAAGAAATGAATTGTAAATTGCTCTTAGATGTGTAAAGAAGCCCTTCAAGTCATCCATTGTAAACCATCGACTACAACAAGATGCTTATAGGGAAGAAGGTCAGAGAATATCTGAGGAAAAGGTGGGGCAGGTCTGTCAGCTATGCCTGACACCTTGGTAATCCATTTCTTTCTTTCCAAGAGAAAACAACAAACTCACTGACTGTATAAATTCCAAGCAATTTATTCATATTGACTAAACATATATATTTTTTATTAAATGTAAATATTGAAAAGTGATGGCTTGCTTAATTTATATTAGTTTTAAAAATGCAAATCACCTTTAATATTTGACATTAAGTACATGCTTGATCATATTTTCTATTACATATTGCATATATAGTAACTTGTATATGAATATCATTTAATATCATAGAATGAAGAACAAAAGGGATTGTGGGAAATAAATTACGTGACAATGAAAAATTAATGAAGTAAAATGAATAATACTATAGAAAACATACATAATTATTGATTATCCAATATTATTATCATTAAACCTTTTAAAACTATTTTTTAACCAAAAGAAAAAATCAGTTGACCTCTAGAGATCCATGTAGAGATAAGTGATTTTAACCCTATGATTTACAAAAACTGCCATATTTATCTTTTTAAACACAATGTACATAAAACTTGATGTCCTGCTTCTATCATTAAATAAATAATATTAAAGGTATCTTATTAGAAATAATTTTAAACCACTATAACTTCCATTAACATACAAGTATCAACTACTATTCAACAAAAACATCTGGAGGAGTTTCTGGTCAATAATCACCCACATTTTCTTTGGTGTCTCAGGACCTTCACCCGGGGACTCAACTAAGCTGACTTTGCGGGAGGTAGGGAAGCACCTTTATGTTCGATAAGAAGCCTAAGGTATAATCTGTTGTTAAACACTTGAACCTGAGATAAACCCATCTGACCAAATTGCTTTTCCCTGAAACTTGAAGTAAGAGACACATAAAGAAATCGACAGCTTTAGTACTTGCATGTGAAGAATCATGTTGACATAGGCAGAGTGGGCATTGTGGTATATTGCTAGCTGAGTTTCTGGAAATATAAACAAACAATCAACACCAGCAACAGTGGTGACAACAGCAGTAATGGCAACAATAACAAACATGGTGGCAGAGAATATAGACCTTACCAAATGCTATCTTCCAACAGGAGTGTCCAACCTTCAGCAAAATTCCAATTTCAGGTTTCTTAGGCACCCTGGATTCCAGACCTCCATTCTGCAGCACTCTTCCAGTGGTACATCTCCAAGGCCATACACAGCAGCCTGGTCAGTAAGAAAAGACTCTTTGTTTAGTTTTGTAGGGATTGGCTAGTGGATGGGGTAGAGAGAGAAGATGGGAGGGGAGGGAGGGGGGTTGGTAGAGGATAGGAAAGGTAGCAGAATACAACAGTTACTAATAGGGCATTATGTAAAAATGTGGATGTGTAACCGATGTGGTTCTGCAATCTGTATTTGGGGTAAAATTGGGAGTTCATAACCAACTTGAATCTAATGTATGAAATATGATATGTCAAGAGCTTTATAATGTTTTTCAACAACCAATAAAAAAAAATTAAAAAGAAAAAAAAAAAAAAGAAAAGACTCTTATATGGAATCCTTACATCCCTTGAATATGATTATGGGCCAGGAAACAAGAAATTCCTGAATGGAATACTAGTGATCCAACTTAATCAAGTTGTTTATCCTGCTTGATCATTTGTAAAATGGATAGTGAAAGCCACCTCACATCCTTGTGGTCGGATATTTCATGTGGTAAAAGATGAAATTATCTCAGTACTAAAGCAATACTGACTGGCTTCCCCTCTGTGTACCAAACAAGTCCTACAGGAAAACCTTTCTAATTCTAGTTTCAGCAACCCCTACCTTTCTGAAAGGGTTCTAAAAAGTAAAGTTGAAATTTTGGTTTCTATTCTCTCTCCCCCCCCCATTCTCTCTCTCTCTCTTGTTGTTGTTGTTCAGAAGTGTTGTAATCACCTGTCCTAAGTAAAACCTGGAACTAGGAAGACATCAATTCACCAATTTCTACTGTTACCTTTTTCACCTCTGTAACCAAAGTACCCAGTGAGAATAACAGAGAGGAGGAAAAAATTATTTGGAACTCATGATTTCAGAGCTGTTAGTCCATAGAGGACCAGCTCCATTTTTCTGGGATCAAGATGAAACAGCTCATCATGGCAGAGGAAAGATACTCAGCTCACAGGGGATCAGGAAGTAGAGACAGAGGGGAAGGACCCACTTCCAGGGCATACCCCACAGTGACCCACCTTCTCTGGCTTTGCCTCACCTGACTACAGTTACCACTGATTTAGTCCAGTCAAACTAGGATGGATTGATTAGGTTACAGCTCTCACAATCTCATCTTTTCAGTCAGAATGTTTCTGTATTAACAAGAGCACAACATAATCATAATACCTACTCAAGCAGTGTACCTACTAATGTGTGGAACATGTCAGGAATTGTACAGTTGGGATATTTCTCCCTTTCTCTTTTCCCAAGATGCAGAATTTAAAGAACATTCAACACCACTCTCACCATGCCCTACATAAGAACAAGAGAAAAAGATGTTATTAATGTTATCATTCTGTTATTAATGATTGTTGCTTCTTCCAAAGAGCTTGTGATTTTCATTAAACTACTACCCCTTGAATGCAGTCATAATTTCAGTATAGTTTTTCCCATTTTCTTTGACTTAGGTATCAAAATTATATGCTTGTTCTTTCACATAGTTAATGATGATTTGATGATATATTTTGTCTTGGATATGCTAAGACCAGTTATAGGATCCTTACTTATCTCTAACACATATAACCATTTTACAAGCATAAAATAAAAACCAATCCCCATTACAAAGATCAAAAGATTAAGACAGATTGATTAGGGAATTTTTAAAAACTTTTTTATACTTTTTTTCACAATAACTTTATTTTGTTTATTCATTTTTATGTGGTGCTGAGGATCAAACCCAGTGCCTCACATGTGTGAGGCAAGCATTCTGCCCCTGAACCACAACCTCAACCCAATCAGAGAATTTTTAATCGAACTAAAATTTGAAAATTCAGTGCAGTTCCTTAAATTCAATAAATACTTACATAAAATCTTCTGTATTGTAGGTATTCTAGAGAATTAAAGAAATATTAGAATGTTTTCCTGGTATTCACATTTTTATCATTTTTATCATTCTTATCATTCAATTTGTCCGCTCCCTGGCAAATTAAACACTGGGAAGTGCAAGGCATGTAAGAGGAATTCACTGAATGAAAGGAGGGGTTTTCTTATTGCAGTGGTATCTGGAGAGTGCTTTAAAGATGGAAAAGACTTTCACTGGACCATATTTGATGTCAGGGTGAGAACGCAACATGAGCAAAGAGCCATCATTTCTGAAACTTTTAGTGTCTGAAAAATAAAATTGAAGACAAAAAAGGAAAAAGCAAATGAACCAGCACCACTTAAATTTAGAGTATGATCAAGAAGATATAGCACTTAAAAATAAGCATGCACCCAACACAGAACCTACAAAGACCTTAAGCAAATACAGCAAAGGAACAGAACTCTGACAGAGGAGAAATGGACAAATCCGTAATCATAATGGGGCATCTCTATGCACCTAGGAATTATACAACTGTATATTGAAAAGAAATAATTATAAGCTTGTTTGTGAGTGGTTGTATTGTACAGGACATAAAGGGCTAAAACCAAAATAAACATAAAAAAAATTCAATGCTAACTTCTTAGACTTACTTTTCATAGAAGCAAGGGGAGTGATCTGATCAGATATTTTTTCAAAAGATTCCAGAGACAATAATAGGGGGAAAGAAACTTTCAAGTATTGTAAAACTAGGGGAATATGAAAAAGAAAGCAAATAAGTGAATCCAGATAAAAGATGATGGGGAACTTAAATAGATAAATGGAGGCGGAGGAAAGGCAAAATGTATGATATATGAGTTTTCCCATCTACAAAGAGAGAGGGAAGAAAAAAGTTAAATATGACTCTGAAATTTCTAGACTTGATGGCATAGAGCAGTGTTTTTACAAAATTCATCAATGCTAAGAATCTCGTAGGTTGACTACCAAAATCTCAGTTTCCTGGGCTTCTAAACATAGATCTTAGGGATCTGAATGTCTAAGGGAATTTCAAGTAATTTATTAAGTAAGCATTCCAGTTGATTCTTTTCAACAGATACCTTTGAGAAAAAAATGCATAAAGAGTGGTGATATCATAATCAATGACAAATTAGTAAGATGAATACACTCCTGATACCATTTTAGACAGATTAAATAAGACAACTTCAAAACATCCATGGAGAAATATTTGAGGTATACATGAGAAGGCATGTTTGGGATCTGAGACAATGTTCAGAGGGAGAAATGCATACATATATAAGGAAGTTATCTACACAAAGATAAATGTTATGTTGTGTAGCTAGAGGTTTTTAAAGAAAAAAATCACTGGAAATTAGAGAAATGCAAATCAAAACTACTCTAAGATTTCATCTCACTCCAGTCAGAATGTCAACTATTATGAATACAAACAACAATAAGTGTTGACAAGGATGTGGGGGAAAATGTACATTCATACTCTGCTGGTGGGGCTGCAAATTGTTGCAGCCAGTATGGAAAGCAGTATGGAGATTCCTTGGAAAGTTGGGAATGGAACCACCATTTGACCCAGCTGTCCCTCCCCTTGGTCTATACCCAAAGGACCTAAAAACAGCATACTACAGGGACACAGCCACATCAATGTTTATAGCAGCACAATTCACAATAGCTAATCTGTGGAAGCAACCTTGATGCCCTTCAATCCATGAATGGATAAAAAATGTGGTATTTATACACAATGGAATATTACTCATCAATAAAAGAGATTGAAATCATGGCATTTGCAGGTAAGTAGATGGAGTTAGAGAAAATAATACTATGTGAAGTTAATCAATCCCCCAAAAACAAATGCTGAATGTTTTCTCTGATATAAGGAAGTTGATACATAGTGGGGTAGGGAGGGGGAGTGTGGGAGGAATAGACAAACTCTAGATAGGGCAGAGGGGTGGGTGGGTTCAGGAGGGGTTATGGGGTTAGAAATGATGGTAGAATGTGATGGCCATTATTATCCAAATTACAAGTATAAAGACATGAATTGGTGTGAATATACTTTGTATACAACCAGATATATGAAAAATGGTGCTCTATATGTGGAAGAAGATTTGTAATGCATTCCATTGTCATATATAAATTTTTACAAAAAGTTCAGCTGAAGTTTGAACAATGCAAGATGAATACAGGATTAATGCCAGGGGTAAAGTGGAAAATACCCTATGGGTAGAATTTTATTTTTGTTTTTTTCTCTCCTAGATGTATGAGAGATACTAACAGAAACATTTCTTTATTCCGACTATTGAACTATAGAAAAAAAGAAGCCATACTGGTGCATGGGTTAAGCATTAGATAGTAATTTTCTTCTCATATTTTATTCCATTTCTATATAATTTTTTGCAGATTTTTAATACTCCAAAAAATACCTCCAGATGCATCCCATAACTTCCGCCTTCTCTACGTACAATTCTAAGGCAGGAAAGTTATCTGTTTTGGTGCTGATCCCACTCTTTGTAATCAACATTATATATGACACCAAAAATTGGGTTCAGTGGCTAGAGAACATAAGAATAAATACATAACATAAACAGATGTACCACAAAAACCCCAAATATACTTTGTTTCAGATGTCTACATTTTTAACACAAACCATCATGCCTTCCTTATGAACTCCATCTTTTATATTCTCTACTTCATGGAGAATAGCCCCATTTATCAAGAATTTGCCTTCTGATGACCCCTTTTATTTATATGGTTTGTTCACAGATTTGAAGATAAAACACAGTTAAGTCTACTTTTAAATATCTCCATAGACTTTTCCTAAATTTTAGGAGAAAAAACAGGATTCCATATAAAATTGCTCTCTGCCTACTTTTTGTCCACCTGCTAGCATAAGGTGGTCTTTCATACATCACATACCAATAATATTTTTTAAAAAACATATACCATTAAAATCCATATTTGAGAAAAACGTTATTGCTGTAGAGATTTATCACATTTACCAATATTAGCCAATATTTTTATACATATTCTTATATCATTTCCACAATTCTGCTAAATATTCCTAATTTTATAAACAAGGCAAATAGGAGAAGAGAATATAAGTAGTTTGCCAAGCCAACTCTGGAGCTCATCTGGTCAAATTTATCTCCATAATGGTCTGACCCATATTTTTCTACTAAAAATAATAATAATTAATCATTTTTTTAAAATCAAAACTCATGTCAACTGAGAACATCTAAAGGAAACAGTCCCTATGTCTCCAAGGAAAATTTTCTCTTTTTCCCATGTTCCATTTCTGTCTGCACTACTTAGTTATATTTTCATTTCCTGGGTGCTTGTTGGTCAACAAGCTTTATCCAACCTAGGCTTCATAGTTGACTGAATGCAAAGAATCTGTAAACATAAATATATAAAATAAAACAATTATCTGAATCTCCAATGGGATTATACTCTTCACTAACTTAATCACAACCATGAGCATTTAGAGTGTCCACTTTCAATGAACTAATTGTCTGTACACATTTTCCAAAATGCTTGTTTCCTTCCCCATCACTTAACTTTATACTTGTTATTGTCAAAGATGTTCTATTAATCATTCAACATTCAAAACCACTCTGCAATAAACTTGTGTTGATTGCAATTGATTTCCAGAGATTTGCCATCTTTAAGAATGTCTTGAAGAACTCTCCTGTCTTCTCATCATTTCACCTGTGAATAAACTAGATATTTGAAGGGAGGATTTCATTAAGGAAAGTCACATGGGTCTGAAAATTCTGTTTCAAACTACTAGTAATTAAACTGCTTTAATCCTACTGAAACTCTCAGCTGTGCAGTGCAGCTATAGCATATGAAATTCATAAGCCTGCTATTTAAATGTCATGTTACTTTATTATTATTTATTTATATCTAATTTATTAACTGAATGCATCTCTATGGCCTCAGGGCATGACTATCTTTAAGTTTAATTAAGAAACCCATTCTGAGTATTATCACTCTCAATCAAACACCAAAGACAAGAACATAAACATCAAAGATACATACACACACAAACATGGGCCCCCTCAAATGTTCCAGCCCACCCACCAGTTAGCAAACTCACAGGAACTAGGAAAGGCACATGACAGAAACCATCTAATTAGAAGACTGAAATTTTAATCTTTTAATTTATTTCAAATTATAAAGCAGAACCATATGGAATAAAAACTTCACTGTATAATGTGATGCATGCCTGTTCACACAGTTTTCTTCTGCTGGCCATATTGGTATCTCCACAGCAACAAAAGCATCATTCTGATGCCCCCTGAGATTTATTTCCTTATATAGTAATCAGTGCTGGTGTTAAGCCAACTGCCCTCCTTCAAGTGTTGAAAAGAGAAAAGTAATGCTGAGATTGAAAAAGACAAGCTCCTCTTTCATATATGTATGAAATAAAGTTTAAATTAATACTTGTGAAGGGTCACCATTGAAGAAAGTAAAAATACAGGCTGTTTTCTTAAAAACCTGTCTAATTTGAGCTTTTTGAAAACAGCAATAATCATCCCAAGTCTTCATCATCATCATCATCATTTTCACCATGGACTCCATTGATTTATATCACATATTAGAATTGAAAGAACTTGACTGTCTGTTATGTCACTAGGTAATAATAGAAAATTTATATATTTCAATGCATTTTTAAAAGTGAAATGCAGGAAAATATGGGTAAGTTTGAGATTACAGACAGATTTAATGCATAACATAATGTTAAGAACACTTCTATTTTTTAAAAATTGTCTTTAACTTCTGTTTCACAGTCCTTTTAATGTCATAATTCTGCACTGGCAGTATGCGGAGTTTTATTTAAATAGCTTTAATAAAATAGATCTGAGATGACAGTGCTGATATGATAGTTGGTAATTGTTTTATGACATCATCAGTCCATGTTTGGTACTTTTAAACAGTTTCTATATTTATTTACTGTTAAATTTCTAACCCACTGTGATTCTCCACTGCCTTCTCTCTCTCTCTCTCTCTCTCTCTCTCTCTCTCTCTCTCTCTCTCTCTCTCTAATACTGGTGTTTGAACTCAGGGGCACTCAACCACTGAGCCACATCCCCATCCCTATTTTGTATGGTCTCACCCAGTGGCTCACTGCCTTGCTTTTGCTGAGGCTGGCTTTGACCTCTCCATCTTCCTGCCTCAGCTTCCTGAGCGACTGGGATTATAGGCATGCACCAATGTGATCAGCTGTTTTCATTTTTGAAGAAGTGGAGAAGAGATGGAATATATGTTGAAACATGTTGTTTTACATTCCATTCACTGTCCATCTCTGGTTCTCTTTTCATAAGGAATGATAACAACAAAGTACCAATAGACTGAAAAAAAAATCTGTTTCATGTGTTTTCCATCATGAGGCCATTTGAAGTGTGAGATTATTTTTTTTGAAAGATCAACACTTTAGAAATCCTTCAGATGACAAACTGTGCCTACTTCCAGATCAAGTGGAAGTAAAACACCATTACATACCTCATCACACCCAGGATGAAGTGTTGACAGCGAAACATGATGATTTATGTGTATTCAACATTTGTTTTTGGAGCCAAACTGACTTATTTCTTAATTTGTTGCTACTTAAAAGATCTCTACTTAATTCTCTGTGATTATCAACTCTTAATTCCATCTCATAATGCAGTTTTACACAAAGCATTTGCTGCATCTTGTTTTTCTGCAAAAATTTCCATCAGTGTCCTTAATTACCTACTGACATGGCTCTGTTGAGGATGTGGACTCTCACACGTTCCTATGTACAGCATGGCTCATAAAGCCTAATGAGAATAAGTTCATTAAATTAATCCAAATAATTAACAAACTCACTGCCTGCTTCTCAGATGTCTAATTTGTGATACAAAGTTGGCAAATTTTTTCAACTGTGGTAACAGAATTGAATGCAAAAAAAAAAAAGGCTTTTTGAGAAATGAAAACTTGTCTTTCTAGAAGTTCTTCATCTAATATACAATTTATTAATAATATGTCTTAAGAAAGAGGAAACATGAACAGTGAAAAAGCATGCAATGATATAAAATGTAGACAAAATAAGAGAGGGTTCCTGATGGTTATTTCCTCCATATGAACAATAGCAACAACAACAACAACAAAGAAAAACTAATGAAAAGAAAAGAAATGATCTTGCTTTCATGTATTATTAATTTTATTTTTTTGTAGGAATTAACCCTGTTAATTCTAAATGACTACCTTCACGAGCTCTGGTTCAAATATTTTTCCTAAGATGGTCCATTAACTCAAGGTCCTTATGTTATTAGCAAAAGTTATGCTAAATAGGCATTTACTACTCCATATACTCATTAGCTGAGTGTAAAATTTACCCCCACATGACTATAAAATCTTGTGATGTGTTATGTCTGAAATCTAAAGCACAGGTTAAAATGAAGAATAAAATGTATTTCTTTGCATTCCTATCACTTGAAACTAATTTTCATTCCTTGTGACATAGAAAAGATTTGACATATAGTTGTGCCCAGCCAAATTGGTCTTGGTCGAATAAATTAGAAGGTAAATTAAAAAAAAAAAAAAAACTTGGAGTAGAACCAGCATTTGACCCAGCTATTCCACTCCTTGGTCTATCCCCAAAGGACTTAAAATAGCATACTATGGTGATGCAGCCATAGCAATGTTTATAGCTCAATTCACAGTAGCTGGAACCAAACTAGATGCCCTTCAATAGATGAATGGATAAAGAAATTGTGATATATACACACAATGTAATATTACTTAGCATTAAAAGAATAAAATTATGACATTTGCATGAAAATGGATGGAGTTGGAGAATATCATGCTAAGCAAAGTAAGCCAATCCCAAAAAAACAAAGACCAAATTTTTTCTCTGATAAGTGGATGCTGATCCACTTATCAGAGAAGAAAGGAGAGGAGCATGGGAAGAATGGAGAAACTTTGGATTGGGCAAACGGGGAGAGTGGAAGGATGGGGGTATGGGAATACAAAAGATGGTGGAATGAAATGGACATTGTTTCTGTAAGTAACATGTACGATTGCATGAATGGTGTGACTCTACATTGTGTATAACCAGAGAAATGGAAAGTTGTGCTCCATTTGTGTGCAATGAATTGAAATGCATTCTTCTCTCATGTACAACTAATTAGAACAAATAAAAAAATACTGTTTGTAAATTTAAACTGATGCTACTACTGTATTCATTTTTTAATGGGTGATTTTTTGGTGTTCTATATATTGCTTACATAGTGTACCATTTGCTTGGTGGTATGTTATCTAAATGCCTTTTAAACTGAAAGGAAAATTATGGGAATTATTTCTATTTGATTTCCTCTCCAAAGTTCTCTAACTCACTACTCTTGTGGATCATAATTGTAATTATGTTTGTTGGCAATTTTCTCCAGAGTCTCTTTTTTGCCATTTTGTTATTGTTGTTGTTATTTCCCCTTTTTACCCAGCAGGGATGTATACCAGAGTTGCTTACATCAGGGAATACTCAGTAGGACTTTGACTCAAGGAAGAGCCCTCTAATACAAATAAGGAAGAACATCAAATGATGGAACAAAATTAAGATGTTGATGAAAATGTCATATTTATTTTAACCCCCATGTAAAGATATAATTATGATCTTGGTATATTTGCATTTTGAAGTCTGATTTTGCATGACTAATGGATTTGAAATTTCCCCTGAGTACTTTATTGGTATCTTTGCTGGCTAACTTTATATAAAACTTAATATAGGATGGTATTTAAAAAGATGTGTTTTATTATAAAAGAGATCTATGTTTGAATCCTGGCTCGCAGGTGCAAGCCATACTCAACTCTCAGCATCTCAGATTTTTCAAAACTAAAATGAAGAGTACAATGGGCTGGATTGGAAGTTATATCAACAATATTTACATGAAACCTGTCCAATAAATTGCAACCATTTTTAATGTGAAAGTGATTGCTTAATGAATCGTGGTCTGTCTTAAATGAATGAAGATGACATATAAGAGTGCAGAGGGACTTAATCCTATGATTTACCCATATTTAAAGGTCCAGAGGGAAGGGATACGTAGGAACACACACACACACACACACACACATAATGATGCCTAAATCTTGGAGATCCTAAATTATTTCCCCAATGCCCCAGCAATTTATTAGACATGGTGTAGACAAAATGTAGAAACTTGTTGAACCATAAGATTTAAGAAGTCCGATTTAAAATATATATGTATATAAATTTATGGACTACACATAAAACCGAAGGATATAGTGTAGTTGTATTAGGCATGGTCTTTGAGATCCCTATACCTGATTATTCTTCCAGATCCTCCTTTATCAGTTCATAAGCTTGAGCAAGTTATCTGACATCTCAAATCTCCAGATGTCACTTCTAGGACACTGTAGTAGAATATACCTATTTTCACTGAAATATTTGAAAGCAGCCAAACTATCCTTAAAGAGAAGTAAAACACTTATTTGGTAAACCAGATTTATAGCTTATTTCTATTTGAAAATGAAATCACAACTAATCCTCAAAGTTCTGAAACCAAAGTGAGCAAAGTATTTCCAAGTACCTTATCTGATTTTATTATCAAAACATTCCTTGAACTAGTATAGCAGTTCTCAACTGAAGAGAAATTTTGTCCTGCCAAGGACTTTTGAACAATGTCACATTAAGTGTGCTACTGATATCTAGTGAGTAGAAGCCAGAGATAACTCTAAATACGTTACAATAAATAGGACTCACTCAAAAAAATTATCCTATGTATCTTAATATTGCTAAGATTGAAAACCCCTGATCAACAAGAACAAGAATTTTCTGAAAAATGAATTATTTGCAACAAAATTATTTTCTCATGTCTCTTGTTTCATCTTATGTCTTTGCTCTAGTATTAACCTTCTAGTGAAATAGAAGCAGTATTCATTTAAATATTTTTTCCATATTTTAATTGATGCATTATAGTTGTACATGAAGGCACATATTTATAAATGCACACAATATAACAATATAATTTGGGCCACCTGTCCAAAATGATTTCTTGTTTATGTGGGAATATTCTGCTGATCGAATAGTATATATCTGTGATGTCTAAATTTATGTGTCAGAATAACTGAATCAGGGGTTCTAAAGTTAAGCAGCATTTCTAGGTATGTCTATGAGAGTGTTCCTGAATAAGATTAGCCTTTGAATCAGTGGGCTTAGAAAGTGGATTGCTTTCCCCGATGAGGATGGGTACCATCCAACCCATTTTTATGGCCTGAGAGGAAATAAAGGCAGCGGAAGGAGGAACACATCTCTTTTGCTTACTATGCCCTCAGAATGAGTTCCCCTGTCCTTACACTGGGATTTACACCATCAGGTCTCTTGGTTCTCAGGACTTTAGACTCAGCCTCAAGCTGTGCTGCTGGCTTTCCAGGTGGTTCAATTTATAGACAGCAGATTGTGAGATTTCCAATTTGCTCTAATTCTGTGAGCCAATTTAACACACACACACACACACACACACACACACATGGATTTGTTTCTCTGAAGAACGCTGACAAATATACAATATCCATAAATAACTAAAATAGTAGTGCTCATCTACATTATAATTTCCATCATTATAGAATGTTCTTAATAAAGTCCCTGTTTTTATATCTTTCAGAATGTTAATTAATATGTTAATTAAAACAAAATGTGTGATGTACCTACTAAGTTCCTTCTTCATAAATTTCTGTCCCAGCACCTATGTTGAAGTAATTCACAGACAAATAATGGGGTAGAAAGATGATAAGAATTTCAAAGCCTGTTATATAGAAAACACTGTTATGTGAATATCCTGGGCATGCCAGGGTCCTGCCACCTGAGGCATTGCTTTATAAAGGGCAATTCTCCCTCTTGGAATATCTAAGAGGTATTTATGTTTGTTTGTTTGTTTTCTGGGCTTGTGTTGTTGTCTATCTATTTGACTGCACCATTGCTACCTTGACCCAAGTTATCTTTCTCAGCTCTCTGTGTCCATCAGAAAGTATCTTCTAAGTTTGACTAAAACTGGGGTTCATACTTCACTCCTACATTGCAGTGACTTACAGCAAGTCAGGATGTGACTTGGAATCTGCTGGGCTCAAGGCTGCCACTCCTAAAGCTGGATTGTGACCCCCTTTTAATATGCGCTACTTCATGCCATGCTTCTCCCTCTCTGCAGACTGAATCTGTAAGCCAAATGGTGACACACAGGATTATCATAAGACTGACACACTTTCTCCCTCTCCCTGAAGTTTATTCAGTGAAGAAATGTTGAAATGTTATAGAAACATGGCATACAATGTTTGTGATTTGTGAGCATAATTGTATCCAATGAGTGAATGAGAGTATGAAAACTGCCACTCATTTTTAAGTCCAGTTTTTTTGTTTTTTTTTTTGAGGCTATAAAGAAAGGCATTATGAACTCTTTCCTGGAAGGCCTAGAAAGGCAACAGGTAACTTGGAAGCTGGGATGAGAAGGCAATAAATCCATCTCCAGGTAAGATGAGAGGAAGAGCCTTCTGGGTAGAGGCAGTAGCATGTATTCAAATGCACATTGTTGAACAAGAATAAAAAGCAAAAACACATTGGCAAGAGATTCAGTACTGTTAGAGGACAACAAGCACATCAATCAGTAAAAAAACAATGTCAGAAATGGAGGGAGGAGAACATATTTTGAATAATTTCAGAAATCTGATTTTATTCTGCAGGGATAATCATGGCAGGAAGTTTAGAGCAGAGTTTATTGCATAATATTGCATTGGAAAAAATGATATTTCCATGAAAGATGGACCAAAGGAAGATTAAGCTTAAAGCCAGAGCAGTGGAAAGGAAGGGAATTAAAACAAACAAAACCCCCATAAAGTTTTAACCCAGGATTCTTAGCAGGAAAAAAAGAGAAATGTAAAGTAAATACGAGACAATTTTAAATTGTTGGATATTTTATTTTCTTTGTGGACATGAGGAATTGAGTTTGTACATGACTGAAATTTTTTTTAGTAATATTCATTGATATTAGTGTCAAGTCTCTAAGACTGTGACACTTCCTCCATACCCTATCTTTGTTTTAAAACTATTAACAGACCTTTCTCACAAATATAGTTGTGCCTCATCAGGCTGTTTCTTGACAGGTGATCAATGATACCAGGAGTGACCACAGAAAGGAAAAAAATAGGATAATATATCTGTATTTTGGAAGAGACACATAACATTGATTAAATTCTTGCCATTTAACATAATATTCACAAAGACTCTCTGGCTCATTTGGAGAGGATAGAATTAATTGATGTAGGAGAGGGTAGCTATCGGCAAGATTCCATGGACAAAGAGAAAGACAAAATGCAGATTATTGTTTTTTTTTAAAAAAATAACTAGTGAATGGGATGTTAACCTCCAACTGGGGAAGTAATTGTATTATAATGGTGATGGAAAAAACTATCAACCAAAGAAATGAACCTGAACTGAAATGTTTCTAAATGGCAATAACTTTGGTTACCTTTTCGGTTCCTATGTGCTTCATTTTATAAGCCACTACTCTGTGCCCTGTGATCTTAGCAGAGAGTAGAAATTCTGCAAGATTTGGCCTTGCTACCTCATAATGCTTTGTCCACAAACAACATCCTTAAAGATGCTCAAGTAAGGATTCCCCCACAGCAAAATTCCATGGTGGTTTCTGTCTAACCCCTTGACAACCATTGATTTATACATCACAATAGTTCTGCTTTCCCAAGAATGTCACATAAATGGATTCATAAAAAACACTACCTCTTGAGTCTAGTTTCTTACACTCATCTAATGCCTTTGAGATTCATACAAGTTTTGTGTGTATTCATAGATTGTTCCTTATTATTGCTAAGTGACATTCTATTTTATGGATGAAGAGTTTGTTTATCTACCAATTGTAAACCATCTGATTATTTCTAGACTGGGGCAATGATGAATAGAGCTGCTATTGTACAATTTTCTGTATGAACTGGTTTTCATTTCTCTATGGTAAATACTTAGGAGCATGACTGCTAAATCTTATGGTAAAGGTGAATAGAAATTTATAGGAAAGGGAAAACCTATTTCAAACAGGAGCTATTATTTGCCTTCATAAGAGCTGTAAGGGTACAAATAGACGAGTGTGGTGGGAACATGAGGTTAAGAGAATAATTCTATACAATGGGCTCACTGTGCTAATCACCCCCACAACACACATGCTTTATTTGACAGAAAGCAATCTGCCTGCAGCCCCATCAGGATTAGGCAGGGGTGAAGATTAGGCAAGTCCAAGTCAGTATAGGTGATGAATGATGGGATTCCAGGGGGGTGAAGACTGGTTATAAAACAGAGGACAAGGGATTATTAACCTCTGCAATCTGTTCCTGGATGCTCTGAGTTGCTAACAATTAATCCCCTGTGTCCCTAATCCCAGGTACATACACAGAGAAGAAAGAGAAGGGAATAATTAAAAGAGGGGTCCTGGGGTCTATAAAAGAGCAAGACACACTCCTTCCCATGGGCTCTCAGCTCTAAGGCTCCACATCTCTTTAGAGAAGTCTGTTGCTATCACTTTCTTAAATAAAACTTGGTTTCTACACTTCCTTGGCATATCTTGGGTGTTTACTCTTCAGCACTGGAGAACAAGGACACATTCCTGATCTCTAAGACAGGTATTAGAACCACGTGTGAGAATTCCAGTTCTCTCCATCCTGATCAGTACTTGGCCTATTCCAAGTTTGGTTGGTTTTCTTGTTTGTTCATTTTTCGTCATTGAGACAGAAGTGAGGTGGTACCCATCGTGTTTCTAATTTATACTTCTTTAGTAGATAATGATGTTGGAAATCTCTTGTGCTCATTTTTCACCCATAGATGCTCTTGGCTGAAAGGTTAACTCAAGATTTTTTTTTAATCCATTTTTATTTTGTCTTCTTGGAGAACTGGCTCTTTTAGGATTCTATAATGTCTGTCTCTATTCAGTCATTGTTTGACTTTAGATTGCAATGTTAGACCATTTGCATTTGATTATTTATGTGTGCAGATTTAGTTCACCAGTTTATGACTTGTTTTAAAATTCTTGTCCTGTTTTTCTTCTCCTGCCTTCCTCTGGGTGCCTCCTTTTGGATTTCTCCAAGTTCATATTAGGGTTAGTGGTAGGAGGTTCCTCAAAAGCTGAGAACTCACCTATCACCTCTGGAAAGGTAATAACTTCAGAGAGGAATCCCTTTGGGTGCATAATTAGTGGTTAACTTTTGGGTCATTGGTCTCTCAGAATTTGTGATTTCTATTCTTTAAAATAGAAAAATCTAAAGAGAATTCCCTATTCTAAGGAATCAGAAAAGATATGTTATTTTAAATTATGAGCATGCATCAGTGGCAGGAACTGAATACTTGAAATAGTCCCTGAGTATTGTTTATAAGGTCCATTAGCCCTTCAGATGAACCCAGAAGGAGAGACAAAAATGATTAGGATTCAAATTCCTGTCAATCTGATACATTTCTTATACAATTGGGATAGATTAAAAAATATATATCCACCATCCTTGACAAACATAAACAGACTACTGACCAAAGTGTTCAAAGAGAATGTTATTCTTTTGCCTCTATTCATCTGGAACTGATGGTTTGGGAAATGCATCCTATTCTTGGGATGTTACCATTTGTTGTGGAAAATTATTGTACTTTAAATAGAGTAGGCAAGTTCTTCACATAGTTTTTTTCTTTTTTTTAAGAGAGAGAGAGAGAGAGAGAGAGTTTTAAAAGTTATTTTTTAGTTTTTCGGTGGACATGATATCTTTGTTTGTATGTGGTGCTGAGGATCGAACCCGGGCCACATGCATGCCAGGCGAGCACGCTACTGCTTGAGCCACATCCCCAGCCCCAAATTTTCTTGTTTGCTTTTAATCTACTCTTAAATTTAATTGTTTAGTTCAATTAATAAGACATCTATCAACTCCCTGCTGTATAACAAGGATTTTGTGAAGCCCTAGAAGATAGACATGAATATGATCTTTCCATGTTTTATAATACTTATACAGAAATATATATATCCACTCACTGTATTGCTTTACTATCTTTTGCAATAAAAAGTGATGATCTTCTCAAATGAATTTAGTCATGAATAAAATCCATGGTTCATACTCAAAGAGACATTTCAGACTGGAGCTTGCTCAAAGCGTGAGTAATTTGGAAAGGTGATCATGGCTCTTTGTGTCACAATTTCTTGATGCTCCTTTGCTCCATAGTGCCTCCTTCTCAAGCACATTTCTTTCTTTGGGAAAGGAATTATAGTCAATGGAGCTTTAGTATCACGTGATAGTTAAAATGGCACCTAAATTAAAAAGAGGCACTGAGAAGACACAAACGAACCTAAATAAAGTCAGATAACTCTCACTGAACCTTCAGGAATAAGAATAAAGAAGGCATGCTTAGCCAGGTGCAGTGGCACACAACTGTGATCTCACTGCTTGAGAGGCTAAGGCAGGAGGACCCTAGGTACAAGACCAATGAGGGCAACTTAGTGAGACTCCATCTCAAAATGAAAAGTAAAAGGGTGGGTTATGGCTCAGAGGTATTGTGTCCAACTACAACTATATATATAT
>NW_026000221.1:17087547-17168816 GCF_001458135.2 Marmota marmota marmota
ATATATATATATATATATATATATTTTTTTTTTTTTAAAAAGGAAAAGTTAATGTCGGACTCAGTGGTAAACACCTGTAAGTCAGCAGGGCCTCAGTTTGGGAGGCTGAGGCAGGATGACCACAAGCTCAAAGCCAGCTTCATCATCCTAGCAAGGCCCTAAGGAATGCAGCTAGACCTTATTTCTAAATAAAATATATATAAAAAAAAGCTGGGGATGTGACTCAGTAGTTAAGTGCCTCTGGATTCAACCCCCAGTACTAAAATAAATAAATACATAAAATGAAAATATAAAAGGGCTGAAGATATAGCTTAGTGGTAGCATGTGTGAGAAATCCCTAATATTATTTTTTTAAAAAAAGAAGGTATGCTTCCCCAGTAAAAGAAGTTTGTCACATACCACTAAAAACAAAATGTGATACAGATTTACTTTAAAGATTTCAGTGAATTATGGTCATGACCTTGAATAATACTACACAAAAATTTCAAGAAATGTTTCCACCTACATACAGTTATATCTCCAGAGAAAAGAGCATGATCATTAATTTTTCAGTAAGGAGTCCAAATAGGTGTGACTTCAAAGAATTGCAATTTTATTATTTTCTACCTTTTCTTAATAGGACTAAATGTATCCTGAAAGACATGGGCTTCATAGATTCTATTCCAGCACACTAAGCTCTCAGATATAACTGCTTAAGGATAAATACCAGTCCTCGCTTTCATGTTTTGGACAGTTATACTTTTGCCTTGCTAATCTGACTTTAAAAATAATAATAATAAATCAGAGAACTTTATTTAGGAACACGGATTTATTGAGTCACCATGGAAGTATAAATCAGTATTGTGAGGAACAATAGTGAATTGTTTGACTGTCAAAGGGGAAATGATTCTTCAGTGTTAAGAGGTGAATTGGATGAATGCAGTGTGTGTTATGCACAGGCACATGGGAAACTGTTTATCAGACTAATGGTGTCATATTGTGAGGATGCTTATTTAAAATAGTTAATAGCTGAATTTAAAATGAAATATACAAGACTTTCAGAGGCTCTGAGCTTTTCATATGACATGAATGGCATAAATGAAAAAAAAATCTACTTAACTCCTTCATACAAATGTCTATGGAACATAAGAAACACACACACACACACACACATATTCTAAACAGAAAAGAAAGAACACAGGAACAACCCTTATGGTACTTTAATAAACAGTACTTTAAAATCTATAAAACATAAAGAGGAAAGTAGAAGACAAATTATATTTTCTACCCTGAAACATAAGCATAAAGGTGATTAATCATTATTTATCAGTTATTATCTATCAACACATTTTGAGATAAATAGGTTTATGGATTAAAAACAAATCTGTTGTTTCCCAAAAGAATAATACAAAGATTAGTTTTTCTTTGGCATTATTTTATACCTTCAAAGCTTTTTTTTTTTTTAGAGTATTTAACTCACATACATCCAAAGCCAAGCATTGTTTCTGTTGCTCGCAAATATTTAAGCACCTGCCACATGCTGTGCTGATTATTGAAGATTAATAGAAACAAAAGATTTGCCCTCCTAGGACTTACCACAAATTTATCTTTGCAAAGATTAAAGAACACTTGGGGTTTTGTTTTCTAGCAAAAGGATGTGAAGGATTCTGAATGACCTATGTTTATCTTTAATATTTTTTTTTCATTCAACACCTGAAGTGAGTTAAAAAAATGATCTCTCCTCATTAGTCACTATTAATTACCTGATGAAAATTAATGAGTTTTGACATACTATTCTAGGGGAGCATATAAAAAAAATCTCCCAAGAGCATCTCATAAAACTTAAACCTCTTGTGAAGAGACAGCTCCTCTGTATTCTCGTGTGGTGCTGAAAAATTCCAAGTCTTCTCTAATCTAAACTTCTGCCTACACAATTATAAGAATTTTTTGTTGTTGTTGTGGCTTGAATGTTTCAGTGTGTTTATTGACATCATGTGCTTTGTTAAATTCCAAGACAATGAAACAAGTTCATCCTAAATATTAGAATGTTGTGATGTCTTTAAAATATTGATATCACGGTCAATAGAGATAGACTCATCTTTTGTCTCTTTTCCTGTTTATATATGTATACACAGAAGAGGAATAGAGTCTGCTATATTTTCCCCAGGTGTGTGCATTACTTAATTTTCATCTACTTCAACCCATGATTTCAGTAAGTTCCTTTAATTATGCAATTCCATTTAAATAGTTAACCAGAGAGAGTAGAGCAGGGCTTGGACTCCATCTTTGATGAGTCAGACTGCCCTGCTCCCTTGTTCTAAGACATGCTGAATAAAGCAATTGGAAGAGCATATTGCTCTTCTTTTTTCCCTTCTAACCTTAGACTGGACTATTATTTAACATCCTGCTGAATTTTAATATGTATATAAAAAATTGTGTCAGTCATGTATCTACAGATGGACGAATCTTCAAAAACTTAGCACACTTGTGTACTTGACAACCGGATCAAGGGACAAAACATTAATAGCTCTCCACAAGACTTCTTCATGTTCTTTTCCATTATTTTCCATATTGTTAGCACAGGCATTATCTGATTTCTAACAGCATAAGTTAATTTTTCCAGCCTTTGTACTACATGTAGTTGAAATCATATTGTACTTGACTTCTTTTTCTTAGCATTAGATTTCCAAGAATTATCTATATGGTGTAACCACAGTATACATACTTATTACTATGTCACATTCAAATGGAGAAGTACATATGTTTAACGCGCACATAAGTGTATTCAGTCTATGGGTGATGGGCCTTTTGTTAATTTTCAACTTTTACATTCTATGAAGTGTTGATATGAACATTCCAATATATATTTTTAATAAACAAATTTACACATTTTTTATTGAACATATACCAGGGAGTAAAATTTCTATGACTGAGCATATGTTGAGTTTTAGTCAATATGGTAAAATACTTCCTTTGAAATTCTTTTTTGTTGTATAAAAACTGGACATGTCTTCTCGCCCTTCTTTCCTGTCTTGAATGTGATGCCTTTTCTAACATCCTGCTTCTTAACTGTGTGCAATTAATTACCTGCCTGGCCACATTCGTAATTGTAGACTATCAACAGTTTTTGGTCTCCTTTTCCCACTGAATGTTTTGCTAATATCACTTTGATTTCATGTATACAAAAATAAATATATATGTGTATGTGTTTTAGTCAGTTTTTTTCACTGTTGTGACTAAAAACCCTGATAAGAACAATTAGATAGGACAAGTTTATTTGGGTACTCGTGGTTTCAGAGGTCTCAGTCCACAGATACCCAGCTCCATTCCTCTGGGATGGAGACAGAACATCATGGTAGAAGTGTGTGGTGGAGGAGAACGGCTCAAGACATCACACCAGGAACAGAGACAGAAACCCCACTTGCCAGATATAAAATGTATCCCCCAAAGGCACATGTCCCAGGTCCTCCAGCTATACCCCACCTACCTACAGTTACCAGTCAGTTGATCAGGGAATTGATTCACGGATTTGCTTAAAGATGTCATTAATCCAATCATTTCATCTCTCAGACTTCTTCCATTGTCTCACACATAAGCTTTTGGGGGACACTTCACATGTAAACCATAACAGTATGGAAGGCATTGTATATCTTAAGAACAGGAATAAGACTGGAAAATGTCTGTGTGTTGAATGTATACTTGTTTAGTTTTAAAATAATATCCATTTATTTTCCAGAATCCTTTGCACTTTTTTTTTCTTTGCTGGTAGGTAGCAACTAAGATGCAGAGGAAGTACAGCTTGCTAGGCAAACCACAAAATTGCGTGCTAGGTTGTGTCCCTACAGACTAGGAAAAACTCTGTAAATATCAGCTACTTGAGTCTCCTTGCAATTGAACTTGAAAAAAAAAATGCGCTTGAAAACCTACATTGAGGGGCAGCTGGCTAGAAGTCACCTTTCATCACGTTCCAAGAAAGGCTATATCCTGTCCGTCAGGTAAAAGCATGGCCAAGTAAATTTTAAACCATCAAACTGAAAATATAACAAGACTAATTCACATCCTTTTTAATTCTATTCCCTCCCACTGTATTTTGAGAAGCAAAAATGAATACAATTACATAATAACAGCAATTACAAATTACATAAAACTGTGCAACTTGACTTATAGCTTTATCCTAGAAAGACATAAGACACTATATGCTTACTATACATTTTTTGAGGAAGATGGGAATTAGTGAAATTCATTCTGTGCCCTCAGATAACTTAAAATTTAGCTTTAATAAATGAAAATTCTGGTGTTGATGTAGTAAGGATTGTTTGAATTAAAGAAGGGGTTTAGACAGAGGTCGGAAAATAGGTAAAAAATGAGACACTGTTTCCACATAATTTCCAAAACCCTATACCTGAAAGGGCTAAAAATGTTTGTATTTACTTAATGTGGCCATTTAAGTCAGTTGGCAATATATTTATACCAGGGTTCTGATGTCAATAACCTGGGTTCATTTCCATTAATCCTTTAACCTCTCTGATCTTGGGTTCCTCATCTATAAATTTTAATAGATTGCCTTCGGTACTAAATAGGATAATATATGGGAGAAGTTTAGCATAATTCCTAGCACATAACTACCAACAGCAGCTATAATGATAACAGTTACCATCAAAATATGGAGATGTTCAAATGAGGGACTTAAAAAAAAACAGCTGTGCTCAGCACCAAGTAAGTGCTATATGAGTGTGCAGTATAGTTTTTATTATTCATGTTGATTTTTTTTTCCATTATTATTGTTCTAATTTTTGAAGTACAGCAGCCATAGCTGGTAAGAGGAGACTGACTTAGGACATGGAGACACTCTTCTCTCCACAGGAATGAAGTCAAAGAAATAGCATTCACAACCTGAAATCTTACAGTATCTTTTCTCTCCAGAACCATGATTTTGGCAATTATACTATAGAAATGATTTTATTGTAGTTATATAACTGTTTCTACCACTGTGGTCTGGTATACTGCATTAGAAAAAGAACTCTCTAGTCAAATTATCATAGTCATGCTAAACATTTTTTTGTGTAGGTTCTACAAACCCAAAACAATGCAAAGTGTTTTATATTAAAAAGGTCAGTTCTCATCATAGGCTTCAATATTGGAATTTTCTTTATTGCTCAGATGAAAATATTGAATATAGTAGACTTTAAAACTTTTCAAATTGTTTGAGATTTATCTACATGATTGCAGATTCTGATGGCTTCTCCATAGCATATATTCCATTGGAAATATAACAATTACGTTATAGCAAGTCATGACGGCGCACACCTGTAATCCCAGCATTTTAGGATGCTGAGATAGGAAGATTGCAAGTTCAAAGCCAGCTTTAGCAAGTTAGTGAGACCATGTTTCAAAATAAAATAAAATATGTTTTAAAAAGGCTGGGGATATGGCTTAGGGGTTAAGTACACCTGGGTTCAATAGCTGCAACAAAACAAAAAAATAAAATAAAATAAAGAAGAAGAGAATTATGTTATATATTTGCCAGTTGACATTGAGTTGTTTCTAGTTTGGGCCATTTATGAATAATAGTATTCTAAAAAATTCAAATATGGGTTTTTGTATGAACATGAATTTTCATTTTTCTTCGGTATACATTTTACAGAAATAAAAGAAGCCAAAGTCAAAAGACTCCATATGATTTAACTTTAATGACATTTGGAAAAGTAAAACTAGTGAAGGAAAACAGATCAGTGGTTGCCAGGGCATGGGAGAGGCACTGACTATGAAGGGACAACCCAAAGAGACTGGGGTGATGGAGCTGTTAGGAATCTTGATTGGCTTTTGGTGGTCAAACCACATCATGTATCCACTTATTAAAACCTGTAGAACTGAACACTATTTTTTTCAATTTTACTGTATCAAAATTTTAAAATCAATGAATAAAAAATACAAACCTTTCCCAAGGACACACCAGTAGGAAATGGCAAGGCCAGCAAGCAAACTCAGAAAGATGTGTCTCTGTAGTCCTCATTCATTCCCTTGGAAATGTAGTGCTGTCAAATTTTATTGCCTTATCAAGAATTACTGTCAAATGTATATCATCAATAAAAGTTTCTTCTATTTGTATTATAATGTCCAAAAGAAAAACTTTATCTTATACATCTTCAGATAGAACTTGTATCCATAAAGACACCGTATCTCTATTTCCATTGTATAAATCCCACTTAACAGGCATCTGGAGGGCTGCTTCTTTTGAACAGGGAATTGAATAAATTAATGCTTTAGGTTTGTTAAATTGTTTTTAGAATCCAAACTTTTTTAACATTTAAAAATATTAATCAAATCTATTCTCGTATTCCCATCTGTTCTTCAAGTCAGAGTCTCTTTAAGATAGCAATTATGGTTCTAATTCTATAATCTTTTTTCTCTCCAAGAATACAGGTTGATGCATGTAGCATCTCTTCTTCTAGTCAATTAATCAATAAACATGCATAGGCAGTATAGTAGTAGTGATGGGGAGTCCCGCTAATACTAAAAAAGTTAATGGTCCTTTTCATCAAACGCTGGTTAATCAGGAAATTATTCCTCCCCATAATTGATACCTATTATCATAATTCCTCAGAGACTTACTGAAATTAGCAGGTTGAAATTCCTCTTTTATGTTGAACAGCAATTTAGAAACCTAAATGATAAAGTAAAAACATGGGATCAGAATGTAGCAATGTTTTTTATCATAAATTGTTTAGCAAATGAACATGCAGATTATTCCAAGCTCACATTGCTTACTTGGATATTTAAAACCACTTAAAAATTCAGTACTTACAAATTATCTATAAATACATTAAGCTTTCAAAGAACCTGCAATATTAATTGTTGACTGGGGATTTCATTGGGCAAACAAATTATTCAGACAGAATAATGTGTGTCCTTGCTTGTTGCATTTCCCCGGAGGCAAAACAATAAATTCCAAAACTTAAAGTCACCAAATATATTTATCTCTGCAATAAGATCCCCCACCTTTATTTTTTCTGTCCAACACTGAAGCCAAATGAACTATGCAAAAATAAAGTGCTTTTAAAATACATTGTCTATCCTACTTAGGACAAGTCTATCCTAAGTAGAAATTGAACATTATGGCACAAGGATATTATAGGGATCTTTTTTCAATGATTTATGTTTGGAAGCCAAAATATTTGATCATATATATTACAGAGTGGAAAAATAAACGTTTTTATATTTTGAAGGTGTATTGTGGAAAATATCACAGGTTTATTACACTCAAATCTGTAATTCATCCTTTCTAGAGAGATTAGTTGAGCACACAACTGTATACAGGGTACATTCAAGAGGATCAAGCTTCACTGAAGCAATACAGGAAGTAAGATGTCAGAAAAGACAGAGAACTTCAGCAGGTTGTCTCCGAATGTCTGTGACTCCGCTTGCTAATGTCCAATCCAAGACTAGAACCCACATTGTTAGCATTTTTTCAGCAATTTCCACTGTACCTTGAGGCCTTAAAGTTGTCAAACTACTTCATTCAATAAATGGAAGATTTTACTACACTTAATATTATTTTCCCATATTCATTAACCACTGCATTTTTCAATGGGTTTGAACAAACAATAAGTGTTGGCCAGCCTTGACCAGACTAAAGGGACTTTATTGAAAGAATGATACATTGAGATTACAAAGAAACAATAATTACACATAATATGGGTAAAGTTACTAGCATGCAGTTTAGCAGTTTAGGTAGCATTGTGTTGAGCAAAGTGATGAGTGCTTTGAATCAATTAGTCCTGTCTTCCAATCCAAAGTAATGTATTTTAGCTTGGGGAAAGTTACTTAACACATATGCACTGCTATTCCTTCATCTGTAAAGTGGGATTAAAATAATATAAGGAGTCCATTAAATGTTAGCTGTTTTTATATATTATCCACGATAATGACTACCTTATATGCAATTTACACATCCATCTGTGAGGTAGATTCTATTATTATCCCTCTCCTCATTGTTATTGTTGTTAAATCTGGGACTCACTAGGATGCTCAAGATTATGTTGCTGTAAAGAAGGGGAAATAAGATTGGAATCTATGCACCCTGAGGCTGCAGCCTATGCTATCAGGTCTGATATGTAGTACCCTGCAGGGCAGGTACTGAAATGAGATAATAGATAATAACACCTAGTAACTCCTGGCTTGGAGTAGACATCCTGTCAATTGCATAATATAATTAACAATGAGGGTAATAATCTGCATGCATGATGTAAAAGGAAGTATAAAATTGGTTTGAGGAAGAATCATTATGCTCTAAATCTGGCCTTCAATGCTTGGGGCTGCATGGATCCCCTCCACACTTTTTTTAAATCTATGTTAGTTGTGATTTTCTCCTCACCCACAGGGGACATTTGGCAATGGCCAGAGATATTCTGATTGTCATGACTAGAGAGATGCTATTAACCTCTAATGTGCAGAGGCCAGGAATACTGCAAATTATTCTACAATGCACATCAGAGTCATTACCCCTTGTGGCAAAAGTTGTATAGCCCAAAATATTAGTAGTGTTGCTTTTGAGAAACTCTAGTCTGTATCATGCCACAGTTTTAATCCATCATGCTGAGTTAAAAGTAGGTCCAGTTTAAAGAAAATCCCACCAATACTTACAGGTATCACAATTATCTCAAAATTTTATTGACACTTAATTCTATCAGGGATTCTCATTTTCAAGAGATGAGTTCACCCCAGAAATGTAAATTTTCAACAGTTCTTACCCACAGCTAATTCTGATGCGGTGGTGATGAGATCATCTTATATACATGTTCTAGCTAGAAAATCTCCAGCTATAACTCTGCTTTAGTTGATAACTGTGGGTTGGGGAGCTAGAGGTTCAAGAAGCCAGCTTAATAATAGCTAGCGCCTTAAACACTTACCAGGCTTATGTTTTGCGACTCTTCTTGTTCTTCTCAGCCAGCTTCCGCATTAGACTAGCACCCTGTGGTCGAGGAGCAGAGATATATTATAGTCAAGGAAGTGTGAGATATGGTCTGACAAGGAGGTGCTAATAACTCTGCTGAAACAGAATTATTCCCTTCTCCCTGTGCCCAAAGGGGAGGGGAGGGAGTGGAAACAGGTGTTAAAAGAATTCAGTGTGAAGACAAAGTCTGTAGTAAAGCCAAGACAATATGTGCTTGGGAAAGAAAGGACAGCAACTGGCACAGTGAAAGGAATATAGAGTTACAATTTTATAGAGTCTAAGAGTAAGAATTTTCAAGTGGCAAGTTTGGAGAAGGATCACAGCTCCATGAATATGAGTAATTTCAACATGTGACTTACACTCTAGGGTGGTAGTCTTCTACTTGGTTGTAAGTTAGAACTGCTTGGTAGTTTTATAATAGGAATATCTGAGCCCTGCAATAGCTAATTAGACCAAAGTGCTGGGATGAGTGTGCAGAGTATCCTTGTTTTTGAAATGTGCTGGTGGTAATTCTAATGTATAGTCAGTATTGAGAAACACTACCTTAAATATTAATTCTCTTCTTATAGGCACATAACCAAACAATCAGACAGTATGGGTAAGAGTTTCAGCAAGAGATCTGAGCCTTAGTAAGCTTGCTCAAAATGTTAATTATTGTAGTTACTACTATGATTACCATTATGATCACAGACCTTGTTATTGCTATCTTAGTTCTGTCTCTTGTCTTATGACCTTGAGTACCTTCCTCATGTCCATTTCCTCATCTGTAAAATTGAAATAGTAAGAGTTATGACTCAAAGTTTCTGTAATAGACAATAGGGTGATATGTTATTTATTTATTTACTCATTTTTTTTACTACAAATGAGCTCAGAATAATTTCTTTGCTTTTCCCTAGAAATTTCTCCATTTGTTTTCATTAAAAGGGAAATTGAAAGTATCCCTAAGGAGGATGACATTCTAATGTTCCAACAACCAAATAATCTTTTTAAAGCATTATAAAATATTTTATAAAATAAACTTATTATTAATATTGGTATTATTTTCTCTACAAAGAATTGTGTTTGTTTTTATCCCATTTAATCTTCCAATCAACCTTAGATTGTTTCCATTTTATAGGTGTAGATAATTCCTATCAGAGGCAGAACAGAGATTTGAACAGAGAAATTCATGTTGACTCATTTCTCATCACCACTATCATTGTACTGCAAAGATTGATGACGTTATAGATAGTTTTGAATGGGAGTCAGGCACTAAGTTTTTTCTCTCTTTGGATAGCTTCATCAGGGGGGCATGTGATCCCCCATTGCTGGGATGAAGGTTTGGAGAATGTTGATGGAAGCATCCCTTCTCTGGTTTTGTGTATGGTTATCACAAAATGTCTAGAAACAATGCACTGAGTGAACAAAAATCTGAAATTGGAACCAAAATACTTAAAGAAATCCCCAAAGGTCATGTGCAGGTGCACTGCACTTGTCAATCTTATTTTGCTGACTGGGTTAGAGAGAAAAAAAGTATAATTGATGGAGTACACCACCCCTACTCCACCAATGATAGAATTTAACTCTCTTTCTTCTTCTCAAACATGGCATCTCTGGTTTTCACATGCCATCCTCATTATCATGACGCTTGGTTAATAGATTACATCAGGAATCTCTGGTTCAATGAAATTTGGGATCTTGCCGTCTTCTTCAAGAGCAGCCATTGATCTGGCAATTTTGTAGCCTAGTATGGCTGTTCTTACCTATACCTTGAGTAAGTCTCTGCTCTTCTATGCTCAACCTTGCCCTTAACTTTAAAATGTTGTATATGACAGCAGGACCATATGCTATGAATTGTAAACACTTCTAATATGAACTCAACCTTCACTTGATTAAGGTGGGAGAGGGTATGCTTATAGCTCTTTCAAAAGGAAATCCAAGTCTCAATGTCAAGTATTCAAATGATGGTCACCCAGAGCCTCCAAGATTGAGAGAATTGGAAAATAGATATTACACTTTGACACTTTCATATTTCTGAAGCCTAGAATATTACAATCCATATATGTAATACATCTTTCATCAAAAAGTTCCTCGATCCTTGAAATTACTCTTGGAGAAAGGACAGGACCATAATCTTCATTGTGCAGATAAAGGAAATTGAGGTTCTAAGAGGGTAAGTGATTGGTTGAGGTTATTGAACTTAATTAGAAGCAAAGGGTCCATGAAATATAACAGTGTTTACTCCATGCATGAAAACCTCATTTTTTTTTAAAAAAGTGATGTAGCAATGCTTTTTTAGTCACATGCCAAATATTATAATGTTACTCTGATTAAATGGGATGTACTGGTAACCTGCCCACCCCATTTATGGGGAAAATTCAGGAGGTTGCTTTGTTGTATGCACATCGATTTCCATCTATTCCTGCTTTTTTTTTTCATAGAGAAGGCTGGCATATTAGCCCAAATAAATAATAGCTTGGAACCCAGAGGTGAAGAAAAGACATTAAGCTATGATTCCTGCTGTTTTGAAGTTTTTCTGTCGGGTTTCATGTTTTACCTGCCCTCCATTGGCACTCAGACTCGGCATCTTTAATCTTTCATCTTTTGTAAATGTTAGAATGTAACAGCAATTTTAAACTGTCATAAGAAGCTTTTTAAAATTGTCTACCCAAACTGACTCTTGCAACCCTCACACTCGACTGGAGGAACAGTTATGCCCTTGATGGTGCCGATTTGCAAGGATGATAAATGGGCCCATTTGCTAAACCAATTGACTCACAAAATTAAAGTGGGGAGTGGGAAAAAATACCAAGTAAATTCAGGAGGCAATTGCATCTTACTCTTTGAACTTGGCAGACATTTTCAAGAGGTTTCCACACTGTATGATAAAGATTATTTACTTTGTGTGTGTTTTATAGTCCTCGTCCCAGAATCTCCGTGAGTTTTCTAAGTACTTTGAATGTGTTATCTCTTTTTACTAATGGCAATAATCTGAGGCTTTTTGTGTTGGTAATGGTTAATCAGGATTGTCAACTTGATTGGATTGAAAAATGCCTATGGAACTACTGGATTTATCCAGAAAAGCATTTCCAGAGACAGTTAGCATATGGGACAGCAAACTGGTGAGGGAGACCTGTGCTGAACTTGGGCAACACTGGCCATATCCCTCCCACCAAGGTTTGATTTTAGATTTTGTTGATCGTATAGTTCATCAAATGATGAGGACAATGATAATTATGAAGACTATTCTCAAAATGATGGTGTGTCTACTACCATTACATTACACTAAGCCCCAACATATTAAAGACATATATTGTTTGAGAATTCAAAACTTATTATGACAATAAGTGTCTGTTTGTGTCTTTGCTAAACAAGCAAATGTCCAATTTTTTCCCTAGAGCATTATAGTTATATTTCGATAGTAGTTGGATGCATTTTGACAAAATCATATCTGCATGGAATTTTATTTCAATCCCTGCTTCCTATTTTCCTTCCCCTCTCCCTCCCTGTATTGTCTTTCTTTTACTCTATTGATCTTCTTTCTCTCATTTATTCATTTATTTTTGTATGAGACTTTCTACATATACATAAAGGTGAAATTTCCTCTGGTATATTCCTATATGCATATTATGTGATTTTGTTAAACTCATTCCGTATTTCCTCTTTCCTATCTCTCCTCCTTTCTCACCCTTCATCCTCTTCTACTCCACTAATCTTTCCTATGTATTTTTGTTAGCTGACCCCTTCACCCATTGCCTTCTTTTTCTTATTTTGCTCTTTCTTCCGCAAGAGAGAAAATATTTGACCCTTGATTTTTAGAGTCTGGCTTATTTACTTAGCATGATGTTCTCCAGTTCCATCCATCCACCAGCAAATGTCATAATGTCATTCTTCTTTATAGCTGAGTAAAATTCTGTTATGTATGTATACCAGTTTTTTGATTCATTTGTCTATTGATGGGTATTTGGGATGATTCCGTAATTTGGTTTTTGTTAATGGTACTGCTATAGTCAATGAAATGGTTTTACCTTTTGAGTGTGCAGATTTTAGTTCTTTTGGGTAAATAAAAAGGAATGGGATAGCTGGGTCATGTGGTGGTTCCATTCCTAATGTTTTGAGGAATCTCCATACTGCTTTCCAGAGTGGATGTACTAATTTGCAGTTCCACCAATAATGTATGCATATACCTTTTCCGCTATATCCTCATCACATTTATTATTATTTGTGTTATTGAATCATTTCCATTCTGAATGAAGAGAGAGGACATCTTAGTGTACTTTAGATTTGCATTGCAATGCCCTAATTGCTAAAAATGTTGAAACATTTTTTTAAATATTTGTTGGGCATTTGTTATTCTTTTCAGAAGTGTCTGATTAGTTCTTTTGGTCATTTTTTTGATAGTGTTATTGGTTTTATTTGCTTTGTTTTTGGTGTTGAGTTTTTTTTGAATTGTTTATGTATTTTGGATATTAATTCTCTATTAGAGGAGCAACTAGAAAAGGTATTTTTCCCATTTTGTAGACTCCCTCTTTATGCAATTAATCATTTTCTTTGATGTGCACAGTGTTTTAATTTGATGGCATCCCACTTATAGATTCTTGGTTTATCTCCTGAGTTTTAGGGATCCTGTTGAAGAAGTCGGTGCTTTCTGACAGTTGCAAAATATCTTCTCTAATTCCTAAGTCTGAACCACTTTGACTTGACTTTTGTACTGATCAAGAGGTAGAGACCTAGCTTCATTTTCTATATAAGGATATCTAGTTTTCCAGCACCATTTGATAAAATACTACCTTTTTGCCAACATGTATTTTTGGCATCTTTGTCAAGTATCAGATGGCTGTAGGTATATGGGTTGTCTCTCTCTCTTTTATTCCATTTGTCTTCATGTCAATTTTTATGCCAATGTCATGCTGTTTTCGTTACTACTGCTATGCAGAATAATTTGAGATTGTATATTGTGATGCCTCTTGGATTACTATTTTTGTTCAGAATTGCTTTGGCTATTCTGGGTCTTTTATTCTTCCAAGTGAATTTTAGAACTTTTTTTTCTGGTTCTGTAAAGAATGTCATTGGTATTTTGATGGGGATTATATTAAATCTGTATATTGCTTTTGGTTATATGACCATTTTGCAATATTAATGCTGCCCATCCAAGAACACGGTAGGTCTCTCCAGTTTCTAAGTTCTTTTTCAATTTCTTTCTTCAGTGCTTTATAATTTTCACTACAAAGACTATTCACCTCCTTGGTTAGATTAATTCCCAATTTTTTAATGTTATTATGAGGGGGACAGTTTTCCTGATTTCTTTGTTAGCAAAATTGCTCTTAAAAGCCATTTCTCTCAAGCAGGTGCATGGATTGCCATTTCCTTTTCCTGAGTACATGAGGCTCCTGCTCCTGAACTCTTCCCATGTGGACTCTCACCGGCAACTCCCAGAGAGTTTACACACTCTCAGTCTCAGACTGGTTCCTCTTTTTCTAGGACTCCAGCTTCTTAGAATGAGCAACTACCAATTCCTCTGGCTCTCTAGCACACAGTTGCCCACTGTGGGACATTCAAATATCTGATGATCTCGGAAGACAATCTAATTAATACCCATTTATAATCATAAATATAATATGTTGTTAGTTTTGTTCCTCTGGAGAACTTTAATACAGTATTATTGTCCCAATTGTCTGCTGAAGGTGACAATGGCAATAGTTGTTAAATCACTGTGTGTAGTTTCTTCCCAGCTTTATCCTTTCTAACACAGACTGATCCTCAGTGAAAATCAGCAGCTTCTATGGTTCATGCTGTTAATATTTTCCACATAGTTCATTTTTTCATCTACTTTAAACATTCTCTTTCTTCCCCCCTTCCTGAGATATGCATTGGAGGTGTGATACCAGATTTCAAAAAACAGGAAGTAATTGAAGATTAGCCCTTACAGCCTCTCTTTTGTCTCTTTACTATAAAATATCCACTGAATGTTCTTTGTTTGACAGTTACTATACTGAGTCATGTTAAAAACTATCTAGATATAATTTTAATTCCCCTATAAGTGCATATATATATATATATATATATATATATATATATATATATGAAAATTTAAGATTTTTTAAGAAATTATTTGTTTAACCCCTGAAATTTATGGATGAAAGTTCTGTGATAGGCTCATTGCTCACACCAGATCATTAAGATTCATGCATGTTTCCATCCTTGTGGAGAGTTAGAATTATATTTTGCAATGTTGGAGAGTGGGGGAGATTGAGATGGTCATTGCTAAATATATTGTATTATAACATTCTGTTTCTTAAAAGGTAACGCAAAAACGTAAGAAGGACATTTCAAATCAATCAAACAGCAAGGAGATGGGGAAAAAAGATGCAGAAATATCCATCCATAGACACAGAAGGCCTTGGAGAAGTGGAATACCTTCTGATCAAAGTATTGAAGTTCAGGTGATGTGGTTCTCAAAGTGTGTCTGCTGGCCCAGTAGTGTCAGCATTAACTCTGAATTCAGTGGAAAAAACAAATCTGACATTCTACCCCAAATCTATTGATTCAGAAAGTTCTGGAAGTAGAGATCTGTGATTTTCACTGTAACCTCCTGTGATAATCAATGTTATGGGATGACTTGACCAGATCAGGGATACCTGGATTTTTGGCTGAACATTATTTCTGATTGTATCTGTTAGGGAGTGTCTAGGTGACATTATAATTATGACCAGTTAATTCTGAAATCAAATACTCTCCCCAATACAGGTGTTCATTATACAATGCACTGAAGTGCAGAAGAGAAGATAGATAGATAGATAGATAGATAGATAAAGGAAAGAGCAATTCATCCCTTTTCCTGACTATATTTGTTCTCCTGTCCTTGGATAAAGGAGTATGCATATGCATTGGACCTTCTAGTCCTTTGGCCTTTGGACTCAAACTGAATTCCACCACTGGCCTTTCTGAAACTCCAGCTTTCAGATGGCAGAATGTGGGATTTCTCAGTCTCCATAATCATTTGAGTCAATTCCTTATACTCTCTTTCTGAGGAGAGCTCAGACTTAGCACATTCTCTACAGTTGATGTTGAAATGACTATAAATTGTGTGATTTCTCAGTTTCCTCATCTACGAAATAATACCATCTGGTTTGACTCTTGTTAGAATTAAAGCCAATACCTAAATCAGAATTCCTTTGTTCAGTTCTCTCTAAATGAGGATTCTATAGGTGCTATGTTAATTAATTTATTTCTATATATCATAATATATAATATTATGTATGGAACATAATATTATATAACAAAATTATAATTGTTTAATTCGTTGTCTGTCTGTTATAATTATTTATTTATTGTTTTTCATTATTTCTGTTTGTTGGATGATTTTCATGATGCAGTTTAAGAGTGCAAAAAGGGGGGATAGTAGAGGATAGGAAAGGCAGCAGAATACAACAGACACTAGTATGGCAACATGTAAATCAATGGATGTGTAACTGATGTGATTCTGCAATCTGTATACGGGGTAAAAATGGGAGTTCATAACCCACTTGAATCAAAGTGTGAAATATGATATATCAAGAACTATGTAATGTTTTGAACAACCAACAATAAAAAATTTTTTTAAAAGAGTGCAAAAAGTCTATTGGTTTATTTTTTGAAGGTAATTCCAGAGCACTTTTGAATGATATCAGAATCAAAGTCAGCACCACATTTTTATACTTTTCTTCTTCCTTATTATTAGTGCTGAAATGTTTTAATTGTTTTCAAATAGGAAAATATCCACAGAATTCTAACATCCCAAGTACTTGAGAAATTCAAGGGATACATTAATTGCTAATAACACAGTGATTCCCAGGCTTTATTTGACATTATTAGGTCATTGGTATCAGAAGTTGCCAATGCCCAAATCTCACACAGAGAGAATCTAACATATTCTGCATGGGGTAAGACCCCAGTCCTGCTTCACTTAACTTTCCCTAGATAATTCCAAACTATACTCAGTGTTGTATGACATGGATCTAAACACTGACTCCAGTAGCTAATAAAGTACTAAGCAATGGAGTTCATCAGTGAAATACTGTCTTGAGATAAATACCTCAAAGCGAAAGTTAAGATTCTGCTTAAGAATAGGTGACATCAGCCAAGTGGAAAATAAAGAAGAGACCATTCACTCATTAAATATATTTTGAATTTAAAACAATGGCCACCTCTTGTTATAATTCATACCTTTTTATTTGAAACATTCAGGAGTATATGAGTTTGTTGGGAAGAACCCAACTACTCTGCATAATTACAAAGCCCTAATTTAAAAAAAAAGTCTCCAAAAGAAGTTGTTATATGATAAGCAGAAGAAGCTTAATCAGGTTTTCTTTATTTAGTTGTCAGTGAGAGTTCCTAGAGAGGGCGACCTTGAATCAGGACAGGTGGGGTCCTCTATATGCATTATGGGAAAAGAGTTTCAGTTCATTCCATTCAGAAACCCAGACTTATTTATTTAGGAAAGCAGATACACCTTCAAGGGAGAATGCTGGGGCTGGAGGTGTAGCTCAGAGGTAGAACCCTACTTAATATTCATGAGGCCCTGAATTTGATCTCAGCACTGCAGAAAAAGAAGGGAAGAGGAAAATGTAGGCTATCTCAAGAAATAGGTGTCTTTTGGGGTAAAGTAAGAAATACACACATGCAAAGGATAATCTCTGTCATCTCCAGAGAGAGAGACAGTAGACCCTTGGTATGGGTTATTAGTATTTATAAAGAAGGTAGGGGCTAGAATAGTGGAGGAGTCAGGGTGGAGTTACACAAATTGCACAAGTTTTTCTAGCCCCTGTGCATTATCCTTATATGAATTTTTGTAGGTGTCAGGAATGAGTTATACCATTAATATAGATCAAACGTGTTTGGGTCTTTCCACAATGTCAGAATTTATGGAATCACAATAAATTCACAGGCCACCTCACTTTCAGTTATTGCAATTCCTTGAATAGTTGTGGGTCACCTGATAGTCAAGATAGGCAATCACAGCTTCTTTTATTCCAATCTTAAAAACTAACATCTGTAGCTGTTAAGTCACACATCACCCTTTACACTATTGTATGTATAGAATACGAAAGGCTAAGGGTTAAGGTAGCCATGGGAGTTCAGAAGGCTAACTGAGAGCAAAGGCAGAGAGCAGATAACAAAGCATGTGTTCTAGTTCAGGGTCTGGATCCAAGGCAGTTTCAGTTTCAGAGCATCAGCTTGGAGTGTTAGCTTTGAGTGGGACATGTGTGGTCCTCAAGGACAGGATAAACCACACTACATTGAAGCCTGAGAATAGAGATTTGGAGGTCTATTGCTATGGCATTTTTCCTGGGCAAGGCTTGTAAAGAGTGACCAGTTAACAGTGTGCCAGGGTGTTCAGTCTTGGGTATTCCTTCTTTTACAGGTTTTGAACAAGAGGTTTGCTGCATTTGATGGTCTTATGTGTTTGTTAAGTTCATGGGCCTGGTTTTTGATATTAATTTAATACACACATACATCTATGTGCTTCTGATTTAATTTGATATGTTCACATATGTGGTCACTTTTATTAGCACCATTATTTTATTTATCAGTTTGTGCCTTATGTTTTTGCTGGGTAGATGGTGGTTGTTTACTTGTACATATTAAAAAAAATAATCATTTTACTTCAGGACTTATGTTCTAAATGGAGTAACTCATGTGTTATGGTTTAGATATGAGGTGTCCTCCAAAATTTCATGTACAAGAAAATTTAGAGGAGAAATGATTAGGTTATGAGAGTCTTAATCAATGCATTAATCCATTTGAATGGATTGTCTGGGCGATAACTGTAGGTAGGTTAGAAGTTACTAGAGGATGTAAGACACTGGGGGACGGGGCGTGCCTTTGGGGCATATACTTTGTCTAAACTGAGCCCAGTGCTCTCTCTCTGCTTCTCATTTGCTATGTCCTGAGCTACTTTCCACCATGTTGTTCTGCCTCACCTCATATCCAGAGCAATGGAGTCAGCTAAATGTGGACTGAGAGCTCTGAAACCCTAAACCCCAAGTAAACTTTTCCTAATCTACAATTGTTCTTTTAAAATCTTTGGATCACAGCAGGGGGAAAAAATGTGTAAAACATAATGGCAACTACCACTTTATAAAATGGAATAACACAGGGTTAGGCACAGCCTGGAAAACTACTGTTCTATTCATCATGGAGTAACTCAGAACAGGGCATAAAGAAAAATGAAATTATGACATTTGCAGGTAAATGGATAGAACTGGAGACTATCATGCAAAGTGAAACAAGCCAATCATGATGGCTGCCAATCTAACCAGGGTTTTAAAAAGGGGAGTACCAGGGCTGTTTTGCAAGTATCACTATCAAAAGAGCTAATGATGTTTAACTTCTATCCTTAAAAGAGATATTGTTCTAGTTTCCAAGTCTAGAGTTTCTTTACTCTTGTCAAAATTAAGCTGAAGTACGGAAAACTCAGTTTAGTGAAGAATGTTCTTCTTGCTTCCCTGTGATTAGGGAGGGGAAGAAGGAGAAGAGGAAAGAAGAAAACAACAACAACAAATGACAGTTTTAAAGTTAATTGCCAGTGGTGAAGAAGCAGCAAATTTTATATTCAAATTATGAAACAGACCCTGTTAAAATATTAGCATTGCTCTGTGCGGACAAATGTCTGATTTTAGTTAATCATTTAGTGAATAATTTGCTGTTAGCCATACACATGACTTTAGCCCTCTATCCTTCTTTTTTCTTTTTCTTTTTTTTAATCTTTATTTCCCTCAAATCTTAAGATTCTGGACAATGTGTCACTGGAACATAGTTTAGTACATGTAGTGACTTATTTTGCAAAATTATTAATACTTCACTAAAGATTAATAGAAAGACATTAGGAACGGTGTTATATCAGATATTCATTCGTTCTGCTTTACTATTACTTTCTTAGAAGTTCGGATAACGCTCAAGACACCAGGCATGTTCAATTACTTCCTGTATCATGAAAAAAAACCCCATAAATTTTTAAAAGACCAGAAAAGTAAGTTCTGAAAATATGACTAGAGGGAGCATTTCTGAGCAATGCTTTCAGCTATTTTGGGATACACATAATTTGGAAAATTAGTAGATGGGAGGGGAGAGTAGATTTAGATAAAAAGAGGATGCTGTTATTTTAAGAGGTGATAGAAAAATATTCTTTTTTTCATTAATTTGTTCAAGCACCCTTTTTTGATACACACTAAAATAAGTGATCTTTAAAAGTTTACCAAAGCCAGGATTTTGAAGTTAGCCACAGGACACATTCTTTTCATAATATTTCCTGAGTACTCATTACATATTGGACTTGAGAATGTAGAAAGTATCAAATCCACACATCATGTGTTAGAAACTTCTATAAGGTAGATCCTGAATGACCTGCAATTCAAAAAGGGCCATAGAACAATAGAACACACAGTTTTGAAATTTGACATTTTTCCAAACAATTAAGGAAGGACTAGATGTGTCAAAATAACTACAGAAAAGTATTGATTAGTTCTGCCACAAAGTATTCCTAGGAAAGATATCTTAAGTAATTCAGTTATTGCAGGAATAGTTCATTTACTTTGCACCCATTCCAGTATCTTTACGTTGTTTTGTCTATACAGCATATATTTTTATCTCAGCATTTAGAAGATTAAGTGATGAAAAGTAAGATGAGTCTATATCTAGACTGATTTTGCCTGTTGGAAGAATTTTAACACTAAATGTTCAATCTTAATTCACTGAACAAATATTTAATTATAATAATAGTTAACATTTAATACATAGCTAGTAAGTGTCATCCAATTTACATGGTATATTAGCTTTCTATTTCTGTGTAAAATATTACCATATATTTAGCGGCTTAAAAGACACCCATGAATCAATCAGTTCAGAGTTCTACAGGTTACAAGTCCAGACAAGCCTAGCTGGATTCTCAGCTCTAAATTCTCACAAGTCAAGGTGGCAGATAGACATGAGTGAATGGAATGTGAGATTTGGGTCATGGTTCTGTGTATTGGACATGCTGTGCCAACCCCAACATGTTTTCTTTTGAAAGGCAATTTGCCTGGGGCAACTCTGGCCCTGATTGACTTAAAATAACAGAACATTCCTCAGCAAACAACCTGTTATCTTCAGGAGAAATTCAGACCCAAAAGGCTGTAAAGGGGGTAATTTTGTGATCTTTACATAGATCAAATTCTAGGACTCAGGGAGGTAAGATAATTAGAATCAAATTCCCCCACTCAAAAACTATAAGAAGTAAAAACTATAAGAACTATAAGTTAATCCATGGGTAGTGGGACTTGAAAGCTTTTCTCTGCTCACAGGGAAATTCTGAATTTCTTCTCATAGAACCTCCTTCATCTTGAAGGTCAACTGTAGGGCTTTAAGTCTTTCTCATGCTTTAAGTCTCTCTAACCTCTGCCACCAGAAAAACTCATACCTTTAAAGAGCTTATATGAATCAATTAGTCAACCCCAAGCCTCTTAATTTTTCTACTTTAAAATCAACCTAATTACACCTGCAAAATCTATTTGCCATGAAAGGTAACATAATCAAAGGAATAATAGCAGAGGACCAAGGCCATAAGAGCTATATGTTCTACTGATTTTTATACACATTTTAACTTTAATTTTCATTAGCACTCTACTACATTAGGGATTACTATTTCTGATTTTAGAAAATCTGGTGTCCAAGGTCAAACACATATTAAGTACTGTAATGATAGCATGAATTCGAGTCTTTCCAGTTTTGAGTTGTGGCTTTCCCCACAATTCTACCATTACAGAAATTTTCTGAGCATCTGTTCTGTGTTATAATCCAGAGATAAAGAGATGAGTATCATTTATCCTTGTATCTCAGGAGCAAAAATGTTAGTAGCTTCTTTTCACCCATTTCATTCTAATCACCTAACTTTGTAACACTTTATATGGGCTTTATTAAGGGCTATCCATGTGTTAAGGTTGTCCCCAAGGTTAAACCACTTGCACCTGGAAAAGTTCAAATTCCATCCAGCCACTTGGACTATAGATTTCGCACTTTACACCATGACATATATTGTCCCTGAATAATTCATATTTAAATTCCATATTCAAGTGTCAGATCAGAGAATGTAAATAGATGTTCCACATCCCATGCTATGTTATGTTTTATGCTATAAAAATCCACTCTTATGTTACCTTTCAGTGCTAAACTTCTTTCTTCTCAATGTTGACAGAGGATTTCTTGAAATATCTGGAGCTCTGGCAGTGTTGAGCTTATGGATTTTTCATAGCAACAATTTACTTTAACTGAGGAGGAATCCCTCTACCTTCCCTTACCTAGAAATCTTCTCTAAGGTGCCATACCCTCACCACTTCTTATTGTCTTCATATATTAAAACAGATAATACTGACCATTAAATACTCCATAAACAATATCATTTTTTTTTCAGAACTAATCAGAAGTGGGATATTGGAAGATAAACTAGGAATTGAGGACAGCATTAAGTCCTCTTGCTTTGGCTTTGTATCTTGCCTGAACATCCTAGGCATTTACATTGATTGGCAACCATTGTTTCACCTAGATTCTATTCTCTAGTTTAATTGAGGAATATGTATCAGTTCCAACTAAAAGAATATAGGTATCAGCTCTAAAATTGGAGGATTTAAATAGGACAAAAGAAAATTTTTCTTACTATCATATCTAACCACTAGGAGGAGGAAATGTGCTTTCCAAATGTCATTAGGTCTTACCCTAATTTTAAACATAACTTCACATTTTTAATGTTAAATTTGAATCCATGAGTGCTTACCTCATCTGAGTCTATGGTGATATTTATCATTTGTCTCTGTAATGATTTGTGGATTTGTATGAATTAGTCAGATCTCCCGAGTATTTGCCTTTATTTCTAACACTTACATTTTATAATCTTTGCTTTGCTTTCTAGAAAGCATTTTGCTCATGAAATTTGAGCCATATTCAGGGAAAACAGAACTAGTAACCCAGTGGAAAATCAGTAGGCATTATGCCTGAGGAGCCCACGCATTTGTGTTAGATAAATGTCTCCCTACCTGGTTTTTGTTCAGTTCGTCCGCCCATATAAAACCTCACAGCAGCCACATCTGTATTCAGCCACAACTCTTTGTGAAAGGGACAGCTTGAGAACCTATTAAAAATACATTGTTACTATGAGTATTTTGTTCCTCTTTTCTATGTAATAAGCTGAAAACTACAGTAGGTGAGCATTCTATGGGGAAGACTGCTGTTCCCTTTATTGACTTTATGGCCACACAAACTAATAGAAATGCATTTTATATCACACAGGTGAACTCAATCACACTGAACCCAACAGGATGGAATATTTTCCCTACATTTAAGTTGTAAATGGTAGATTGGTTTACAATAAATATCTACGACAATAAAATGTCACTTCTTTACAAAGCTTTTTTATAAAAAAATACCCCTGTTATAAATAATATTTTAAATTTCTGACTATGAAGCTTATGTTCATTATAGGAATTTTCAAAGTTCATAAGATGTATGTGAAAAAAGAAATAATACCCACAATTTTACAACCAAAGATGATTGTCAGTATGTAGAAAATGTAATATTTTCATGGCAAGTTTGGAGAAGCAAAGATATTTTGCTTATTATTATTTTTCTATAAAAATTCATTATTCATAAACATGAAATTTAATGGAAAACTATATATGTATTCGGTATTTATATTTTGAGACATTTAAAGTTTTTTTTTTCTTTTCATCTTAAAAAGACTCTGTTCTCTCTGTATCTGTCTCTGTCTCTCTTCTTTCTTTTCCTTTCCATTTCCATCTTTTACTTGCTCCTTTAAGAAAACATTTACTGTGGTTTACATTATTAGCCCAGAAAACTCTTAGTGCAATAATTTATTTACTACTTTTCTTTATATGAAATCCTGCATAGTTACTAATCACAGATTGTAATTGTTACTGATGTGAACAATGTTCCAAAATGGAAAATTTTGGTCTAGAAAGATTTACAGCTGTGCTGTTTCATTACAAGTTAAGTAATACCTCTAGCAAGCAATGTAAAATTCAGTTTCCTACTATGACATCATGAGAATCTTCCTAGTCCAGCACAGAGATTGCTAATAGTCCAGTAAGAAAGAAGTGGCAGAATTATACCTGTACCTTTCCAGGATGAATTTTCCTTGGATTTTAGCCCCCTGGGTCCTGATTATGAAAGCCACATAGAAACCTGATTCAGTTCCAGGACTGAATCCAGTTGTTTTGGTACACTCCCTGCTTATCTTTGCTACTTGTTTAAACTCCTAGCTAGAATATGCTACACTGTGACATGGCTGAATGATGCAGGGAATGGTGCCTTATAATAATTATGAGAAGGATATGCAAGTTGAATCATATGTCAAATAATTATCCCAAAGACAAGTAGTAACTTGAGAATGACTTCAAAACAAAAATTCTTTCTGAATTAGATTTCTATGTATACTTTCATATATTTAATACTCTTGGGACTTTAACACTTATTTATATATTCACATACATGAAATTTTTGCATGATAATACAGTCTATATCAAAATATTCTGAAAATATATTAGAATAGGTTTTGCTAAATTTACAACTATAATATCTATATCTATAATCTGAAACATTTTTAGAGTAAAAAGAACCATGCTTGTTAATAGCACCAGGAAAACAGACATAAAACAGAACTATGCTAGGAGATCTTAGTAGATGCTCCTAATTTCTTACCTAAAAATCCATAGCATGGTTTTGCTTTCCATAGTTTCTATTTTTCAATGTAAGAAAACAAGCATTTGAAGTCATAAAGTCATCTAATTATTTATTTCAAAAACACAGCTAGTATTTTTTTTTCCTGAAAAGGATTATTTTTAAGAAGATGATTTTCAATGATTTTACATTGATTCCAGCAGCAATTATCTTTATCATTACCTGTGTTAGTTCATTATATTTATCACTGTGACCCAAATACTTGACAAAAACAGCTGAGAAGAGCAATATTTATTTCGTCTCAGAGTTTTGATCCATGGTCAGCCTGTTCTGTGGCTGTAGGCCTCAGGTGAGACAGAATATCATGGTAGAAAGGTATGGTAGAGGAAAGCCCCTCAGCTAATGGCAGCCAGGAAGGAGAGAGAGAGAGAGAGAGAGAGAGAGAGAGAGAGAGAGAAGGTGGGGATGGGGTGAGCAGGAGAGATAAATCCTTCTAGGTCATGTCCCCAGTGACCCATGTCCTCTGCTAGGAATATCCCCCACAGTTTCAAGTGTTGAAGACTTTGTCCCCAATGCCTCAATGTGCACATGTGGGGCTTTGGGAAGTGATTAGATTATGAAGGTTCTGGAGCTAAGGATATAGCTCAGTTGGTTCGCATGCCCAAGGCCGTGGGTTCAATCCCCAGCACCACACACACACACACACACACACAAAAAAAAAAGATTATGAAGGTTCTAACTTCATTGGTGGATAAAAACATTGAAATTTGAATAGACTACTGGGAGGTGGTGAAACTGCAGGGCCTAGTAGGTCAGTGGGGGGCATGCTCTTGAGGACTGTAGGACTGTACCTTGTCCCTGATGCTTTCATTGTTCTCTTTCTGTTTTCCTGGATGACAGGAGCTGGGCAGCTCTCTCTGCTATGCCCTTCCACAATGATGTTCTGACTCATGGAGGCCTAGACCCCTGAATCTGAATCTGGTTCACTTTGGACACAAACCTCTGAAACTATGGAACAAAATAAACCTTTACTCCTCCAAGTAGTTATTTTTGGCTCTATTGGTCACAGTAATGAAAAGCTGATTAACACACTATCTAATAGGTCACAATGAGTTGAAGAGGGGGAAGAGAGTTCAGGATAAAAAACAATAAAGTAAATAATCTATTTTAATATTTGGGTCATTTAAAAATATGAAATGAATGTCCATAGAAAGAAGTTGAACATAGAACATTGTATAGCAGGGTTGGAGAACAAGATGTTGCTAGAAACATTAGCCTAAATTTGATAACCCAAGGGCTTACATCTAAAGCCCTTAAAATTCCAGCACCGTCTATCTTTCCGAATTTGCCTCTCATTTCCACAAGCATAAGCCTTAAACTCTGGCCACAACTATGTATAAATTTGCCTGCTTTTCTTCCTTCCCCTTTTTATTTTTTACTTGGCAAATTCAAGTTTTGGATGAAGATCACTTTCTCAGTGTAATTTTACCCAGTGTGTTCTATTTCCTTTTACAGCACTTCTAGACATACAAGCAAGGTAACATAAGGTATCCAAAATCCATTGTTCAGACCCAGCTGTAATTTCTAGGAGACATAGGTAGTGTCTTAGGCATGTAATAAATTCACATAAAACTAGTTAGCTTGCTGTTAGAAGTTGGTTATTACATTTTGTTCCTATCATGAAGTGGATCAATGAATAGAATGGCGATACCTGGGTAACAAAAATTGAAATAATAAATAAATTTCTCTCTTCTGTACAAACTGAGATATTAGGCACTATATTCTATTAGAATTGCTTAAAATTCCTGACATCTGGCTGAAGTTCATGTCTTCCATTTACTTAAAGTAATCTTTTATGACTTGTCTGCTTTTAGCTATGAACATACTCTAATAAGGACATAGAATCAGATACATAATTCCTAACATTTTATTTTTTTTATTTTTTATTTTTTAATTTTTTTTTATTGGTTGTTCAAAACATTATAAAGCTCTTGACATATCATATTTCATACATTAGATTCAAGTTGGTTATGAACTCCCAATTTTACCCCAAATACAGATTGCAGAATCACATCGGTTACACATCCACATTTTTACATAATGCCCTATTAGTAACTGTTGTATTCTGCTACCTTTCCTATCCTCTACCATCCCCCCTCCCTCCCCTCCCATCTTCTCTCTCTACCCCATCCACTGTAATTCATATTTCTCCTTGTTTATTTTCCCATTCCCCTCACAACCTCTTATATGTAATTTTGTATAACAATGAGGGTCTCCCTCCATTACCATGCAATTTCCCTTTTCTCTCCCTTTCCATCCCACCTCATGTATCTGTTTAATGTTAATCTTTTCTTCCTGCTCTTCCTCCCTGCTCTGTTCTTAGTTGCTCTCATTATATCAAAGAAGACATTTGGTATTTGTTTTTTAGGGATTGGCTAGCTTCACTAAGCATAATCTGCTCTAGTGCCATCCATTTCCCTGCAAATTCTATGATTTTGTCATTTTTTAGTGCTGCGTAATACTCCATGGTGTATAAATGCCACATTTTTTTTATCCATTCATCTATTGAAGGGCATCTGGGTTGGTTCCACAGTCTAGCAATTGTGAATTGTGCTGCTATGAACATCGATGTAGCAGTATCCCTGTAGTACGCTCTTTTAAGGTCTTCAGGGAAAAGTCCAAGAAGGGCAAGACTCCATGTAAAAATCTTGATTTCTAAGATGAAAATTTGCCTGAAGTGGTGTTTACAGCCTCTCTTTTCACGTTGCATAGTTAAGAAGACGTGACCCTGGAAAAGGTGAACTTTTATAGTTCATTTCTTGCTTTAATATTTCATTTTTTGTTTTCTACATACCCCTCCATTCTCACTGTGTCAATTATTTTTTAATTCTGAAAAATATGAATTAAAATGTGTCAATTATTTTAACTTTGAAAAATATGAATTAAGATGTGTCAATTTTTTATTCTGAGAAAGATGAATTAAAAATAGGTGACAACTATTATGTATCTTATTATTATTTTGAACCATATATTTCAAAACCAGACATTTTTACCTTTTTTATAATAATATTTAAGGGTACAACTAAATGCCCATTGTTACAACCTCATTTTGGAAGGTCACTTTTTATATGTAAGTTCCGTACCACCCGTTCTTGGAGTCTTGAACTTGATTCATCAATCAGCTAGTTGAATTACATATTTTTAAATTATCATCATCATCATCATTATTATTATTATTATCATCATCATCATTATTATTTTGGAACTGAGTTTTCCACCCAGAGGTGCTTTACCACTGAGCTATATTCTAGCCCTTTTATTTATTTATTTATGTGTTTTTATTTTGAGACATGGTCTCACTTAGTTTCTAAGGCAAGCTTTGAACTTTTGATCTTCCTGCCTCAGTGCCCTCAGCTACTGGAATTACAGGTGTGAGCAACTGTGCCCAAGTACAAATGCTCTATTAAAATGTCACCATGACTGGTAATTTTTCTAGTTACTGTTGAATTGTCAGTTTTTGCTTTCTGTAAAGTGTATATTGATCAGGTTTTCCAATAGATTAAAGAGCTTAGACATATATTCTCATTTCCATTACATATAAATAAAAAATTGATTTTGAAGAGAATCTGGGTCTCATAATTTTTTTCACAAAAATAATAAAAAAAATATCACTTCTTCATTTTCTGGCTTATAAGTCTACAGATGAAAATTTTGAAGGGAGATTCTTTTCATCTGCCTTAAATTGACATTCTCAATAAGAGATATTCACTGGGCTGTCCTGTTTCAATAATGTTACCAGATGTACTGTGTGGTCTTTCAGTCTGTAGAAATAAGCTTTTCTGTAGCCAAAGAACTATACCCTATGTAGATGCTAAGTGGCCAGTAACTTCTTTTCCAATCATTTAATTTTCCTGAATAAGTGAAATAAACTAATGATAGTATTAAAATTTTTGTTTCTGATTACCCTCATTCTGTGCTATTTTCTTAAAATTCTGATCTAAATTGCTAAGCCAATTATGCACAAAACTCTGCTATCTGTAAACACAGACTTAGCAAATATGATATGCACTTTCTCAATATCTTTTTGTTTCTGCAAATCTCTCATCTAACTTTTATTTCATCTCTAATATACTGTACATTGTCTCTGAATTCATTGAAACCATGTTTTCTTTATGTTTTGTGGAGCAAACACAACGGATGTGCTGAATTGTATTTCTTTTAGCCATTTTTGTTTGTTTGTTTGTTCTTTTTGTTTTGTTTTGCAGTGCTGAGGACTGAACCTGGGGACTCACACATGCTAGGCAAACACTTTACCATCGAGCGACATCCCCAGCTCTTGTAGATTTTATGATGATTATATTCTTTCTTCAGTTATTGAGTTCCACATTCATTTTATGCTAGTTTCCTCCTTCTACCCATGCCCTTGTTTTTTTCTCCTTAGTGATTTAGAAGGATTACAGAAATAAAGACATTTGACCTAATTTTAATCATTTAAACCCCTCTCCCCCATTCTGTTGGGGTGTGATGAAAAAATACTTATATAACCAACCCAGGCTTTGTGCACAAAATCCAGCATGGCTTATTTGTTTTGTGTTTTTGTTTGTTGTTTATCTGTTGATCATCATTAATATTATTATTATATTATCTGTGAATGGCTGAACCAAAGCCATAAGCACCTGTCTAGCTTGCAAATACGATAAAATAATGCTCATGATATTCCATCAAAGCAATATCTTTGTTTCCCTTGGCCTTGACTGTTTTTTTTAACCACTTTCTGTGAATTCCATCATAAGCCAACTATAACCAATATGGCAAGTCATATTAGCTACTCAATTATTTTTTTAATATTTGAATTTTTAAAAGCAGTTACATTATTTTCAAATTGTTTCACCTCAAACAAGAAGTCACCACTCAGCCTCAATGCCAATCATATCACTCTGAGAAATCACTTTGCAAGGTCTCTCACCACCAATGGCTGCCTGATTCAACTGGCAACACACACCTCGGCATTTCCTGGCTCAGTTTCTTCAGGCAGCCACTGTCCAAATGAATGAATGACGTTTCCACAAGCCACCCAGAACACATGGTGCAATGTTCCAAATTATTATGGTCATCAGAGAGTCCAAATATCCACAAACACCAAAGACAATTTAAATAAGAAGCATTAATTTTAAATATTACCCCCACTCTAGTCCTCATTTTCCCATGGCTGTTTGCAGGAATCCTTTCATTCTTTAACCTGTGTATGACTCTCCTTTGAAGAGAGTAACTTGTGAGTTGTTCTATGTTAGTCTTTTTGGGAGTCATTTAATCTGAATGCGACTGAACTTTTTATGGTCAGAACAATAAACCACATGCATTAGGACTCATAACTAGATGAGATAGCACACTGAATCTTTCATTGTGTAAATAATTTTTTTAGATGCTTGCACTGTTTGTGGGTGCTTGTCTGTGTTCAGCTGTAATTGTTTGTATTTTCCTTCTGTTAGTTTGGAAATTTCTTAAAATGTTATAATTTTATGGAATTATTCTTGTGCTGATAGTGATTTTTTGATGCACAGATTTCCAAGAAATTAAACATCAAATTCATGTCTCAGTGCTCTATATACTGTGACATGCATTCTTAAAATCTGATTTTCCTGGCTTGGGGTTGTAGTTCAGTGGTAGAGTGCTTGTCTAGCATTTGTAAGGCACTGGGTTCAATCCTCAGCACCATATAAAAAATAAATAAAGTTAAAAAAAATTTAAATGTCTGATTTTCCATAGGCTTTGTTTTGCATACTAAGTCATATATTCTATATTTATAGCTTTTTAATCTACCCTGTATATTTGACTTTGTATATATTTTTATGTCCTCAAATCACTTGTATAAAAAGATGGATAATTAATAAGTGAATATGAAAGAAAATATGAAACCTATCTTTATTATAAGAATGTTATGAACCTTAAATATGTAGATTATTTCAATTAGAGGACCCTTAAATTATATTTTCCAATTCCAAACTAATATAACTATTAAATAAATCAGAATCCTAAAGCTCAAATAAGAGAAATATTTTCTCCATGTTTCCTAACTTATAAAGTAAAACCCATTAATCTTTGCCACTGATTTATTATTAATTTTCATACCAGCCATTAAAATGACTATAGAAATCTCTGCAGGCAAATAAACATTGAGTATAAATTACTGAAATGTATATGGTCATCAATAGGAGATTCAATAATCATACACATCAATCAAATAAAATGCTATGCAGATAAAAACAGTGCTATTTATATCTCCCTTCTTATATTTAAACTTTAATCTCTATCATATAATCTACATATGGAGTATAAAACAGTGTATTAATGTGACTACCACTTGTGAGAATAATATATATTTTGCACCTAAATCACACATAAATCCAGATATAAATTGTGAATTTTTGTTGTTGTTTGTTTGTTTTTTTAACATTAGCACTGGCTACTCTTTCATGGTACCATTAAAAATAAAATAACTTAAAATAGGTGATTTGATAGGATTTTACTTTGTAACAATACCAATCATAACATTGCTAACAAAATCCCTTCTATTTAATTTATAGAGGAAAAAGCAACATAGCTTTTATGACCCTGATTTTTAGAACTTGTTAAATTTTGGGGGACTCTTTTGGCTTTTATACTAATTTATATATAAACAACTTAAATTTGAATCCTACCGAGGTTTTTATGGACATCTTCATCTCATTTGTCATTAGGAAGCCAAGCTACACTGAGAGATCTCTCCTCTGTATAATAAGTGACCTTATATTGAGTTGCTTTATTATTGGTTTTTATAGTTTTCTACCTTTCTAGAACGTCCCAATGATTCTGTCTTAGTTATCTATCAAGCATCAGTATTTGGATATAATATTATTTGAATATTTCTGCATTGAATTTATGTGTAACAAGTGAAAAATAGCATGTATATTGTGTACATTCTATCATGCTATCTCTCAGTTGCAGGTAGGAGTTTATAATGAACTCATTTTGAGAGCAAGAATTGGGTTTTGAATTTTAAAAAAAAGTCATGTATCATGTTTTGGTGGAGATGATTTATATGGCAGTTGTGCATATCTCCATACCTTTGTAGTGCTTCAAAAAAGAAGGAAAAAGCAGGTGATCTGAATTAGTTTAAGTTTTATTTCATAAGCCAGGCATTGGATATACCCTGGAGATTAGCATTTGCCAAATAGCCATAAGTTAAAATAAATGAGCCCATAGAATGACTGGCTTTGTGTACAGCACGAGAAAACTCAATTCCCCCTCAATTGTGGCATCTTGCACTGTCACTGACAATTGAAAATCATGGAAAGGACCAATTCTGCTTCCTCAGTTAGCATGTGCATGCACACATCCAACTTATTCTTACATTCAATTGTGTTTTGATACCTAAACTGAGATCATCAACATAGAAAATGTAAGAGAAATTTTATCAGTTATAACACTGAAACCAAATGTCTTGTTTTTCATGGGTTTCACATCAAGTGGTTGCTAAATATAAGCAATGAATACAACTATCTTGTTATTTTATGATAATCTTTTTTCATAATTTCCATGTCCATTCAAGTTTCCTCCATATTTTATGCCAATTTTTTATCTGTCAGATATCACTGACCCTCATCAGAAAACATTGACAATGATATACAATGTTTATTGAAATATCAGGTGATGAATTCACTATTTCTTCTTTTTTATATGCTTGTGTTAGATATTTATTAATCTTTGCTCTAAATGTTTCTCAGTGTAATATCTTACCTTTTTAATCGAGTTTTACAGATTAAAAAGTGTTTTCTTATACAGTAACAACTTTACTCCTCAAAAATTCTGTAAACTTAATAAATTACTATTGAATTTAAAAGGTTATAAGATGAAGGGCACTCAATTCATTCACTGGCATAACTGGGGCCGGACTCTGTGTTTTCTAGTAATTAATAACAATCAACACTTCTGGAGTATTTATACGGCATGAAGCCCTTGGCAAGGTTAATTCATTTAGTTCAAAACTGCCCTAAGAAGAAGGCTTTATTAATGCTCCAATTTTACAGTAACTGAGGCTGAGGAGGGTTAAGTACTTCACCTGCGGTCACAAATATAATAATAGAAGGCATTAGTGTTCAAACCCAGGCAACCCACTTTCCAAGCCCAGCTCTCATAAGGGTTCATCTATAAGTTTAATCTTATGCAGATTCACAATGACTATTAAGTTAAGAAAATGAAATGGGTCACTATTCTGGTTATAACTTAAAAGCTACTTAAGTAAAGTATAAATAAGAAAAGTGAAAAAAAGGTCACAGGTGCACACAATGGGGAATTTTTACCTGTATAGGTTTCTTCCCAGCCCCTAATCAGCACATTACCAGCACTCATCTTGCTCTTCAATTCCACCTCAACGTCATTTCACCACTCTTCAAAGATAACTATCTTTCTTCTTGTTGTTCATCTTCTTTTTCAGTAGTGGAGACTGAACCCAGAGGGGTTTTACCATGGAGTCATATCCCCAGCCCTATTTATTTATTTAATCTTGAAACAGGGCCTCACTGAGTTGCTGAGGCTGGCCTCAAACTTGCAATCCTACTGCTTCAGCCTCCAGACTCTCTGGGTTTAAAAACTGTGCCACCAAGCCCAGCTAGATAACTATCTTTCTGACTCCTTACACCATGGATTGTTTTGGCTTGACTTTGAACTTTTTAATCTAAGAATGTGTATAGTTGTTTATAATCACTTTTCCTTCTTTTTGCTGAGATTCATCCATATTTTTCCAAACAAGCATCTTGCTTATTGCCTTTTTTGTATAGTATTCTTCTATGTAAATATCCCTCAATTTATACATCCATTCTATTGCTGATGGGCATTCTTAGAGGTTTCAAATATGGGGGTATCAAGTCCTGTCATATCAACTTCAGTCAATATTATAGAAGAGTTTCTAAAGAGGTTGCACCAACTTGTATTTCTACCTGCGTCATTCAAGAGTTCTGCTTTTGCACATCTTCACCAACATTTGGTAGCTTCCTGTTTATTTATTTTTTAAATAACTTATCCATTCTTGTTGACAGGTACTGCTATGTCATTGATATTAATGAGTCCTTTTCAATATTTTTTGTTTATTCGGATAGTCTTTTTAGGAAACTGTCTACTGATATCATATTAACTTTTTAATAGAATTTTATCTTCTTTTATTGAAATGTAGTCCTGTACTATAAATGCAAGTGGTGTGTGTGTGTGTGTGTGTGTGTGTGTGTGTTTGCTATACTCATCTTTGGGTTCAGTTTGTTAATATTTTGTTAAGATTACTTCTGTTCCCATAATCTTGTGATTTCTATTTCTTGTAATGTTTTTCCTTTGATAGCAAATATACATTGACTTCATATGTATATCAAAAGTCTTACTTGAATTATTTCCTTTAGAAAATTTTGTGTAAGATTGTTGTTAATTTTTTCCAAATATTGGGTAAATCAGTAAAGTCATTGGGACTGAAGTTTTAATTTTTGGAAGATATTTATTTAACTACCATAGGATTATACTTTTAAATTACTACTATATAATATATAATTTATAAATTTAATAGATATTTATTTCTTCACTTCATAGTTTTGCTCAATCATGTTTTTCAGAAAATGTATCAATTGTATATACTTAGTATGATATTGTAAAATTTCTTAAATGTTAAGAGTATAATATACTTTTCTTTTGTCAATATCTGTGGAGTTTTTAGTGTTTTCTTTTTTTTTTTTTGCCTGAAATTGCCTTTTTTGGTGTTCTTTATTATACAAATATTTCTTATTCCACAGACTTCTGTAATCCTTCTTCTTCTTCTTCTTGTAAGTTAAATTCTATGCTTTTCTTAGTTTAAATGGAGGCTTATATCAGGGAAAGTTAGCCCTTGTACTTTTTACGTATATAAACTTAGGCTACATATCTTAAAAGTTCTTTACATTTGTATCACATCACTTTTGATGTGCCCCCTTACATTATTGTTATATTGCAGCATATTTTCCAATTTCTACTTTGAATTCTCCCTGGACCCATTAGTGTCTCGTGTGCTCTTTGTTCCTTATTCTCTCCTTTCTTGCCCTCTGTTCAATAAATCATTTTTTTTACTTATTCCATACACTGTATTCAGCTTTTGCACTATCATGATCAGAAGACCTGACAAGAACAATTAGAGGAAGGGAAGTTTATTTGAAGGCTCATGGCTTCAGAGGTCTCAGTCCATAGATGGCTAACTCCACTGCTCTGGCTCAAGGTGAGGCAGAACATCAAGGTGGAAGGAAATGGTGGAGGATAGCGGCTCAGGGTATTACACCAGGAAAGAGAGAGGTGGGGGGAAGAGGAGATACACCTCTGCTCAGCAAGGATAAAATATAGACCCCTCAAAAGCATGTCCCTGGGACCCACCTCCTCTACCTACCACTGAGTAGGTTAAAAGTTTTAAGACCCAATTATTTCATCTCTTAACCTCACACATGAGCTTTTGAGAGAATCCTAAATATCCAAACCAAAACACCATGTTTCTCTTTTTAACTTTGTAGTTATATAATTTCAAAAAAAATTGTACTGGTTTTACCATATGTACCTTGACTTATTGGGGGTTAATATAAATGCTTTTATCATTTCCAATGTAATGATAGGTCTTCCTAATATTTTTTTCTGTATAAGTCACTTCTTAGCTTTGTTATTGTTATCATGCAATTAATTTCTGAACTTCCCAAATTATCACTTTATAGTTCATATGCATATATATAATTTTCTATATTTTTACCTTTTCTGTTTTTTTTTTTTCTCTCTTTCTAGCATTTCCCCCTTCTAACTGAAAAACTGTTCTTTGTAATTCTTTGGGTGTTCACTTTCTGAAAAAAGAAAAAAATTATATGTTTGTGAATGTTGGGAAATGTTTTTATTTTTTCCTTTATGTCTGAAAGACATTTCCTCTCAGTATACAATTCTCCTTTGCCAGTAATTTTTCTTCTTCACTTAAAATGTGGCATGCCTTTGTACTGTGGCTTTCATCTTTGGTAGTTAAGGTCAGATGCTAGTTTTACTGTAGCTGTATAGATCTCTCTTGTCTCCTACCTTGATTGCCTTGAAGACTTCCTGTCTTTGGTGCTCAGCAATTTACCTACAATGTGACAAGGAGTGGTTCTCCTCCTGGTTATCCCACTTCGATTCCCCAAATTTCTTACCTCTGTAAGGTGATGCTATTAATCAGTTGTTGATAGTATCTTACACTTTATTTCTTTGAAAAAAAGTTATGTCCTTTTTTTTTTCATCCTCCCCAGAAGAACCTCAAATGACAAATATATTAAATCTTCTTACCATGTGCCCTGCCTTAATGGATTCCTAGATGATTGTTGTCCCAGCTGTTTTCCATTTTTAAATTTTCTTTGTGACCTTTGTCTATATAAATTCTACAGATTTTCTTCTAGTTCACTTTCCCTCGTTCATTTGAGTACATTCATTGAGCTGTTGAATTTATGTTTTGTTTGCGGTAGTGATGGCAATTCTTAATTTCAGTGATCGTTTGTTTTTGGTCTAGAATTTTAAGTTGAGTCTTCATTATTTAAAGACTCCAATTTTTCTGTAAAATTCTTCCAACTTTTCTTCTCTTTATTAACTAATATTAATTAATCTGATTGCATGATTCATGTGACAAACTGATAATCTGGATTGCATAAGGACCCTTTTGGTACCCCCCTCCCGTCCCTTTATGGTGGTCCTGTTTTTGTTAAGCCTCATAAGTTTTGATTGAGTGCCAGACATTATGTTTAAAATATTGCAGAGGCTTTGAATGATGTTGTCTTTCTCCAAGAGGATTCGATTAGCCTCTGACTATCCTCTGGCAAGTAGGGGCAAATCAATACCGTCTAATGAGAGACTGAGCTGACTTGAGGCACAATTTCAGACTTAAAAAGAAAACATGTTTGTTAACCACCAAGCTGTTCCAACTCTTAGGGTATTTATCTAGACTCCTTCACTGACAGATACTAAACTTCCATGATTGCCTTTCCAGTACCCCGAGATCACCACTAGCGCCACTATAATTTCAGCTACTATTGGCTTGGTTTCTTATCCTCTTGCCCCCTGCAGATAATGAATAAGCAAATATGTCCAGGTAACACCTGGGTAAGAGTGATAGCTTAAATGCAAATATGATCTTTGTCAATCTTCCTTTGCTCCTAGATCTTTCCCTCCCCAATCCAATGTCTTTTGCTTTTGGTTTAAATCTGGACTATTTTTCTCTGATAAAAATATTGATCCACTACTAGATGTTTTTCCATAGCCAAAAACAAAGTCTATGGTAAAGTTTTTGTTGCAAATACCATGCAATTAATGCATTTCAGTCCTCAAAATAAATGAGATCAATTGCATATGCAACAAAGACTTGCATTACCTACCTGTTTGTGTTCAGGATTTTTCATACAAAAGTAAATTTTATGAAAATGTGCTTTTTACGCAAGATCCTATACCTGTGATTTTTTTTTTCTTAATGGCCTATCAGGTTCTTAAAAATTTAAGGGCTAAATTGGGCACTTTGGAATGCAACTGCTAACTTTAGTTATGTTCTAAAACACTGCCACTCCGTGGTAACTCTGAGACATAGCAGCTTTTTCTGTATTTCTAGAGATGCCCCAGCCAGTTGCTGACATATTCAGAAAACTGAAATATGTCTGCTCAGGGTGGGAGTCCAGCCAGTTAATACTCTGGTCTCCACACCTTTCTTCTTATCCAGTTGTCCAGATTCTGAAGTCTATTTCTGAAGTTTTCCTCCTTGAGAGAACTTGTACCAATAGGAATGTGCTAAGATTCCCAAGCTACATGAACTTTTGGGCACTGGCCTTTGTGAGTGGTGAGATCCTATGCTCATTATTCATTCTCTGTGACTTTGTACCACTTTAACCATCATCTAAAAACACAAGGAATTTTATCAGGTCTATACAGTTTGAAAATGCATTAAACTACATACATTTTATGTCTAATAGAATTAATTTTAAAATGAGAGTAATAATATATATTTAAAATATCCTTAAAGGGAAGGCATGATAACTAATGCCTATAATCTCAGCGACTCTGGAAGCTGAGGCAAAATGATCCCAAGTTCAAGACCATCCTCAGCCATTTAGTGAGGCCCTAAGCAATTTAATGAGACCCTGTATCAAAACATGAATTTAAATTGGGGCTGAAACTCCACAGTACAGTAACCCTGGGGTCAATTCCCAGTAAAAAAAAAAAAAAATCTTTAAAGTATTATGTAAGTATTTAAGTAACCAATGCCACATCCTCAACTTTAAACTTCTCTTCTGATCCTCTTCTATGCATATCCACATGTCCCCTCTCCTTTACTCTATTCTGATTTATTTTTTCCTAAAGCACTGAGCATTTTCTAAAATGTTGTGTAATTGACATATTGCGTATTTTCCTCCATTCCTTTTGTGGAATACAGATTTGCAAAGACAAGGATCTAAACTAGGCTCACTAGTTTACAAAAAGTGCCTTGAATAGTGCCTGGCATATAGCAGAGCTCAAAAGTATTTTCTGAATGCACGAACAGGAACTAACTTAGCATTGTTATTGGCACACAGCAATAGCTCACATTAAAAGAATATCACCGCTCTTTCCCATCTGGTGAGATGGAATGTGAGAAAGCTGAAGAGCCAGGCACTCGGTACAAGAATCCTGAAGTCAAGAGGGTTGATGTCAGTGTCAAGGTTAAAAGCGGGTAAAGCTGTGAGGCTGCAAAGCCCAAGAACTGAAAGCCACTGGCCTAACCCTGTCCTCTTCAGAGGAGCTAGGAGACACTCCTGATCTGTTAAATAGTGCAGAAAGTCCAATAGAGGAGAAAGCACTTAGCTGCTAATATAAGATTGAAAATAAAAGGGAGAAGGTCTTTGCTCCTGTCACAAAACCAACTGTGGCAACAAGAATGGAGGTACCTGGGCACATAAGCTTCTCAAAAAGATATGATCTAACTCATAGTGTGCCCTGAAAGCTGTTGAGACCCAGCAAAAACCCTCAATCAGCAAGTGAGGAAACTAGCACTAGCACCACTCCCAGACCATCCAGGTCTTCCTCACTGGGCACCACACAGGAAAGAGAGTTTCCTTGAAGCCACTAGTAGTAGCTTATCACTGGACCATCTTTCTTCAATGGGGTTCCTCAGTGTAGAACACACCAGAACTTTACCATCTCCACTTCCACAAGAACTAATATCAATGTGCAAATCTCCAAAATATCCTGCTGATACTTACTGCTGGTGAGTGGACGCACAGTCTTGGATGCCCAGACACTAGGAAGGTGAGATCTCAGACAATGTGGAGAAAGAGAATGCAGATCAGATTGTGAAGCAGCCCAGGATTGATCAGAAAGCTCCAGTCTTGACCAAAAATCAAAGCTATTTCTCAGCAGCATGGTGATGTGTGATCCATTTTTGCTTTAACAAAATGGAATTTATCCTCAAAAATTTATTATCTAAATTTCCTACCAAGAACCTAATTAAATAACTGATACACTTAGATAAAATAAAGGACACCATCATCTTATTAGCATCAGAGTTTATTCTCAGCTTTTCAATATGAGGAGAGGAGTGCTGGTAAGTGGGCGCACAGTCTTGGATGTTGGTAGAAAGGTACAGTGAAAATTACCTAACTGGACACTACTCTTCACCACTGAACTATACACTTTAAAAGGCTGAAGTTAGGGTATGTCAATTATATCTCAACAATGTGGTTTTTTGGGGGGTTTTTGTTTGTTTGTTTGTTTGTTTGTTTTAGAAAACACACATTAGATGATTAGTTCTCCAGGGGGAGAAAGAAGCTAAATTTCTGTCCTGACATGAGCTCACTTTTGTTCCTCAATAGACCATTTTCCTCTTGTTCTTAGTCTTCCCATATACAAATTGCAATGTGTTGGTTAGCTGAGTTCTTTTTCTTTTCTTTTTCTTTTTTTTTTTCTTATTTGTACTGAAGACAGAACTTAGGGGTTAGGGGTGCTTTATTACCACTGAGCCACGTCCCCAGCCCTTTTTATGTTTTATTTGGAGACAGGGTCTCACTAAGTTGCTTAGGGCCTGGCTAAATTGCTGATGCTGGCCTCCAACTTGCAATCTTTCCATGTCAGGCTCACAAGTTGCTGGGATTACAGGCATGCATCACCATACCTGACTTCAGCCAGCGGTATTTGAAGTCCATTCCAACTCTAATATTTTACCACTTAAAAAAAAAAAAGACTTCTACAAAGGTGGAGAAAGAGAAGGTAAATAGCTTATTGCACCACACTGTTTGACAGTGTACGGCATTTGGAGGCTGAGCCTTTATCACATGGCCTATAAACCCTGTGGATCCACATGTGTGTACAAGTATCTAAATATCTAACTGTTTTAAAGAGGAGAGAGAAAATGAATATGGGTTCCTTGCTTTCCGTTTTCCACAAATTGTTTTCTAGCCCCCCAAAGTAGATCACAGATCTGAAAGGTACTCAATTCCTCTGCCTGCACGCCAGAGTATACCTTAGGGGCCATCTGGAGTCTTAATGCTTAGCAAAATTAGCTTGTTTTAATTTGAGTGAGTTAGGAAACTCTGTTGTCACAATGAGAGACTGTTCCTATTACCTAATTAACAGGGCTTATTAGGAGAGCAGGGACTACTGAAGTCCATTGAACACCCAGCCATATGTGCATATGAAGCATAGATCAAACAGGTCTCTTTGTAATTATGTTAATAGTTACTCTTTTTGCTTTCATTTTCATCTAAGCCCAATGTAAAGCATTTTCCCTGGACTTTGAACAAATATCACATATTAGACGCTGTAAATGGACATGAGGAACCAGGGCCACTGTCAGCAGGACACATGTTTGCTGCCCAGTGGCTCACCCTTTTTGTGACTTGCCCAAGTGCCTTTCTGTGTGGCTTGTCTGAGGCACCATGAGTCGTCTTCTTGACGGCTGTGGCATTTTCTCTGCCATATGGCTGTGCTGCACCCAACTCCTCGTGGCAATGTGCTCCTTTGATACACTTTCAGTGCAAAACCTCTGCTAAATAGGAAAGTACAGCATGTATAATTTCCTCATTAAATCAATAGACAAGGTCACTCAGTGTTAAATAGAATAAGAAACCCATTCCCACATGCTACATACCAGCATGAAATATCATGCACTGACATTTCAAAATCATCCAAAAGGCACTTCTTTAACCATTCTGATTGAAGGAGTAAATAGATAAATTTTGAGTTCTCTTCTGAAATTTATTAAGGCATCTCTTACCCACCTACTCCCACAATTGGAGGACAAAGTGGGTCTTGAGAAGGCAAAGGCTCTTGATTTTACAGACAAGATAATCCCATCCTGACTCCAAGCCCCTAAACACCCATTATAGATAGTAATTACTTAGTACACACAATCACATTTTTACTTTTTGCTAGACAGTATACAAAATGATATGGATGCGCTCAAAAGCATGGGTAGGAGGTGGAACTCTCATTTTTTTCACATTTTCAAAGAGAAAATGGAGTCTTAGAATACAGCATCTCTCAAGTCATACTCACCTCAGTGTCTTTCTAAGCTGGTCAACATCCTGCAATCCAAGGTTCTGCAGTGTAGCTGGTACGTAGTGGAGGTTACATGAATGTTTTTATCAATGATTGTCTGTGTAACACTTTGACATAGGTTAGTAATTTATTCAGAGTATTGATTTAAATAAATGCCTGATGCTGTCTAAGAAGGGAAATAGCTGAAGAGAAGATGTGTTCACAATATGGATTATAATTAGAAAACAAATCTTACTGCCCAACAAATGCATGTAGTCAGGAAGCTGAAAGGAAGAATGTAAGGTAAATTTTTCATAGTCCCCTGGGGACATGGCTGGAAACAAATGAAAGGAGAGAGACACACACACACATAGAGAGACAGAGAGAGAGAGACCAAGAGACTAACTGATTGATTCTTATCTCTTTAATTAAGATGTGAATTCTTTATCTCCAGAAAGATCCAAAAATTGAAGAGAGAGGGAGGAGAAAAGGAGAAAAGTTCTAATTTTACTTGCACTATAAATACATGTTCAAATCCACAGAAAATAGAATCCAAAAGGAGGTTCAAAAAATTAAAGTTGGTATGTTCAATTTTAAAATCATAGTGTTAAATACCAAATCTATATGTATGAGTCTATCTTGGTCTGGGGAATCCACTCATATCTTCCCCACTGGGGTAAAAAAAAAATCCCATAACTATCCAAATATGAGGCTGCTTAGGTTTGGGTAAATGTAAGCAGAGCCTCTTATGAGACAGTAATTCACTGTTAGCCCCAGTCTTCACTTGAGTCAAATGTTGCAGGTAACCAAAGTTTTCTATTCCCATTTGTCGTCAGCGCATGTTCAATATAGGAGGGACTTCGTATAAGAAAATATTTTGTACTACGTTTATAATTCAAGTCATTTAGTACCATGTTTTAGTTCAATAGCATCACTTATTATTCTACTTGTGTAGAAAAAAGTCTACATTTTTGCAAATTAAATAGCCTGACTTTCTATTAATACTTTTGTCTATTTTGTTCTTAATGTGTTTAGGAAGATTCTGATAATAAGAGATGCGGCCTGTTGATTATTAAATTAAGACAGATCCTAGAGGACAGATGTTACTGCCCCTCGCAACCCTCAGTGCCTTGTGTGCTCTTCATTAATCCAGGGGTCACTGCTCCCTTGTAGTTATTAGAGAATTGTATATTTATTAGTACATGAGTATAAAGAATCTTGAAGAAGAATCTCTGTTTATTTGTAACTAATTCCATAGGAAAAGTCTTGATTACTAGCAGAAATACTCAAAGCTATCATGTTTTTCTGCCACCCTGGTGATTCTGGATACTTCCTCTGCAATTTCATATTATTCCTCTATGGTATTTTTCATACTTTGCTGCAGTTATTTCCTTAGGAATGTGCATCTTGAGGGCTTCCTGGATATGAAATTTGATGTCAGATTCCTCTCTAAATCCCCAGTTCCTTACACTGATGGACTTTGATAAATGATGAATTGTTAGATAAATGCTATTGAATTAACTCACCTTGACATTTACTTGAGATAAACAGAAAAATCACCTAGAAGTTGCTGTGGAAAAAGAAATAATTCATAATGAAATATAAATAAAAATACCAAAGTAACCCTTGTTGACCCATAACCCATAACTGAGCAAAACTCCCAGCCTCTGATTGGCCAGAAATCTGTTATTTGTCCCACAAAAATGTTACAAAGTAAAAATAGGATGACTTGTCATATACATTTGATGTGAGTCATACTCTCCGTAATAGAGAAAGGAAAGACAATGTATTTCATTTATTTCAAATTATTGATGCTTATCTTTGGAATAGATAAGTTTAGATATTTCAGATCTGAAAGGTACAAAAATATATATACTGTAAAATCACTTACCCATATATGCTTCTTGCTATTCAATATATGTTTCATAGAAATAAATGTTTCCCGTATATTTTTTATAGGTAAAGAGGTAGTTGGTGGAAACAAAAGCAAATACATGTGTATGTATATTTATACAATTTATTCATTTTCTAATGCTTCTATAACAAATAACCCCCCAAAGTAAATAGCACATGTTTAGTATATTAGAGTTCTTTAAGTCAAAATCTGACATGAGGGCTGGGGTTGTGGCTCAGAGGTAGAGCACTCGCCTACTATATGTGAGGCATTGAGTTTGATCCTCAGCACCACATAAAACTAAAATAAAGATATTGTATCCATCTATAACTAAAAAATAAGTATTAAAAAATCTGACATGGGTCTCATTGGGCTAAAATAAAGGAAAGAGCATGGCTGTGTTCCTTTCTGGAATGTCAGAGGCAGAGTCCATTTCCTTGCTGTTTTCATCTTTAGAGAATGTACATGACCCTGGGTTTGTGTCCTCCTTCCATCTTCAAAGCCATCAATGAGGACTGTTTTCTCCAGCTGCTATGTCTCTGAATCTGTGACTATATATATCTAGGAGATGTCCCCCTTTTTAGTATTTATATAATTTTATTGGAAACATTGAGATAATACAAGATAGTATTCCCATCTCAAACTCCTTAACCTTTATCACATCTGAAAAGTTCTCTTTACTCTGTAAAATATTTACAAGTTTCAACCAGTTGTTTTGCTCACTGCAGTGTTTCACAAACACGCACACTCACACGCATACACACACAAATATGCACATGCACACACACACACAGGTGTCACCCAGTATCCCAAGAGGATTCATTCCAGAAACCTCTGCTGATAAAATCTGAATGTTCCTATCCCTTATATAAAATGGAGTAATATTTGCATATAACCTTTGAACATCCTCCTATATGCCTCAAATCATCTCTCAATGACTTACAATACCTAATACATTATAAATGCTAGGTAAATAGTTGTTTAACTATACTGTTTTGGAATAATGACAAGACAAAAAAAATCCCCTACTTCTTCAGTACAGACACATTTTTTTTCGTGAGTATTTTCAGTCCATAGTTGCTTGATTTGCAGGTGTGGAATACATGGATATGGAAGGCTGACTGTTTTTTTTTCTTGGATGCCCAAAAGTTTTCAGACATTTTCATACATGATTATACACAGAAGTTAAAAATCATACTCAAAGCTGTATTCTTTATTTGAAAATGCATTTCAGAAACATGCTGTATGTTGAACAGATACCACAAATCAAAAAAGACACATATCAGCTCTGGAAAAAAATGGAATTCAGCTCAAATATTAACTGCTTCTTAGGACACTGAGATAAAAGTGGAATAACGGAATTTTGTTTAAAACCCAGCAACTCAATAAATAACTACAGTAACTCTCCAACATAGATACAGGGCTCATATTGCTTTCTTTTAACAGTGTTTGTTTTTAAACGGCATGAGGTCTGAATAGACCCAATCTTCGAATCCAAAACACATATTTCTTTAAACATTGCTTCAGGTTGATCGTATTTTGTTACCAGCAGGAAAAAAACTTCCATTTCCATGTGCAGCAAAATTGTGCCACAGGGGATGGCAGAATACAATTAAGGAAGCTGGTGTCAGTGGTAACCCAAAGCTGAGATGTCTGAATGGCACAATAGCTGGACAGGGATAAACATAGTAATGCAGGAAGCCGCAGGACCAAGGCTTAGCTGATAGCCCTGTTCACAATTCTGTATCCACACATTTTCATAAACTTACCATGGCAGGGGATGCAAGAAGGTTTTTTTTTTTGGAATGAGAAGATAACATCTTTCTGTCCTCAAAACAATCAGCCCTGTTTGCAAATATTCTTAGAGTTTGGATCAACTAAGTAGAAAACAGCCCAAATTAAAGAGATTGTCTGTGGGTTGTGCGCACTTGCTGTTTTCAGCATTTGAAAGCCGTTTTCAACTAAAAGTCTGACTACTTAGAATGCAAGCCCTATGCAACTAAAGAACTCCAAAAGAGGTAATGAACCATAAATTATTGCCGTTAGATATTTAATACTCAATCAGTATGTGCTCTCTCAAGCATATCCCACTGGCATTGCATTCATTCTGACAGTGTGGTACTGCTTCAATTACTTTGCTCATTTACAATAAAAGATTAATGAAAAGAGGTATATTTTAGTTCACAGAGATTAATTGCATCCCTTACTTTCCCTACACTAGAAATATTCAACCCATAATCCTGATAGCTTTTGCATCAACAAGTACATAGAAAATTAATAGACTTTCTTCTGCTGGAACTCTCAGAGGATTTTCAGATAGAAATATCCAGGGAAAACAAGATTGAAAGTTGGCTTCGGGCTGGAAATGAATTAATTTACCTGCTTCTTTAAATTTACTCTTATGACATTTTGAATTAGCCAGTATAAAGATGTGTGTACTATAAGGTTTTTTTTTAAATCTGCACATTTCTGTTGAGTATTTACAAAGCAAATTCCCTTTAGAGATCTAGTTGTACTAGACAGACCTAGGTATGTCTATGCTTGGTAGCTGTTTGAGGAGATGTTGACTGCTAACATTTCACAGTTTTTTTCTTCAGAGAATATGGATGCCAAGTGCACTAGCACATTTATTTTGAACTTTTTTTTTGGCATAAACCTATTTACTTCTGGGAAATCTAGGCTTAAAATTTCAAAGGGCCTTCCTGGTAAATAATTCTTCAGTTTCCACAATCCTTGTGAGTGTGGTACTTTGTTCTCCAGTTCATTGAAGGAAACACAAGCAAACATCTCTCACTGGTATAGAGTTAGAATGAATAGGAGATTTAAAAACACTGAGACTTGTCTGTTTCATATATAGCTTTTGTCAGACCTTAGCTTACAGAATTCATAGAGCAATTTGGTTATATGATTTCCACATGTTTTGAAGGAGAAACTGAGGCTCAGTAAAGTGCCCTGGCTTGTCCCTGACCACACAATTTGTAGTATCTAAACCTGGAGTTAAACCATTGTATTTTCATCCAAAAGTCCTTTATATGTTGTACAAACTAGATTTAAGAAAGGAAATCTCTGTGGCCAGGCATACATTCTTCTTGAAGCTTCCCTTTGTCATTCAAATGGTGATCACAATTTGACTTGATGATAATAGAGTCAATTAATAATGAATGAAAATTAGAGAAGCAGAACTGTTTTATGTGCAGATGGAAATAAAAATATGAGTAAACTGGGGCCCAATGGAGCAAACTGGATCCTTAAGTCCTATTGGAATCAGTTCCTTGGGCATTCCCAGATGGACCCTGTCTGAGAAGCTTTCCTAAGTCCAATTAGACAGTTTAATAGCTCCTCTCTTCCTCTTTTCAATAAAGCCTATTAATCTATTTCTAAATCAGAGCTATTTGCAAACATGTCCATAGCAAAAATGGCTAGTATGTACTTTCTACAGATTGTTATCCTATGGCTATAAGACAGATGAGTTCCCCTCCATAGGTACTTAGGTAACAACAGAGTGAAGGAAGCAGCCTAATTTCCATTTTCTGTTTCTTATATACTATCTACAACCCTCGTGCCCAACAATATCAGCTCCCAGATACAAAAAAAAAATGTTTAGTAGGCATAGCAATTTCTTGGTGTTCTCTAAAGAAGGAACCCAGTGGATTAGAGACAAAGCCACAAATTGTGAAAATATATATCCATCATAAAAATCAAAGATGAGTAGAGATGAATCAACTCAGACCCAAATCCAAGTTTGTTTGTTTGTTTGTTTGTTTTTGTCATAAAGAGGATATTGCCTTCCTAGCATCAACCAACCCATTTTTTGATTTATTTTATGAAGTTGATTGTATTGGGGGACATGGATTGTATTGAGCCAAAAAGAATAGAGCTCCTCATTGTATTTTGATGAAGTAGCATATTTTGCAGCAATTTCAAACTGGATTTGTTTTGTGATTACCTTGTGAGCTCATTGGAAAAGATATATTTTATTTTAAGAAACCAATCTCGAAACAGTGACCACAGACCAGATGTTTTTATGTTTGTTTTTATACTTATGCCCAGTGATTTTGTTTCTTCCTTTACAAATTTTGTTTATACTTGAATTTCACATAGAAGCCATGTGGAATTTCTTCCATGTTTTGTACCTACACATATAATCTGTCTTAATAGAGACCTTATAAAACTCCTGTATTTCAGAACATTTTTAGCCATTTTAGCCCTTATAGACTTTTATGTCTTCATTTATGAAACAATGGAATTTGGACAAAGTAGGAGCCAACAAACACTATATATCTACTAGGAGGTATTCCCAAGGGCATGGGCCTTGGTAATTCATAAAATATAGAATGTGTCTTCAATAAAGCCACCATGAAATGGGAGATGGAAAGCAAATGTAAAGGTGGATCACACTACAGTGGAGAGATCCATAAGGTCCTACTGAAATAGGATGGACAATATAGCCAACATTAAACATGGAGTAGATGTGACAATAGAGAAATGTGTCCCCAAAAGACATAATCCTTGATCTGTGTCCTAAACATGAGTAGTAGCTGAGGGTAGATGTGAGGAAATGGATAGTTTAGAAAATAAAGGAAGCAATGATGGACAAAAATCAGAAACACAAAAGTTGCCTTTAAAAAAAAAATATTGGCCAGGCATGATGGCATAGGCCTGTAATCCCAGTGGTTTGGAAGGCTGAGACAGGAGGATTTCCAGTTCGATGTTAGCCTCAGTAAAAGTGAGGCACTAAGCAACTCAGTGAGACCCTGTCTCTAAATAAAATACAAAATAGTGCTGGGGATGTGGCATAGGGCCAAATGGTCCTGAGTTCAGCCCTAGTACCCGCCCCCCTCCCTAAAAAAAAAAAAGTATTAGGACTTCCTGGTCAGCAGGAGGATCCATAGGAGAAGTTAGAGATTCCAGCATGAGCTGGGAAGTCTCACCATATGTCATCTATAAACTTGGAACCCAGGAAAGTCCCTCTGTGTCCGAAGGCCTTAGACCCAGAGCAGCCAATGGTATAAATCCCAGCCCAAGAGCAAGAAAAAACTGAGTCCTACCTACACACAGAGAGCGGGAAAGAGAAAGTGGGTGGAGGGTGTCTCTTTCCTCTGCCTTTTCATTCTATTCCAACCTCCCATGGATTAGAAAGGGCCCACTCACACGGGGAGGGCAATCTACTAAATCCACAGATTCAAATGTTAATCTTACCCAGAAATACCTTCATAGACACACCCAGAAATAAATTTTAATCTGTGCATCCCATAGTGCAGTCAGATTAATATATAAACTTGATGATTCCCCCGTGTCTTGAATTTCCCTTCCATCTTTGGTGACTATAAACTTCCTGAAATCTGCATTAGATAATTTTGTAACTTAATACAGATTAGGCAAAATTTTGAATAATCTGTTTTGTCCTCTGAAAAACATAATTTAGCTTCTTCCTTTCTCAAAAATGCAGTTTTCTTCAGACTCAGGTTGGCCCAACATCCAGAAAACATGAAAGGCTTCCCAACCCTGGCAGGAATATCTACCTGGGATTCATATGTCATCATGGATGCCTTATGTTTGCTGTCTTGGTCATATTCTTGAGATTCCAACTCGCTTTGATGCCTTAAAATACAGCATGTCTTTCTGTTTAGTGGACATCATTGTTGTATTTCTGTGATCCTTCCAGGCCTAGCAATGCTTTTTATTTACCCAATCTGATACCTAAAAGGTTCTGCTAAACACAGACTTACACACTGTAGACCTATTCTTTTTCCCTTTATTTTCCAAGAAGAGCAATCTACCATGAATATGAGCTCTCCAGCCTCAATTCAGGAAGCTCATTATGAATGTTTATTAAAAGGAAACCCAGGAATCTCTGCTTGTTGTAACTACATTAGGAAAATTAATTTTTAAGTCAATAGAATTCTAATAGTAACCTAAATGGGATATCCCTTAAATTAATATTAACACCAAGAATTAGAGTTTTTATTAGAGGAAATCTATGAAGAAGCTTGTTTATCTTTCATTTCTACTGACTCTGTGACCTTAGGAAATTCACATATGCTTCTAAGTTAAGCATAACTAAGTTTATTTTACAGAGATGTAGTGAAAATTTTGAGTGAAGTTCAATGCAATAACATTTAAAAAAAAAAAAAAAAACAACCAGTACTATGTGCCTCACATGTACTAGGAGTTTGAGAATTTCCAGCTATTATTTGTTACATCTTCACTTATCACTTGAATACTCACAGACAGTCCTCTCTCTGTAAAAGGGATAATCTTACCTGTTCACATCTTCAAGTGGGAAAATAAAAAGCAGGCATAGAATTGAGGATTAGAATCAAAGAAATACTATTTTTTAAAAAGTTTAATGGTTCTCTGTCTCATAAAAGAAGAACAGTTCATGCAGACTTCAATTGGCTAAGCTCTTTTAAATACTCTACTGAACTTTGCTAACATCAATGGGAAGAAAGAAAACTCAAAAGTTTGATAACTTGAAAAGATTAATGCCTGTCCACCCCAATGTTACTCCCATGACAATTTCAAATACCCCACTCGGTGCTCATTAAGCTTAGCTCTGACATTTGTCCTCCAGTTCTCCTCTGATTGTCCATACATATTATAAGAGTGAATCCAAGTCTGAGTTATGGTTAATAACAATATTTTAATGTCACCCAATATTTTAGTATGCTGTGGTCTCTGGAAGAAAATGAACCTTCATTATAATATAAATGCCTTTTATATACAGCCTCAACCAGATTCTTGACTACTATTTCAATACATTTATTTCAAGCATAATCAAATTCTGAGAAAATTGGTTGGTATAGTGAGCAATGGCTGAGTTATCCATCCTGTTGCATTTTAATTCATTGTCCTAAGTAAACCTGAAATTGGCAATATGATTAGAGTGCAAAGTCAACCACTGAAATGAACATGTATAACTTGGAATTATTTCTATCGCTGTGTCTCCCTAAGAACATTGACAGAGCAGTTACCAAGAGATTTTCATTTTTTGAAACTCAGCACTTTTAATAGGACTATTACATGTAGTTAGTCTGTGTTCCTATGTCAGGAGATTGATCTGTTTATTCATTTTTACCACACAAGGAAATCAATAAATATTGAAAAAATAATTATTATTATATTATTAATATCAGTAAGACCATAAATTTTTGTGCCTAACTATTCACAATATGCCTGCACATACATTTTACTAATACAAAAATCAGTAAGGTGAGCTAAGCAAGCTCGCTTATCTCCATTTCACAGACCAGGAAACAGAGGTGATGACTCACTTAGCTTCTCTAAACAAATTATTAAACTGGGTGAAGCAGGAATTCAGAAGGGTGGCAAATCCTAACATTCTTGTAGAGAACACCTGGGTCAAATTACTCTGGTTGGACTGAGACACTACTTGCAAATAATTACACTTGACTTAGAGCCATGACTATAAATAAAATAAAGTCAACATATCAATGACTGAGATTTTAATTTAAATTGCACAGTACTCTATCTCCAGAAAATTAAAGTCAGAGTAATAAAAGTGAATTGGTAATATTTCTAGGAAAAAAAATATGTACAGGTTGAATATCCCTTATCGAAAATACTGAGTAGTAGAAGTGTTTTGGATTTCAGATTTTTTTAAAAATTAGAATATTTGCATATGTATAATGAGATATTTTGGGAATGGAACCCAAATCTAGAAATGAAATGCATTTATATTTCAAATATCCCTAATACACTTATTCCAATGGTAATTTTATACAAAAATTTGAATAATTTTGTGCATGAAATAATTTTTTTTGCCTTGAATCATCAGAAAGCCCTCTCTCAGTTATCCCTATAAACAATTTGTGGTAGTAATCATTATTTTTCCTGACTAAATTTTTATGCTTTTGCTAAGTGATCATTTTCTTATACTTATTCTCACATAAATACTTGACACTAAAAAATAATGACTATAGTTTGGATAGGAAATGTCCCCTAAAGGCTCACATGCTAAAAGCTGGTCTCTAGTCTAATACTCCTGGGAGGTGGCAGAATCTTTAAGAGAGGGAGCCTAGTGGGTTGTCTTTGGATCACTGGGAGAACGACCTTAAAACTGACTCTGGAGGCTGGGGTTGTAGTTCAGTGGTAGAACACTTTCCTAGCACGTGTGAGTCACTGGGTTTGATCCTCAGCACCACATAAAAATAAATAAATAAAATAAAAGTTTTTAAAAAACTGATCCTGGAAGATTAGCCCCTTTCTCTTTCGGTCTTTTACTTTATAACAATGAGCCGAGTGTTTTTGTTCTGATTCACACCTCCGGCACGAGGTGCTCATCACAAGCCCAAAGCAAAGGGAGTCAATTAATCATGAAATAAAACTTTTAAAACTGTGAGCCAAAACATACCTTTTCTCTTCATAAATTGATTATCATTAGTATTTATTATAGTAACAGAAGACTAACACATATACAGCTAATATGGTGAACAAAAAGATGTGTTCAAAGTAATCAAGTAGCACGGTAGCATCACCAGATCATTGTATTTGTGGCTAAACAAGAATAACAGAACAATACCAAGCATTTGTTCTCCACCTGTGATGCCTTGTTTTATGCACTGCCTTATTCTTTTTCAAGTAAGAAGAAATATCAGAAAGAGTTGAGAGACCAGGAAGCAGGTCCTGTAGGGATGAGGAGGCATTATCCTGCTGGATGCATTTTTCAAATGTTACTTCTTGATGCATCTGCTTCAGGAGTGGATGTCATCATGGCAGTCTCCATTTGATTTCATAAACTGGTATGATTTTTTGTTTGGATATAAATGCAAGATGCTCAAGTCCTTCAATAAGCCCATCACACATTCCTAGGGGGTGTCTGTAGACACTTTTCCTGCAGTGTTGTCAATGTCCTCTTCATCATCACTGTTCTTACTATCACATTGATTCAGAACCACATCAGTTCTTTCACCATCAGTCAATGAGTGAACAACTGGAGCCTTGTTATTGATGTTAAAATTTTCACTCCTTGAATGAATTTCTCTGCTGCTTCATGATCAGCATAGGCTTTATCACCACCAATCTTTAAAACTTTAATGCTGTATCTTTTCTTATATTTCTGCAGCAAGCCTGTTGAATATTCACAGTTTCCTTCAATTTTCAGCTCATCATGATAGATCTTTGCTTATTTCTTGCTCAGCATACCATTAACTGGCATGTGTTCCTGCAGTGCTGACAGATCCAATCTTTCAATACATGACTGAGATCTTCATTTATGTAATGTACTTTTACTTTTTTGTGAACTTCTGTTCATCATTTTCAGCACAGAACTTCAATAGTTTATCTTTCTGTCTCTTCAGGTCACATGTGGTGGTCTTTCCAACACTATACTCTTCTCTAATGTGTTTCACACTTATACCATTGTCTTGATTCTCCAGTAACTTGGCTTTCTATGCTACAGATAAATAAATGTTTCCTTGTTTTCTGATAGCTATTTCCCATAGCGTTATCTGCAGGCCTTTTTGACATTTTCACCAATAGCTTTATACTACCGACCAGAGAATAAACAAGCAGAGGAAAAACTACAGGTAAAGAATGCATGAAACTCTTGACCCCGTTTAGGGAAATATGGGGAACTGGTGGTTGGAGCATCTTAACTGAACGCGTGGCACTTATTATCATTTGGGGGTATGCTTGCATGAAGGAATCTGGGTATGCCTAGAAAAAGATGAAGCTGAAGGGGGCTGGGAGGTTTTTTTTTTTTTCCATTAGGAATACCAAATATATTGTGTTCTATCCTCCTCATATTTTTTTTGGGGGGGGTACTGGGTATTGAACTCAGGGGCACTCAACCACTGAGCCCCATCCCCAGTCCTATCTTGTATTTTATTTAGAGACAGAGTCTCACTGAGTTTCTCAGCACCTCGCTGTTGCTGAGGCTGGCTTTGAACTCCTGATCCCCCTGCCTCAACCTCCCGAGTTGCTGGGATTATAGGTGTGCACCACCGCACCTGCACCTGGCTATTCTTGCATTTTGACTCAAACATTTTGAGGAGGTGAGATATGGAATTTCCCATTTGCAACATAGTGATGGTACTCAAAAACCTTTGGAGTTTGGAACACTTTAGAGTTTGGATTTTCGGATTAAGGATGTTCAAGCTGTCATGACTAATTATTGCTATCACAGTAACAAGAATAATACAGATTAAAAAACACAAAGTGGCCTATTACATACCTTTCCAGTCTTCTGCTATAGACTTAGACATGCACTGTTTCAGATAAAGAGAAGCCATATTCATATTTGGTGAATACTTCTCAATTTTTCATAAACTGCTGGCCCTGTAACAATAGAATGGCAGGCCTGTCAATTCCTTGGTATTGATGAGCTGGGCTAAATGATTCAATTGAAAACACTGAAAAAAATGAACCTAATTCCTCTCCAGGAGGGTGAGAGTTGTAGGAAAGTCAAAGCAACCTTGTGTATCTCTGGGTTCTGAGGAAAAGGAGAAATTGTGACATGAGATCAGAAGATTGAATGAAATTATTTTGAAAAATGTTTTCAGAGATATTTAAAGGTTGTATATTCTCATGGTCTTTGCTGTTTCGTTTAATTTAGAACAATGGAGGAAAAGATAATAAGAATTCTGAAACTATAGGAAATTATGAAGAAGAAGAGTCACCTCTCCCTCATTCCTATCATAATACACTGCCTCTCAGGTTACCTCTGTGTGGAAATTGGAACCTGAAGCTGAAATGACCATGCTGGGAAGTTCAGCCACTTGCAAACTTACTTTGGGTAACTTTGCGTAAACTCACTCTGTCACAATTTTTCTCTGGGGATAATGATAGTACCTGTGTCAGAGTACTGGTATAAAGGCCAAATAAGTGCATTTCTGAAGGTGCTTTAGAATAGTCTCAAACATATTATAAGAATAATGACAGTGATAAGTATATCAACAATAATGACAATAATACTAAACATGGTAGATGAGAGTATCACTTCCAACTAATTGTTCAGTTCTGGTTTCCTTAATTGCATGAAGAACCCTCTCTTGTTGCAATGGGTTTTCAGTATCTGCTGTGTGGAGACGGTGCTACCCTGCCCATCTGAACATTCCTTGGCCAATAAAAGGCAGCATGACAAACACCATACTTGAACTGTGTTTTTTAAAAAAAATATTTTTAGATGTTGATGAACCTTTATTTTATTCATTTATTCATATGCAGTGCTGAGAATTGAACCCAGTGCCTCACACAAGCTAGGCCAGCACTCTACCACTGAGCCACAACCCTAGCCCCTTGAACTGTATTTTAAAAGCTGCTGAATATGTATTACAGCCCTTTTGTACTTTCCCTCTGCCATGATAATAACATTTCTAAAACAGAGACTGCTTCTTTGGCTTGTATTCTCTGAGAGCAAATAGCATGGATATAAAATAAATAAATATATATACATATATATATATTTTTTTTCAATAAGCCACTAGGATTTTTTTACTACAGCAATTTTTACTAGTATAATAAATATACATATGTTTTCAATAAGCCACTAGGATTTTTTTACTCCAGCAAATTTGACTAATATAATAGCTAAGCAGATAAACAAATGAATGAATAAATAAAATCAATTTGCATTTAGGCAATTTTAGAAAAATAAATCACCCTTGATTATTTACAAATTTAATTTCTCTAATACTTATAAATTTCACAGATGTGTACAGCTTTAATTTATCTAATAATCTCAAATTTCATAGATGTGTCATTTTCTAACACAATTTCTTTTCACTTAGCTTATGAGCACAATTTCTCTATATTGTTAGATTGCTTTGAAAATCTTAGAACTTATAGATAAATTGAAATAGCCACTAGGAGTCCATAAATAACAATAATAATTTAAAATTTTTTTCTTGTAAGCGTCCTGGACACTAGTAATGAAACTGTAAAACATATACTTGATGTCTTTAAACACAGTCTTGATAACCATGTAATTGTGTTTCTGAGGGATTAGTAATTATCAGTTCAACACGATTTAACACGATTTAATAATAAAATCAAGTGCATTAAATAAAGTAGAACAAGGAGTGACACAGAGGTTGAAATAACCAATATCCATTCAGGAAGTTTCTAGTGATTATCCAGTAGATATTAGTAAAATAGTTCTCTTAGCAATATCACCCACACCGAAACTCACTGACATCAACTATCCATATACTTTGATATCAGGGAACGTGAGTGTCAAAAAAGGAATGTTCAGAAATTCATCAGGCTTCCTTATTTTCATTTTGATTATGTGAAAGTTGGAACACGCCATCATCATAGAATGTGTCTGCATTCTACACGTCACACACTGACAGTAAATGAAGCATCCTGGATACTTACTGTAACAGAGCTAATGTTTTGAAGTCCTTGATCCATATCATGCCAATAAGAATAACTACAAAAAATTTTCAGTACATTTCTTAGTACATGAATTTTAAAATATCTTCAGTTGAAAAAAGTTTTTTACTTCAGAACTTTAAGATGCTTCGAGAAGTCAATGTGTTCCATGAATTGGTAGGAAGATGTGTTCAACAGTGAAGATTTTTTAGAGTTTCTTTTTTTTTTTTTAATCACCAAAGCGTCCTTTATTGCAAGGAGCATTTTGTAATCCTGTACTTTTTAATGAATACAAATAAGAAATTGTCTATTATCCATTTAATGTGTCAAATAATCTTTTTATTGTTATTCTCATCAAACAACCTTCATATCACCGAGTTCCAGGTCCCAATCTATAAAAGTGATAATAATACATAACTACTTCAAAAACTAATTATGAAGGCTAACTGTGGCTATTTGAACACAATTCTTAGCATAGAATTTGGAAGGTGTGATGGTTTGGATATGAGGTGTCTCCAAGAACTCCTGTTAATGCAGCAATACTCAGAGGCAAAATGATTAGATTGTGAAAGTTGCAACTTGATTGGCCCATCCTAGTTTGAATGCACTGACTGAGTGGAAGCTGTAGCAGGTGGGGCATAGCTGAAGGATGGTGGATCACTGGGGGCGTACTCTGGAAGGGTACATTTTCCTTGCATCCCCTTCAGCTTCTCTTTCTCTGATCCCTGACCCTGCCGTGAGCTGAGCAGCTTTCCTTCCTTTGCTGTGTCCTTCTCTGCAGGCATGCTGCCTAATCCTGGGCCCAGAGCAATGGAGTTGGCCATCTACAGATAGACTAAGACCTCTGAAACCATGAGCCCCAAATAAACTTTTCCTCCTCTAAATTGTTTTTTGTGGAATATTTTGGTCACAGCAACACAAAAAGTAACTGAAACAGAAGATAATAATAAAAGTCTTGACTAATTCATTTATGACTCAGAAGTTCCTTGAACAACAAAATTGACGCAGGATCACCATAATTTAACCATTACAGAATGTCTGTGTTCATTGCTAAGATATGCCTCTTATTATTTAAAGAACACTGGCCAAGTTGTTTAGCCACTTAATGTGTTCTTTTTCTAAACTATAAAGTGTAGATCGTACTAATATCCACATCTATACCTAAATACTGCTTGTATTTAGAAGAATTTCCAGAACAGAGAAAGGACCCAATGAAAGTATTTTTTATTTCTATTAACTACATAACCATGTTTAGAAATGCATTTCCCTCAAATAATTATTACATTTTTTTTCACAGCACTGCTAATTTAACACTTTCTGATCACAATAATTATATGATGTGTATGTTATAGGATCATATATCATATAAAATATTGTCCGGAAAATGTATCCCTACAGTATGATAGGCAGTGGACACATATTAATTTATTGGATCTTCTAAAACAGTTCTGGGAGTCAGCTTTATCATCTCCACTGACGGCATCAGGCATCAACTGAGACGCAGGAAGATTAGAAATCTTTTTTTTTTTTTTTTGAGGAGGAGGAGGAGGAGGATATACTGCTCACTGTGACCACTGAGCCACATCCCCCAGCCCTATTTTGTATTTTATTATTTTATTTAGAGACAAGGTCTCACTGAGTTGCTTAGCGCCTTGCTTTGGCTGTGGCTTCCTTTGAACTTGTGATCCTCCTGACTCAATCTCCCAAGCCACTGGAATTAGAAGCAAGAACCACTATGCCCAGCTAAAATAGAAATTTTCACCAAAACTCGTGTAGTTACTGTGGTACTATCCAGATTTGGAATTTTTATGTCAGATTCTCCATAGTTTCTCTAATACTCTTATAAATATGAGATTCACTCATAATGGCAACTTGACAGACATGTCTTTTCAAATTATCGAGTGTAGTAATTTAGTGTAGAACCACTTTCTTATAGAAAAGAAGGTGTCATGCCATGATCAGAGAGTGCACAAATCCATCACAATGTCACTGTCACATGTTTTTCTTAGGTTAACCACTCTGTTACAGTAAGCTCCAATTCTAAGAACATCTCTTTCCATCGCTGAAGGTGGTTAAAGAAATAATAAGTTGTGATAACCTAAAAATAGATTATAAATAAAAACAAACTGATAAAAAGATGGGGACCATGAATCGTGTTTCTCTTTTAATAGAATTCACTGGTTTTTCTAAGAAATAGTCCAATTAATAGATTTCACAAAAGTAATGCTTTTTCCTCATACAGGAAATGTATTCATATATGTGTGTTTTTAATCACAATATATAAAGTTTAGGAAAGTATTTCTAGCTCTCTTCTGAGACAGAGAAGGAAAGAAGGAAATGTGATGGGGATAGACTAAAATAAGGGAAAAAAGAGTGAAAAAGAAACATAATTTCTGATACAAAAGAATCAAAAATTTTTTGGAAATTTCTCAAATTCCTAGACCTCAGGAGATGCAAATGTTTTTTTTTTCTCTCTCTCTCTCTCTCTCTCTCTTTGATGTCTCTTGAAAATTTGCTTAAGGGGCTGGGGTTGTGGCTCAGCGGTAGAGTGTTTGCCTAGTGCATTCGAGGTCCTGGGTTCAATCCTCAGCACCACATATAAATAAATAAAATAAAGGTTAAAAAAAATTTGCTTAAGATTTCTACATATCTTGCATCTTGAAAATTACAAGCCCCTTGCTTCTCATGTAATGTACTATCATTGGGCTTGTGTTTCCTTAGTCAATCTGAGTGCTTAACCTTGAATATTTTATATAAAACACAGCTTTATAGAACAAAATGAAGATTCAGAGAAATTCTAGTCTTCTTGGAACTGTTAAAGAACCTCCTACAAGCACCACTAATCTTTTTGTGAATAATTCCAAGTCATAAGGTTACTGACCTCATTTTCCTGTTATAATATTTTAGGAAGTTATCAAACATACGTGAAAGTAGAGAGAATAGTGTAATTTACTTCCAGTCCTCATCATTTAGATTTATCAATTATCAGCATAATGCAGTAACTTTTCATCTATACTTTTAACCCCAGACCTTGCAAATTGTCTTTACCCACTATATAAATGTATAATTTAAATACCCTAAAATTAATTGTGAATGCAATTTATTAAAATTTAGCACATTTATATAGCACAGTGATTCTAATGATGTAGTTTTATAATATTTCTGTTACCTATAAGTTTTTTGTGCCCTTTGCAGTCTGTCCATTCTCTGCCCCAGGCTCAGACAAACACCTCTGTGCTTTCTGGACATTTCTCATAATTAAGTCATGAAATATGTAATCTTTTGTGCCTGGCATTTTCACTTAGCATATTTAAATTTATCCATGTGGTAGCAGGTTAGCATTCATTTCTATTGCGAGATAATACTGCACTGCAGGAATAAACCACACTTTGTTCATCTGGTCCTCAACTGATGGATGTTTGAATCGTCTTTTCTTTGTGTATTACATGAGTCTTGCTGCTATGCTTGCTTGGATACAGACTTCATGTGAACATATCTTTCATATCTTTTTTTTTTCCTCTTAGCTGTATCTGGACAGTGTCATTGTAAAATCAAATGATAAATCCATGTTTAACTGTCGAGAACACTGTGAGCTATGTTTCAAAGTTACCTTCATCATTTAACATCTCCAACAACAACAAATGAAAGTTTGTTTCTTCCCCTCCACATCAACAGAAGAGGTTGTTTGTATGTAAAGGATTGTTGTTATTTATTATTTAGAAGTTCTGAAGAATTCACCAGTGAAGCTATCTGACCTGGGGCTTTTCTCTGTGGGAAGATATTTAATTACAAATTCAGTTTCTTTACTTGTTATAGAACTACTTAGAAGTTGGAGAGCAGACATTTTTAATGGGGGAATGAGGAGAAGAGGAGCTTTCAAAATAGATGAAAAAGAATGCTCATGTGTATAGAGAAAATGGCTTGACCTGGATTTAGAACTCTAAGTGTATCATTGGCCCAGAAAAGGGAGACAAGTCAAGAGCTATGAAAGTCAGACTAAAGTAAACTCATTTTTTTTTGCATCTGAACTAAATTAAATGCATCAAAAATGTATATAATTATCTTCAAAAAGTAAAATATGTTACTTAGTTGTAAAAAAATTATAAGCAAATAATGGTATCTGGAAGAGTCAAGCAAGTAATAAGATTATAAATTAATAACTAACCAAGTTTTTGATTATTTTTTAATAATGAGAATATCTAAATATGAAAATCCAAATGGTAGAATGGTAGAGCAGTGGAGATAAATAGACTGACCAAGTCTTTATCTTTCCACATGACCCCCTGGTTAATAATGGTATACAGACCAAAATACCTTCAGAATCCAGAAAGAGGATGCAATACCCCCAGTAAGCACAAAAACCTAAGAGCAAAGTATAACAGGTAAGAATAACTTTGTGGGAATCAGGTCCTTCCAAGCCAGCACAGCTCAGTGCTGAGAAGAATATTTTTAATCTCTGATTTCTCCCTTCGTGGGGATTTGGGGTGGCAGGGACAGTCTGTGTCCACCATCTGTTGGTCCTCTACTTTACTGCCAGAGAGACCAGTTTCTGTGCTCCCTCACTTGAAGTGCTGAAGGAATTGGAGACCAGAAGAAACACTTCAAAACTGTAATGCTTGGTGCAATTGATTTGTGCCATTTATATAGATTAAAAGGCAAAAGTCTTAAAAATAACTACTGCTACAATAGCCTGTTGATCTGTGTACAACATGAAAAGATGTAGCTTTTGGCATTAAAAACATAAAATGTAGAAGGAGAAGTGAAAGTGGATAGCTTTTGTATACCATGGAAGTTATCAGCTCAAAATAGATAGTTATAAAAATTAGTTGTCTTATGTAAACCTCATTGGAACCACAAAGGAAATACCTAAAAAGATACCCAAAGGACAACAAATAATAACGAAATGAAAGTCAACAAACATGGGAAGAAAGCAAGAAAATGAAATAGGGGAAAAAGGGTTAAAATGAGAGGTAGAAAAGAAGTAACCAAGTGGGAATAATGTCTTTCTCTTTAATGATTACTTTAAACATAAAATAGATAATAAAGATATAATGTGGCCAAACAGGTAAAAAGACAGGTTCCAACTAGTGGTGGTCTAGAAGAGAATTACTTTAGAATTAAGGACCATTACATAGGCTGAAAGTGAAGAGAAAATGATATTTTGTGCAAATGTCAACCAAAAGGGATCAGGGGCAGCTATACATATATTTTAAGTCACCAAAAGGAGATTATGTAATAATAAACACGTCAACCCACAAGGAAAATGTAACAATTATAAATTATAAAATTGTAAGATATGAAAGTCATCCATCTGCATCTGGTGGGGGGAGTGGTTTCAGGACCGCCATAGTCACCCAAATTCAAGGATGCTAAATTCTCTTATATAAAACATTATAGTATTTGCATATAACCTACATACATACTCCCATATATTTTGTATTATCTTCAGATTACTTATAATATTAAGTACAATAGAAATGTTATGTAAGTAAATAATTGTTATACTAAATTATTTAGGGCATAATGGCAAGTTTTAAAACAAGTCTCTAAGTGTTCAGTATAGCCACAATGCTGTTTTTTAATTTCTTTTCAAATATTTTTGATTTGACATTGGTTGAATCTGCAGATTCAGAACCTGGATATGAAGGACAGACTATATGCATTCACCATCAGTACACATGAATATATAAAGCAAACATTGATAGAAGATGCAAGAAACTGAGGGAAGAACAATAGCAGTACGAGACATCAATACCCCATCTTCAATAATGAGTAAGGGATAGAACAACCAGACAGAAAATCAATAAGATAATGGCAAACTTGAATGGTATTATAGACCAAGTGGGCTTAACAGACATATATCAGACGTATCACTAAACAGCAGCAGAAAAATGCCTCTTCTCAAGTGCACACCAAATGTTCTTCAGGCTATAGCACATTAGGCCACAAAATACATCTTAATCTTAAGAAGACTGAAATCATATCATAAATGTTTTCACAATGAAATGAAACTGTCAACTAAGAGCAGAAGGAAAAGTGAAAAATTCACAAATATGAGAAAAATAGAACTAGAAAAAAAGTTAATATATATCTTTAGATAAATGACAATGAAAATAGAATACACCAAAACTTATAATATTCAAGAAAAATGGTACTAATAGGAAAGTTACAGCAATAATTCAAAAGGAATATTCTCAAAGAAGCAACCTAACTTTACACATCAAGAATTAGAACACAAGGCTTGGGTTGTGGCTCAGTGGTAAAGCGCTTGCCTAACACTTGTGAGGCACTGGGTTAGATCCCCAGCACCATATAAAAAATAAAGGTATTGTGTCCACCTACCACTAAAAAAAATATTTAAAAAAATTAGAAAACAATAACAAACTAAATCCAAAGTTAGCAGAAGGAAGGAAATAATAAAGACTAGAAAAGTAAGTGAAATTAATGATAAAACAAAAACAGTCAATGAAATTAAAAGTAAAATTTTAAATTCTACTTTAAATTAACCAAACTGGCAAAGCTTTAACTGGATTAATAAAAAGAGAGAAAACTCAAATAAATAAAACCAGAAGTCAATGAGTAGGAATTACACTGGTGCCACTGAATAGAAAGAATTCTAAGAAGTTAGTGTGAACAAGTACATCCTATGAATTGGACTACCTAAAAGAAATGTATAAATCCCTGAAAACATACTACCTACCAAGATTGAATCATGAAGAACTAGAAAATCTGTAAATCTATAATTGGTAAGGAGATTAAACCTGGAATCAAAAATCCCACAACAAAGGAAGCCTAGGATCAGATGGATCTATTAAATAATTCTACCAAAGAATGCGCCCGAGACATTAAGGAGTAGGGAATAATCGTGAAATCATGTAATGAGGCTTACATTACCCTGATGCCAAAAGTAGACAAAGTCACAGCCAAAGGCACTGGGTGAGGCTGACATCCCAAACGAACACAGGACACAGAGGTATAAAAGTCACATGATCACTTTATAAGAGACAGAAAATGTTTTTGACAAAACTCAAAATGTTTTCACTGTAAAAGCCCTCAAAAAACAAAATACAGAAGGAATTTATTTTTATATAGTAAAGATCACATGGGAGGAGGCCACAGTTAACACACAATATTTTCCCTCTAAGATCAGGAACATGGCAAGGATGCTCATTATTGCCACTTCTACTCAATATAGCACTGGATGGAAATCCTATCCAGAAACAAATAGCGTGGAATAGAAAGAAATGGTATCCATGTCAGAAATGATGAAGTAAAATCATCTGTTTGCAGATGGCACAATCTTACATAGAGAAAATGTAAAAGAACAACACCAAAACCATAGAACTCAAAAAACTAATTTAGCAAAGTTGCATAAATAAAATCAATATAAAATCAACATATAAAAATCAGTTGTACTTTTATGCACTAACAATAAAGTATCCAAAAAATGAGAGAAATGAAGAAAATAATCCCACTTATAATACCATCTCTGCAAATAAAATGAGGTCGAAATTATGTGCACTGAATGGATACTATAAAACGTAGATGAAATAACCTAAGGCAAACACAAATAAATAAAAAAGATATTCCATGTTTATAGGCTGAAAGACTTATTATTGTTAAAATGTTCACAAACCCAAAGTTATCTACAAATTCCGTGTAATCTCCAGAACACTGGTCCATAAAAGATGTTTATAACCCAGTCATTGGAAACCGTATGTATGTTATGTTGCAAAAGATACTTTATAGATATGATTAAAATTAAGGATACTGAGATGGAAATTTATTATAGATTATCCAATTAAGTATCAGACATAATTAAGAGATTTGTTAAAATCTGTCTGCAAACTTTTCCTGATACTAATGAGAGGACAACTTTACTGTAGAGAGAAGCAATTGTTCTGGCTTTGAAGATGGAGAAAGTGGTTTGGCAGCTAGGAATGGAAGCACTTCTATTGGCTCCCAATAGGAAGGAAGCACATTTTCTCCAAAGGTTTCCAGAAAAAAAAAATAACATATGGCCTTGTAGACACCTTCATTTCAAATACAGTAACCGTGTTAAACTTCTGAATTCCCCAAACCTCAGATTTGAAGTCATGAGGTGTGTGATAATTTGTTGCAGTGGAAACAGAAAAAACTAATAGAGCAACTATTTTAAAAATATGTAAAAATCAGTGGAGATACTTCTAGGCTTATTGTTGAAAGTGGCATGAAATAAAAGGAAAATTTGTGTTTATTCAAGATATTAAACATTATGAGCACAATTTGCATGACTGAGTCATACAAAGTAATGCCTTAATCTGCCAGTCTCTGCCCAGAAGATCCAGAAATAAAATTATGAGCACAAAAGTGTCTATGTATATATTCATTCTCTTCTCTTTGGAAAACATTTTAAATCATTAATTTCAAAGATGCCTCTTTTCTATATTTTGTTTTTCAACAAAGACCCAGTATATTCTCCAGTCCTAGACTGGGTCCCAGAATAAATTGTGTGACCTGACTCCGGAAATGTCTTTCAAAGGGTTGCTCACGCTGATGTGTTTTCACTTTTAAGATAAAGTTTCCTTAGCCAAATTGTGAGCTATTGAAAAATCTTTAGGTTATTTTTGTGCCCAAGTCAGCACTGATTTCACTGACTCCCTACCATTTCCTTCATCTGGTATCTCTTATTTTTTTTTTCTTGTTTCATCTTGATCGTACTATGTTTTTCCCCCCTGTGATTATTTATCTCTGTAATCTAATGATATATAACCCAAAATAAGTTTTTATTTTATAATATATTTTTGTATTTAGGATGAGAGTTGGGATATACCCCTCTAGTAGCACAACCAATTTATTGCTTATAATTCACATGTTGAATGAGAATCTGAAAACCATCCAAATAACGTTTTGAACCCCTGTCCAATAGCAAATGCAGGGCATGGTTGAGGCCACCACATCCCTATACCTACCTGGCCATGTTGATATTATTATCAAATCCCTGATATCACAGATTACCACATATTGTTCTGCAAACAACAAAAATGTATTCCATTGTAGGTCTGGAGACCAGAAGTCTTAAAGTGAAATGCCAGCAGGGCACGCTCCCTGTAGTAACTTTGAGCTTTAGTTTTTGGTGTTCGCCAACTATTCTTGACATTTTGTGGCATGCAGTTCCTCAGCCTAGTCTCTATGATCACATGGCCTTCTTCCCAGGACTTCCTTAGTGTCTTCAAGTCTGTCTCTTCTTACAAGGGCATCAGTCTTTGGATTTATCACCCACCGTCAATCCACTGTGACTTTATCTTAAATTAATTGCATCTGCAAAGACCCTGTTTCCAAATAAGATCTCATTTGCAGGTACCCAGGATCAGGTTTTCAATACATCATTTGGAGGGACATGGTTCAAACTACAACATCCCTGTAAAGAGCTTCAGAAAGCTCAATAAACTATTCTCAAAAACAGCTTGCAATCAATAATGAATGTAATGTAGAGGAAAATGAACTAGGAAGGCAATAATTAAGAGCTGTTTAAAGCATGCATTCTGGAGCAAGACTGTGTTGGTATGAAGGCTGGCAGGACTTAATAGCTGTGTGACTTTGTTCACATTGCTTGGCTTTTCTGTTTTGTGGGTGTCTTGTATGCAAAATGGGAATCACGTAGAACCAACTTCAGAAGGCTATAGGAATTGAATTAGATAATGCATATGAAATGACCAAGAAATCTTAGATAATAAAGTATCCATTTTTCTGAAAACATTTAATTTTTTAGTATTATGAATAGTGTGCATTGAGTTTGCATTTGTATAAAATATCAGGTTAATGAAAGCAGTTTTGCCTTTACTCCTAAGAACATATTTAGTCCACACCACCTACAAGCTTAAGGCCTACAAACTATGAATTTTAGTGATTTTTATTAAAGTAATAATTACTACCTAATGTCAAGAACAAGAAAAGGTTTAATGAATTTCTATTTGGTTTAATTTTTTCACTATGCTATTTTTTTCTCTCTCCCTCCACCCTTTAATATAAATTCATATACTAAACATTTTGCATATTGGCAGGGCTACATTATTATTTATTATCCTGAGATATGTAGCACATATAACATTCTACGTAGCACTTGTCAGGTTTTTACCAAACTGTGGAAATATAATCATTAGGTTTTTATAATATTATATTAAGTGTACTTATTAAACTTATTTGACCTTTATAATATTTAGCATTTTATTTTGTTCCAAATTCTTATTTGAACCTGAAAATGTCTGACATTGTAAGGAGAAGAAAAACAGTATGTTTTTTAAATTAAGTTAAAAGTCTGATGTAAAATTAAGTGCATACTCAGGGGGGAAAGTATTACTTCAGTATAGTACAAGAAACAGAAGCAATGGCCAATTCCAGAAGTTCTGCACAGCAGATAAAGTTCACCTTTCATATGTAATAAGCAGTTAGGCTAAAGTCAAACTCATAAGAATTTCTTTACATAGGTTTTTAAAACTGTGGATCCACATTTTTTTTTATATGTGGAAGTGGTTACGGTATAAAAAAGAACAATATCCGTTTTATTTGCTGTCACATTTAATCAACTTGCCTCCAGCTTCCGGATTATTTCATTAGGTTCTGATTGCATAAAAGAGAAGCTGGATAATTTTGGGGTAGCACAACAGGCAAGAAACAGAAAAGTCTGCAAATTGCCTGTTTTATCCTCGTTATAAATCACTTAATTTTTTTTCAAAAGTAAGGGGAAAGCATTAACGTTTATTAATTATTGCTAAATCACTTGTGATGACAAAATGAAAATGATGAATAGAAAGGATCCTGCCTCCCTCCTCTCTCTTGCGTTAGATAATATTCTCCCCTCCGCTCCCCTCCAGAGAGCCAGATTTGGACCTTAAAGGACAGCAATATGGGAAAGAGCTATGTTATATTTAGATGCAAATTATTAATCATGCAGGAGAAAAATCCAAACTGTTGTATTATGACAGACACATGTCATGAGATACATGATTTCTTGAGCTGTCAATGCGACCTAACTTGCTAAAATTTTACATTTTCCTCCCTGAACAGAAACTCATTGTTCAAGACTATTCTAAAAGAACGCTGTAGCAACTCTCATTCTTGTATATATTTAGGTAATACTTTATGTACCATTTTTCTAGCATAATAGCAACTGGTAAGAAAGAAATACCTTCATCTACTGTCTTGAACCTCTTTTGAGATAGTCTCTGTTTTAAAGATTCAGTGGCATTTTTTCCCCCAGGGGTGGGGGTAGGGAGTTATTTTTATGTTTCTCCTTAACAGAAACATAATATTTGAAAGCAGCTGAAAAATTTTGTCACCTGTTCCAGGTATTTAAATTTATGTTTCTCATTTTTCCCCATGCATAATATATATTTATCTACCTCGGGTGAAAACAACATCAGAAGAAGGAGTAAAAAAACCCACCAAACCAAATTAAACCAGCAAGATTAAGCCAAAATTTAGTTGCAGCCGGCTTGATCAGTGATGTTTTATTCATCAATCACCTGCTCTTACACTGAATTGTTTACGCACAGATTTCAAGCATAAATAGCAAATGTACCTCTTCATCTTACTTGGGTAATACCACAGGATAATGTGGTACCTATTAGTATATTAGATCCTTTTGGTGTTTAGGGGCTTTGTAAAACGACTCCTTATTAGTTATATTACACTTTTTTTTCTCATCAAATGAAATTAAAACAATTTTCAAGTGTTTTAAGACATAATGAGACACTCTTTGAGTACCTTATATACTTTATGTAAGTGAAGCATAACTGGAAAAAGTATTAATGCCTTCATGATAGAGCACATCACTGATGAAATTTATATATTTATCCAAAGCTTATGGGTTATACCGCTGGAAATATTGGTCAGATATTTCTTTCATTTTCTGTTATGAAAGTGATGAAAATTTACAAGGTATACTAGTTTAAAATATGTGAGATGTGTAATTCCCAAAAAGGTGGTTCAATAAGATCTCCATGCAGAGGGACTATTTAAACAGAAATCTACATAGGAAGAAGTCCAGATGGCAACAATCATCAGGGAACATTCCAAAGAGAGCCACTATCAAGTGTGAAGGTCCCAAGGCAGAAAAAAACTCCATAGATTCCTGGAAGAGAAAGAATGCAGAAATGTCACATAACATCCTCAATTTTACCTAATTCTAAATGCATATTTCTTTGTTTTTTCTCCGTTTTTTTTCAGTAAAGGAGACTTTTATCTTTTTCCAGACTAGGAGAATTGAGAGATAATCTGGCAAATCAACTTTCTGCCCCTTGATTTTATATATAAGGGTAAAGGAAATGAGAGGGAGGGATAGATTAATGAAGGAAAGGAATGTTTATTTCTTTTTTTTAATTTCTTCTAAGTAGTTATCTGTTTAAGGACACCTAGGTTGATTACATAATTTAGCTGTTGCGAATTGAGCTGCCATAAACATTCATGTGGCTGTGTCACTGTAGTATGCTGATTTTAAGTCCTCTTTGTATAAACCTAGGAGTGAAATAACTGGGTCAAATGGTGGTTGCATTCCAAGTTTTTTTGAGGAATATTCATAATGCATTCCATAGTGGTTGCACCAATTTGCAGTCTCACCAGCAATGTATGAGTGTGCCTTTTTCCCCACCTCATTGCCAATATTTATTGTTGCATGTATTCTTGATAATTGCCATTCTGACTAGAGTAAGGTGAAAACTGGTGTTGTTTTAATTTGCATTTCTCTAATTGCTAGAGATTTGGAACATTTTTTTTATATATTTGTTGAAAAATCATATTTCTTCTTCTGTGAAAAGTCTGTTCAGTTCCTTAATCCATTTATTGATTTTTTTTTTGGTGTGTGTGTGTGTGTGTGTTAAGTTTTTCGAGTTCTTTATATCTTGGAGATTAATGCTCTGTCTGAGGTGCAGGTGGCAAAGATTTTCTCCCATTCTGTAGGCTCTCTTTTCATGTTCCTGATGGTTTCCTTTGCTGTGAAGAAGCTTTTTAGTTTGATTCCATCCCATTTATTGATTCTTGATTTTACTTCTTGATTTTTAGAAACCCTGTTAAGGAAAGCCATTCCTAAGCCCACATGATGTAGCTTTTTTGGGCCTACTGTTTCTTCTATTAGGTACAGGGTCTCTGTTCTAATCCACTATGAGTTGAGTTTTATGCAGGGTGTTAGATGGGGGGTTAATTTCATTTGCTACATATGGATTTTCAGTTTTCCAAGCACCATTTGTTGAAGAGGGTATCTTTCTCCAATGTGTGCTGTAAAACATATGAATAGTAACATAATGAGTAAACTGTATTGTTATAAAAAGGTGATATTTTAGCAAATAAATGATGGACATATTGGTTGACATACAGTATCAATACATTGGAATAGCAGTGGATACATAAATATATCAGGTATACATAATACAGTAGAATCTTTATATTAAAATTATGACTTAAATATAAAAGGCTTAATAGGGAAAAATACAATAATCAGAAGAGGGATTTTATAAACATCATTGAGTTTCCTTTATGCCTGGTCTTTCTTATTCTAGATACCTTTATAAAATGTATGAATGTGTATTAATAAGCTGTCAAAGTATACTTTTTTTAAAAAAAAGAGTAAACTTACAACTTCATTATACTTTGTACAATAATAAGTCTGTAGGTAAATTCTAGCATTTAAAAAACAGTGAAAGAGCAAATGCTTTTTCAATGCAACTACAGAAATGTACAGTGTGACAGGAGAGAAGAAGTCTAAGATAAAAAGATGTACAACTTATTTACAGACAGATTCCATTGTTGGCTATCTTATAGATTTTCTTACTGCTCATAGTATACATTTTTTTCTGTAGTTAAAAAACTACACTCCTCAAATAATGTAAAGTCATAAAAAGTGTATTCATGGGGTATTTTACTACTTTTCCCCACTCCTGGCCAATAGAAATAGGCGAATCTCTATTTTTTCCATTTTAACATCCCCAGATTCTATATGAAGTTGGACACTCAAAGAAACCTCCACGAAGAATGATAACATACTTTTTTTTTGAACAGCCTATGGTTCTTTATTCTTACAATATGATCTTCAAAGTGTGGTATAGTAAAAACCCTTGGATTAGGTGTTAGGACAGGTGCTGCTCATCCCACCTCTGCACTGGAAAGCTTATGACAGTGGATAGCTCATTTCATTCCACCAATCCTTATTTATAAACCAGGATAACTTCAAATATCCTTTCTCATCACGAATTATAAATTTCATTGAGAGACAAGCAACTTGCTCATAAAATGAATCTTCACCATAATTATAGCCAACACACAATGAAAACCTTCTCGGTAAACAAAAGTCTCTGCAAAGTCTTCAAGTCTTGATTTGTTTTTTCCCTTTTGAAATGTGGAGTGAGTTATGATGGCCACTTGGCATACTTGAGACCCTTCAAATTGTCAATTTCTTGCTCTTTCTAAAGCTCTGGAGGTCTGTTTTCTCTGAAATGTTTGTTTCTCTCAATTTGTAGCTCTCTGTAGGTTCCCGCACTCAAAGCATAAAATGAAAAATACAAAGAAAAGTGAATAATCTTACCCAAAATTTATTACAAATAGCAATTTACAAGACTCATTATCACAGTATGAAACATAAAAAAAGAAGGATCATAATCAAAGAATGTGAGAAAAATGTAGAAAATGTGTGGGTGCGTATCTAACTATCTCAACATCTGAATGCATGGTGCTGTGCTGTTCATGCATGAATCAATAAATACATTTCTGCACTCATTTAACAGTGTGTCACTGGAATTAAACTATACTTATAAATACAAATTAGAATTAAATCATTATAAAATGTAATGTGCCCAGCATCTTCTACTAGCCTGCTATAAATGAAGAAGCTCGAATTCATTGGAATTCATCAGTTTTTGTTTTATACTTTTATCATGGTTTTATAATAACAAAATTTATGGGAGGGGGACATCCCCAGGCTTCCAAAGACTATAAAATCTTATTAAAGTTGTTTTCCTGCAAGTCAAAGAAAAAGAAAAAGAAAACCCCTTGGTACTCATGCACTGCTGAGTTGGTCAAATTGAGCCAATTGTAATTTTTCAGGTTGTTGAACTCACCAGGGAGGACATGAGCAGAGAGAGAGAGGAAGTACAGAGGACACTCTATGCACCAGTTTCAGCAGAGCCCAAATGATTTCTCAGCCTGCACTTCTGTACCCCCGCATCCTGGATGTGAGAGCTCTTTAACACTCTTTAGTTAGAACCTATGGTGACTTACTCAGGCCATTGGCTTTCTTGATAATACAATCTGCAGCCTAAACCCTCTCTGACTCTTAGCTACTGTCTCCTCTAGAACATTCCTGACCTCAGCTTCTTCAAGGAAGATGGGAAGCTTTGGAATTTAAAAAAAAATGACATGGAAGATATCAATGGGTCCCAAGGTAGATATGATCACACAGGTACACTAGAGAGAGCTGGGTACAACCGGGGAAAAAAGACTAAGAAATATTTGTTGAAGGCTGGGATTTGGGAGCACAGGGTATTGCTGAGGAACGTTCACCATCTATACCAGGGTTTCTCAATCTTGGCATTATTGGGCTCTTTAATTCTTTGTTATGGTGGTTCTTATGAATCTTGAAGAATATTTAGCAGCATGTGTGGCTTGTATCTATAGACGCCAGTAACACTTTTCCCAAGTTGGGAAAATCCAAAATGTCCCTTAACTTTGCAACTGTTGTGTGTTGTGGAGTAGGGGAAGGCAACAACATCCCCCATGGTTCAGAAGCAGTGGTCTGTGTAGTCTTGCCTGCATGGTTTGGATTCCAACTCACAAGGCATCATAATGTCAATGGGTAATAAACTTAAAATGTTGAAAACACTGTGAATATATGCCAAAACTTTCAATAAAAATGTTCTACTATGGATTGAATTTTGTTTCCCCCCCAAAAAAATTCTTACATGGAAGCCTAAACCTCCAATGTGAAACTAATGAGAGAAGGGGATGTTGGGGAATATTAGTTTTAGATAAGACTGTGAAACTAGCATTCCCTTGGTGGGATTAGTGCCATTCTGAGAAGGGACACCAGAGGGATGGCTGCTTCTCTCTCTTCCCATCAAGTGAGGACACAGTGAAGAGGCCATCTGGAAGAGAGGAAGGGAGTCCTTTTCCAAATCTGCATACACCAGCACCCTGATCTCAGACTTCAGACTTCAGAATGGTAAGAAAGTAAATTCCTCTTCTTAAGCTACTCAGTTCATATTATTTTATTATAATAGTCTATTAGGGTCTGGCTAAATTGTCACACACACACACACACACACACACACACACAAAAGCTCATGTATTGAAAATATGATATCAAATGTCACAACGTACAGAACTGAAATGATTACGTTATGAGAGCTCTAACCCAATCAGTAGATTAAGCCATTTGATGAATTAATAATTTGAATGGATCACTGGGAGGTAAATGTAGGTTGCATTGTAGCTGGAGGAAATAAATAAGTTGGGGTGTGCCCTTGGGAATTAAATTTTGTGTGTCTATCTATCTCTATCTTTATCTCTATCTCTATCTCTATCTCTGTCTTTCTCTCCTTCCCAACTTCCATGAGCTGAGCAGCTTTCCTCTGTCCCAACCTTCCACCATAATGTTCTGTCTCATCTTGGGCCCAGAGCAATGGAGCTAACTGTTCATGGACTAAATCTCTAAAACCATGGACCCAATATAAACTTTTACATGTCAAAGTTGTTCTCTTTTGGTATTTTGGTCACAGGAATCAAAGGCCCAGAAAGTTTTCCTTTGTTCCTTATAAGATTTGTATGACATTCCCATGTTCTTTAATACCTTCCTTTGTTCATTGAATGAAAATGCATTAGACATCTGCTACCTACTATTTATTGTCCCAGAGATGTGGTAATAAATAAAACTGACAAGGTTCCTGCCCTGAAAGAACTTTCGTGCTTAAAGAGGAAACAGATCATAAAGTGCATATCCATAAATGAATGAGATATTTGTGGTTGAGGTGAAGGAAATTAAATAGAATGATGTGATAGAAACACTACTTTGGAATTAAGGAAATAATTTAACTTGAGTGGTCATGGAAACTGGCAATTGAGCAGACACAAAAGAAAGGAAAGGGCTGTCACAACCAGGCTGAGGAAGCATCAAGGGCAGGACCCTGATAGAGGAAGGCCAGTAGGTATTTTGCTGTAAACTGGAGGGGAAAAAAAAAAAAAAACAGATCTGAGAAGAACTAAGAGAGGTGAACCAGGTGACAAGGTGACATGGAGACTGTTATCAATCATGGTAAGGTTTGGATTTATTTCAGTGGTCCATCATGCCACTCAGTTATACTATCTCTAATAGTCAAGGACATTGGACTCTCTCTCCCTTATTACCATGTAGCTTTTGTCCTTGATCAATAATTCAATGCCTTTTTTTATTTGAAAAAATGTATAAAAATCTATAAAGCGGATAACAACTTATGGCTCAAATAATGTCACAAAATTAAATGTGATGATGTTAATAGTAAGCATTATTTAAGGGTAGTGTTGTCAGAACATTATATGAATTGTATCTCTTAATCTTCACAACAGGTTTTATTTCTCCTATGAGGATCAAGAAGATTCTTGAACACAGCCTTGAAGGCAGAAAGAGAGATAGGGAAGGCAAAGGGAGAGTACTGGGGATTGAAATGGAGAAAAGCATGTTAACTGCATTTATTCATATGTCAAAATGAACTGCACCCTAAGTATAACTACCATGCATTAAAAATAAAATGAAAGAAAAGAAAAACTCATAATAAAGGGGACAAGGGATCTGAGGAAATGGAAATAGTGTGTGCAAAAAAGAGTTATTCAAAAATCCCAGAGTGGAGGTAATAACAGTAACTACCTGTTGTTAGAGTGTAGGGTGCAAGGAACAGGAGGAGAAGAAACCTGGGGACATAGATTCAACATTTATTTAGAGGAGGTGATCTTGAATCTCAGATTCCTCATCACTAAAAAGAGACAACACCACTTTCATAGAACTATCATGATATCAACAGGAATTAATTTATCACAGAGGTCTGTACAGAGTAAGCATTAAAAATACTGTAAGGTGCCGTGTGCGGTGGCCCACTTCTGGGATCCCAGCTGCTTGGGAGGAAGATCCCAAGTTAAAAGCCAGCCTCAGGGACTTAGTGAGGCACTTAGTGACTCAGCAAGACCCTGTCTCTAAGTAAAATGTAAAAAGTGCTAGAGATGTGGCTCACTGTTTTGCACCACTGAGTTCAATTCTTAGTACCAAACCAACAAACAACAAACAAACAAAAACCACTGTATATAATGTATACAGCCAAATATCAAAAGAATGCTCATTAGTGCACCAAGCTCCCTTTTAACATATTTCTAGTAATAACAGCACCACTGTTCTCAGAAAGTATCCCATTCTACATTTTGATGAATTACTTGAATAGGAAGACAGATCTGATTGTTTGGATTAGCAAAGTTGGAGGAGATAGTTAATATACCAAGTGAGAGAAATAAGCTCTTGACAGGCCAAAGTAATTAATCTTAATGTATACTCCTAAACTTCATTCAGGAAAAATAAATAAGTGTATCTGTTTGAGATGAGCCAGATGTGGGTGAACAGCCAGCCATTCACATGAAATATCAAAGGGCATTTCTGGGTAAATGCAAGATCAATATCAGATCAGAATTGGACAGAGTGCCAAAAATGCAGATGCAGTGGTATTTCAATAGCATTCAATGAGGTATGTGTCCAATATAAGAAAGTAATTACTTCATTTCAATAGAAACAAAGAAATTTGCAGTAGCAGAAAATGGGTGATATTTATAGATTTTTTTTCGAATGATTGCATCTTTGAAATCAAGGACTGAAGTGGTCAGTCTTTTAATACTGGAAACCCATCTCTACTTAGTGTCTATTTAGTATGGAAGGTGTGAAAGAAAAATTCCCTGAAAGATGTGAAGAGCAATATTCTGAAAGGAAATGGAGCTCAGGACATTGACCTCCATCCCCTCTTTTGATTCCTATAATTCCACTTGTGCTAAGGAGGCCAGTAGACCAGTTGGCACATCTTTTCAAGGAAGTTGACCCTGAATAGTTTGCTTTTGACATATGGCCAATGGAAAGTCAGACTGCAATTCATCTGGGGAGTCTGGTTGAAATGTGTAATGATGGGCATGACATGTACTCAGCAAGAGTGGCACTAACCCATCCAAGGGAATTGGAATGCTTACAAAGAGGATACTCCAAAAAGAGGGTGCGGAGAAAAGCGCAGCCTTCATTTGAAATATACCCTTGGTGAATTTCATGAGACTGGAACATGTTTTAAGGAAATCTGGGCTGGCTTTCAAAAGCAGGATCCATTTATAGTCTATGGGGGAAAGTCACAGGAGGCAAAGGAATGCTGGCTGAGATTCACTCTGAATTCCTTGATTTTCCAAATCTGAAGCTCAAAGTCAAATGCAAGCCCTGCCAACTACTTGAACCATGACAGGAGTTAAAAGGTTTTTATAAGTCCTTGAAAAATTATACAGCTGGTGGTAACTACCACTTGACAACTTTAATTCTGCAACATCAATAATGGTGTCTGGGGTTGGATAATCTGTAGGGTACTCCCCAATTTTACTCCCTCAATTTCTGCATGAATTCCTTGTTTTGGAAAGGTATGATTCATTCAGGAATAACTGTAAAGTGTTTTATGTACTCTGGTTTTCTTGAAGCCATGACAATTATCACTTGCTTTGCATTTTTAGAGCTGGATTTGGCCCTCGGCAGCCATGAAATTTTGTAAGAGCGTTATCAAACCTCTTTTAAGAAACAGACACAGAGACTTAGACAGGAAGATGGTGAGCACAGAAAAAGGACAGAGACACCATTAGCTGTATTATTTCTGAGTTCAACTGATGGATAATAGATGACAATAAATCAACAAATAGAATCATCCATCCAAGTGATTTTTAGCTAGCAGGACTTTCTTTTTCCTATAGATGTCTTTCTTCTGTCACCCATTCTCTGTTGTTGTTTTTCTTTCTAGCAAATATGTCTCTTGCTCACAATTTCAGAAAGTCTGCTTCAAGCTAAGCCAGTCTTGCCAAAATATTACTTTTTTTAGCCTTTTCCACATGCTAATGCTCCTTGTCCGTGCTCATCTTTAACCTATTTCATAACACTCCTTATAATAAACTGGGTAAGCTGGGTATGCTCCTAAGGACTCCCAAATTTCATTTGCACAGCACAATAGAATCTATTTCTCACTCACTCTAAATGTTTCATGCATGCCAGCATGGGGCTCTGCTCAACATTGTCACCCAGGGACCCGGGCTGTCAGAGGCTATGCCATGTTATAAGCTGCACCATCTGTGAATCTACCCCTCTGCAGGAACTAAAGTAGGAGAAGAGAAAGTGCAGAGACTTGTGCAAAGATTGATCAGAACCTCTCTTGAAAATGGATATAAAGTGGTCGAATTGAAGATGGTCAAAGCAGAAGAGAAAGACAAGAGTTTTCTAATGGAGGGGAAAGAGGCAAAAGCCCACGTGAGTGCCGCAGTCTGGCTGGGCACAAAATCACGAGCCACTCACAGCCTTGTAGATTTAAACAGCAATTCTTTATTCCCGAACTCACACCAGCACTCTACAAACACATTCTGGGGCAATCCACGTTCTGGGACCAAATCACTTTCTGGGCAAAATCCCAAAATACTCTCTGAATCCCACAAGAACTCAAGGAGAACTCAAGGGGAACTCAAAGAGCAGGCGCGCCTGAGGCAGCAGGATACGCCCTATTCCCAGCAGGGTACACCTTAAACCTGGAACCGCCCTAAACCTGGATTGTCCTAAACTGGGAACGCCCTAAACCCCGATCTGCCCTGGTCCTTGAGCAAGGTCACCTTACATGCAATGACACTGCAAATGACCTGGGTCATGCCATGCATCATTCTTACTTAGCAATGGCCCTCAGCACGTGAGAAAGAGAAACTTATCACACCAGGATACATAAGATACCCAGGCCCTTGATGCACATAGGAGGCAGGGGTTTAAACCTCACATGAGCATAACATGACTGACACTCTACTTTAGAAAGAACTCACTGGAAGAAACATAGGGATCACAATGGAGAACTGAAGAACAATGACAAGGCCTAAAATGAGATGAAAAGAATCATCCCCTGATTCAAGTTCCAAATCAGGAAGCTGGCAGTACACTGGGGAATTTATAATGAAAGAAGATAATGAAATCTGGTCACCGGAAGTGGAGAAAGAGAACACAAAGAGAGTTTTTTATAGATCAACCAGAAGGTAAAAGCTTCAATGTGCAGAGCAAGAGAATATCCATGATATCCATGAAACGTGTGGCATGGGAATTTCAATAAAAAAATCAATGGTTTACCTGGGATGCTTCCATTTTGTGCAAGGAGTGTCCCACATCTCAGGAAAACCATCAATCCCATGCAAATGGTCACACTAATGAGTGGGTTTCACCATGGACAAGTCACTGAGATCTGGTTGCATATGGAACACAGACTGAGAAAGAGATTTTCATGCAGGAAATGTATTGATGAATTGTTTTGGGAAAGAACAACAGTGATACAGTGAGGGCAGCAAAATCTAGCAGAGGGTGGGTTGAACTCTGATGGAGTCACAAGAGAGACTGCAGCTGGTATAAACAGATTTAGGGAATCAGGATGGCCCTTCATAGTGGTCCCAAATTGAGGCATGGAGGGTGGGTATCAGGGACTTGAGCACAGAGCACTATCTGGGTTTCAATTTATCCCCAGATATGGTGCATCCACTTGTGTGTAGTCAAGGTGAATTCCTGGTAAGGACTCAGCTCTGAGGCAGCAGCGGTAAAGAGGGCCTTGGCTGTCAATCAGGAACTGGGACATGTACTGCAGCTTCTACTAGAGAAAACAATTCTACAAATAATCTCTGGGAAACTCCCTGTGCTCTGCATGGGTTCTTGTTGCAACTTGGCTCTTGGTGAGGGCTTATAAACCTTTCAGTGGGTAAGCTTCCTCTCCTGTAGCCTTTCTTGTTTACTTTGGAGCCTGAAACTCAGTTGCTGATGTGCACTATAATAAACACATTCCCAGCTCCTAGGAGGAGAAGCTTGTATTAAATATTAGATGGATGTGCTGTTCACTTCTTTACTTACTCTTGGTAGCTAAAGCCATCCTTTTATTCCCCTGCCCTTTTCCCTTGGCCTCTCCCACTAGGGAAACTTTGGCCAGCATCAAAGAATAACCTAACTGTGGAGAGCTAACTTGGCCACAAAGGTTTCTCATTCCTGTGATCTATGTGATCTTTTCCTGTCGCTGTCACTTAATTCTGGCCCCTGAACATGTCTCAAAGGTGCAAAGAGAAAACCACCTCTCTGCACTTCAAGGAGAATGTCTTATCTTCTCAGATTATCATTTAAGAGACAAGATGATCTGTTTTAGACCCCTTCGAGTTACCCAAAGGACTTTCAAATATAGGAGCAGGCACGGGGGCTGTCTTCCTAAGCTGCTGGTACCCACATACACCAATGATCAGATGGAGAATGTAAATAATTACTGCAAACTAAAGACATTTAAGAAGTGAGTAGATGTGAATTATTGATACTGGTATAGGCCTGAAAAGAATTATTTCTTTTTATTTAAAAATAAAATTTGGGGGTGCTGGGGTTGTAGCTCAGCTGTAGAGTGCTCACCTAGCATGGGCAAGGCCCTGGGTTTGATACTCAGCACCACATAAAAATAAGTAAATAAAATAAAGGCATTGTGTCCATCTACACCTAACAAATAGATATTTAAAATAAAATAAGATAAAATAAAATTTTGATACTGGAGATTGAACCTAGTGGTACTTTGCCAGTGAATGGCCTCTCCAACACTTCTTAATTTTTATTTTGAATCAGGGTCTCCCTAAGTTGCTTAGGACCTCTCTAAATTGCAGATGATAGCATCACACTGTGATCCTCCTGACCCAGCCTCCCACATCACTGGTATTATAAGCATGCACTACAATATCGTAGTAGGGTTATAAATAATTTAAAAATAAGACTCTAAATTGATTAAAAGCTTCAAATTATCTGGGTACTGTGGTACATGCCTGTAATCATAGAGGCTTGGGAGGCTGAGGTAGGAGGATCACACATTCAAAGCCAGCTTCAGCAAAAGTGGGGGCACTAAGCAACTCAGTGAGACCCTGTCTCTAAATAAAATACAAAATAAGGCTAGGGATGTGGCTTAGAGGTCAAGAGCCCCTGAGTTCAATCTCCAGTATCAAAACAAAAACAAACAAACAAACAAACAAAAAGCTTCATCTTTGGAGTCAAACAGTTGTGGCTTCCAGTGTGACATAATTCAGTCTCTACTTGCTTTATTTTTAGTAGATTGAAAACAATGAGCCTCAAATATACTATCTATGCAAGGGGCATTTATAAATGTAGTCGTGTTGTTGGTGTTCTGCCAGTCCTCTCTCCTAAGACATCACTGCCCTTCCCTGGTGCAGGGCTGGACATGTCCTGGCCCTCATCTGCACATTTCACCAAGGGACTTACAGTGGCTGATGAGGGCCACCTGAGGCGCCATTGTTTTCTTTCATCCTATCATTTCTTGTGAAATCAAAGTAGTGGTTCTTAAATTTAGCTTCACGTGAGTGAGTGTCACCTATAAAGCTTTTAAAAATTCACACAGCTCAAATTTTCCACTTATACCATAATGAAGTAACTGATTCAGGTCTTTAATGTCAACAACTAGGAAACTAGACAAAAACATAAAAGCCAAATTGTGTCAAATATTGTACAAAAGGCAGCACTGAACTATGATACCTGAAAGATAGGGGATTTAAGTGAACCGTACAATATTTCCAGCTTTCTGCCTAGAAAGTTTTTCCAGACCGGATGCAGGAGGAAGAACCCTAACAGGGCTAGGCTATATTGTACAGATTAAGCAGTGGATATCAGAGCTAAAGGAGGTTAAGGTAGAGTCTAAGTAGATGATACTGGAAAAGATGATGATACAAGAGAAAAAAAAACAATACAAAAAAAAATACAAAGGTACATATGTCTGGGGAATAAGTCCATGAACCCAGGAAAAGGTACCCTACCAAGAAGCTTCAAAATCAACATTTTTCAGAGTTTATGTAAGACCTAAGTTGTGTCCCAGCTGAGCAGAGACTGCTTACTGAACCTGTAGAGTGTCCAGGAGGCACCCACCGAGTCGCACCTTGGAAGCTGGTCAGGATTGTTTCTAGACTAATAAATACTATAGACCAATACTAACTGCATTTGAAAGCAAGCAAGTCTGAGAAATCTAAAACTGATGCACAAGTAACTTAAATGTCAAACAAAACAAAATTTGCCATTTTTCAAAGAAGGCATCAAAATCCAGACACTCGTACGTGTGATATTCACAGTGTGCAATGCTCACTAAAAAATGCATTGGGCAGATACGGGTAGCAGTTATAAACTGACTGTTTATGGCCATTCTCCCAAAATGTATATATTGAAATCTAGCCCTGATATGATAGTATGTAGAGTAGAGCTTTCATGATGAAGATTAGTGCCCTTATAAGACACCAAAGAGCCAGCCTGCTCTTTCTGCTGTGTTTGGGTACGAGAAGTCAGCTGTCTGCCACCTGGAAGGGGCCCTCACCAGAGTCAGGTAAGCTAGCATCTTTATCTCAAACTCCGTCCTCCACAACTGTGAGAGAGAAATATTTGTTGTTTAAGTCACCCAGTCTATGGTGACTTACTTTAGCAGCCCAAAAGAAGACAGTATCCAATGCAATATTAAGCTTATAAATTTAATATTCCCACAATCCCAACAAAATAAACCATAAAAAACAAAGATCAATAAATAAAACCAGAAATTCAAGTTGTTCACAGAACATGAGGATAAATGGGATGCAAGATTTTTTTCTATGCTAAAGCCACTTTATTTTTTTAAAACTTTTTGGGTACTGGGGACTTAACTCATGGGCACTTTGACCACTAAGCCACATCCCCAGCCTTGTTTTGTATTTTATTTAGAGACAAGGTCTCACTGAATTGCTTAGTACCTTGCCATTGCTGAGGCTGGCTTTGAACTCGCAATCCTCCTGCCTCAGCCTCCCCAGCTGGCTAAAACCACTTTCTGTGTAAAAATGATGGAAAAGTCTATAGATAGATCAGAGCACTAAAAAATGGGAAAAATACTCAAACATATGTGGGCAAAAGTTAAAGAGAAGAAAAGGAGATGTTTCCTTTAAAAACTACATGGGATGCAGGGTAGGGGGAGGAAGAGAAAGCTCAGCATCTTGCAAGAAAAAAATAGGGTAAAAGATACCAAAGAACACAGGATGCCTTTCCCAGTTTTCCCCTCAGCTCCCTCCAAGAGAAAAAAATGAAAACAAACTTTGCTCCTCTCACAGATGCTGCAAAGTGAGAAAGCACTCGTGAACTAGAAATCTTATAAATCATTCCAAGTCATTAGTCTGACAATTGAAATGCAAAAGTGAGCCCCTCCCCCTGCACCAGCAAGGTAGACGGAACTGTGACCACCCACAGAGCAGGCCCAGCGGCCTGCTGAGGTGCAGAGCCGCCCCCCACCCCCCGCGCCTGCCAGGTAGGCGGAACTGTGACCACCGACAGAAAAGGCCAAGTGGCCCAATGAGGGGCAGAGCTTCCAATCACTCCTGCAATGTAGGCGGGCCTGAGACCCACCGGCAGAAGAGGAGCAGCGGCCTGCTGAGAGGCAGAGCCGCCCCCTCCCCCCGCGCCTGCAAGGTAGACGGAACTGTGACCACCAACAGAACAGGCCAGACATGCAACCAACAGACAGAACAGGCCCAGTGGCCTGAGGAAGGGTAGAGCCGCCCCGCCCCCCGTGCCTGCAAGGTAGGCGGACCTGCAACCCACTGGCAGAACAGCCCCAGAGGCCTGCA
>NW_026000221.1:17171266-17177862 GCF_001458135.2 Marmota marmota marmota
AAGAGAGAAATAGAAGAAGATCTTAGAAGATGGAAAAATATACCCTGTTCATGGATAGGCAGAACTAACATCATCAAAATGGCGATATTACCAAAAGTTCTCTATAGGTTCAATGCAATGCCAATCAAAATCCCAAGAACACCTGTTTGGATGTGGGCTGATGAAAGGATAGGACTAACAAGACCCCATCCATGCTTCTAATCGGGGTGATTGAGAGCATAGGAGGTGCCTGTGTTGGTATGGCTTATTAGAAAAGCAGGACAAAGAAAAACAGTAAGTTCATTTTTATGATGTCTGACAATTATTTCAAATTATGGTGCCATTTCACTAAAATGAAAATTGGGTGTTTAATCAATTTCATTTTCAAATTAACAACAAATTTCTTTGTCCACATTATTGTTGATGCACTGTGAATTTTTGAAATATACCTATTAAGGGAAAGTTGATATCTAAGTCCTGCTTTCTACTCTGTAGATTGGGGAGTCACATGCAAAGCTACACAGTTGTCCGTAGGAATGGATGCTCAGAGGAAACAAAAGACAAACAACAATGAATACTACAGGAGCATATTTTTTTCCTTCTCTTAGCACCTAACTGGACTTTCTAGGTAATGGGCTTACTTTTCTTATGTGATCTCCTTTATTGAGGGAACTCATTTCCCTTAAGTGGTATTCTTCTGTTAACTTTTATATTTCTGTGCTGGGCTTCTGTGTATGTTTAGTTTCCTGATGGCATTCTCCCTGATATGAAAGGCTTCATACACAACAATTTTTTATAGCTTTATTAGGCAATACTTTCTACACTGACCGGCATTATGTTTCTTGGTAGACATGTCAGCTATTTGAAATGAATTTTTATGTTTAACCAAAAGAAACTTGGTTGAGAATCTTTGAAAGAAAACAAGAGATTCATCTGGGTTTGATGAGGAAAGCCAAGGATTATGAGTTATGGAGAATCAACTCTATGCCAGGTACTATTTCCATAACAACAATTATTTTCCTCACAACCTGAGGTTGCTATTACCAACCACATTTTATCAAGAAGATACCATGTTTGAGGAGGTTAAACACCTGCTCAACATGACAGGACTAGCTGGTTCAGTTTTATCAGGAGATAAGATCCTGTTGCCTGCAATTGCTTGACTCTGGGAAGACAATGAAATCTCACTGAAAGTCTCTACTTTGTGCTTTTAGTTATTTCATAACTTCATACATGTGTTAGATCTCAATGAAATAGAGAACTACCCTGATGAAACGGTCACTTTGGGACAAACATTCCGTGTCCTGAACTGTTTGACTATCTGAATTGAACATTTACCTTTCTGTAAAAAATAGCATGGACATATTCACACTATTCTCATGACTCCTCAGTGAAAGTCCAAATATTTCCAGAACAGATTTAAAGAATTCTATGTATACAATCTCTCTCTCTCTCTGTATGCCTAAGGAAGAATGATCCCTCCATCAATAATCAACCGTCTTTTTGATTGTAAAGAATTCATATATTAATGTACACATGGGGGCAAGAAAGTCAAAGTAAACATGGTCATTAATTTAATCCACATTTTAAAAGTGCTGAGTCAGAGGTTTAAAAAAGTGTCAACAACCTTGGGCTGGATTTTATAAAGTTTTAGATGTTTTGAGTAAGGGAAGGAAAAAGTTTCAGTGTGGAGAAAATATTATGAGAAAGGAAAAACAAAGTCTCAGTGTCTTTATAAAAATCAGAAATCACTGTATATTATTTAATCTTATCTTAAATATTTTATGGCAAATTAATATTACTTTCACCAACACCTAATGAAAAGGGATCCACATATTTAGTAGATTTTATTAATTTTGAAAGATAATCCTATGTTTCACAAGAAGTAACTGAGTTCTTAGACCTAAAGGCAAAAACTTGAATTTTAATTTAAGTCTCCTTTTTCTTATAATTTCCTTAATTGTGTCCCTTATCTTCACATGAAACATGTTTATGATGGGCTTAGGTTAGCCACATACTATTGATGATATGCATTTTATTTTTTTTAAGAGAGAGAGAGAGAGAGAATTTTTAATATTTATTTTTTAGTTTTCGGCATACACAACATATTTATTTGTATGTGGTGCTGAGGATCGAACCCAGGCCGCATGCATGCCAGGCAAGTGCGCTACCACTTGAGCCACATCCCCAGCCCTGATGATATGCATTTTAATTATCCCTATCATAGTTTTAATTTCATTGCACTTTAATAACACTCTGTGTACCCTTGCTTTCTGTAGGCACTTCTCCCTTTTGTCCACTGCCTTTATAAAGCAATGCAGGCAAATTCAATAAGAAAATTCCAGTACATACACAAACTGGCGTGCTATGGCTGTACATGGTGCCTAAAGGTAGCAATACCATGTGAGGAAGTGAAACACCAGTTAATCAGCTGATAAGCAACAGCAAAATATCACCAGAAAAGGAGTTCCGAGTTCTCACACACTACAATAACCATGTTCCAAAACCAAAACCCTTTAATATTAAAGATTAGGCTATACTTGTTTAAGCAGATGAAGCAATCAGGAGAAGAAACAAGAATTAGTGATGACAACCTTTCCAGGAGAAGATACAAGTAGGGTCCGGGGAACTTTCCAGAACAAAGAGATTCAACAAAAGAATTACAGAGTTTTAGAAGCTTCCAGGAGGAGCAATTTCATTGTGAGGGAAATTATTAAGAGAGATGCAGGAGAAAATTTTGATATATATTTCAAGAACTTTTGATATGCAGCTGGATAAAATTTCATTTGAGAGAAATAAAGTTATCAATGAGGATAGTAAAATGGAAGTGGGGCAAGACAGAAAGATAGCTTGGGTCCAGACAAGAAGAATTTCTGCTCCTTTAGACTGTCTTGTTTCCCTTTTTTAATTTAATTCTTTATAATCCATAAGTTTCTTAAAGTGGAAACTTTGAATTACTTTTCACTCTATGAATACTCTGGTATCTCTGGAATCAAAAAGCAATATGAGTTGATTCTATGGTAAAACCAGGAAGAAAAAGTACCATTTTTTCAAGCAGATTTCAGATAGTAGCCTCATATATTTTCATAACACCTGTAGGCTTTCACCCTTGAATTTCACTCTCTCTCCCACACCACATCCTGTCATTTCTGGCTAAAGTTTATGCTTTGTTTATTTGTTTCGTTTTTGCAGAGCTGACTGAACTCAGGGCCTCACTCATGACAGGCAAGTACTCTACTACTGAGCTATACCACCAGCGCTGGTGGTGGTACTAGGGATTAAATCCAGGGGTGCTTTATTACTAAATTATATCCTCAGTCTTTTTAATTTTGAGGTTGGGGAAAGGGTCTCACTAAATTGCCCAGGCTAGCTTCCGCAGCTTAGCAAGACCTAAACTTGTTTCAAAATAAAATAAGAAGGCCTGGGGAGGTAGCTCAGTGGTAAATCATGCCTGGGCTCAATCCCCACCACCCAAATTTTGATGATTGGCTCAGTCTTCATTGAAGTTCCCTTTTCTCCTCTCCCAAAGTACTTATGTGGTATTGAAATATCAAGTCTCATGTTACCTGCATAGACAAGAATGATATAGCCTGTTCCAAACATTAAAACCATGAAAACATCAAGGTATTATGGCCACAGAGGGAATAAAAAAATAGAGACACAAAATTGAAAATTATTTACATGTTCAATTTTGAAACATCAGAATGTGGACACAGTGGGAAATGTAATGAAAAGATATATAAACTGTTTTCAGTCTTTGATAGATTACATTTTTCAATAGACCAGCAATTGGACATGTTTAGATTATTGTCTATAAACTCTCTGTTGTATTTTTTTCCACATTGGTAGTTTGATGTCTCTTTGCTTGAATTTTCTTTTTAATTTTTAGATGGTGTACCTAATGGAAAAAGCAGTGGAAAGAAAAAAATCAATAAAATTTAGTTTTAGAATTGAACTATCCAAACTAATTCTAGGATTTTAGAAAAAACACCAAACCTCTAACGATGAGCTTTCTCACCTGTAATAAAAAGAATAAAACAAAAAAAATCATATATAATTTTAGAGTGGGAACGTATCTTCTCTACATATATTTTGTTAAACATCAGAACTCCCATAGGTAGAACTAGCTGATATACTGAGGAATCTCAACCTCTCCAAAACAAAAATGATTCTGCATTTGTTATGGAATTTTCCATGTTGGCACTCTGATTCAATGCTGGAAATGACTACTGAATATCCTCACCTGATTGCAGGAGTCCTCTGTACTTGCCTTTCTTTCTAGTGTGCAGTAATGATGCCCTCTTTTTTTTTTTTTTCTTTCATTTTCTCCCTGCCTCAACCAGAATCTTAGGCCTCTGTTCAATTATCTTGAGTCAACATTGCCTATGTGCATCTCTTACCTGTACTCATTTCTATCCATTGGCATTATTTCCTCTTCACTCTGCCATTCAAGGACAGCAACACTCTCTCCTGCCAGGAGATGAGCCTTTTAAAAAAAATTACATTTAATTGACCCCTAATAATTGTATCTATTTATGGATTAGAATTGATAATTAAATACATGTATACAATGAATAATGATCAAATCAGGGTGATTAACATTTCCATCTTCTTAAATATTTCTCTGTGTTGGAAATTTTCAAACTCCTCTGTTCTAGTTCTTTATAAAATATATAATAAGTCATTGTGAGTTGTTATAACCTCCTGCGTATAGAACTCGTTACTCCTAACTATCTGTATTTTTGTACTTGTTTTCCAGCCTCCACTGCCCCCATTACATCCTACCCTTCTTAGCCTCTAATAACCACTATTCTATTATCTGTTTCTGGGAGTTTCTTTTTAATCTTCCACCTTTAAGTGAGAACATACAGCATTTTTTCTTTCTGTGCCTAGTATATTTCACTTAACTTAATGTCCTCTGGGTCGGGTATGGACCTCCTGATCGAGTGCTCCTGTACTTTGAAAAGGTGAAAAACTACAAGGTTGAATAAAACTTTAATAATAATGCAAACGCTTGCTGGAGGTAAATGTGAGTGAGAAGACTGGGAGTTGTGGGATTCCATCACAACCAGAAGTCTAGCAGTTATTTTGTCTGTTTATTCAGGTATTGCTGAGTAGTAAGCACATGAGAGGAAATCATCTGGCTATTTACAGTCTAAAATGGTGTCGCCACGGGTCATTATCAATTGTTCATGACTTGCTAAAACTTGTTTTCACTGATAAGCTGAATAGTATTTGATCAACACTTCCCACTTAAAATGGTTAATAAAGTCACTTTTATAGAACATTTTGAAATGGCAAGATTGACTCTATGAACATCAGATCCGAGAAATTTTTTAGAACTTTATGACTCCTTAAAATGTTCTAATAGGTTATGATCTTCAAAAGTGGAGTTCAAGTTCTCTAAAACACATAATATCATAAAAGACAAGGATCCCATTTGCTGTTTTGGAAAATTAACACATGTGAGACTCTAACTCCTTTTCTCTATGATTTCTTGGAACCTAATAAACTGGGAAATCTTGCAAATATGTGTTTATTGTTAGGGGAAGGCTGGCCCCTTTCCATCCTGCTTTGAAATGGTCAGCAATATACAGTAGCTACTATAGCACAGTGGTCCTAAGATGTCCCAAAGACCACCTGGGCCTCTTGGTACTCCTTCTGTTTATATTAATCATAGGTGACAGGACCAAGGAGACTACTATGTAGACAAATATAAGAAAAAAATTATTTTTCTTAGTAAGCTTTTTTTTATTTCTGATGAAGTGAGATTTATTCCAAGAATAAAAGATGATCCTTAGGAAACATATTTCATACTTTTAAATAAAAGTAATACTGATTAAGTAAATTGAAGAAGTTCTAAATACATGAAGAGAAATACTATGTTCTTCAGCAGAAAGAAACAACATAGTAAAACTGTTAATTCTCTCCAAATAGAGAGGCAGATTTTATAAAATTCATATAAAAATTTCAGTTTATTTTATAGAAACAGACAAAGATTATATTGTAAAATTTATATGGAAGGGTAAAGGACCCTGAATACCTATAACAATTTTGAAAAAGAAGACTAAAGTGACAGGAAATCAGTCTGTTCAATTTCAAGAATTATTAGTCAACACTAGGGAATTAATGGAGCAAAAGACACAAAAACCAGTGTAATAGAAGAGAGGACCCAGAAATAGACTACACTGCCATAGTAATTTGAATTAAAGAAGAGAGCTCCTGGGTCAATCAAAACAGTGGTTACTTGAAGGAGAAAAATTAGAAAATTTAAAATTCTGAGATGACACTTATTGGGTAATAGACTCCATTGCACTGTAAGATTGCATAAACTCTAACTATAGATTATCATGGGCAAGTCACTTACTCTTCCAACCCTTCATCAGTTCAATAGAGATAACAGAAACAACTATAGGACAGTGAAGCAAATAACAATAAAATGGCACTTTGTTTTTTTTTTTTTAATTTTTTATTGTGGGTTGTTCAAAACATTACAAATTTCTTGACATATCATATTCGACACTTTGATTCAAGTGGGTTATGAACTCCCACCTTCACCCCATACACAGATTGCAGAATCACATCAGTTACACATCCATTGATTTACAAATTGCCAT
>NW_026000221.1:17178880-17192425 GCF_001458135.2 Marmota marmota marmota
CCTCCTCCACTGTAAAACCCTGAGGGTCTCCTTCTATTACCATGCAATTTCCCTTCTCTCTCCCTTTCCCTCCCACCTCTCATCCCTGTTAAATGTTAATCTTCTTCTCCTGCTCTTCATCCCTACTCTGTTCTTAGTTACTCTCCTTATATCAAAGAAGACATTTGGCATTTGTTTTTTAGGGATTGGCTAGCTTCACTTAGCATAATCTGCTCTAATGCCATCCATTTCCCTGTAAATTCTATGATTTTGTCATTTTTTAATGCAGAGTAATACTGCATTGTGTATAAATGCCACATTTTTTTTATCCATTCGTCTATTGAAGGGCATCTAGGTTGGTTCCACAGTCTTGCTATTGTGAACTGTGCTGCTATGAACATCGATGTAGCAGTGTCCCTGTAGCATGCTCTTTTTAGGTCTTTAGGGAATAGACCAAGAAGGGGAATAGCTGGGTCAAATGGTGGCTCCATTCCCAGCTTTCCAAGAAATCTCCATACTGCTTTCCAAATTGGCTGCACCAATCTGCAGTCCCACCAGCAATGTACAAGTGTACCCTTTTCCCCACATCCTCGCCAGCACTTGTTGTTGTTTGACTTCCTAATGGCTGCCAATCTTACTGGAGTGAGATGGTATCTTAGGGTGGTTTTGATTTGCATTTCTCTTTGAATCAAAGAGGTTCAGTGATATTACCATTTCTATATTTTAATTTTTCATCTATCATTTATTTAGAGAAGTCCTATAGATGTAGATATTAACATACCACTTACTAAAGCTTCACAAATGTATGTACAAATACAGCAGAGTTGTTTTGTCAATCAAAGTCATGGAAACTTGGCAAGAAAAGTCCAAGTTCAAATTTCACTCGTTCACATATAAAATGTTCAAAGGACTTGCTAAATGCCAACTTTTCTGGATTTCAAGTTGTTAATCTGTGAAAGGAAAGTAATGATGTGCTCTCAGAGATGGTTTATTGGGATGTGCACAGAAAATGTACATTCAATGATTTGCAAGGTTTGCAATGCTATCTAAACATGTATGATTATTATTTATAGTTTTTGGCTCTCTGTGATAATGGAATAAATTTGAAAGAAATTCTGTTTGACAAGAAATTCTTCCACATTTGTTTGTGAAATAAAGCTTCTCAGCAAATGCTTCTTCTATGACAGATAATCTGCATCAGCGGAAGTCATAACACAAATTAGGTATATTCATTAATAAATGTTTTTCTAATTGATCTAAGAAAACCTGTAGAATTTAAATGACTGAGATAAGGAATCAAAATGAATTGACACAATTTAAAGTATATAATTGTTTTAAAGGTGTGATATAACTGGGAGATATTCTGTTAAATATTGTTAGGTAGTCAGATAAATGCAATAGGTTGTAAAATAGTTAATTAACTTAAACATAGACATTTAACTCTCCTACCATGGATCCCAAGAATGCGATGTAATTGAAATCAAAGTTTGCATTTGTTACAGTTCATTGCTGTGAGCTTTCTTGCATTCTCTATGAAGCAAAATGAAATAAGGTTACATATTCAAGAATTCTTTTACTCCTTAAAACTCATCAATATGTAAACCCCTGGGGAGTGAGCTTTCTCAGTTTGTATACCAGACCTTCACTCATATGAGGGTCACAGTTCAGTGAGTTATGTATAAGATCCCTGCCATCACTCTCTATCTCCCTACTGAAAAGAAGACAAACAACAAAATTCTAAGGATACAAATGGCGGGGGGTGGGGGGGGAGGCAAGAGCAAAAAGCAGGGCAAAAAGCTAAATACACACACACACACACATACACGCATATGCATGCATACACTTAGATATACAAATTTGTGCATATATATATATATATATATATATATATATACAGATATATATATGAGGATGTTAGGACAAGGTAATAAAAAGAAAATCTCCCAAATATTTTATTGTGTAGATAAAGTGCATTGTCTTGGAAGATATACTATCCTGGGTTAAAACTGACTTGGGGAAAAAAAGTTGAAAAAGATATTGTACATAAAATTCTAAATCTCAAGAATCTTCTAGTCTCTTCACCCTGACTCACTCAACGTCTTCAGCATTTATGATGTTGGGTCATCCAAGTCCACATCTTGGATCCTGCATCTGCTCCTCTAGCAAGCCCACTTCATCTGAATGCTCCTCACATCTATTGCCATTGCTAGTCTTGCTTCTGTTCCAGGGTTCAAAGCCTATAAAGAGGGTCACAACCTGAAGGACTAACTTCTCCATGTAATATGGAAATAATTTTTTGTTGCTCAGTAATATATTTGCAATAAATGAATGGCTGAATGCATTATCTAATACATGATAGCTAATTATCTGACTGGATAAATGGATAGATGGATGGATAAATGGATGGATGGACAGATAATCAGATGGCTATGTTGTTTCTGGTCAACTAAGTAGTTTTGTTTTCATAAAATAAAAAGCATTAAAATAACCAAAAAGTAAATATTCATCACCTTAATTGTATTAAATTCTTCCTCATTATCCCCTTTATTTTTCCTCTATCAGTATATCTTCTTTCTCTTTAAAACATATAAAAAAGGAATTTGGGGAAAAAATTTATTTTTAATTCAAGAAATATTGAGCAGCCTACAGTAGGGCCCCTACACAAAGAAAGAAGAGATCAATTGATGCTATTATCGGTGCACTTAAACATAGCCTCTAAAAATGAGACGCTGATGAAAAGGAGTTTAAAAGCTGTTCCCTTAACACCATTCTAAATAGTTGATGTTATTTCATTTTTTTCTTCTCTGAGCTTCCGAAATACTCATGCTGAGATACTGAGATTGTATTCAGTTTGTGAAATTAGTGACATAAAGCTTCTCCAGCCACCCCTATTATCTAGCACAAAGACGCAAAACCAGAATTGAAATCCTATTATATATATTGCATTAAATTGGTTCCCAGCGGGGCATCTTAATTAAGATGTGCTTATTACCTGGGCCCAGATTAAGTGGCATGGACTGTATCATAGTCTTTATAATCAGACAGAAAGCAGGGTTAGCCCAGGCCCTGATTAGCTAATGAAGGCTAATGGCCCGTCGCCTTCATGGTACAATGGTGGTGGGGGACTTTTTAATACCATATCAGACGCTGTTTTAATTTAACGCTAAGAATGCACATAACCCTATTGCCCTTTCTTAAGTAAATACTTGTAGGACTTTAAACATTACTCTCCTAAAGAGAAATTTGCATCAGGCCCTCACTTTATGCTATGTGCCATTAATGTGGTTCTTCCTTTGGACCTAGCAAAATTGGAATAGTTTCCCAGTGTGACTCTTATCTTTTCTAATGTAGCCTTTCTCAAAAATCCATAATAGCATACTCCCCCATCCACCTATATTCTCCTCTGCCAAGTCTTCACCTCCCCTCTCAACCTATCCAGAAGTCCCAAAGCTATTTATAATATCGTAGCATGAGTCAGAGTTTAATCCCCATGGTCCAAGATGGCTGAGAGATTGAGCACCAGAGTTCCAAGAGCACATTTTTTTTATGTTCCATTTGATAACAGAGGGAGAGAAAAAAATATTTCTATCTGAGCTATTCATACAACCATGTGGTTTTGTGATGTTTCCTCCTTTACAATCCCTTTCATTTTGCGAGAAAATACTGTCTTTCTTATCTGATATTTACCTGCACATAAAGCAGGGTAGGAGCTATCTGATTTGTATAGAGAAAGAAGGAAAAGCAGACAAGTAGCAAGATGGTTTCTCATCCAGGTATATACCCTCTGGTTTGTCCTCATTGGCCTATAAATACAATTTTATAGAATATCTTAGTTTCTTCTTTTCACTCTTGTGTGCTTAGGAAACTTCCATCTGAATTAAATATTCAGCCGGTTAGCAAAGATCCTATGATACAGTTCATCAAACACCTTGAAAATAAGCATTGCTGAAAGAGCCAGCATAGTTACATAAATATTTGATGAAGGGGACTCAGTTATTGGTGCTGCAATAATTATACAAATTGTAATGGTAATCCTCACTAGCAATAATACCTTTAGAGGAAATGGCATTATATACTTCACTCACAGAGAATAATAACAATATTAATGCAGTACCGACACTTGGCAAGCCAATATCTCCCAAGCTGGGCTCACTTGGCAATCAGGACAGCAAGAAACCTTAGCAAACATATTTTTTTGGCTGTCTTACACTTACTGGAGTGTCAGAGGATATTTGGCATTTAATGCTATGCAAAGTGTTGTTCCCGTTTGATTGTTGTATACTATATAAGCCTTGGAGCATGACGTGAAGTAATTTAACAACTGGAATAACAGGCATTTGGGACAAAACTAATTTCATAGGAAGGCTGATCACAGACACTCAAGTTGTTCATAAAAATGTTACCTTGTCATATGATACAAATTTGAAGATCAAGTAATGGGTGGGGGAAAGAAGCTTTGGGGAAGTATCCCTCAGTTCTGATGACACTCAATTTTTCAGGATGATGCTATCTTAGTTCTAAATACCAAGATGTTGTGTGATCTGTATTTCTGCATCTCTCCCTAGTTTCCAAGAAGGGGACAATCAAGTTAGTATAGCTATCTGTGTTTGAATGAGTTCTGTTTCACACTGTATGTCACAGGACAGCCCTCCCCTCTGCCAGGTCTCCAAAGAATGAGACTGAAATTTTCTCAGCAGTGCATCAGATATGAATCAAAGACACTGATCAACCCAGGTGAACAAGGCAGAGCATGAGCCACAAGCCACTCCTCAATATGGGAATCTGTTTTCCTTTCCTAGAAAATGTATGCAAATATATTCTCAGGAATCCATCTCTCTGCTGTTCCTGTTCCCAAACTCACCTCCCTGTGGTGCCTGGTGAGGACCAGGAGGTTTTATCTTGGGTCCGCCATATTCACCCACTCTGCAGCTGCTCCTCAGCACCAAGCCTCTTTCCTCCTGTGATGCTTGTCACTGTCAGCATGGGCAGAACTGTGACAGTGACAGAATCCTGAGTCTTCTGCCCGGAGTCGAGCAGAGGATTGAGTGTTGGAAAGGCCACACTTCTCTTTAGTGCCTTTTTTTTTTCTTCAAAACACACTAATATTTTAGAATTCAGTGAATCTTGTGGATGTAAGACCAATAAGGTGTAACTTCCAAAAAGGCTCTCTAGACACCTGCTGTTCAGCAAACCCATTCAGAACACCATAGTTCATGTCAGTACCATCTTTGACCTGAGTTATTGTAGAAGTCTTTCTCTTGATCTTCCTGATTCTCCTATAGCATCCTTATTTTCAGTGATCCATCAAGCAGCCAAACATGATCTTTAAAAAGTATCAAATATGTTCCACTCACCATAGAATAACATAAATGCACATGAGCTTGTGGCTCATGCTCTTTTTAAATTTTAAAATTTAAAAGCTATGATATATAATGTAGATCATAAAAGCTATTATATATATGATATATAATGTATCTTTTTGGATGCATTATGTACATATACATGCATTATTTTGCGATGAACACCTGAAGAGACAAGGTCCAGGGATTTGGTCTTATTTATTCATTAGAATAAACCCCAGTAAATAGATAGTTCCTGCAATGATGTAAAACTCAATACATATTTGCTGAATTAATGAATTGTGGGGTGTTTAATATCCCTGTATTCTCTGACTTCAGAGAATTGAATGTAGTATCTTCAGGATTTGGTCTTTGTTCCATGTATCTCTTCCCATAAGTACTTCTCTCCAATGTGAGTTGATATAATTCCAAAACCAAAGCAAAAGCATAAACAAACAAGAAACACCGAAAGTGTCCCTCCGCAGGATAATTACCAATGCATGATCCTTACATATGAGCAGCATGGATATAGATACTCTAGGTGTCCATCTTCCCAAATAGCAGCTGAATTACACACAAACTCACACAATTACAAGTGAAAACACACACCTGAAAAAGACTAATTTTAAACAACAAACTAAACCTATAGATGGAGAAAAAAATCAACTGCCACACCATTTGCAAAACCATCATTCTCTGATGTAGTTACTACTTAATGTTAACTTTATCATGAATACCTTGGGTATGCAGAGAACAAACACACATCCAGAGCAGAATCATGTGCAAGTCCTTTCCCCCAGCAACTAAAAACCTACAGGTGTGTAACTGTCACTAGTAAGTGAGTTCTTGCATATTTAATACAGAGCCACCTACTTTCTCAAATTCAGTTAGGGAAAGGGGACACTCCTCTCAATGCCAAGTAGAATATTAATGTCCTACTGTTCAAACCTGTCATATCATTGGAAAGAAATGATTGGGCACCAATCTGCATAGGCTTACCAAATTTAAGGGAGGACATTTGAAGTAGTCTTTTTATAAATTAGATCATATACATACCAAGACTTGCCCATGACTTGACCAGAATATTAAAATATAATTTATGTGTATGATATTTTTGTGTAATTTATAATGTTGGTGTTAAAAAGTCTCTTTTCTCTCCGTATTCAGGTCATTTTAGTCAATATATCTTTACCTGATGCATCAAGAGAAAATGTCTGATCTCTGGATCATGAACTTCATTTCCTGTATCTAGTTTATTTTTTAATAGCACCTTTCTGTGGATCATTAATTCCACTTTTGACGCCTTAAAATAAGATAGAAAAAAAATCAAGAACATAGTTGTTCCTGCCTAGTCATCAAGTCTTTCCAGTGATTGATGGAAGGACAGAGCTGTTCATATGTGCCTGACAAAATCAGGTCTGTGCTCCACGAATCAGAAGATTGAAAGTCAGGAAGGGTTCTGTGATTCATAGGGCAGGGTGGTAGGTCTTGGATGAGTATTAAAAAAGTGGGAAAATGTGGAATCAAGCAGAACAGGGAGAGACTATAAGACATCACAAACAAACCATCACCAAGACTGTTAAACATTTTAAGTCATTGTGAATAAAACTCACTGCTAATATTATAGAACTTCTGTCAATCAAAATGTTGTTCATTGTTAATTCGTAGCTTAGGGGAAAAAAACAGAATTTAATTAAATAGGAGGAGCCATGTCTGGATAGCACTGAGCATTTTGTTATATTGCTGATGTTTCCTATTAGCTTTAAAACAAAAATGCGTGGCAATCTTGTTTGACAGATGTGCTAACAGAGATGGATGTGACATTACATTTGGGGTTTTGTCGTAGTTGCTGTTTTGGATGAATATAAATGTAGTCTGATGTGACTGATACCCTAAACCTTTACTATTCAGTGATTTCATAGATTTCATGGTAAGATAGATCTAATTTTATGTAAGACTTTCAGGCTGTCTGCCTTGTTATTTTTATTAAGAATACATTGTACAGAGTTGCTCGTGGTAATATACTCTATACTCTTCTTTTTTTTTTTAGTTGGAAATATTTTCTGTGGGACTCATGGACATAACTGGACCCTATAATGGACATCAGATACCCAAAACTGTATTCCCAGTATGTGTATTTGTGTTTATAAACATTATAAATAGTGAAACACATTGAAATTGAACTCACAAATGGAATAAACCAATCTATAATTCTATCATCATGGAACAGGTAATATACTCTTCTTGACAGTAGGGCAAGATTACATAACATTAGGACACAGCTGAAAGAGGTCTGAAAATTTTTGAGAATCTAGAACTGCCTCACTGAGCACTGAAGAACTGGTCCCCTGGAAGGAGGTTCTGTGATGATTTTTTGGGAGGATGCTTTTAGGGATCACACCTATAAGAAGGTGACATTGTCCATTGAGGTTGCTCTTGAGGACTCAAAAAACCCTACAGGCATCCCTGAAGCTGGATTAGTGCTTTAGAGTTGAACAACTTTGAGTCAAAGCAGCTGGGCCTTTGCGCCTACACATTGGCCAAGCATCACCTGGAGCTGATGAACACAGTAATGAGCTGTTGGCCACCCGTATTGCCAGGAGATGGGGCATGGAGGCTTCATTCCAGACAAAGAATCTGGAAGAGCACCAAATATCTACCATACTATACCTGTATCTAGAAAATTAGAGGTAAAGGAGTGAATGAATTCACAAAGCATGTCAAATTATGAGTTTCAGATGTGGAGATATATACTTTTGCGTAGTGACTTATTACATATACACTCATCATTTTGTCTATAATAAAGGTTTTGAATATTTTCTGATACATAAACATAACACAGATTTATGAAATACCATGGGATAGTTCAAGACCCATGTACATTGTGTGATGTTCAAACCAGGAGAAGCCTATATATCTCCTCAAACACTTGTCATTTATTTTTGGTGAAGAAAACCACTCTAAATCCTTTCTTCTAACATTTTTTGAAATGTTCAATGCATAACCATTACTTCTACCGTGCAATAGGACATCAGAATTGTTCCTTCTCACTACAACTTAGTTCCTATTAACCAACGTTTCCCCATTTCAGATTTCTGATGGATCAGACAAACCTCCAGCATAGAAAATAAAGAGCCAAGATTTGGAATAAGAGAGACAGAACTGATAGATTCTTTTGCAGGATGAAGGGAGATGATTTACAGAGGGTGATGTCTTGACTGCAAGAGTTCATGATACTAATTTCCCATAACACTAAATAGAGACAATAGAGGAACTGATTTGATAGGAAAAATGTGAGGTTACAAAACAGATATATCACTCTTGAAAGAATGTATGCTTCATACATGTACTTTGGGTAATGATGTCCATCACATTCCACTGCCCTTGCTAATCCCCTGCCCCATCCCTTTCCCTCCCATCCCTCTTCTCTGTCTAGAATTCATCTAATCCTCCCATGCTCCCCCTCCCTACCCAACTAGGAGTCAGCCTCCATGTATCAGAGAAAACATTCACTAGGCATTTGTTTTGTGGGGATTGTCTAACTTCACTTAGCATTATCTTCTCCAACGCCATCCATTTACCTGCAAATGCCATGATTTTATTTTGCTTTACTGCTGAGTAAAACTCCATTGTGTATATATGCCACATTTTTTTATCCATTAATCCACTGAAGGGCTCTAGGTTGGCTCCACAGTTTAGTTATTGTGAACTGTAATGCTATAAACATTGATGTGGCTGTGTCCCTGTAGTATGCTTTTTTTTTTTTTTTTAAGTCCTTTGGGTATAGTCTGAGGAGAGGGATAGCTGGGTCAAATGGTGGTTCAATTCCCAGATTTCCAAGGATTTTCCATATTGCTTTCCATATTGGCTGTACCAATTTGCAGTTCCACCAGCAATGTATGAAGACTCAAATTGGGTGTCAACATACTTTATATATAAACAGAGATATGAAAATTTGTGGTATATATGTATAATAAGAATTGTAATGCAAAAATAAAAAAATAAAAACAAAGTATATGTATAAAGGCATGAATTGGTGTAAACATACTCTATATACAAAAATATGAAAAATTGTATTCTATATGTGTAATAAGAATTGTAATGCATTCTGATGTTGTGTATTAAAAATAAAATAAAATCAATAAAACTGAAAAAAAAAAGAGTTCATCCAAAACTTAGGGGGAAAAAAAAAGAAGGAATGCTGGTTTTATTTTTGGTGATACCAAAAAATTGGTTTTCTCTTACCTCCTTAGAGAGTGGCTAAGAAATAAGCATCCCCATCTTGAAACTGCAAATATTTACAGAGGTAAGAATGGGTAAGGTTGAACTTTGATCAATGAAGCACAGATCCTTCTATAGCTTCAAAGAGATAGTTGAAGTGTAAAAGTAGCACTATTGACATTTTGGACCAGGCAATTCTTTATTGTGAAAACTGTTCAATGCAAAGTAGGATTTTGGCAACATCCCTGGCCTCTACCTCAGAGATGCCACTAGCAACCAGCCCAAAACCACGGAAACCAAAAATGTCTCTAGGAATTGCAAAGTGGTCAGTGAAGAACAAATATCTCCAGTCAAACACCATTATCTAAATTCTCCAATTTCCTTTCACTATACTTAACATTACCAACTACTCTGCTTAGACCAAAATGGAGGTGTTTCTGTGGGTGTAAGAATTTCATTGCTAAATTCAGAAAACGTCTCAGGCAAACAGCTCAAGTTGGTCACATTAATCAGGCTGTACTGTGTGTTATTATTTCATCTTAAATAAAATGCAGCAAAATTGCCTAGCAAGAGCTTTCTCTAGTACCTAAAATGAGCTTCTAATTTCTTCAAGACAGTGTTGCGATGATAAGCTGGGGGAAAAAAAGTGAATTTAGTGTAATTTTAGCAAATTTGGTTAAAAGGTATTTTTCACTAAGACTTGACCATATGTGAAATAGATTACATTATTTTTCACTTGCAATGAAACCATGAAATTCATCTAAGTAAAATGGAATTATATTTTAAGTCTTTAAGAGAGAATGATTTTCACAAATAAGTTTAAAACTTTCAAAATCCAAACACTTAAATAAAATTAAAAGCCCAGTGATTTATAATTGCATTTTCGGCCAAGTTTTTTTTTTTTTAATTGCATATTTATCCAATCCACTCATTTGTTTCAGCAAATTAAAAAGGTTGAAGAGAAAATGATTTACTCAAGGGCACAAAGCTAGTATTATGCTTTCAATATGTAGGCATTCTAAATATAGCAATGCAAACTAATTGAAAATTTACTGGTGAAAGCAAAACTAGGTTAAACAGCGTTCCTCTTGCTGAAAACTCATTGCTTAATCACTAAACAAATACTTATTGAGTCCTTACTTTAAGTGCTGAAGGGAGGGAGTTCAATATTACTTTCCCTACAAAATGCTAGACTTGATGGGCACCAGGAAATCACTGATCTCTATCCACTGGGATATGAGCAAATATTGGTAATATTAAGTGTAACAGTAACTTTTTTTTTGGTACTAGGAATTGAACCCAGGGGTCCTTAAACACTGAGTCACATCCCCAAGTCTTTTAAATAATTATTATTTTTTTTTTAATTTTGAGACAGGGTCTCACTAAGTCACTTAGGGCCTTGCTAATTTGCTAAGGTTGGCTTTGATCTTGTGATCCTCCTGCCTCAGTCTCCCAAGCCACTAGGATTACAGATGTGTGGCACAGCTCCTGGCTATAACAGTAACTCTTATTTATTATTATGTGCAAGGCCTTATGTTCAACAATTTGTATTATTTTTTCTTTACCATTTACATTAATTTTATAAAGTATTTATGAACAATATGTTTATTTCCTATATTAAATTATATAAATGTGTATGCATATATGTTACATGTATACACACACACACACACACACACTTCTATAGTTTAAACACACACATCAAGCACCTAAGATTTGGTATATGACTTATTTAACTAGTTGAATGAGTCAGTGTCTACAAGTGATGAAGCCAGAGTTTGAGTCTAACTCTGGAAATTCTGCTTTGAACTCTGCTCGCTGGCAAAATCATTTACCTCTATGATTCCTATTTCTTTGCTAATCACAATCTGTTCATATTCCTTGAATAACACTATAGCAATGTATAGTATGTGTATAATAATTTCTTTCAATTTTCTAAAATGGTCTTAATATCTTTATTTTGCTTTTTTTCCTCAGGCTGCATTTTTTTGTTTGTTTGTTTTTGAGTCCAAAAGATGCATGCATCCTAAGAAGCATTCTTTATACTATTCTCTGAGGAATGAAAGAAATCCCTTGCCCAGGGTCACAGAGCTGGTAACTAGGAAACCTGGTTGGGATGCTGACATCTGACTTCCAAATGCGACTTCCTTCACTAGTGTTCCTCAGAAAGTTGTGAGGAATGTAGGCAAAAAGCAGCTCATATTGGCATGCTGGTTTTGTGGGGATTTTTTGTTTGGTATTGTTTCATTAACATCTTCTTCCTTCCACTATCAAGGGAAATGGGAATGGTATTGAGTAACAAGCAACAGACAATCTTCCATGGGTACCATCATTCCTCCACCCCCTTGCTCCTTACTCATCAAAGAAAGGCATGTCCAAGTTGGAAGAATCTGAAAACTTTCCCAGGGAGCTTCTCCTTTCTTCCCTTGTATTCTCACTATGAAATCTCAAGACCCTATGTTTAGAAAATCTATTTGTTTCATCCTTCTTATGGTACCCTCATGTACAGATTGAAAAAGTATATATATATCTTTGAAAAATGAGAAAGATTCTCTTCCAAATTCTCAATTAGTTCATCACAAAAGAGGGAGGGGAATGGTTTCTCCTTTGAGCCTCACCAGTTCATGTTTCACATCACACCTCTTTGGAAGAGGTTGCTGGATGGACAGGTAAAGAAGACACTGTGTATCTCCTTTGTCCACATCTCCACATAGCACCTCACTCCCCTTTAAAGCAGAAATCCTATTGTGGAATATTTACTGGTTTTGAAAATTTTTTATGTGTTTCATGGTACATTTTTTAAAGTGAACCATAAGAAACAAAGTTCTAAAATGTATAGTTACAAAGGAAGAGCATGTACCTTTTAGATAAGGATCTCTGATGAAGGCAGGAGTTTGACTCATTTTCTTCTGGTGTCTTGGGTCCCAACATAGTCATGGACACATTCTGAGTGCTCTGCTAATGTCACCTGTATGAAAATGAAGTGGCCTTCCTGTATTGTAACAGAATCGATTGGATTTTACATATTTTCTAATTTAAACTACTACTCTTGCCCCTCAGTGGAGCTCAGACACTGATTAGAGAAACTTGGCCTATATCTATTGCATGTCTATTCTCTATCATGAGAAGTGATGGAGCTGTGTAGGCAGGTGCTGGGAGCCATTAGCCAAGTAGGTATGACAATTTCCTTGCCAGCGTACCCCATGTTGCAGTGACATTGAATGTAGGTGACCTTGCTCAAGGACCAGGGCGGATTAGGGTGTTCCCGGTTTAACATAATCGGGTTTAGGGCGTTCCCAGTTTAGGTTCCAGGTTTAAGGTTTAAGATTATTCCTGCTGGGAATAGGGCGTATCCTGCTGCCTAAGTTCCCCTTGAGTTCTCACGGGATTCAGACAGTATATTTTGGGAGACAGAAGCCCAGTGAAGGTGAATTTGGGAGAGAACGTGAATTTGGGAGAGAACGTGGATTTCCCCAGAACGTGTCTGTATACGGCTGGTGTGAGTTCGGGAATAAAGAGTTGCTGTTTGAATCTACAAGCTGTATGGTGGCTCGTGATTTTGTGCCCAGCCAGACTGCGGCATTTGTGCCCAGCCAGACTGCGGCATTTGGCGGCTCGTACGGGGAACGTCTAAAGCTTGGAGGTAAGTGAAATTGCTTGCCCCTGAGGGAAGGCGAGAGAATGGGTGACCAATTCAAAAAACAATGTGTTATTGTTTTGATTTATCTTGTTTTTGTTTCAAGCTGCCTATCCCTAGAAATTTCTCAGGCAAACTGGAAAAAATGGTTGACTAAAGGTTTGAAGTTTGTCGGCCATGAGGAAGAGAAAATTGATACAACAATTTTTTATTCCGTTTTTGTTTCATTCAGTTTCGGTTTTGTTTTGTGTTATCTTATTGGGTTGCGTTATCTTTATAGTAGATTAGAAATTAGTAAAAAACAAACCGAAAAGATGTTAAGTAAATTGTTAGAGGTTCAGACCATGGAGAAAGACATTTTAGATCAAG
>NW_026000221.1:17195955-17230333 GCF_001458135.2 Marmota marmota marmota
CAATTGCAGTGGTATCAACCTAAGACAGGAGGCTGACGCCTAAAGGTCAGTTTTCCGATGACGGGTAAGAACCATATGTTGAATTGGACAACCTACCAGGCACGGTCCTTAAGCCACATTGCTTGTTTAATTAATCAGAAGGGGGGAGATGCTGGGAGCCATTAGCCAAGTAGGTATGACAATTTCCTTGCCAGCGTACCCCATGTTGCAGTGACATTGAATGTAGGTGACCTTGCTCAAGGACCAGGGCGGATTAGGGTGTTCCCGGTTTAACATAATCGGGTTTAGGGCGTTCCCAGTTTAGGTTCCAGGTTTAAGGTTTAAGATTATTCCTGCTGGGAATAGGGCGTATCCTGCTGCCTAAGTTCCCCTTGAGTTCTCACAGGATTCAGACAGTATATTTTGGGAGACAGAGCCCAGTGAAGGTGAATTTGGGAGAGAACGTGAATTTGGGAGAGAACGTGGATTTCCCCAGAACGTGATTGTAGACGGCTGGTGTGAGTTCGGGAATAAAGAGTTGCTGTTTGAATCTACAAGCTGTGTGGTGGCTCGTGATTGTGTGCCCAGCCAGACTGCGGCAGGCAGGGGCTTGAGTTCCAGTTCCAATTCTGACACTTACTAGTTAAATGAAGTTGTTAACTCTCTTTGCCCCTCTGTGCTCTAGATACCATGCTTGTAAAATCCACCTGTGAATTTTCTTTTCATATGTACAGTTCAAATAGTATCTGGTCACCACCTGATAGACACCCTCATTGGGTAATAAGATGAAAAGCCAGTGGGAAGTTTTCCAACTTCAGAGCTTTCAAGAAAAAAATTCTCAGCTCCTTAATTTGAGCAGGTTGTAGATGCAAAAAAATGCATTCATCTCCACACTTTCCCCAAATTCTCAGCACCATTCTGCAGATGGCACCATATGTTCTATTTTATAAACTCTTTTATTCAGTTAAGGTGTTATGGCTTCAATGCAAACATAGTAATTGCTATTTGAGATCTTAAGAGATAAATATGAATGTGGGTTTTCGTATTTTTAAAAAATCAGAAAAAAGAGAATTGACATCTATATTTAAAAATAGAGAAAGGAAAAGGATGGAAAGAAAACAATCACTCATTATGCATGTCTCTCAGTGGATTTTTTTTTTTCCTCCTCTTGAAGCATCCCGGTCTCTCTGTCAACCTCCATTGAAGTGTCTGTCCCCGTCAATTGTCTGTCACTGCTTAATGTCATTCTTAAAAAGAGGAGCAAACTTTCTGAGTGACATTGTTACTTCAGTCAATTTGCATTTCTGCCACAGTGGAAATTATTTTTGAAAACTTCTGCATCCTTCCTGGCTCTTTGAGGCCTTAATTGCCTAGAATGTCACTTGATCTATAAACTTTCTGCACGTGGCTTCTTTGGAAAGAAGCCTGAGTGAGCATGAGGAGCATTTCTTTCATAAGACACATTTATATAAGCTCTACAATTGGGCCTGGAATTCATTATTATGGAGTATTGAGACAAGTTATTGACATGGTCTGTTGAATTATTTTTCAATTATCCAGATTTGGGGGGAAGATGTGGCAAAGAATCCTATGGTAGTTACTGAGAAGATTTTGAAGCCCAGTTGGTTTACAATCATGGATTTTTTTCTTCTACCAATGCTGAAACCCCAGATATTTCACATCACCGCTGTTCATCTTGAGTTCCACTTTGCAACACTGGAGATCGAAACGTCTAACTCCTAGGACTACTGTGATGATTAAGTATAACTGTATTTCAGGCTTCAAACTTTGCAGGTCCTCAATCAATGCCTGCTTTCCTTCTTTTGATGCCTGTCTCTGGGAAGACTTTAAAAAGATCCTCTTCTACTGAGCCCAAAATGTGAAACCTGAGTACAAGTCACAACTGTGGTGATAAAGAGCCTTGGCTATTGCTTTCAATTTCTGATCTAAAATAGTCTGCTCATTGTCTCAACATAATCTGTGTCCCTGTGATACTACATGCACCATTCTTCATTCTGTCTGTGTCAGTCTGTCTCTTTCACTCTTCTCTACCTTCCTTCCCTACTGTCCTTCCTTGCATATGTGTGGCTCAGAAAATCAGTGTAAGAGACTTACATAAAACAAAATTTGGATTGATAATTAATGTGGAAGACAAAACAAAACAAAACAAAAAACCTGAGACGCAGAAAGGTTAAGAGACTTATCCAAATCCACCCAGATAGAGAACATCAGAGCTGAACATGCCAGTACTGTCTGGGCTTTCTCTGCACCAGGCTGCTCTGCAGCAGCATTTCATAGCCATCCTATTAATTTCTCTGATCGAATGAAACTAAACCTGCACTTTTGTTTCCCTCTTAGGGAAGGGCTGATTCCAAGCCTAATAGCAGCTATTAACATTCTCATACAAGGTCCTTTTAAAATGTAGGAATAGCTTTGAGATTAATTTCTTTTAAAGCAAACTTGAACCAGCTTTTCTATTGATGCTATGAAGAGGAAAATAGTCTTGCCCAAGGTCGATAAAGAATTGAAAAGTGAGGTTAATAATAAAAGCAGAATTAGAAGCAGTTTCAGTGGTGATATGTCATGTGCAAGCCTATAAAATAAATAGCAATTATCACATTAGATAAATGAGTCTCTTAGAATGGGAGCTGTTTCTGACAACTCCATCTTATGTTCCCCTCTCCTCTGACTTGCTCACTTTGCGTCTCTTATTGAATAAATCAATGTATGATACTCCCCACCTTTGTGCTTAAGATGAAAGCTATTTCGTTCCATGAAAACTCAATAGCCAGAGATAAAGCCATGCCATTATAAAAGCACCCCCTACATGCTGGCTCAATCCGTTCACAAATATTTTCTGAATTACACTTTGTGCATGAAACAAAGATTATTTGCTTGAATATATGATAATCCTAACGAAATAATAAATTCTCAATAAGTGATGTTAGAAATTACATATCAATTTCTACATAGTGTGTGCTTGTTTTATTGTTATCTCCCTGGATCCTTTCAACTGTCCTATAAATTAATTATCATTATTGCCAGTTTATAGAATAGAAATTGAAGTTTGACAGAGTCCCATGAAGTGTCCAGTTTCAGGGCATTGTAGAGTAGCAGAGAAGGAATTTTAACTTGATTTTGCAGGTATGACTGGTCTTAATCCTAATCATCTCCCTAAATTTTCTACACAGCATATCCACATATAAATGATTTGATGACCACTGCCAATGGAAGAAAGTCACAATTAGTCTTTCCGAAGCCTTTCTGAAGTCACTATTTCAGATTTTTTTTTCATTGTCAGATGAGAATGTATTTAGATATAGCAATCATCTCCATTTCTAAGTCATTTCAGTCAAGTACAGAGGTCTGATATTTCTTGAGCTCATTACAATGGACTTCTTTATTTGTTCCTGGAAATCACATTCTGTGGTAGCTTCATTTGTGAGGTAGAATTATCATCCTCCAAGTAGCACAATTCTCCATCCAAGCACTTTTTCCACTGGGGGCCTTAGTGTCATAATGGCCACCACCAGTCAAACCCCTGTGAATACTTTCCATAAATCAGTGCAAGCATTGTTGTGAATAATGTGATTTTACCCACACCTCAAGGACAATGTGATGTCACCTCATCAACCAACATGAAACGGTTGGCCAATGCTTAGAAACTTGTTTGCCTCAAATGCATTTGGATAAATTTCCTTCTTTCTACAGAGCAACTTGTTTTGGAAATTCAGTAGATAAGAAATGATGAAAAGAAGGTCTAGCTGCTGGCACTATGCTGAGGTTCAGGTTCATTCCCACCTGTCATTACCGTAAGCTCATACCAACCTGAGGATACCTGCAGGTCAGTGGAGCCTAACTGTTATGATGAGATCTGTTTCTGGAAATGCACTCATCTTAGGAACAGCTGCAACCAACAGAACAGCCACTCTCAAATTGAAGTTCCCAGACCACAGCAGCATTCCTGGCTCACAATTCCATGCAAGGCTTTCTGGACCAGGGAGTTGAGTCTAAAGACTGGTCATTAGACTCCTAGTGGGTCTAATAATTACTAAGATCTACAAACTAGATTTCAGTGCAATGCTTGTCAAGCATAGCTGCATTTAAAATCACTAGAGGAAGTTTGGAAGTAATAACAGTTAAAGGAATATATCAGGAGATAGATCCCAAACAGTGTCTTATTTGTTTCTTTGTTGTTCATTAGATGAATTTGATGAGCACAGTCAAGAATTAAAGGTTAAGGTTGATGGCTCTGGAATTCTCTGGACTTGTATTCAAGTTCATAGCATGTCTTCTTTCTGAGACTTAACCTGGAATTTCTCTCAGCCAACACTCTCTTTTGTTAAATGAGATTTCAACATCTACTATATTTTTCCCAGGTTATTTATCAGACTTGGGTAACTTTTATGCATGCCTGCTAGGTAGGTATTAACCCAAGTTTCCAGATGAGGAAACTGAGGCACAGATATGTTAAATAACTTTTTCAAAGTGGTTCAGGGAGTAAGCAATGGATTTAAGATTGAACAATGGCTCCTCAACCTCAGATTTTGGGCTCTGAGCTATCACTTGGCAATAACCCAGACACTCAGCAGACATCCAACATGAACTGGTGCTTTACTTCCCTCCTGACACTTCATTTTTCTTCCTACTTTCTTTCATGTTCTGTGGCAGAATAATATGGAACGCAATGGTTTTCTTTATAAACCTGCTTCATAGAAGCTTATCACTTCTTTCTTTTCTTCCTCAAGAAGAAAGGAGAAAGAGAGAGAGAGAGAGAGAGAGAGAGAGAGAGAGAGAGAAGAGAGAAAGAGAAGAGAGAGAGATAGAAGAAAAGAAAGAAAGGAAAGAAGGAAGGAAGAGAAGTTTTTTAATGAGGGAAGGAAGGAAACTCAAAAGAAAATGTGATTTCATGAAAAACTTCAGAGTTTCTGGAGTTCAAATGTAGGAGAAATGAAAAGCTCTGATAGTATTCTGTTCGTTGTATACAACCCTTTAATCTTCTCCTGGTTCTTTGACCTTCCTCACCAAGCTCTCTTTGTGATTTGTTTTGGAAGTCTTTATGTGATACAATCACCACAATTTCCAGCTAGGAAAGAGCTTTCCTGTAAGCAGCAAAATATCACCCCATTTGAAAATGATGTTTTCTTTTGGCAAAATTTTTGACTGAGCAATTGGTAGCAGTGACATCGGCATAGAGAGCAGTGTAGTATTTCTATCTTTGTCCTGTGGTGCATGTATTTTACCAATAGGCCATGGATGGCTGTTGGTACTCTATCCTCAAAGAGTTTGAACTGGGCTCAAAAGAATTAGCCTTGGTCTGATCTTAAAGTGAAGTATAAAAACAAGAAGAAAACATACCCGTTCCCAAGAAAGATGAAATGCCTTGAGTGTGTATAACGTACCAGACACTCTTCTATGCACCTGCCACATTTAATCTAATTTGATCCTCTTGAAGCACTATGAGGAATAGCTATTATTATCCCTATTCTAAAGAAAGTCAAATAATTTCCCCAAGGCCACTTAGTAAATGACAGAGGTAGAAGTTAACCCTGAGAACTTTGCCTTCACACACTAGACTTTTGTTTTCTACGTTATATAGAATGAATATTATTTTCTGCAGAATATTTCCTTGAATATTATTTTCTGCAGAACTCTATGTTGCTTCTACTATTTTCCCTCATTTAATTAATGATTTTTTTAAAAAATGCTGATCCTATGCTGTAGACTGCTGAAGGTGCTGGGACACTCTTCAGGGGAAATCATGATTGATTATGCATATCTTTGAGGAACTCATAGTTTTTAATATACCTACAATTTCCTTCCCACCACAGTACAATAAAACTGATAAGTAGTTGATGCTGAATACATGTTAGTTCAATGAATAAATATGTTAAGTAAATACATGAAATAAACAAGTCAACCTGGGAGCATTGGATAGATAAACCTATGCTGTTGACATATACACCAATAAGTGTCCTCAACATAGACTTTGTACCTCCATATCTATTCCTTTCCTCTTCCTTAATAAAAGAAACCCTAGTTTTATATTTTATATAAACTAGTGGATACCAGCCATTGAAATTGTATTTCCTACTCTTCAATGCAGTGATTCCATATTGTTTATGTGTTTCTGCAAAATTCATATCCGAGGTACTCCTCAAGATAATCTCATTAAGAGGTGGGTTCCTAGAGAGACAATTAGGCTTGAAGGCTCCACCTTCGTGAATGGGGTTAATGCCCTTACATAAAATGTTCATACACTAAAAGAAATATCCTAGTCCCTCTTTTCTTTTTATCATGGTTCATGTCTTTTGCTATCTGTGGACACATGGTTCTTCCCATCCACCCTTCACTTCCTTACCAGTCAGGACACAGCAACCAAGCATTCTTTCACCAGACATCTATCTGCCAATGAATGACTTCACCCTTGACTTGACAGCCTCTGGAGTGTAAGAAATAAATTCCTTTTGGTTATAAACTATCCAGCCAAAGATATTCTGTTACAGGAACAGGAATAAGAGTAAGACAAGAGGTTTGGCCATGTAACCATTTGCAGTTAAATTAATTGGGAAATGTGGTTTTATGGTAGCACACACTTGTAATCCCAGTTACTCAGAAAGTTGAGATAGGCAGATTACAAGTTCAAGGCCAGCCTCAGCAACTGAGACACTGTCTCAAAATAAAATTTTTAAAAGGAATATGGATTTAGCTCAGTAATAGAGCACTTTAGCATGTGTGAGACACTGGGTTTAATCTGTAGTACTGCCAAAGAAAAATAATAAAGATATGTTGTTTTATGCACAGTCTCAAAGAATTGTCCTTGTAGAAAGGAAGGCCATTATTTGTGCTGATTTGTGGGTTGTACAGAAGGTACCAGGAGCACAAGGGGTCATATTAGCCTATAAGGTGACACATGAAGATTTGTAGATAGCAACCTGGAAGGACAGATTCTGAAGGTTGAGAAGCTTTGTAACTTTATATAAAAAAACAACTTCTATCTTCTTCAAAACAGATTATTTGTTTTTTTTGTCACAAACCATTAATTTTAAACTTAATGATTCAGTGTTCAGATACATATATGTATAAAGGGTTGCAGGAAAAAAATACCAGGGACCATGAAACTCAAAAGATGGCTAGAGGAGAAAAGAGTCCTAAGAGGCAGGGTCAAAGAATCAGTAAATTTTCAGTTTCAAAAGTGTGAAAATTCACTCAGGAATCAAATCTTATTTTAGTGGCTACATTAGTCTCTAAGCCATTCTCACTGATGACTTTAGATACTTAATAATAGTCATTTAAATTTTAGTTGATAAATGTTTCTTGGATACCAAATGTGCAGATACAAATTCTGTGCTCAGAAACAACTCACTGTCCTTCAATAAAGTAGGAAATAACAAATGCATACTTGAATTTGAATACTAGATTGCAAGCTTTATGAGAACAGGACTATATGCTTCATTTCCATAACTCTATAAAATACTAATTGTAAAGGGAAGACTAAGTATATTTCCATAGAGAAATCGACTAGACATTGTCTTTACCTAGTAATTCAAGTAAACATCAACTAGCAATGGGAACACCAAAACTGAGCACTATGTGATAAGAATCAATGAGAATACAGCTCCAATTTTATGGTTCTTTTGCTATGTATGCATAGTCTGAATCAAATCATAGGAAATTATCAGGCAAATCCAAGCCAAGGGACATTCTCCAAAGTAACTGGCATGTAATCTTTAAAAGCATTTAGGATGGGTAATGGCACAGTAAGACCGAAGAACAGTTTTAGGTTAAAGGAAAGTAAGGAGTCATGAAAAGTAAACTCGGGGCTGATTGGCTCCCTTTGCTATAAAGGGCACCTTTGAAACTATTAGCAAAATTTTCATTTGAAAAATCAATAGTAGTTGTCTGTTTTTATCACTAGGCTTTGTATTCAGGGTTTCAACCAACTTCAAATAAAAATATTCTGGATTAGTTTCTGCCTATCAGAGAAAATATTCTTTGACTTTTGGAGACTGGATTTTTTTATTTTTATTTTTTTAGTTGTAGTTGGACACAATACCTTTATCTTATTTATTTATTTTGATGTGGTGCTGAGGATCGAACCCAGTGCCTCCCACATGCTAGGTGAGCACTCTATCGCTGAGCCACAACCTCAGCCTGGGACTGGCTTATTTTACATAGCATAATAATTTCCTGTTCCATCCATTTACTGGCAAATACTTAAAGTCATTCTTCTTTATTGTATATATGGCACATCTTCTTTATTCATTCATCTGTTGAAGGGCATCATAGCTTGTCTATTGTAAATTGTGCTGCTATAAAACATTGATGTGGCTGAGTCATTATAGTATGTACATCTATGAATATACCACGAATATACCACAGTGACTCTCAAAATCATGTGCATCCACAATACACTAATTTAAAAAAAAACTATAAGTAAATAGCAGAAAGTTCAGGAGAGTAGAGAGAAGGGACCAAGGGGACATGGGAAGAGGAAGTACTGGAGACTAAATTAGAACAAATTATAGTCCATGCTTTTATAATTATGTCAAATGAATCTTATTTTCTTGTATAATTAAACAGAACCAATTTGAAAAAAAAGAAAAAGATCAAAAATATTCTGAGAAATAAAATTGCATATACACTAACTATGCCTATTTTTTGTCTTATTATTTCCTAAAAAACAAGGTATAACACCTATGTATATAGCATTTATATTAGATTCGTTATTATAAGTAATTAGAGATGACATAAATGATTTGTGTAGATTATATGCAAATTCTACACGGTAGTTTATAAGAAACTCAGGCATCCATGGATTTTGGTATCTATGGTAGAACTGGAATCAGTCCCCTCTACACACTGAGGGATGATGTGTCTGTTAACATGCGGTTGTTAACTTTCTGATTTAGATGTTTGTGCTGTGGTTATGGAGGAAAAGGTACTATTGCAGGACACAGACATAGAGGTGTTGGAGAATGATGAACATCACATATGTAACTTATTCACACATATTTTAGGTAAAATTTTAAAATCCAATGTCCTTACAACTTTTCTGTAAGTTTTATATGGTTTTAAATTAAGCTAAGGCAAGCCGGGTACAGTGGCCCACCCTAATCACTTAGTAGACTGAAGTGGGAGGATCAAAATTTTGAGGCCAACCACAGCCACATAGGGAGACCCTAAACAATTTAGTGAGACCCTGTCTCAAGAATAAAAAATAAGTAAATGAAAAAGGCTGAGGATGCAGCTTGGTGGTAAAAGTGCCTCTGCATCAATAAATAAATAAGTGGCTAAATAACAAGCTAAGTAAGTTAAAGGAAAAGAAAGATCATTACAGATTTTTGCTTTTCTATTTGCTTCCTTTTCACCCACTGTTAAAGCTGACCCTCTACCTGCCTCAGTTCTGTGACTTAGACACTAGAACAATGACTAAGAGCACTCGATCTAAATTTGGCTCCTAAGGATTTTGATCTAAGATCCATGGCACATTTTATTTCTATGTGACTCTTGGCCAATTATTTAGCTACTTATTCTCAAGTCCTCTGTAAGAGATAATAATAATAATAATAATAATAATAATAATAATAATAATTTAATTTTAGGCTTCTGATGAGAATTAGACTAACACATGCATGTCAGAGGACCCACACAGAGAATGTAACAGTGAGCAATAAATATGCTCTGACCCTTCTAGCTGACTTCTTGTGTTCCCATATGTTCTTCAATTCCTCCAGCCACCTCTCTGGTGCTCCACAACCTATGACCAGCAAGGGGCCCTCAGACAAGCAGTAAATTTCAGCCTCCTCAGTTGTGACTCCTCTCATCTACCTCCAGCTTTGGCATTGCAGAATCCCTGGGAGGATGAAAGGCAGAAACCCCCAGCCAGTATCCAGAGAGCTCTTGTCTTTCTGCACTCACTGGATGCTTGCATGCATCCGGTGAGGTCCGGTTCTATCCATTTTACAGGACAGAAAACAGAAGGCAGAAAGTGAAAAGCTTTGTTCAATTCAATCAGCAAATAAACAGCACGATCTTGGGACCATTCTTGTTCAAGTCATATATTCTTTCTACCATATTATGCACCCCTGTTTAATTGTGATTTCTAATTACTGTCAATGTGACATGGATGTTACTGCATGCATTAAAAAGTGAGACCAGGAGACATGAAGAGAGAATGAGAGAAAGAAACAAAAGCTTAAAAAGCTCTCAGAGGGAACACATCTGTCTCTTCAACCCATTTCAACAACGATGAAGTTCAGAATTTGAGAGCTGTTGATAATGGGATTCCCACTACAATTGGGAACTAAATATGAAGTCTGAGATTGACACCCTGTATCCATTTCCCTCAAAAAGCCCCAGGTGATGGAGAACACAGAGGAGCTTGGTGACTGTGTGGAGGAAGAGCTTTGGTGACTCATCAGGCATGGTACTATGGTAACAGAGAACACAAGGACCCAAGCAATTACTTCCCTAAAACTATCTAATAAGAGGCATGCTTAGCTGAATCTTCTTTATAGATTACACGTTAGGCAAATATCTGGTGTCTGCAGGAGGAATCATTGCCTTACAGTCATTGTGATTGAAATCAGCCAATAATTTTCAAACAGCGTTGTTTATCCTACGTAAATCAGACACATATTCCTAGGAAGTGGGAGACAGGCACCTTTTGAAAAATAAACAAATACATCTCAATCCTGGATAATAATAGAGTATCTTTTAAATTTCTTGGAAAGAAGCACCAATTTATACTATCATTTGGAAATACACAAGTAAAATATGTGTTTTTCATTGCAAGCATGTCTTAATTACATCTGTGGGCACTTTTCAAAATAGCAATGTATAGGGACAATATTTACTTTTACTCAGTTTTTTGTGCATATTTAAAGTCAAAATATTTTCTATCCCTTTTAAGGGTAATAAGAAAATAAAGGTTTTACAAGCCTTCCTCTAATTCTCTGGCCCTGTAGAGTGTTTGAAATTCACACTTTGCAATATCCTATGACAGAAGAAAGATGGATCCACTCTTGGAGATTTAGAACTCAATAAGTTCTTCAACCTCACATTCTTAGCCAGTATAGCACAATGCTAATAGAGATTTCCTGCTGGCTGAGAGTATCAGGCCTAAATCTGAAAGTACTGTAAAACAGTCCTCAAAATTATGAAAAGCTATTACACCATCAATGCAGGAACTCTACAAACATCATGGGTTAACCTGATTCTTTGGTGCCAGACCAATGCCAGACTCCAAGTTACAGTTTCAGAACAGTACCAATGTCAAGATTATAGGTGAGCAGATCCCAGAGAAAAAGAGCACACATCAGGGATATCTTTGCAAATTTTTAGAACTTGGAGGGTATTCTCTGTTCTGGGTTTCTATATGTATCCAATCAAAACAAAATGGTGGGCTCAAAGAGAACAACTTTGCTTGAAGAATGTTGTTTTCCAGGACTGGAAATAGAGAACCATAAAGGAATGAGAGCTGAACTTGAGAAACTCATGACATTGACCTTCATAGCTAGGATAGTAGAGATAGCTGATATGCTCCCAGTGATTGGCATGTCAAGAATGAAGCAGATGGATACTACTGAAAGCTGCCCCCAGTTTGGATAATTCTACCCAATGGAATCATTGCAACAGGAGCCTACTTCTTGGGTCTTCGTGTGGTCTTTCCTCTGTGTGCTCCTTGTGTGTATAGGTTTCCTATTATAAGGACATTGGTCAGATTGGATTAGGAGACTTATTTTAACTTAATAACCTCTTTGTAGACCTCCATCCTAACTACAGTCACTTTCTGATGTAATAGGGGTTAGAACTTCTACATATGAATTTAGGAGAGGCACAATTCAGCTGTAACATGCTATTTGTTATTTTCTCTATACCATGGAATATGCTAAGTGCCTTTCTAATATAGCAGAATATCAAACACCTATGAGGTTTTCAGTAAACATTAGCCAAGAGCTTTATATGTGTTATGTTATTTAAATCTCACAACATGTTTATGTAGATCAATCAATATACTCTGTCTATAGAAAAGAAAGCAACGACAGAGAAATTAGGTAAATTTTCCATGTTTTCTTACTTATGAGTGATTCAGCTAGAATTCTAACACAGACAGTAACATCTGAGCCAGTTCTCCTACATTTATAATCTCATTCGTCACTGCATGTATAGAACTACATGATCATCTATCTCTGTATCTAGGCTTTTCAAATATCCCTGTGATGGGAGACTTCCAACTAAGGTCCATGTGTTTCTTACTCTACTTTTCTTAGAGTTCATGAGGATACGTATAAAATCAATAAAGAATAAACTACGTATAGCAATATATATGTGTGTGTATATATATATATATATATATATATATATATATATATATATATATATATANATATATATATATATATATATATATATATATATATATAATTATACATGCATCCATCTTTAAACATATGGTGAGATACATATATGTATATATTTATACATAAGATTTAGCTGTTTTGTAAAGTGACTAAATTATTTTCACAGTGTGGAACTTGTTCTTTTTGGTGAATTTTATTGTTGCTTTTCAATTAAAGGAATTAAAAGAAAAATGAAGTCACTATAAAATGAGACTGTTGCTAGCATGCATTGAGGATTTTCTGTATGGCAGGACCCTCAAACACTTATTTGTCTCCATTCTCCCTGCAAATTTCAGAGGCTTAGCATTTTACTGATAAGAAAACTGATTCCTGGAGACGTTAAGTCACAAATATCTGTATTAGGGATCTTGAGTGATATTTGTAGAGACTATTAGCCAATTTTCAGTTACTATAAAACAGTATCTGAGTAAGGCAACTTTATAAAGAAAAGATGTTTATTTAGTTCACAGTTATGGAGGCTTTAGGGCATAATACCAGCATCAGATGGGCCTTAGTGAAGGCTTTATGCTAGTTAGGATCACATGTGGGAGCACAAGGGAGAGGTAGAGATGACATCAACAGATAGGAAGACAGAGAGTGATTCAGGGATTGGGTTTGTTCTGGTAATAAGAGCATAACCCTAATGACCTTAAAGTCTTTCCAGAGGTGCCACCTCTTAAATCCCATCACCTGCCTTGGTGCCATACTGAGGATCACATCTCCAACACATGAACATTTGGGGAATAAACTACTTCCCAACCATAACACCCAGGTAATTCTATTTAATATATATCTTTTAACTTACTGGAGTCAACTGAGAAGTCACTTAAAAAATCTTTGCTATGGCTCAAATATCCAGAGATTTCAATTAATTGGTATGGGATGGAACTTATGAATCAGACTCTTTTTGAATCTTTCCAGATGTTTCCAAAGGGTAGCCAAGGACTAAGAACTGACATTGGTCTTTTAGATATAATAAAATGACATCAGGTGGATCTCAAAGACTAAAATAATTCTCCCAGAGAATCCCTCCCAGTTAGACTGTTGCTCTTGAAGATGCTTTCCTCCAAATTAAGAACTGTTTTCTCACTAATGATGCAGCACCTCCAAAATATGCTACTGTACTACTGAACGATATTAATTTTAAATTTGTTCTATGCAACAAGCTACAGAGCTATATGTAGTTTTTGATAAATGGGAACTGAGAGAAAAGTTTAAGGAATGTTCAGACAAAGTGATATTCCCTAGAGGAGATTTTAAAAAAAGCAAAGAAAAAGAGACAAAGAAGAAACAGTATTTGTTACAATGGAGTGTTCCTCCATGGTGTCAAGTTCTGAGTTAAACCACTCCTATGTATCTTATCATTTAATGTTTTTAATAATACTATGATAAGCACATCGTTGCATACATTTGACAACTGAGAACTGGACCAAATTCACAGAGAACTTAAAGTGACCCACTGGGACTAGAATCCAAAGCTCATGGCATTGGGTCAATGGTCTTCTTATAATAAGACATTATGTTGAACAGTATTCTCAGATGAATTAGTATTGAACTGTCTTCCCATGAGACTTTTTCATGGAAGAAAGAGAGCTGGGCTATAAGATTCCAGATATGAAGAAGAAATTCTCAGGCATCAAAATGGAATAGAAGAACTGCCCATGGAGATGTGAAGGCCCTGCAGTAAGATGATGGTTACACAGATGGGAAGCCCACATCTGTCCCCTTCCCTCCACTTCACTCCAGGGAAGAACCATTAGTCTTGAGATCCAGATTGCAGCAGGGCATGTGACATGCAGGAAGGTTTCAGACTCTTGCTTTGTTTTTGTTCTAGCAACCTGCTTAACAGTTGCTATCTGTAGCAGCAGGGCACTCCCGAGACCACACCACATAATCGCTCTCCTTACAGTGTTACCTACATAATCAAGAGAACAGAGGAACACATAGTAATGGGGTTTTTGATGACAATGACTAAAGTCATTTATCTGAGGGGAGGGGTGACAAGACCAAATGAAAGAAGGAGGAGAAAAACAAATGAAGAAAAGAAAGGAAGAAGTTGATTTCATAAACAAAAAAATAGCTATATTGAGGCAAAACCTTGATACTGCAAATCGGTGCCTGATAGATTATTCTTTCCACAGAGAACCCACCTTCTCCAATTCCTCTTGACTTTTTGTCTTGTAAAGATGAAGAGCCAATAGCTTGTTAAGCCTTATTGATGACAATAGAGTGAACCTTCACCTCTCCACACTTCCACTTAATCCCTCAAAAAATTCCCAATGGATGAGAAGTGCTTTATAAAACATCTATTTTCCTCTGAGTGCTATCATTATGGGCCAATATATTGGAAAGTGTTTTCTAAAAAACATAACCTACTGACTAATAGGGATCTTCCCATCAATAGCAGAAATCCTAGAGTAACTATTTAGCAGTGCTGAAAATACAGGATGTGCATACACTCTTTTTTTTCTCTTCTAGTCTGAAAGTTATTTTTCTGAAAATAATAAAATACAGATAAATTCTGTTTTTTATTTTTTAAGGTTAATTGAGTAGCTCTATTTTTTTTTTATTCCAGGAATTATTTTTTGCTATTTATTCCTGTTGGTTGGGGCTATTGAAGAAGATAGGGAAAGTAGCGATTCTATCCCATTTAGTTTATCCTGAGGCTTCAGCCATGGTGCACAAAACCCTCAAATGTTTGTTGTTCACCTGTGCATGGCTCAGGGAATCAATTCAAAACATATATATCTGTTTATACATTTTTATTTCACTGTATTTTCACTTTGATTGATTTTCATATTTTTCTTCTGAACTTTATGACTTGGAAGTAAAATGAGCTTGGCACTGACCACTTGATATTAAAGAATGTACTGAACACTCGCTCTTAAGAGAAAATTGGATCCGTGATGTGACTATTTTTACTTAATGTCAGGTATTCGCAACTGTTAAAACCTGCTTTTCTTAAGACTCTGCAATTGTACTTATAATGAAAATCCCTTCTTGGTGTTTGGTGTATTCTTATACAGAAATTCATCAGTAAATCACCTGCAATTTTTCTTTTGTGGTAGGCTGATTTCCCAGGTAGATTTCTAATATCATGATATAGTTTATGTATAATTATGTATATCAATTAATAAGAAATTATTAGCAAATGATTGATGTCCATATTTTAGTTAACAACATCTTACCAATGTCAGTTTCATAGTCTGAATATTGTATTAAACCTATATGAGATATTACCACAGGAACATTTTAGGGAAGAATATAAGGATTTTTGTATTAGTCAGCTTTGAGTAACTACAACAAAAAACTTGAAGAAACTGACTCACAAGAGAAAAGGTTTATTGAACTCACAGCTTTGGAGGTTCAAAGGCATGAGGCCTGCTTTGATTCAGTTCTGGTGAGGGCATCAGGTTTTGGCTGGAGCACATGTAGGATAAGTGTTCCCACATCTTGAGCCAGGAAGCAGAGAGACCTCAGTCTTTTTTCGTGTCTCTCACAGCCTCGTTTTATTTGCCTCCAAAATGTCAGTAATAGACTGAGCTTTGAAATTAAATGAGAAAGTATATCTGATGAACTTTGCCTAGAAAAGCTGCTAAAATATAATGAGCCATTAATTACACAAGAGAAAAACCAACATCAGCAAGAAGATCAGTGTTGAAATGTTTACATGTTTCTCTACCACACATGCTGAGCCTTGGGCAAAAACTGTGCTTTAAGGTGTGATTTTTTTCCAGCCTTCTTAATTCCCTACATGTTTATGTTCCTGTTCTATAGTTTGGAGATGGTTGGAAGTAAACTTACTGATACCAGGAGGAGGAAATGAATCTTTCTTTCCTCTCTCCTGCCTATTAAGATTCCTCCCTAGTGGGATGCTCAGTCCCACTGACCACAGGATCAAGACCCAGACATGTTAGCTCAATAGATTATCAGCTCTAGGCCCTTTGATATTACAAGAGGATAATCCTTTGTGTATCCTCCTTCACAATTAAAACAGAAAATCCATTGTAATTAAACAGTCCATTGGATGTCATCTTTTAAATTGAAGTCAAGCCCTATAACTTTATAATCCAAAGAGCTAAGGAGTAACATTATTCCCCCTGTGATACTGTAACAACCCAGTAAAGTATCATTTGGAAAAAGGACAATGAACTTCTTCATGTTTTGTAATTTTTTGTTTTGGTTTGGTTTGGTTTTATTTGTTTCTTCTCCAATCTTGAGAAAGCCAGAGCATTCCTAATGTCGATCATCATTATGGACAGATTTATCTGAAAAGAGCTTCTGACACTGTATCTCAGGCAAACCAGGATTCCTAATTGCAGTAATCTAACATCGACCATATAAATCATATTGTTAAAAGGTTGATGTATTAATGTAAATATGTGCAGACTACTCAATTTCTTTTTAAAATAAACCACCCCTCTCCCAAGAATAGCCTCATTCATTCTCAGTCAACACGGAATCTCATCCCTCTATTTAGAAGTTCCATAGTCTTGTTTTATATCATCAAATCTTCAGTGTTCACCATAAGCCATGTAGCGGTGGTTGTAGGTTGAAACTGATGTGATACTGAGATGCATATGTTCTTTTCAGATATATGGAGATCAATTCTAAATGCATATTTTGGCCTTGATTTACATACCTGTTCCACGTACTTTGACAACCATCTTCACAGGTTTTAACTGCATGAGCTGCTGATGAATAAAATGAGAGAGAGAGAGAGCTTCTCCATGAACAAAGGGATGCTGATGATACATAATATACAACCTGATGAACATTCACGATTTTATCAGGGAATAGTAAAAAAGCAGAGACATCTGGAAGTAAAATGATCAGGTACAAAAGACTCGTACAAAAGCCTTTATATGGTAACAATGGAAAAAAGTGTTTTTTTTTTTTCCTGATGGTGATCCCTTTGACAATAACACAATCATATTTTCAAAATTATTCATAACTCTGGCTTATTTTCAGTGAAGCATATCGAGTCACTAACATGTTGAAACCTATGTAGACAATCTCTACTTTTCTACTTATTTCCTGAGAGAGCTCAATAAATCATTTAGCATCCAAGTTTACAATTTCATCTGGAAAAATAAAGGAAATTATAAATGTTTGCCAATTATTATGTTGATGAAATGATGCCGTATATCAAAACTACTTTGTAGCTACATTGATGCATGTGAAGCTAAGGCAATGTATTCCCCTCCAATGATATAAGAATTGGCTGCCTGTCAAAGTGTTTGGATGGTTTCAGTGTCTCATCTCTAGCCTATTCCTTTATGTCCAAAGAGCTTCAAGATCCAAACATCGGAGAAGCTCCTACTATGCAGGTGGAGGGAGGAAGGGGTTTATGTATCAGCAATGTTTCATGCTATCTCTTCTCCTCCCTACCATCTGGTGAATTCCAGCATATGGTCCTCCACTATTCTAGTAAATTGGCTTCTCTAGGCTGGGTGAACCCTCTATAACCCAGACACTGGAGAAATGTCAGGTGGGAATTGGGGGCAGGGGGCAGGTCATGTCCTTTCATCAGTATATTATTTAACCTAGGATGCCCTTTCCATGATCCCGTCAGATACTTGTTGCCTCCTGCAAGTTCCTCTTCCCTGGTACAAGAGTTTTATTTGCTTTAATCCATAAGCTATATCCATATTTCTAGACCCAGGATGACTCTCTCCAGTGATTAGTTTCTGTTTTGCTTCTTCTTTTTCTCTCTGGAAACACAAATGCTTCTCTCACTAGCACACGTTTCTAAGCTAATTTTGGGCTTAGAAAAAAAGTGTAATATTAATATTGTAATAGTCATATTGTAATATTAATATTATAATATTAATATTGCAATAGTCACAATCGAAACTTAATTAAAGACATTGAGATTAAATATGTATTTTTTTCTGGAGAACAACTGAATGGTTTCTAAAGTGACCCCATTTTAATTTAGAAGGAAAGACATTTTATAAGGTGACCAACTATCTTTACCTTCCTGTATCATAGGAATCATCCAAATTTCACAGGAAAAGATATAGGTGCAATGGTTAATTTTATGCATTAATTTGACTAGGTCATAGTGTTTATAAATTTGATCAAACATTACCCTGGAGGTTTCTGTAAGAACAATTTTGGATTAGAATAACTTTTAAATCAATGAACTTTGCTTAAAGCCCGTTGCTTTCCATAATGTGGGTGGGCCTCATTCAATCAGTTGATATCCTTACCTTCACCATACAGCAAGGAATTCTGCCAGCTGACTGTCTTTGGATGCAAATCCCAACTGCTGTCTCAGTCTACAGCTTGTTGGTCTACATGATTTGATTGTGGACCTCCCGAGTCTCCTCAATTCTTTGAGTTAACTTCTTAAAACAAATCGAGATATGTATGGAGAAAGAAGTTAGAAACACAGAAAGAGAAAGAAAGATTCTGTTTCTTTGGAGAACCCAGGTAATACTGAAGAGTTCGCAGTTCTTTGCCCTACCAACAGATATCAAATTAAGATTTACCTGGACTCTCTGCTATAGACGAACACACATTTTATATCCAATATACCTGGCCTAGTATTCATCAAAGGTGGGAATTTTCCACCGTCCGCATATTATATGTGGGTGCTGTCAAGCCCTGCCTTCTCACCCCTGAATATTCCCCCTGGTGCTCTAGGATTTGTTTTGAAGTTCTACAGATGAAGATGGAAAAATGAGGGGAAAGGGCTTTAACAGAGATGCTCTGCTTTCAAATGTCTTAACTTTTAGCTATAATTCTTTTTCTTCTTCTTTTTTTAATTTGTACTTTTTAGATATACACATGACAGTAGGATGTGTTTGGGCATACTGCATGTATATTAATTCTTCCAGTAATGTACAGTAATATACATGAAGTATAACTTATGCTAATTAGGATCCTTGTGGTTGTACGTGATGCAGAGTTACCCTGGTCATGTGTTCAAATACAAGGACAGGAAAGTTTTGTCCGATTAATTCTACTATCCTTCCTATTCCCCTCCCCTCTCCCTTCTCTTCATTAACTTTAAAGTTACATGTAATAAAGGGATGCCACTTTCCATGTGGAGGTAATTAGGAACCTACTCAAACTGCCCTTAAGTTCACAAAATTAAGCACATCTCTAGGACTTTCTTTATTCTTTTACAAATCCAAATTTCTATTTGCTCATGTCATAATTCAACCTAATTTTGGGGGTCTGAAGTAATGTATTTGTTAAGTAAACGATGTCTCATTGCCCTGAAGGATTAAAGTGGATTTGTTTGTTCTAATGTTCACAGATTTAATCTTATCAAGAGAAGGTTTTTTCGACCTCACTAAATTGACTAGAGACATAGGTAATACAAGTTAATAGCTTCCCATACAAGGAAAAGTGGGTTAAAGTTACTGATTGTAGTTATAGTAAATACAACACATAAAAAGTGGGTGGGTAATGCTAAACTTGTATGTTGTTTAGATGATTCATTTATTTCTTCACTTTTTAAAAGTATTTCAACAATAAACTATTTAAGCATATTATTCTTAATCATTATTGAAGCAAAGGATAATATCAAATATTTTATTATTTTTTCAAAGCTCCTTTTCCATAATAGGTGACCATATCTTTGCTCTTGGTTTTTACCAATTCAATAGTTGTGTTAGTGATAATTTTGCTTGAATTTTTCATGTAGAAAATAAAAGATATTTGAGTGCTTTACAAGACCAGTAAAATAAAGATTATCTGCATGCATTTTGTTTTCCTAAAATGATTTTTGTGTATTGTAGAAATAACACTTTTTTTGTTGTTGGTTGGATTTTTACAGGGTACTGGAGATTGAACCCAGGGCCTTTACCACTGAGGAACATCTTTAGTCCTTTCTCTTTTTTTATTTTGATACAGGGTCTCACTAAGTGGCTGAGGCTGGCCTTGAACTTGAAATCCTCCTACCCTAGCCTCTTTAGTGCTGGGATTACAGGCATGCACCACCATGCCAAGAAGAAATAACCCATTATTGGTGTTTATTTATGTAAATGGAAATGTTATTATCAAAAGAGGATTTAAAACTTAGAAAGCATGGTTTCTTAAGGCCTAACGGAGTAAGAGATCAGGCCGTATATTTATTTTATTAAAAATACAAGTTAGTAGCTTGATTTTCACAATGAAGAATAGATATATGGACTAAAATTCTTCCAGTAATGTACAGTTAAAGTTGATAATGAAACCCTCTTTTGTAAATTGGTCTGGTGTATGCATTTACAGATAGGAAAAGCTGGAAAATATATGCAAGACTTTTGACATTAGGACCTGTAAAAGGGAGCATGAATCTTTTTTTCCTAGTTAGTTATTGCAAGTTGGGAAAATCCTTGTCCAAATTTATTTTACTTAATTTCTTTAGGAAAAAGTAATTAATAAATAGTATATTGCATCATTGTTCCCACTGTATTCATTATTTATTAAAAAAAATTTAAAAGGTAAGGAAGACATGTATTTTAAGCCACAAACATAACAGTGCAATGTTTAGTACTAACTGTGCATTTGTTGTCTGTGTTCTCCAGTGATGCTTGGTCTTTATCTCCACCGTGATTCTGCAATTATTAAAAGAGAAAATTTTCACAAAGGTATTCCAGTGGACATGCACTGAGGCATTGTAAGACCTACACTGAGTATCCACTCTATGATTTATTAAAAATATTGGCTGGTACACAACAATAACCATTTTATAAATGGGCAAATCAAAGCTCAAAGAAGTTTAAAAATGCATTGTTAATTCACACTTTTACTTAAATACGTATTACTGAGAAAAACTTGTTTTTAGTTTGGTAGTACTTACAGAGACAAATTTCCAGATTCCGTGACGTTTAAAGTCAAGTGAGAGAAGCAAGTATTGATCACGTAATCGCCAAATAAGTGAATAATGAATAGATGATAAAAAGTTCTGTGAAGAAAAAGAATGCTATTCTGAGAGCATATAATAATGAAACTTGACTGAGTCTAATGGACCATGGAAAAGCTTTCGCCAAGAAAATTATCATTAAGATGAGGTGTGAAAAAAAAAATGTGGATTCTAGGATGGAAGCCAGGAATACTTGTACTGGTTCAAGCCGTGCCAAAAGTTTGCTATGTCATTAGAGAGTTATTTTATGATTTTAGAAAACAAAATAAATGAAACCAAATCAAACAAGGCCTTAGCAGGATTCTTAAGGTCTGCCTCAATTCTAATAGAGAGCCAAATATACTTTTTTAGAGTGACTGATACTCTACAAAGTTCAAGTACTGATATAAAACAAGTCCAGGGCACTTTTCTCCTCATCATATGAAGGAGCAGGTAGGGATCCTACCACCTCTTCTAGTTAAGATCTCTGGGCAGAGACAAATCTCCTGGGCTTCACTATTGCGATTTAAAATTTTTTCTCATGTGTTCTTCACTGTGGCCACTTTAAGAGGAGTTGTAGACCATCTCATTCTTGGTGAGTATGTATCTGGCACTCCACTCCCAAGTCTGAAACAAGAGATGCTAGTTGATGTTTTGATGCTGGTCAATACTTTTATAATACAAAAGTATCTCTTCAAAACACCCTATGCCCTTCTCACCTTTTAGATGAAAGTGCTGGTTGAACTGTTTCATTCTAAGTTAAATTATTCAAAAGCACAGGGCATCGGAACACACTACCTGGAACAAGGTGTGAACAGATAGATAGCAGGAACTACAGGAGGTCAGAAAGAGTAAAATTCAGTTATTCCTTCCCCATTGCCATAACCAACATGGCCCCCTGAGCCAGGCTGTCTTCAGGTTCTGACTCTATTCCACCTGGAGAAATCTCCTCTGCAAATGAAAGATACTTCTGAGCCTGCCGTAGCACTAAAGATATGACTTTGGGTAAGATCCAGGAGGTAGTGAAATCAGGAATCATAAATTCCGTGGGTGCTTATGCCTCCTAACAGAGAAAAATACGGGAGCCTCTGAGTGTTGCAACTGTTTCCATCTGTTCTCTTTATGTGTAACTGATGTAAGAAATTAGTGACTGCCAGAAGTCACTTGGTTTGCAATTACAGTGTTTAATGATATTAGTATAAACTAGGAAAATTTGCTAGTCTATTCTAGAAAGCGAGGCACAAATGAAGGTGAAGTCAACTTTTGAGATGCTATATCACTTATGACATCTTTTCTCATTACCTAAAGCAAAGGAAATGTTCACACTTTACTTATAGACAGATGGAAAATCCCTAAGACCTGCTGATAGGAGACGAAGGGATCTTTCACAAAATGTTCTGAGTCCTGTTGAAGGTCTATAGGAATGACTTTGGATCATAAGGGTCAAAGGAGTAGGTGAAACAGAGATAAAAATTACAAAGCAGATCCTATTGTAAATTAAACTTTAACCCCCAGTGCTTGTCAAAATGAGGTGCTATGATACCTATCCTTGTTTTTAGTCTGAATCCAGAGGCCACACATCCTGCAGGTCTGACTTTCACTAAGCTTCCCAATTGATAGTAGAGTCTCCATGTTCATCAAATACTACCCTCAATGCGCCATTCCTGACAAAATGAAAGGCAGGAAAATCATTTGTGGAATGGATTTATTAATATGTTCCCTGAATAATGCACAGAATGATAATATGTTGAAAAGTCACAAAAGCTGGGAATGGTCTGGGTGAACCAAACCCAATGCAAATATAGATAGTCAAAACTTGTGGATTTTCTTGAATCACAATTACAGAGTTTCTTTTGCAGAATTTTTTTAGTCGGCAATAAAAGAAAAACAAAAATCCACAAGACAAGCAACTGTTTAAATATTTTATCTGTGGGAGGTAGATGGATTTTAACAGAAATGTATGCATTTTGTAGAAAACTGAATATGAGTTTGAATACCCAATCTGTCACTTACTAGTTGTTTGACTTACGTAAATTCCTTTGAGAAGCCATTTATACTTTTCAAAGTCAAAAATTCCAGACTGAGTATGTAGCTAAGCTAAATGGTAGAGTGCTTGCCTAGCATGCCAAGGCCCTGGGTTCAATCTCCAGCACTACAAAAGCAAGCAAGCAAAGAAAAAAGTTCCTACTGGTGAAATAGAAATAATTTCACCTGTCTCATTATTACACAGCATATATGTTCATATGAATGTGAAGATCCTGACATGCCATAGGTGATTAAAAGCCGGATCTTTCTCTTTATTCAAGTTCTATATTTTTAGAAAGATTTGCTATTTTAAGGTTCACTGAAAATCTAATGAAAGTGTTCTTATATAATTATAGATAAATAAGGTCTTACCATACATTTCTGAAGGTTCCTAGCAGGTGTGTTACCCATAATGAACCTAGGAATTGTCCATGGGTCCCTGGCTTGGAGGCTGTTGACAGACGCAAAGAAAGTAAAGGGCAGAGGAAGTGTTTAGAGTATTCCAAAAATTCTTCAGACAAATTAAGCATAAATGCATGGACTATCTCCTATTAAAACATTCAATAAAGCATATTTCTTGAAGTCTGATTGTGCAGCAACCAATACATCCCTTATGACATGAACTTCTAGAATGTACAATCATAATAGACAAACCAGATGTGCATATTTGCAATAAAACATTTGATTCTGCTGCACTTAATGTTAGTGTCATCAAAGCTATGGGTTATTGCCTTGCGTTCTCAAATTTAACAACTCCCTGGATTCTAAATGCACAGAGCTTCTGCACGTGGTAGAGAAATTTGGGACCACAAAATCAGGCACTTGGGAAATTCCTATCTCTGAACTCCTAAACTAATATGTGGTGTTTTGTTGATTTCTTCAGGCACATCATCCTCTCAAGCCTCCAGATATTAAAAATATATTTTATTGTATATCTCCCCAACCTAGTCAACTTAATGCAAAAATCCCTTCAATCACCATTTTGAGTTTTTATGTGAACAAAATATTAGAAGAAATTATATTTGTATACAACCTAGTTTCACATTTATTACAATTAATGATTATATTAGTAACCATTGCTTTTGCAGTTTTTCTAAACATATTAATGCAGAAAATTATACATGATTATTTTTAGCTCTTTTTGATGAAAATATTTCCAAGAAAATGTTTATTTTTGAGTATTAAAATTATTTTTAGAAAAAACATTTCTAACAAAGCCTCAATATTCCTGACAATCTTCTTACCTTAAGGATAGAGTTTTACATATATCTTTAGCTAATGATGGAAGGAAAATAATTTCAGAAAAGTTTTTGAGAAAGAAAGGCATGAAGTTTAGATTAAACTGGAATCCAATCGTGTATATTTAAATCTGATAAAAAACAATGATATATAATAAACTATCTTTTTTACTCATAAGCAAAATATAAACATTAAAATAATTTCACCATCTAAGATACCATTTTGGGGTCAAATTGAGTTATGGAAGCTAAGGTATGCAATGAGTCACTTGTATCATTAAGGGTTAGTGGTATGTGGAGGTTAAGTTGCATATAAAATTGCATTTGGAGCCCACAGACTCTTTAATAAATAGGTGTCATTTGAACAGAGTCATTACTAATGTTTGCTTCACATTAAGGATATCATTCTGCAAAGGACCTCTGAATGGAAAAAAGAAGTCCTCATTGGAACGCTCTCTTTTCCATTGAGAAATAAAATCTCCCATTACATCTTTCATCTCCCACATTGCGTAGGGAAGATTTTGCTCTGCATTAATCTTTTAAATTACCAGTGGGACCTATCTGTATGAGGGTGGAGAACCATTTATAGATGAGAGCTGAATATTCCTTCTGAGAGCATGCATTTGCTTTCCGGGACTCAGAGTCAGAAACAGTGGGTGTTAAAAGCATTTAAAAAAAAAATTGAACACAAGTGTTTTACCTCCATCCCTGCCAGGGGTCAGATGAAGATAGTGTCTCAGAATATTTCAGATATGTGGTCATGGAGGAATGGGATTTCCAGTGGACTGTGCCCACCAGTTCTGTTTTAAACTGTTTAAGTTTCTTATAGTTTAGCTTCCCCTCTTTTTTGATTCTCTCATATTTATTTCTGTAACATATATTAATTATATATCAGGCCTTTTGCTAAGAGCCATGGATTTAAAGATGATTGAGATAAAACTACTCCCAAAAGAGTTGTGTTGGGGGAACTTGCAAGTAGATCATTAGAAACCAGGATGGTAATAGCTCTGATGGAGACAGAAAAATTTCAATCTGAGCCCCAAAAGGGGGCTTGCTAAGTCACGTAGAGAGAGAATAAGGTTTTGGAAGACTTGTCAGTGAACATAAAATTTTAAATATCAAGCATTCTCTGGAGATTTCCCTGGGAGAGCCATAAGGAGTTTCTACTCTGGAGAGATAGATTTTCTCAACTACTATTCTGCCATCATTCTATAAGTAACTATAATGGCAAAGGAAAATAAACACATATGCAACAAGTTGATGATACCCTGTCCAATGTGTGTACCAAATCATGTAGGACTTACCCTTGTGGAAGGGGGTTAGAGAATGTTAATGACACATCCTGAAAGAGATTATATCTGAGTTAAATACTGAAGTACAGAAGCTGGTCTGTAAATGAGAAAGACAGAAATCGGTTTGAGAGAGCTGGGTGTGTTTATGTCTCTTCCTTCCTAAAAGTGTATCCAAAGTTCTGTTTCTGTTAGGGAATATTAAAATCAATTATTAGATTTTGCTGAGGCTCAACACTGGGAAGTGTCTTAGGGAACATGGTTAGATTTAATGAGATATGGATGATACCTTCTTGGCTAGTCGACTTTTCACCACTGTTACCAAGATATCTGGACAAGAACAACTCAGAAGCGGAAAATTTTTATTTTAGGTTCACAGTATCAGGGATCTCAATTAAGGAAGAGCCACTTTCATTGCTCTGGGCACCACTTGAAAACATCCTGATAGAAGGGTCTGGAGGGGGAAAAACAAAGCTTCTCAGCTTATCATAGCCTGAAGAAAAGAGAGAGAGAGAGAGAGAGAACAGAGACAAAAACCTTAAGTGCACAACCCCCAATGACCTTCTTTCTTCAGTCATAGTTACTACTTGGTAATCCATTCTAGTTATTAGATTATTACTCTCATAATCTGATTATTTCACCTCTGAACATTTCTACATTAACTCCTGAGTTTTGGTGGGAACACTTCATATCCAAATCATAACTACCTTAGGGAAAAGTAAAAGATATTAAGATATAATGCCCATCTATACAACAACAAATAACTCACAGGGTTTTCAGAATAAACATATGCAGTACACTTCTTGTCTGCATGTCTGAGAACATTCCGAAATTAATAAAAATATTTTTTCTCTCCTTTTTGTCTCCTAAGCACCCTTTTTTTTAGTGTATATAGTCTTAAAACTTCATTTATATGTCTGTGAACATCTGAAGAAAACATACATTATTGTTTTTAGAAAACAGATATTGAACAAAAAATATGTTCCTTGGTGTCATACATTAGTTTCATCCTACTTGTGGCCCTAAAATCTTATGCATAACAGGCGAGTAAACAAATAGATTACTCCACTCTTGCCTAACTTTCATGAACATGATACATAAATAATGCAAAAGGATGACTTCTGGACTGGTTTGCTTTCTCTTTCACTCATTTATTGGTGCCTTACAGAAATCTGAGTGCCTTGTTATTGTTTTATGAAAACAGAACCATATTGAGTTTTTAAGACTTAAAGCTTCTCTGTCTGTATAACTGAGTATTCAAGAAAGATGACAGCTGACCTGTTCCCAAGCTGAGAATCCTAGGGTGCTTAGTATATCTGAAGATTATTCGAAGGTGTAGACTTCAACCTTATCACAAATCCATGATCTCAGTTCTACTATCGATTTTATTTTTTAGGAGTCATAACAAACAAGCAATGTGTAATCCCACAATAATGCAGCCTGGGCTTGAACTCGTGCAATGATGCATCTATGCTTCTAATCACTATTTTAAAGGAAGAAGTACAGGTAAAAGAATCAAGAGTGTGCACTTTAAAATGTGTCTTTTTGTCCCTCCAAATTCAAGTGATCCAGGTTGGGTTTGGGAAAAAAAAACAAAAACTGTTCCTAATAGTGTCTGATCTTCCTTGGCTACCTGAGTATCAACCACTGCTATGTTACGGATGTGAGGTGTCCTCCAAAAGCTCAGGTGTGAGACAATGCAAGAACATTCAATGGTGAAATGGTTGGCTTAAGACAGCTGTAAACCAATCAGTGAATTAATCCCTTGATGGGGATTAACTGAATGGTAACTGGTGTGGCTGGAGGAAGTGGGTCCCTGGGGGTGTGCCTTTTGGGTATATATTTTGTATTTGGTAACTGGAACCTCTTTCTCTGCTTCCTGATGTGATGTCCTGATTTGTTTTTCTCCACCACACCCTTCTGCCATGATGTTCAGTCTGACCTTGAGTCCCAAGGAATCAAGATGGCTGTCTATGGACTGAGACCTCTGAAACCGAGAGGCCCCAAATGAACGTTTCTTCATCTAAAATAGTTCTTGTGGGATCTATTAGTCACAGCAGTGAAAAAGCTCACAAAACAACCACCATCATGAACAACACTGTAACTACCTGGACCAGGAAATTCTCAACAAACTGAGAACTCCAGTGGGGAAAAAATATGGCCACCGATGTCCTTCACCCTGGCAAAGCAACAAAACTCTAAGACAGAAATTCAAGAAAAGTTATCCAAAATGTTTAAGACCACACCTGATATCATTTTTGTATTTGAGTTCAGAACCTATTATGGTGGTGGCAAAACAATTAGCTGTGGCATAATTTAGATGCCTTGGATTACGTAAATGGAAAAAGAACCTGAAGATGGATTTGTAAAACATGGCTTGAATGAGAAGAAAGAGACCTCAAGGAAATAGTGAAAAGAACACAAGGACAGAATGCAGAAAGCCTGGGCAACTTCAAAGGCCCATGTTGGTGATACCAAAAAGTGACCTGGAGATTGGATTCAGGAGTAAAGATTCTGTAATGATGTTAGCTGCAGTCACACTGTGAATTTTTTTGTGAGGATTAATAAAGTGTAAAAATATTGTTAAGAAGTCATGTATCTAGCACCTAGTACCCTCTCTGTCCTGTGTGTGTGTGTGTGTGTGTGTGTGTGTATGTTTGAAGCCATGTGTCTATGCACTAGAGATGCAGATCTATTGAAGGTGAAAATGAACCAGACATTTCCTCTGTTCTTGTGACATCTCTATTCTTGTGATATCCTCTATTCTTGTGACATCTCTGTGACATGGTTGGGTTACTATGTGGCACAGTAAAGAGCTGAACACAGGTACCTATGTACAAAGAAGGAGATGTTACTATGAGAGTATTTTACAGACAGCAACACATTTGCTGGGAATGAACAGAGATTCAGAATGGTTTTCATGAAGAACAAATGCTTGCACTGAGAGTTGAAGAATGGGTAAAATTAATTCAGGACGGAGGGCTCCATGCTCAGGCAGAGAGAAGAATGTCTGAAGAACAACAGCCAAGTACATAAGCAAGGAATATGGATTGCTGGAGGAACAGAGAAGGCCATTGGGGACCCTCAAGAAAAGAAGCAGCTGGGGATTGGTAGAGGATGAGGTGAGGTACTCCCAACATTGAGAATCTTTGTAGGATATGACAAAGGTGCTATTCTGCATCTTAAGGGGAAACATAGCAGCGGTCTAGCAAGTGTCTGCAGCACTTAGCCCCAGGTCTGAGAGGAACACAATGCAGTTCCAGGAGATTTGCATTCCTGGAAGCTGACTTTGTTAGCAGAATATCTGGCACAGAGGATTCCTATAGACCAGCAAGGGAGCTCATGTAATAATAAAGCAGACAGTGAAACAATTAGAGGAGCCAGGTCAGTAGTGATGCCAACAGATATATTTGAGGAACACGAAGATGCTAAAAATAAGCTGCATGTGTAGATGGGTGAGAGTAGATGGGTGGTTTCAGAGATGGAGGGAACTAGTCTGGACTTCTGACTGAGTGAACAACAACAATGCTTACTAAAAAGAGGAGAATGGATTAGAAAAACCCACATGGCAGGAAACTAAGAAATGGAAGAATTCTAAAATGTCCTGAAGGACACACATTCGCTTACATCCCAATGTTTTCACACACCCACTTAAGGCACTAAAGAAAAGGGACAGTAGGTGGTCTCAGGGTCACACACCTCTAATCTCAGTGAGTTGGAAGACATGGAGGATTACAAGTTTGTGGCAAGACTCAGCAAATTTTGGGGACCCTATCTCAAAATAAAATAAAAAGGACTGGGAATAGGGATCAAAAGCAGAGCATTCCTAGTTCTGTCCCTAGTACCCCCTCCCACCCATGACACACACTCACAAACTTACCCCTGAGACAAAGAAACAAGTTATAGAGGTTGAAAACTGAAGATACCATCTAAAATCACACTGTCGTTCTCAGATGAGGAAACTCAGGCCCAGGGAGCAGATAACACATGTCCAGAGCCATGAAGCGTCATTCTATGTTCTAATTTTACTGAACCACCAGGAATCATGAAACTCAATAAAATGGGAGGAAAATGTACTTTATCCTTTCTTTTGCCTTTCATCTCAGGGCCAAGGCACTCTTGTAGACCCAATATAGCACACTCACACTGATGATCCTGAATTGCTTTCTTTGTTTCCTTTTATTTGGTAGATGTAGTATTTTATTTGGTAGATGTAGTATTTTATTTGGTAGATGTAGTGTTGTCATGGATATAAACCAACATCAAGATTAGTATCTTATAATTCAACTTACCCAAAACTATTATTTTCTGATCTTTAAACAATAATTTCTTTAAATATTTCTCCTATTTTTTTAAAATTTGTGTTGTCAATAACTGAAAAATATTTTGATTAAGATCAAGATTCATATCAAGAGGAAGTTTGGTTTGTTTATTCATCTGTGTGTGTATATGTGTGTTTGTGTGTAAATTTCACTTTGGGAAATTTAAACATTCATTCATGATTTAAAATAGAAATTGACATAAGATCTGGATGTTGGATGATTTATATTTGATTCATATAAATAACTTGATATGATTTTGTTTGTACAGCAATCTCAAAAGAGTCTGTGAAATTAAAAACTGAAAACTAGGCATCAGAAAAAAAAAAAAAAAAAAAAAAAAACGACACAGTAATAGGCCATATAACCTTAGGGCTTCTCTCAAAAAATGGGAAGAAGAAAACCTGAATATTGGGATGGCAAGTCCTTGTGTATGTGGGATTTGGACTAGAAAGGCCTTGGCCTGGGTTCCATGTGGCAATCAGGTTTTCATGATGCTCACCCTCATTATTTATACACAGTATACATGGTGTAGGGCCGAATGCTTCCTAGGTCTCTGATCATGAGTTTCCTCATGGACAAGAAAAGAATGATAACTGGCCACACTGCGGTGTTCTTGTGACAATTAAATGATGAAAGGTAGCAAAGCTTTTAATATTGTCCCCAGCATAGACAGGAATGGGCATGAATATTCGCTGTGCTGAAGATGAGGATGAATACATGCAATAAAGAGTTGGGAGTGAATACAACTTTCATGTATAACCACAAAGCACCAATTAAAAAATAATATATAAGTAGAAAGAAGACTAGTAGAGGAAGGGGAATGGGGGTGGGAGGGGAGGGAAAGAGGAAGCACCTGGGATTGAAATTGAGCAAAATATATTCCATGCATGTATGAAGATATAAAAATAAATTCCATTATTGTGTGTAAACATAATCCACTAATAAAAATGTGTGAAAGTCAGGAAAGATTGGAAGACCTGGCTAATGCTGAACACATAGATAAAATTTGAAAATAAATTTTTTTTTCATATGTCTGAGCCAAGGAGACACAGGTTTATAATGGTATTCTGAATACTACTTGGGCGACTTCTGTGAAAGTATACAATTTCTGCTGTGGCAGACAATGTCTCCTGTATCTTCCTCTCTTTATTTCTAGCTTACCATTCAATTGATTAGATTCAGAAAATTAGACTATGAAATATGTGTAATTAATCATTTGAATTTATATTATAAATATTCATTTGTGCTTCAGATATATATGTATATATATTTAAACTTTTCACAAACATTCTGAGATGTTCTTTAACATTATAAAAATTGGCAAGAAATGACTTATCTTATATTGGGTACACTATAATGACAGTACCTAGAAAATTCAGGCAACAGTGGTTTGGTGGAAATTATTACGTGGGTTCTTTCACTAAAACTAGGTCAAGCCAAATTCGACAATTTATGTTTTCTTGGGACTGTAAATAGTTGTCTAATCATCTGCTCCTTCTCCTCCAGGAGGCTCATCTAGTTCAGGGTTTGAAATAGATGATAATATAGACAATATATATTAAATACCAAGTACCCAGGAGGAACTCAAAAATTATTCATGTCAAACTTACTGGAGTCAATACAACTCTAGGTGATGCAAGACAACTTTTCTTTTCAACAACATGAATAAAAGGGCAATTTTAGGGACAAGCATAAAACAGAAAAAGTCTGAACTGAAAGTCAGGAGCCTTGGATTTTAATTTTGGCTCTGAGGTATGATGGTTCTTCATTGAAACATTGACACACAAGATTTTTGTGCAAAAGCCTGGCTAGAACTGTTATTTGCGAACTCCCTGTATGATCCTAAGCAAGTTGCTTGAACAACACAGATCTCACATAGTAAATCCTTAAAGGAAGTCAGTGACCTAAATTAACTCTAGGTGTTCCTGAAGCTCTGAAATGGTTTGATTAATAACTCCTAATATTAAAAAAAATATTTTTTAAAAATGGTATCACCTCTTTTTCCATAAAATTTACTTTAAAATGCTAAATAATACAGGTAGTTGGGAGGAAGTATGAGGGAAGACAAGTGATATTTGAACCCTAATTCAGAGATAGAATACACATTAGAAACAATTATTTTGGAAGAATTTGTGGTATGCATGCAACTCTAAAACAAAACAAAACAGATCTTTTCTGTCCTAAACGAAAAAAGTATATGTTCATTCGATGGCTGTCAGCTCCCAGCAATTTTTTTCATGGTTCACTGTCCCTTTTTCATTTTGTCACATCATACATTTTAATTAGGAGTGTTTACAATCCTGGTGCCCTCTCTACCTGCTACATCGAAATGTATGCTAGTCTGTTGCAGAAGACAGTTGTCCTAGATGAAAGGAACTTGGCATCTCAGAAAATGGGCAGATATTCATGAAATGAGCTAAAAACTCAGGGGGATTACAATGAATGCTTCAATTTGCATTGAGCTGATATAGACATCCCAATGTCAGTGGCTCAATTTCCATATGCAATATTGATGAAAGTGATCATAGTTACCATTTAAGAGTCTTCCTATTTGACAGTTACACTGTAAAAAAATGTTATTTTACAGATATGTAAATCTGTATTTGAGAGGTAAAGATATCATACCTAAAAAAATGGGGATTAAAGTCCAATTCCCATTGGAAATTTATACATTGAAGTTTACTCTCCAACAAATTATGCAGTCTGCATTTCTCGGGTGATCATGCCATTGAGAAGGAACATCTCTCTGAAGAAAATGAAAACATAAAAATTAAGGGAGAAGGGGAGAACAAAAGAATGATATGCAAAAGACAGAATTCATATGGAAAATAGATGAAAAAGAAAAGAGAAAGAAAGAAGGAAAGCAGATAAAACTGAAGACAAAGAAAATATGTGAAGGACAAGAGCTCTGAGTCCAAAGGAAAGCTTCAGAGATGGGATTTTCATGTGACACCGCAGAAGGAAAAAGAAGGAGCAAGGGGATTTGATGCATGCATGTTAAAATCCAACTGTTTCCCTTAAGGAGTGCGTATTAGTGTCTCTTTTGATCAGTAAGTCAATGTTTCAACTGTGTTATCACTGCCTTCCTTGTGGCTTTTAATAATCATTCTTGAAATAGAAGTGTTTTTACAGACCTATTGGGACATGCTCATCTCACTTGACTGATTATTTAATCCACCCTGAAGCTGTCTGTCTGTCTGCAGGACAAGGTGTCCATGCAGATCGAAAGCCAGGAAAAGTCAAGAATGAGGCTGACATCTTACAGCAAATTAACTTACATAATGGCCCTGTCAATCCGCCCTCCCCTCAAATACCATTGTCTTGGTTTATCCTGAACTCCTATCAGTTTCTCCTTGGGTTTGCTTTCTTTCTCACCATCAGTCAGTTATCTCAGTTATCATAGCTTCTTTGAATGTCTATTAAGTGCTTGGCATAAATAAGTGTCATAAAGAATATAATGAATATTTCCACCACCTGGAAGGATACTAGTAATATTAGGTATAAAGACAGTCGTGAGTACAACAGCCATGGAGCCAGACTAGGTGGGGGATGACAAAAGTCTCTGAAATATTGTACACTTGTGCTGTATTGGGTCATAGAAGGCAGGTTCCCTTGAGTAGAGGAAATCAAGGCACTTCACAGAGAACATGAACTGGCAGAATTTGTCGCGACCCCTCGCCGGCAAGGGAAAACACGACACAGGATTCTTCTTTCAGCAGTTTATTCAGGCCTTGATTCATGTATCATCTTCTAGTGACCCCCCGCCGAGCGCCCAAGCACAGCCTAATAAAGCCTCCCGCATACCAATCCTAAGCTGCCACGTGGACCTTTCTCATAGGGTGGGAAGGGATTGCGTGCCAATTCTCCATATTAGGAGTTGTTTATCACAGGCCACAGTGGAAGCCGGCGCCATCTTCTAATGGAGGCCATGGTCTAATTAGAACGGCTCACCACAGTTCCCCCTTCTGTTTTATAAAACAATGCAGGCGAAAGTAGAGGTCCTATCCCACTGTGCAGAAGTGGCTGCAATGTATGGTTCAGTCCTAAGGAGGGCCCTTCCCTAGACCTGGTCCCATATCAGCCGACGCCTTTTTTCGTAGGGCGGGGCGTGGACGTCAAACCCGCATGCAATAGGACATGCTTTCCTTGAGGTCCATTGAGGGATCACTCAAGTGCAGTGCCTTGCCTCGCATCCTGCATCGTGACGACGGTGAGAAGTAGGATAACACAGGTAGCCTGGTAGTAATGACAAGATTTGAGTTGGCAACACAATCCCTAA
>NW_026000221.1:17230890-17247146 GCF_001458135.2 Marmota marmota marmota
CAACCCATCTAGGGCCAACAAAATTGGGCTTGAAGAAGTAACGCCCATAATTTTTTCAAAACTATAAAGAAAGTGAAAGTACACAGTGCAGCTGCAATAAAATGTAATGCTCTCTCTTTCTTTACAGAGGAGCTGCCCCGCTTTGGTCGCGGATCCCACTTACTTGGGACTAACCGGTGCACCACCCCTGACTGCTGAAAGTTCTGGATCCTGGGTTCCAGGAATATAATTCCCCGTCCGGGCCACCAATTGTCGCGACCCCTCGCCGGCAAGGGAAAACACGACACAGGATTCTTCTTTCAGCAGTTTATTCAGGCCTTGATTCATGTATCATCTTCTAGTGACCCCCCGCCGAGCGCCCAAGCACAGCCTAATAAAGCCTCCCACATACCAATCCTAAGCTGCCACGTGGACCTTTCTCATAGGGTGGGAAGGGATTGCGTGCCAATTCTCCATATTAGGAGTTGTTTATCACAGGCCACAGTGGAAGCCGGCGCCATCTTCTAATGGCGGCCACGGTCTAATTAGAACGGCTCACCACAAGAATTCCTAAAGATGAGACTGATGGAGTATGTCATTTCAAGCTGGAGGAAGCATATAAGCTTATTTAGCAAGGGGACTTAACCTAATTGTCCAATTCCAAATGATTTTTAGTGGTTGTTGTAAGTGCTTCCCTGAGATAAATCTTAAGAATGCAGCCATGCTCAGTTTTGATCAATTAGATGTGTCTGCCATGGCCATGGCTCTGCAGAGGTATCTGTGTTAATTCAAAGAATCCAGTGAGCCAAATCACCAAATGAGGAGCATGTGAAGAGGAAGTTTCACATAGGAGGTTAAGAGGTTGGTTAGCTAAGGGAATTGGGGAGCAAATGTTAAAGGCTGTAAATGTCAGGCTGAAGAAAGTATACACTGTGAGAAAATTATACACTCATATATATATATATATATATATATATATATATATATATATATATACACACACACATAGATATATATATACATACATATATATTCCAAATATATATATACCTCACTATGTGTGAAAATCTAGTAGGAAAAATCTTGGTTTTACTTAAACCCTTATATATTCCATCCACACAGTTTAGACACTGTCGATAACTTATTTCCCAAATGCTAACAATCCTTCAGTTTTATTTCCTTACTGCATATTGCTCCATGTACAGTCCATACTTTTTAAAAAATCATGGGTGTCCCCTGTTTTCCTGAGTGTACTAGTAGCAATGATTGGACAGATACCAAATATTTTGAAAACATTGCACTGTCTGCTCTAAATAAAATAATCTTGGTAAACAATGTGAAGGGGGCAGAGGTAGCAAAGATTTCTTAATGGAACCTCACTGTAAACAGGGGGACCTTGGAGATCAAGCAAGATGTTCCTATGCAGAAACTTCCAGGGACAGTGAAGAAGAAATAAATAACTCAAGAAATAAACAGATGTCATGAAGAAAGGAAAGAGCAATGGATGATGTTGCATGCATGCTTGACAATAACCAAGGTTGCATGTTATAGGAGAAGGAACAATAGAATTGCCCACAGAATTTACTGATGTTCTGGACCCCATCACCATGGTGCATTTGGTAAACAGGTATGAGTTGTCTGCTGAGCATGGAAGTAGGCATCGTGAAAACATAATAAATATAGAATAATTCATAGACTTGAGAATCCCCTCTCCTAAATCTACTAGAAGTGTGCTATCCTAATGCTTTAGCTTGGTTCAGGCCCTCCTGTGATATTTCCTAGTATTGTAGTACTATGTAATGGTTAAAGGAAGAATCTCTGGAGCCATCCTAGCTCTGCAATCATGGGCAAGTTACTTAAGCTCTCCATACTGTATATTTCTGACCTGTAAAATGGGATAATAAGAAAACCTGTGATTCAGGGTGTTCACAACCAAAGAGTTAAAGCATTTAAATATTGCTATTTTATTTGTGTTGTTGCTTTGTTAGTTGCAATTATTTATCAAAATGGTATTGCTGCTTCCCTTTGCACCTTATCAGAGATATAGATTGCCCAACTTCCAGGGCTATATTTTAAACAGCTATCATGAAGCTGATATATGTACACCTACTAGATATTTTTCAGCATGAGAGAGGTTCAGTAGATTAATGTCCAAGTTTCTTAGGCTGCAAGATAAGGTTGGCATGAGCTGGTTTATTTAATTTCCTTGGCACATGGTTTACCACTTTTCTTGTACTCTGCCATGTAACTTTCACTCTAGCCACCTTGGACTCCTTGTCAGAAGTGACCCCCAAGGTTAGAAGGTCACAGAGATATTCGGAGAGGCTAAGCAACATTTGCCAGGATATTCTCTGACTCTGAAACCTTCCCAGTTTCCATCAATCCATTCTCTGCAGCAGTCCTTAAGAGCTGTCTTGTATGAAGATCATGTACTCTCATTGTCTGTATCTGCCACTTGACTGAGCTTTTGAGGGCATCTTGTCTCACTCATCTCTCAATTATATGCACCTGGTACTAAGTAGGGACCAACAGGAGATTTAATGAATGCTTGATGAACTGGATAGTCATGTCGATGTATTTGTATATACTTATTTATACATGAATAAGACACTGACTCCTCATGGATTAATCAAACCAAACACTATTACTGCTAAGCACTCACATATGGCCTTAGATCTTAATGAGAAATGCTCATGTTGAAATTTTCAAAGATATTGGTGAGCTAGACAAGGCTGTCTGTGGATGAGGGACACTGTCCCCCACGTGTAGAATGTGCCCCCACCTTTTTATGGAAAGTGGCAGGTAAAATGTTAGACTCAACATTTTATTAAAAATGAGAAAAAATTTTTTCCTTGCCTTCAGTCTCACACATTACCATAAATGATCATAATACAGTTGTATGTGTTAACACAGTTTTGTCACATACGTTTTATGTTATTAGAATTCTAATTCAACCCAGGAAGATGGTAGGACAAGAGTTATTTTTTCCAAAATTATTCATGAAGAACCCAAGGTTCAGGGAAGTTAACTGTTTTACTGAGGGGTAGCTGATGTGGTAACTGTGGAAGAAGTAAAAGCTCTGAATAGATGTCAAAGTGACATTGACAAAACACTGCTGTAATAAATTAGTATTCCCATCCTGACTGACTCAATCAGCAGGAACAAATTCACAGGGTAGGTAGAAAAGGGAATGGGGAGGAACCTGTTATAGTTTGTTAAATAATGACTACTAGAAACTCAAGAAAAAAAAAAAGAAGGAAAGAAAGAAAAAAAAACAATAAAAAACAACAAAGGAACAATAGCTATAGTAATTTTTAAAGGCTAGATACCTAGTAAGTGATAGGACCCAAAATGTATCCCAGAGATTGGGGTTGTAGCTCAGTGGCAAAGCGCTTGCCTAGCATGTGTGAGGCACTGGGTTCGATCCTCAGCACCACATAAAAATAGACAAATAAAGGCATTCTGTCCATCTCTAATTATAAAAAAAAATTAAAAATGTATCCCAGAATTTTTGTGTCCAACTGACAGATTTCCACAATGCCTTCCAGAATCCCATATATCACATCTGGAATAGACAGGAAGTATGCACAGCTTATAATTAAGATTATCCCTGAGGATCTTAAAAGAGCTCACTATAGGGATACTGCCACATCAATGATCATAGCGGCACAATTCACAATAGCTAGACTGTGGAACCAACCTAGATGCCCTTCAATAGATGAATGGATAAAAAAAAATGTGGCATCTATACACAATGGAGTATTACGCAGCACTAAAAAATGACAAAATCATAGAATTTGCAGGGAAATGGATGGCATTAGAGCAGATTATGCTAAGCAAAGCTAGCCAATCCTTAAAAAACAAATGCCAAATGTCTTCTTTGATATAAAGAGAGCAACTAAGAACAGAACAGGGAGGAAGAGCATGAGGAAAAGATTAACATTAAACAAAGACGAGTGGGGGGAGAGAAAGGGAGAGAGAAGGGAAAGCATATGGAAATGGTAGGAGACCCTCAATGTTACACAAAATTACATATAAGAGGTGTGAGGGGAAAGGGGGGGGGAACAAGGGAGAGAATTGAACAACAGCAGATGAGGTAGAGAGCGAAGATGGGAGGGGAGGGTGGATAGTAGGGGATAGGAAAAGTAGCAGACTACAACAGTCACTAATATGCCATTATGTAAAAATGTAAGTGTGTAACTGATGTGATTCTGCAATTTGTATTTGGGGTAAAAATGGGAGTTCATAACCCAATTGAGTCAAATGTATGAAAGATGATATATCATGAGCTTTGTAATGTTTTGAACAACCAATAAAAAAAATAAAAAATAAATAAAAAGAAAGATTATCACTACATAACTTCCCTGAACTCCAAGGCCCTGGGCACACAGTGGCAAGTCAAGGATCTCCAAGGGTCCAGATTGTGCACAGAGTTTAACATTTCTCTGTCTGTCCCTGTGTCTCTCCACCCTTCTTTGTAAAATGTTTCTTTTCCTTATTCAATAGAGTGTTAGTAATTCAAACAAAAGGAAAACATAAGTGGTACCTCAGTATTAAGTCCGCTGGGACTTCAGTGATTTATATTCTCTTTCCTCAGCAATATTTGCTATAAAACTACTGAAGGTAATATTTAGAGGAAGTGGATATTTTGCCACAATATCCCTTCCTAATCCTCAGAGCATTTCCTTGATATCTATCAGCAGTTCATAAAGACTTTAACACTTTGTGAGCGATATGTTGACTTCCTTTTGCAATGGCAAGGAAAAAAATAATAAAAATAAACTTTCATCAAAGAGGACCACAATGCCTCCCCAAATGAAATTGGGTAATAAACCAAATAAAATAGGCACACACAAAAAAGTGGAAGCAGGTTTTAGTTTGTTTTCCCATACTCCAGCTCCAAACCTGTACACTGGGAAGATTTATTTGATTTATTTAGTTCAGTCTTCTCTGAATAAAAGAAACTATAGTGGGATTTTCATCAACTTATGTCTAGGATGTTAACTGAAGGTGATGATTATTGTTTTGAAATATTAGTGGGAGGAAGCAGGGAGAGATACAACAATATAAAATATAATGTTTCAGGTTTGTACCTGAAGACAAAAAGCATTTCTGCAATGTCCACTGGAGTAGGTTATACTGTTCCAATTCTTTATAACTCCCAGACCTGACACTTATATTTTTAAGAGTTGATTTTTATAGGAAATCAAAGTAGAGATATCTGGAACATTTGAAATTGAATAAAAACTTCAACCTCAGGAATACTACTTTAAATGTGTATGCCTCCAAGTTTAAGAGGACAATTTACTTGTAATGGTACTTTGAAAAGATGTTGATTTAATAGAGTTTTTTTTCCCCTCCTCAAGCTGTAGACATTTATATAGTTATGTTGCTTTTCTTTTTGTCTGCACACCATCTGCATGGTATAATATTTTAATCAACTCACTTCTTTAAAAATGTAAAATAAACATTTGTTTTAAAAGGGAACCTTATATCCATACCTAAAAATAAGAATGTTATTTTTACTTGCCATAAATGCAAGGTAAACTTGGAAATAAATTGAATGAACGCAAAACAATGTTCTGATCAGCCTAACAAGGCACTGAGAGTCTGCTTAAGGCTCTGAGTCTGAGGCCAGCATTCAGCTTGTTAGAGAGATCAGTACCAGCAGGGAACTAAAATGTTCTCTCTTGACAAAATCAGGTTGAAAGAGAATTAGAAAGTGAGTAACTTCCCCACCTATTCATTTTCCATGTCTGTGACCCATGTCTCATCAGAAATCACCACAGTGTGGGCCACCATTCATAGCATAACAAACACTGGGGCCCCCTAACCAGTGTGAGCTAGAACCAAACCAGAGGTAGAAATCTTAATACTTGGTGCTTACCAATCTGGGATTTGGGGTAGCCAATATCTCTTTTTGTGTGTGTGTCTCACATCCTTCATCCAAAAAAGAGAAGTAATAACATCTCTATCATCACGTGGTTCTGTGGGTTAAACAGAGTAATCAATTCAAATTACTATTAACTTTCCATGCTTTCTCCCCCCATTCTATTTACAAACATGAAGATTCCATCCATTCTACCCCGTGTGTCTTTACCCTTCACATCTCCCTCCTTTACAAAGAAAACTTATTTTGTGTAGCTCACCACCCCTCAGTTTTTCTAGACTCCTGTGAGGCTTTTGTTCTTCTGAATAAGTCACATCCAATAATCCAATAAACTTCTTAACTCTATCTGCCATTGTTTTGAGAGCATCACTAGAAAATATATGACTAAGATGATAGATAGATAGATAGATATATAGATAGATAGATAGATGAAATAAGAGAAGGAAAAATGGCAACAATGTAATAAAATATACTATAAATACTTCTGGGTAGGGGTAAGTGGAAAGATTTTGAAAGCAATAGATTCTGCTCAAAAATGAGACTTTGAAATCGCATCATTTAAGTAAAAGTTCATGGGGGAAAAAAATAAGTTCCTCTTCTTAAGACAAAAACAGCTTTAAAGTCCCATCAGGCTCTTTCCGAAAGGCTTCTCAAACATCAAATACCTTTTGCAAAACACTTCATTGATTTAAGTGTAAATTAATCAGGAATGCATGGATTCCGTCTCCCTTAGAATACACATGGATTTTTTTTCATCCAAATGCAAACTGCCTTTCCTGTTCTCCATCACTTCACAGTCTGAAAGGGTTTCTTTAGGTGCTCAAGGCTGACTCAAAAGCGCTCAGCCTTGCCCTTGATCCTTCCAAAGTGGGAACTTTGCCATGAGACTTCTGTGGTCTTCTGTGAGCATACTAAAGGAATGTGCTTTCTTATAATTCTTTACAGAAAAGAAGTAATTAATAAGCAATGTGACCTTGGTAATCTTTCCAGGCTCTAGTGCCATATTGTGCGAAAAGCCACTGTATTCATGTACTTCTGATTTGTTTTCCATCTTCAGCGTTTGACTAGATGTCTCTGGATTCCTCATCTTAAAAAAAAAAAATGGGGGTACAAGACAAGATCTCTTTATCTTATAGCTTGCTGAGAGATAGATACAATAAATTGATAAAAACATATTGAGCATCTCTTTCATGCTACCAGGGATTCAAAAACAAATGAACAAAATACTTTTCTTTATTCTTAAAGGAAACTCCGAGCTCTGGAGAAGGACAGCACTCTGGGAATCTATTTTAGAGCTCCTTCAGATAAGGTGACATGTGTGTCTAATGGTAATGGAGACAGTACACTCTGCTGGAGGGATCACTTACTTCCTGGATGGAAATTGCTTTGTCAACGCTCAGGTACTAAATTATGAGGCTCTAAGGAGCAGATGGATTCTCATTAATCCTGGGTGTCATTACAATTATTATTCTTACTACTATTACTATAAAACAAATCACCATGAGATCCGAATTGTTTCCCTATGTTCACTCTTAATTGTGTCAGTTGGATGCAGTTTTGATATTTTTCAATTGTTCAGCGTTTTCGTCTGTTATCTTCGCTGTTCTATTTCTGTTCTAGGGGATTGAGTTTCCTGGTTTTGTTGCTTTTCACTTTGTTTTGCCATCCTCTCTTCTCCCCTCTTCCTTTTCCAGTGAAATCTGTTATCCTCACTGAGCTCCCCACACCAATCTGCTGGGCCATCTGATTTTTTCTAACTCCAAATCTGGGTCTATTTCTAGCTAACTGTTGACAATAATACCATAGTTATCTTTGCACTCATATTCATTTATTCGTTATCTTAAATAATACAACTTTTGAACACTGACAACATATCAGGTTTCAGCTAGGTTTGGGGAACACAGATAAGGATCAGAGAGTCCCTGGTTTCCAGGAGCTGAGAACTGGGACAGACAATACACAGAGAATGGTAGTACAGTGTATGCAACCTCCGTCTATAGTCCATGAGGCAAAAATTCTACAACTTACAGGGGTGAACAAGCTGTGGGGATCATATAAGGATCTCTTCTCTGGCCATCTGCTCTTCTTCTGTAGGAGCTATCAATGGGCACACATGCAAGGAAATTAACATGTACATCCAAAGTTAGTCATAGTCCTTTCATTTCCTTTAGTGCGACATCCTGTGAGTTAAGTTTCCCTATCCACACAGGCAAATGAGACTCAGAGAGGTTATCTAACCAGTTAACCAGCTAGTTCAATTTACAGAGCCAGGACTTGAAATCAGATCCAAATCACTTCAAATATCTTGCTACGTCCTGTATGTCTTTCAGTTATCTTTTTTCAAAATACTAAGGAAAGGGCTGGTGGAGCACTTGCCTAGCATGCATGAGGCACTGAGTTCGATTCTTAGCACCATATATAAATAAATAAAAGGTCCATCAACAATTGAAAAAAAATTAAAAACGAAATACTAAGGAAAGTTTAGTTCGGCCTTACACAGAGGATAAATAGATTGTGTTATAAAAGTGATATTAGAAAAATATTAAACACCCTAATTAGAATTTGGAGAAGTAAAATACATTTCCCTTTGCAGTTTCTTAATCTAAAAATTTAGGATTTACAGTAGATAGTAAATGAGATAACATATGTAAATCCATCCCTATGTGTCTGGCAAGGCTTAAATGCTCAACACCACAGATACCGACTATAATTGCTAATGCTATTTATCATCACTTCCTACTCCAGAAAAGTGATTATGTGCCTTATGGCATTTGGAAGGAGAAAGCAACCCAGTGAAAAATAAAGTCTTATTCCTGCTCAGGAACAATGACATAATCTGGGGTAAGAAAGCCAGAATACCTTTATACGGAGAAGAAGAAATCAAGAAAAATTCATGAGGCTCTATGATTCTGTCACAGATATTGGTTTCTCACTTTGGGAGAAGAGAGGAGTCAATCTTACATACCTCTATTTGAAACGAGTTGTTTAGATTTCCTACCAGGAGATACCAGAGAAAAGTTCAGGATATATTAGAACATATGAGAGCACAATATATTTTTTTCCTTACATTATTGTCTTCCTCTGATTCTCCAATACTCTTCACTCCCCAAATCTGCAGCATACAAGATTTGCTTTGAAGAAGACTTCAGGGCTGCATTAATGAGCCAGACTCCAGGGTACTGAAATCATTCAGTCAAGACAAGACATTATTAGGCTGAATAGAGACTAGGTGAAGGGAGTAAAAGTAATCTCACCAGAAAATGAAGGTATATCTTTTCTAGATTATGTTAATTTGAATCAGATTACCTGAACTGTTTTGTTTTGGACTGCTTTGTCCAGTGTTCTGGCTTCATATTTTGAAGATTATTCAGATTGTTAGTTTAATGATTTTTTTTCCCTGAACCATATTTGCAAAGAAAAACACTGTGCTAACATCCCTTAAAGACTAATGACATAGAATCTGTTCTTGGTTTTTTCCAAGAGCTACCTGTGTAATCTTTGACTCAGAAGTCAAAAGACTTGCCCAATTATTTTCCTCTGAAATGAAGAAATTGAACAAGAAAATCAGTAAGGGTCCTTTTGGCTCTAAAAGCATGTAACACAACAAAACTGAGGTAATAATAGTTATTCTTTCCATCTCACAAGATTATTGCAAGAGCCACAGTGTAAGAGTCAATGTGCTAGGATGTATATAAAGGGCTATACAAATCTAACTAGCAATAGCAGAAGTATGACAACCTTAGATTTTAGTACTAAGAACTTGAAAAAGACTTTGTACACCATTTGGTTTCATTATCCCCAAATGGTCTCCAGAATGGTGCTTATTATGCTGAATCAGAATTAACTTGACAGATTTTTTTTCTTTTTAATACAGATCCTATTTAGAGTGTTTGATTTAATTCCATTAGCCATGGATTCTGAAATCTATATTTACAAAGTCACATCCTATTGAGGATTATTATTCTGTTTCCAAACATGTGGTGTTTTGTTCTTCTTTTATTGCAACTTATGCATCATTTCTAAGCGAGGTAATGCATTCATTAAATGTAGGTTACAAGAGGCTTAGTGGGTACTTCATTGGTAGAGTGCATGTTTAGTACGCATGATGCCTGAGCTTCAAATCTCATCACCACACAAAAAAATAAGTTATGATAATCACTTATTATTAATATTTTAAAGTTAAAAGATACATTAGATAATATATGATGTTGCAATATTTTCATACAAATTTTACTCTTATTTTATTAACTGTATAAGCTTGAGCAAGTTACTTAAATTCTCTGATTCAGCTTTATCATACTTTAAAGAAGAACAACAATATCTATCATCCATGGGATGCTGAATGTACAGAAACTAATGGGGTATATTATAATTTGTTATATTGTTATGGTTGTCTTTAAAATATTGGAGGCTTTATGATATTTGAGGGTATTGACAAACACAGAGTACTGCGTAATAACCACAGTATTAGTAAAGCAAACTCAAAGTGGTATAGCAGATGTCTAGATATCTTAGCATCTGAATGGATGCTAATTCGTAAGTTTGTTTACAAGTATCTCTCTCTTTGGAGACCAAGTGTTTAATAGTTTATGTTTGGGAGAGTAAAATTACCTTCTGTTATTGTTAGTTCGTTACAAAATTTATAGAGATAGGCCCAAATGTGTGTCTTGCAGGAATTTAATCTTACTATTTAACTGTATTTATTCATACATAGATGTGTTTGCAAAAACAACTGCATTTTTCTTCTCCAAAATATTCTTTCTCAGATCCTACCATTTCAAGTCTCTTAAGCAAAACCACTGTTTACAATAGAGCTGTTTTAATGACATTTATGAAAATACAGATTCGAATCACAGTTTCCCTATGGACCACCAAAGAGAATTTGAAACCCTGTTAGTAGATGTGAGATGAAAGGCGAGTTCAACTGTATATCAAAATTGTATCTGAGGAACTGAAATTGTTTTATATGCCTCAATTAGGCCTCATACCACCCCCCTGAGGCAAGAAAGAAGTATTATGCACTTTTATGGAGACACAAACTTAAAACCCATGGAGAGGTTAATCAATTTGCATCAAAAGCCATATAGTTGGTCTGTAGTGGAGTTAGGAACAAAACAGAATTTCCTCCTAGGGAGCAACCTACCTTCTTTTATTTGCCTGATTACCAGAGTGTATGAAACTTCTGGAAAAAATTGTGATGAATGTTCAAAAGAAGCCCCTGAGAAAGGATTAGCATTTGTTTCCCAGTTTAGTAAATGAGCAATTTGTTTTTCATGCAAAAGCAACAGCACTTTTTGTTTTGTTTTGTTTTGTTTTGCCAAATACTTATGAGGAAATGACCCCTTTGAGGAAGGAGAAAAGAAGAGCAGAGCAATTCAGAAATTAGGATAGCAATTGATGGCATATTTCTTTTTCTTACTTCTTTTCACCTCCTTCTACATAGCAACCTGCACAGATATTGCACGCTAGAGGGCACTTGAGGTAGAAGAAAAAAAGCCTCCATATCCATCTAACAAGACCAGTAGCCTATGCAAGCAGGAGACTGCAACAGAAAAGCCATAGCCGGTTTTCCACATGGCAGCACCTGTAATAAACAAATGGACAAAAAAATTCTTAGACAGCATTATGCAGTCTTGACAGATAAAGAAATCCTGTTCCTATTCTCTGTAATGTAATTTCCTTTCAACCCTTTTGGAGCATTTGTCAAATGCATATATATGTGGTTTTCTCTGTAATAACAACTTGATAACTAATCAGAACTATAAACTCCCTTTTACACCTAAGAGACTGTTGTGCACTGCCCATACATCTGTATTCACCTACATGTTTGTTTTGATACTTTAGCATGAGTCTATAATTTCAAATAATGACAATCTTCAATGAGACCTTCTATAATGAGACCTATAATCAATTAAATTTAATTATCATATTTTAATATTCAATGCATTCTGTTATATCAAAACAGTAGTATTTGGGGGGGTCTCTCTCCTTTTGTCTTTTTTTTCTCATATTCTTTATTTTCCCTTTTTTTTTCTGTTTTTAGAAAACAAGGTGAGATTTAAAAAAAAGAAATTTCCACTTCTTGCCTCCCAAGTTAAACAAGAAGGGTACAGAATCTTAATCCAGTTACTGTTTGCTTTCAGGGGGAAGAAAAAAATAGAAAACAGAAAACTAAAATGCTCAGTGTGAGGTCCGCAAAACCTAGACTAGCTTAGTTGATAGCTTTGTACCAGTCCCCTTAAATCTATCTGTCCTCCTCTCCTGCCCCCAGTTTCTGTTAGAAGATGAATTGGAGCTTATCTCTTTTCTAGCACCTGGGAAGATGGGAGATAATGCCATTTTTGAAGACCTTCTCCAAAATGCTCTCAGTACAGCTGTGGTTTTCAGAAAGTGTTTACACCTCCATTTACAGAAAATATAACGGGAAGCTCAAGATTAGTAATTATAGTCAATATTCAGAGACACAGGCCTAATTTCAGGGACAGCTTCAACCAGCAGCCAAGAATATAGAGGCTCACAGCTCGGAAAAGCAAGCTCAGTGATGACTTTACCCCCGAGAATTCATAATCACCTCTACAAAAGTCAGTTTATTTATTTTTAATCCTATAATAAACACTAGTGAAGTAACCACATGATAAATTTAGTGTACTTACAATTTGCTCTTTATTTTATTAAGACAACATTTTGTCTTAGAATATTTCAGAGCAAAAAAAATATTAATATCATATATCACTTTATTTTTTCTTCCTCCTCGTCTTTACATGTATCACATGAGTAGGAGATTGCCTAAGGCAGTGGTTCTCAAACTTTAGCAAGCAACACAATTCCCTGGAGCATTTGTTAAAACCCAGATTTCTGAACAACACCAAGATGCAAGGCCTAAAATTTGCATTTCTAACAAATCTTCAGAAGATGCTGAGACAGAAACTGGTACAGGGATCACAGATTGAGAACCACCGACTTAAAAAAAAAAACCCCTGTAACTATTCACCTTCACTCAATTTGAATACTGTATCTTTTAGTGATTTTAGTACGAGGAGGCTGGTTTAAAACACACTCCTAAACTTAACAAAAGAAAGAGCTATCTTCAACTTATTCAAACATTTGCAAACTTCTCAAAACTGCATTCTTATTTTTTCATTCATATGTTCTCCAATATTAAAATTCAAAATGAAATATGAATTTTCTTATGCCCAATGTCAAGGTTATTATTTACTTCTCACCCTCCCACTCCAAATAAAGAACATAGTTTCAGATTTCTTCAACCTAATGAAATGTGGGAAAAGGTCTCTGCATTTCTATAAAATATTACATATTCATTGGTGTTGTATTTATGTTTTGGCATTTTTCATACCTCAGATTCTTGAGATTTCTACTTTAAATAATACCCTAGGCAGGTCTCAAATTGTAAATTGCCTTCCTTCATGAATTCACAATCCTGGGCCCACCTGATATAGTCAGGAAGATGTTCCATGAATTCACTAGTTCATCTTAAGTTTAAAAGTAATTCATTAAACATAAAATTTCTCAGTACTCATACCATAGTAGATAAAATTCTTGGTTTATATTATTTTTAGACTTCCATGGTTTTTAAATATGTGCTAAAGGATAAAAATTGCAAAAAAAAAAATCCAGTTTAAGGCATCACATAATAGATAATGTTCCAATCTACCATTTCTTCCTGCAAATAGTGAAGTTGGAGTCTTCTAGCTCTGCCACAGTCTTCCAGAAGTACAAGATAGCTGACTCCCCCCTCTCTAATTCACCCTCCAACTTAATAAACAATTGGTACACTGTCTCCCTTAGTGAAAATTGTGGGGAAAAAAAAAACGCCTCTAGCCATGGTGAGAAAGAAAATGCTTTTATTACATGGAGTGTCTCTCCATCTCATCCACTCTCAACCACAGTAGACCCCTGCATAACTGTCTGTCTGTCACAGAGATCCATCCAGACTGGAGACATCCTGTCTCATCCCACTTTTTGCATCAGGTCTAAGATTATTCTGAATGCAATTATCCCTCTTCCCTCACCTCTCCTTCTAATGATATACCTGCCCTATCAGATCAGTCCTCACCCTTCCTCCTCTGCAATGCTCATTGCTCCACAACACATGAAATTTCTGTAGCCATTCTAAAAAAAAGCCTATGTAGCACAATCCTCTTCCAGCTGGAAGGCTGTAACCCTAGGCGGATGTTGAAAAGAAAACACTTTCTTAAGGGGGTAGGCTCTCACCATTGTGGCATTACACTGCATCCTATTAAGAGTGGGTGGAATTGTTAAAGAAACAAATGCCTTGTCTTTCAGCATCCCAGATTATTTTAGAAAGATCCTTGTAGGACTTTTTAACATTATTCTAATCCTCTTTCACACTTCTTAATCACCCAGACCTCTCTGAAGAATTCTTCAGGAAATTCCTACTGCAATGCTTTGAGCAGAGATTAGCAAATGTAGAAAGGGTTACCTTAAATTTGAGAGGGCCAAAAGCCTAGGAAGATATGTACTTAGCTGCTCCAACAGTAAATACAGATAGGAAGAGTCAAAACAAACTCATTATAACCAAGATACCCACAGTCATTGGATTCTGACACTCTTTGTCAGCACCATTTTATTTATTTTCCTTTAAGAAAATGAGATTGGAGTATATTTCTCTAACACTCTCGCTTTCTTTTGAAATGAGTTTGTTACCTGTGACAATCCCCAGCCTTCAGTAACATATGACCTTTTCTTTATTTCTCATAGATGTAAGAAAGTACCCCAAGGAAAGGTTCAGACCATTTGTTCCAAGTGAAAATGAATGTCTAAAAATTAAGTGCAACCTAAGATGTGATCTATTTCTTTGTCCACTTGGGACTGTCTGGTCTAACATCAGTTATAATTTGATTGAGCCTTGGCTGCTGTTTTTTTCCCCGCCTCAAGACAGAATTAGCCAATTTCAGAATACCCTATAAGCAGATACAGTCTAAGAAAAGAACAGTTACTGAATATCTGCTTGGGGGAAAATACCTCCTGGTCCCCCCACCACCACGCACACACACACACACACACACACACACACACACACAATAAGTCGCTATTTCTTATCCATGAGACCTAAAATGAGAAACAAATAGGTATCAGACCTACAGTCAATATTCTTTTCCACATTAACAATGAGAAGTGAGATGCAGCACAGAAAGTCAAATTTGCATAAATATTATCAGGGTATTGTGCTTATTTTCCCATTCTGTTCACTCTTTCTCAATAATTTGAGTCAGATGGGACAAACTCCACTTATGTATATCTAGTCCTCTGCACTCTTTTCCCCTTCTACTTCACTCCCTCCCCAGGTGAAAAAAAAAAAAAATCATCCTCAGAGCTCACCTCTAGTGCGCAGGGAATGGACTAATACAGATTCTCCTGAGGAAGAGTTTTATTTTTTGTTTTGGTTTTTTTTTTTTTTTTTTTTTTGGACATAAGGACAAATTTGTATTACATTTCGATAATCTTGTTATTGAACTACTGAATGTTTCTATGTAATAACCTCAGTAATGAAAAGAAATCTGGACCTCCTGATTCACGACCCCTTCTTCTTACCCTGGCTCAACACTTGGGTGGCCATTTCTCAAGATGTGGTGGAGTCTATAAGAGCACTTGAAGGGGCCACCAACAGTGCATCTCTTGGTGGTGGGAGTGGAGTTGCCTGAATGGTACCTGAGAGGAGATCAGGTTAGTGTGCACTGAGGAGACTTGGCAATCCCTCCCTTATTTCCAGAGCAAGTCCTGGTCTTAGCATTCACTGCGCACCCCTCCTGGCTGCCCCTCTGCTGTCCCTCATCCCATCTTCCCAAAGGAGTACAAGCGCCAAGACATCAGAAATGCGCCTCACCCCAGGACCATGATACATAACCATTAAACCAGTAGCGTCTGAATGGTAGGCAGTGTTCTTAGAAATACTCTGTTCTGTAAGCAAGAGACCCTCAGAATAAAGAGAAGGTAAACTGCCCACAGGCATCCTTTTTCCTTGACGCATCCTCTTTCTCCCTCGGAACACTGCTGTGGGTCCCTGAGATTCTTCTCAAGATAACATTGGCCTCAGAGCTCAGGTGAGACCTAGAGAGAGAAAGCTCGCGGGTACCTCCTCCGCTTTCTTTTCTTATCTGCCAGCCCTCTCATCCAACAGCTTGGCCCTCGGCAGGCTGTGCGCACAGCATGGAAGGGCGCACCTTCACCCCGTGGTTCGGGCGGCGGAGACGCGCTGGGCGTGCTCGCCATCCAGGAGCGAAAAGTTGTGCGTCCTCTTGGTAGGGAGAAAGAAAGCGGAGAGCTAACGCGCGAGAGCGCTGGGGAAAGCAGGGAGGGGGCGGGGTGGGGGGGGGTTGGGGGAAGGTGGGAGGACGTCTGGCTCTGG
>NW_026000221.1:17247171-17270905 GCF_001458135.2 Marmota marmota marmota
GGGGGCGGGGTGGGGGGGCCGCTTACACGAATTTCCAAGTGGTAGACCTGCCTCTGCGCTCTGCCCAATGAGATCCGTCAGGGGAGGCACCCGGCTCACTTTTCCACATCACTTCACAGTTACATTTGGCAGGCAGGCGGGCTCGCACGCCGAAGAGCTCAGCCCAGAATTAGTGGATTTTATTTGGAATCTCCCTGCCTCCTCGAAGCTCCTCCGCCACCACCGGTTTGTGCATAGACGGTAGCGTCCATCCGCCAGCTGCACTTTGGGCTGCGGACACCCTGAGCCCAGCGCGCCTGCCCCGCGTCTCCGCACCAAGCTCCGCAGCTCCGAGAGGCATGAACGGAATCTGGAGGCGCCTGCCCAGTGCACCGGGACCGGTCAGCACTGGCCGCCCTGGAGAGCGGACCCCGATCCCCTCCAGCCATTTGTGAACCAGGAGGCTTGAAATTCACCAGCTCAGAGCCCCGTAAGAGTAAGTACTCCCCCACACTACGTATTCCTTCATACCCGAAGAACCAGAAGGGATTGCTTCTTTTAGGAATTCCCGTGTCCCTTCGGACACCTTGCGCACCTCCTTTCCCCCAGATGGTGGATGCGGGTTGCTAGCTCCCAACACCTACAGAGCTGCGTCTCCTTTCGCCTTACCCATGGCTGACAGGGACTCCTAAGGGTTTTGCCTGATGGTTTTTGCAAACTGCTCTGACAGCAGATCCTGAATATCAAGCTACAGGCTGTGCCCCTCCAGTTTTCCTGGCGGTCTCCCTCCTTGCGGTCTCCTGGCGATTTCGCCGCCTCCTGACACAGGCAGGCGCTGCTGCAGCCGCGCGCCTTCACTGCGGGGTCCGTGCGGTGAATGGGAAGCCCCCGCCGCCTGGCGTTGAGAGGTGCGAACCCGAGGGAAAGGAGGCTCAGGGGCTCCAGGGGCCCTCTCTCTCGTTTCCTGCACTTCCTCCTCTCCAAGGCGAGGGAGGGCGAACCCCGCAATGGGGCTGAGGGGCATGGCTCAGCTGTGAAAGCCCCAGCGCGAGGCTTTCCCACAAGTGGCTGCTCTAGCCTGGGGGGCGCGGTGCCAGCTGCAAACTTACCCGGCTCCCGGGCTCCGAAGCCGTTTTGTAGTTGTGTCCTAGACAAGACGCTGCCCCGCAACCAGGCAGGACCCCAGGAATCCCCCCACTAGCCTCCCAGCCGGCGATCTTGCACTCACAGAGGCGCCTGAGCAGGGGACTCCTCCATAGCTCCTCTCCTATGTCTCGAAGAGCCAGGAGCTGCGTTTTCTGTCATCTAGCGGCTCTTCCTCCGAGAACCCTTGGGGGGCGGGCCGCGCCCCTCGCAGGACTGGAGGAAGATAGGGTTTTTTCCTGGTTCTGACAGCGCGTAACAGGTTCATAAGGGATCTACTCCCGTTCTGCGTGCTCCAGCCAAGGCTGGGAAACAGTGAAAACGTGCCGCCGCCAACGCTGATGCCAACAGGTATCCACAATTTCCTCCGCATCTTCCCTCCCCAAGACCAAAGCCTTCCCCAATTCAAATTGGCAGAAGCCTCAAAGTTTCCTGGTCATTGACCCTCCCCGCAGGCACCGAGCCGCGGCATGTCAAGGACCAGTCGTTTGCCTCCGCGAGCGGAGATGGCAGCTGTTTGCTTGGGTTGCTAAATGTAAGAAATCAAACAACATTAATTGTTTATTGTTGCAAACGCACAACATTTGTCCGTAATGGAAAATCAGGCTGGCAGCTGCTCACTTCAGCTCCAATTAAAGGATAGAGCTTATAACGAGACGAGCAGGAGAGAGAAAAGGCCCTTTCAACTTTACCACCGTTTCCTGAAGATGCCACAAGAGTTTCCTCTTCAGGGGGCGAGATCCGACAATCCCTTAGCGCACCAGAGCTGCTAATCAGATCAGCCGGCTGTTTTCTGTCACTGGGCTTCAGGGTATTTGTGGGCTGGCAATGGGAAGGAGGGGACTCCGGAGAAGGTATGTGAGAGCTGTGCCCTCTCGCATCGGGCACCGTCGCCAAGCAGATAGAAAGGGGACTGGGGTTGGTTGGGGCCGTATTGAAGCGCCTGTCCTCCCTATAACAGAGCTGACAGCCATCTCAATGGTTAAAAATTCGCCTTGGGTTGTCACCTCCGATTTCATTATAGCAGCTTTTGAACTGGAAAACTATATGTGGGAAACAGATATTTATGTAAGATTTGAGAGTGGGATTTTCCATCCATTCAGCCTCGCCGCTGTACTTCACTGCATGCAAAATGAGCCCTGTCGTTCATGCTAAACACCACTGAAATCTCTTCCTGGCTAGCGCCTTTCATCAGTTGTGTCCAGTTTTACAGAGATTTCTTCTGGAGTGAGTGTGTGTGTGCAAGAGAGACAGAGACAGAGAAAGAGAGATATTCTTCTAGTGAAAGTACTGAAACCTCTGAAGGATGTTTTGTGAATGTTACATTTTTTTTTCCTTAAAAAGAGCTCTCCGTAATCATCATGTCCAGACATATTTTCCACTTCTCTGAGCTCTGAAAGAAATTCTAGGGCTCTCCCCTTATTAAATAATAATACCGATAATAATATTCTGTAATTCTGCTTTAGCAGATTTGAATCCCCTTGTCATAGAGTCATTTCATGCTAGAGCAGTTGCAGGATTTTAAATCATATTTGATATATATATGTATATATTTCCCCCCCTGGACTATGAAGAGGGTGAGGAGTTGAAGATAATTCCTCCTGAAAACAGTCTTTCCAGCAACCCAGGGTACTGCTTCATTCTGGACTGTTCAATAGCAGTTTGTCCTTAGTCTGTTCAGTATGCCACCCAAATGAGTGTCAGGGTATCTGCTGACTGTCATAAATAGGACAGATATTTTAGAGACACTGGCTAATGATCTCTGAAATTCGTGCTGTAATGCTGTCATTTAAACTTTTTCATCTTTCCTCCCTGCAAATTGGATCTTAGGTTTCTAATTATTATTACAATTAAAATCAATGCTTCTGCTTTGTAATTTGTAGTCTCCCCCAGCCCTCAAGACTCCAGATGGGTAAATCTCTGCATCCAGGACTCTGTAACATTTCTTGGCTGCATTTCTGGTGTCCGGATGCATATCTTGAGTTCTTATAGCTGTGTGAATGTGGATGAAGAACAAACAGATCGTTTTGGAGAAGCCCTCACTAGGAGCAGCTCCACTTACTTAGTAACTATACACATATAAACTATGAAGGCAAGGAAGTCTTTCACTTGGAAAATTACTCTTGAGTACTTTATAAAACTAGGCTCAAGACAGCATTCATCTAATACAACTTCTCAATTTAGTAGCGAAAGTGAGCACAGTTTAAGGTGTCACTGGTAGCCTGACCCATGTCAATAAACAAACAGGACAAACAAATACCACATAAAATCTGCTCACCAGGAGTAGACCACTTGAGGGCATTTGTAAAGACTGATCTGTGAATATTCTCATCAGGTAACATTTCCTGAAAATTATGCAGAGATTTAAGGTCTGATACTCCTTGTTAGCCCGAAGGATCAGATTGTTGGAGCAAAGCAAGGCAACTTCAAAGACTAAGAATATAATGATTGTACTCAAGAAATTGTACCTCTGGGCTTTGCTTTCCAGGTTCTTTTCCTTGTTTATTGGTGGGGAAAAGGAGCATGCACATACTAAAAGGGTTAGAGTTCACACTTCAATAACTGTTCAGAAAACCTTCTCAATATAAATAAATTAATGTTTTAAAGGAAAACAATCTTCATTTTTCTACTCAAGTTTCCGCACTTCACGGCTTTATCAACATTCTAATTTGAACAAGTTTTCCATGCAAAACCAAAAGCTTTCAATGGATAAATTGACACTCAATTTATATTTCCGTCAGAAAAGTTTTGTGTTTGACAAATCGATGAACAAGTAGAATCAGAGTACCCTTTCAATTATAGGTGCAATTTAAAGGTCCCAAGACTTTCTTATAAAGATATTGTGTTCAGCATTGCTGCTAATATTAGTTTCAATGATTTTATTATTTGTTTCAAAGTCATTCAGTGAATCAGAGAATAAAAATACAGTTTGCTTTTTGCAGTTTGCATTCAGTATTGTTGGCATTCAATAATGGGGCTAGATTTGCTTTTTAATTCAGAAGAAACTCCTGACTTGAGTATATCATACATCTCTTAGAGGATGTAGGCATTAACCAAAAAGGAGATTATTGTTGATATCTGTTATGTGTTACACACACATACGCACACACACACACATACACACAAACACACACCCAGCTTCTTGAAAATATGACCAGGTAACTAACTCTTTATTGGTTCAAATATGAGAATTTTGTGGTATTTCCTTTGCCATTTCATCTGCCTTTGATAACTTGACTGATTTGTGTATTGATTAGTCTTTAAGATATGTTATCTGTGGTGCTGGGAATTGCTCCCCAGAATCCCATAAGTGTACTGTTATGAAGATGAACAATTTTTGATGGTAAAAGGCCAGCATCTGATTTTCTGAGGCTTAATTAACCAAAGGGCTATTAGTCGTTCTCCTCTCATTCTCACAGAAAGTTGGGATGCTCAATCTATTTCTGCTGAATTGTTGGTTCCTGCCTCTGGAACCCGCTTCAGATGTAACCAAGAGAAGAAAATTAGTTGAACCTGGCAACTTCAAAAGGTCAGAAAAGAAATAAGTTCAAGGGCTGCCATTTAGCTGCTTCTCCCATATGTTGCTGCTAACTAAATCTCCATTGCCACTTCATGGTGCAGCAGTGAGGCCATATCCCAAGCTTTTATTTCCTGAGTTTTAAATGTCATGTGCTATTCCCTATCATAACATCACTCACCTTCTTTAAACATCTCTTTTTTAAAAAAGTTCTATTGGTAAATAGAAATATATAGAAATGATTTTCTATCTCTTTGGAAAGTATCACAAAACAATAATACCTGTATTGATAACCTTCAAGCCCTTTCCTTTCCTGCCACCCCCACCCCCACACCCCACTGTGCAAGACAACTGCAAATGCCAGGAGGATTTGGTCTAAGGCCAAGTATAGAATTAGTGCCTGGTAAATATTTATTTGATGAACTAAGAAATTAGGAAAGATGAGGCTACCCCTACCTTTGCTAGGCTATTTTCCATAAAGGGGAGGGAGGGAATGCAATCTTACCCAAAGTCCAATATTGGGATTAGGTACTACAATTTTCTCTACAGAAATTTCATAAATCCTCCTAAGTTTATTTTTAGACAGAGCTTTTCTCATATTTTAAAATCAATTTTACCCATGTTCCACAAAGCATATTTTTTCTCCCTTCACAATCATTTTTTTTAAACGATTGTGGAATATAAAAAAAAATGACATAATTCAGCTTTGTAAAAATGAGAATGCCTCCAAGACTAGACTGGCATCACAGAATGCTATTAAACTGTATGTGATGCAGAGTTATATTTTATTGGGTGAAATGGTCTAATTGTGTAAGCAGTATATGGGTAACTCAATGTCTGTACTTTTTCCTTGGTTAGTATGTGTGAAAAAATTGACCAACGAGGAAATTCCTTCCTCTGTATTTTCTTGGTTTCATCCTGCTTTCTCTTTCTCTCTTTGACATATTTTTGTGTGTTTAATAGAATAGTTCATGATAAACTCATATGAATTACAGTCTGGGTGTCTTTGAAGGCACACTCCTCTTTATTGATTCCATACTCCATACTCCTCTGTATTGATTTTAATCAGCAGGATACCTGGCCCTTACATTCACCCACAGGGGAAAAAAAATATGTCAGTAGAAGATGCTTCTGTGGATGTGTTTATTGGTATTTTAGGCATGTTGAAATATTTAAACATGTTGAATATGTTTAAGGATATTTTATTTAACATTCTTTTTAATCTTTTTATTTTAAAAATTATTTACTTAATTTTTGTGGTGCTGAGAATCAAACCCAGGGCCTCATGCATGCTAGGCAGGCACTCTACTATGGCATCACATCCTCAAACCTCCTTAATCTTTTTATGTACATCATTAAGTGAAAATGTTGTAGTATATTTATGTTCTGTTAGCATCGAGGACAATATTTTTGTGTCTCATTTCTGTCTAGATAGAATATGCATAGAATATGATTATTCAATCCCTGATGTGACACAAATGACACAGAGTAAAGTAGACGGGAGAGATGAGATAAGTACCATAAGGGAATGATATCCCTTTTTTATATGGACAATCTTATTTCCAAAATTTGATATAAAATTTACAAAGGCACATTCCACTCTTTATTTGTCTATTTGTCAAGCTGTTTGAGTTTGACAAATAGGATTTAACATTATGTCTAACTCTTACCATCTTCAGAATAGCAATGCTAAGAAAAATGAAACACAAATCATACTTATTTGATTAAAGCAGTAAAACTTACTTGCCTTTCAGTTTCGCTCAACCATAGTAACTTGTAGTAGTATATTTATCTTAGAATCTGTGTAACCAAGTTGCTTAATTTTGGTGCACTGTATATTCTGGAAATTAACCCAATGTTATTTTTGTCAAATGATTGCTACCAAATGCATGTCTGTTGACCTATCAACCATCTGAGTCCACAATTCATGTTAACAGTATCAGTGGGTGGTTTTAAGCTATATAGACTTTGAAACATGAAAGAACAACAGTAAGGTGCACTTGGAAGTGTGGTTGCTATCTAGCATAATCTAATTGATAGAATCTTGACTTCTTATACCTGGATACTTGGCTGCATTTCAATTTCAGTACAACTGGCTCTGTACCTCTGGTTATGTGATATGATTGCTTTTAACCATTTCCACACATTCTAAGTGAGAAAGGAAAGCCGCTAATTATTTTTAACTATCATCTGTGATGCTAAAGTTTCTTAAAACAAATAGAGTGTACTGAATGTTTTTGGAAGAAGACACCACCTGAACCCAATCTCTGTTAGCATCAATAAGAAAGGTCTGCTTCTACTAGTACATAGATATCACTTGTCTCATACTGGCCTTAGTTGGGTCTCTCCATTTGAACCATTCTCACAAGAAGGTAGATGATTGTGAAATGCAATGAAATTTTTCTTGTAGAAAAGTAGCAGGCCATGTTTTTAAATGACACATGGCATTCAATTAAATGACAAATCAATTAAATTTGATTGAAAGTGAGTAGCTTGGGCATGTAGAGGGAGTGCTTGCACTTTGCTCTCTCAGCAGAAAACAGTGATGGAAAGAAGAAAAATACCATTTCTTCTAAGGAAAAAGAAAAATGACTGGCTTTAGGGGCCTAATAAAACTATTTAAAGTCATTACATTAATTGTGTGTTAGCCTTGGATATGGAGAGATATTTATAAAATGCCATTTCATTTGTACCCATTTTTGTTGATGCCTTTTTTAAAAAAAATCAAAAGCTGGAAAATGTTATTTTATTTATTACATAGACGAGTGGAATTTTCACCTTGATGTACACAGCAAGAGATTGAAATAAAGCAATTTTTAAAAATTAGCCACTATTTTTTTCTAAGCACTTGCAATACTCAGTAAAATACCCATGATTGCAATATTGATGACAGTTTTGCATACCTTATTTAATTTCTTCCTCAAATTTCAAGGTATGTAGTATGAAACACAGAACATCAGTTTCCTTATCTAGTATCATTGTTTGATGAATTCACCCAGGCCATTTATTTGATGCACGATGGTTCTGTGATTCAAATTACTTCTATTTGATTTTAAAATCAGTGCCCTGAACAACTGTCTCATGGAACTTCCTACAGTATTATAAGGCTGAAAAGTAAGATCAGTTCTGATGGGTTACTGTGATTTAAAAGGCCAGCACAAAATGCTTTCACACATTAAGTCTTTGGATATTAAATGGTGAACATATGATTTAAAGGCAACCAAGGAAGGAAGATTCAACTTAGACATAAACGAATTTTCTGGTACCACTGTGTAATTAGCAATAGAAGTTAAGACATACACTTGGCTTTTTCAGGACAATCTCAATAAATTTATGTCTTAAGAGAGTTCAGAAGAATAGATTCATCTTTAATATCATAACTAAACTTATGAATCTAACAAAGTTTTAGAAGTAAAGTTCTGGTCCAGTAACAGTAGAGAATGACTCTTGTTTTCACTTTCTTGTTTTTGTCCCAAGTTTAGTTCCCCCCATTCTGGTATATCTGTAACAGATTCAAAAGTTCCTATCTGAAGAATCAATTTCTGACTCCATCTTGAGGAAGGAGGAGGAGGAGAAAACCTTTCTTTCTTTCTTTCTTTTTGCTAAGGTAACCAGCAACTATAAAACTTAAGACAAATTTTCAAGTAAAAAAGAGTAGCATGTCAATAACTCTATTTATATTTGGACACATGCAAATGTCATTTCTCTCTGATATCCAAAGCTTCCTTACCTGTTCAGCTTCAGTCACCCAGGGCTTGACTTGAATAGCACTGGGCCACACATTGAATCCCTTCCCCTATGTTCCTGAAATAACACCACTTCAAATTCAATGTGCATTTACCTGTTTGAAGCAGCCTGCTAATGGCTCTAAATTCAAGGTCAGAAACATTTTTAATAGAAATTCTCTGGTCTTGTGTGTCATTTGTGCTTCTATGAAATATTGTGGCCACTAAATCCAGTGATAATGAAAGCATAATTTCCTGTCAACCACAATAATCTTCTGGATTGAATCCCAAAGTACCTTTAAGAGCCTCTTTTTATTTTAAAGTTCACTCGTCAGTGTGTAACTTATCATTTGGAACTTCAATCCATGTTGTTTACAGAATTCATGGTGTAATATGCCTTTACATAATCATTTAACATATCTGAGAATTGACTAAGTTTACCTTAAAAAAGGGTTGGGGTCAACAGAGTGACAACCAGGCTGTAATTAGAACTGTATCTAACATATGAATATGAATGAAAAATCAGGTTACAAGTATTTTATCCAAGGGATTCGATCTTTTTTTGGAGGAATTCTAAAAACTCTTTTACGTGTAAAAATTCCAGAGGGTATAAAAATCTCCTCGCATCACTATGTGGGTGTAAATCAATGCTTTAGCATTATAATAAAGTGGGTTGCTTGGCCAGACATAGATATTGTGGTTGGAAAATGTAAAAATAAATTGATTTTTTTAACTCAGGCTTTACAACCTTGCTTAATTTCTTCTTCCTTGCAGAGAGTTAAGCAGTTGGTATATGCAGCTACTATTCGCAGTGGTTATTAATTCTGATAACAGTGACATAATGTTTGGTTGCATCTCCAGAATTCCTATAGAGCTATTCTCTGATCTTATAAAAGGACAATATTAATTCTGCTGGTGACAGAAGTTCAAGTATATAAATAGTATGGCTCTCGGTGTGACAGTAGAATCCTGCTTCTCTCCAAGTGGAAGATCCTTTGAAGGCTGAATCTCACTGCTTCAAGATTGCATGCATGTGCACGAGGACACACCAGTTAGCTGGGCCGTTTTCCCAGTATCACACATAAAATAAAAGGAGAGGGAATGGATAAAGCATCATGCCACCATACAAAATTCTATTCAACCTACTCCAGACTGGGAAGGTCAGGTGTGTGTGTTTAGTCCTGCATGCACAAGGATGGTTAAGTAGTGCACCATTGTGGCATTAAATGACACTGAAGAGGAAGTGGTTATCTTTTTACTCCATTGAATATTTCAGATAATATCAAGGAAGTGTGAGCTGGAAGATGGTCTTCTTTCAAATTCTTTGCTTCTCAAAGGGTGGTCCTCAAATCAGTACTGCAGGAGGGATTATTAGAAATACAATCCAGATGTGGCCTGAGATAGATTGGATCAGAATCTGTTTTTTACCAAGAAATCCATGTGATTTGTGTGCATAGTAATATTTGAGATGGCCCTACTAGGGGTGTGCTAGAATTACTTCTTTACTGGGTTTCTCGAAGTTGAAGGTCAAATTTTCATTAACAGCCAAAACAGGTTAGTGGTCACATTGTAAGTTTGAAATCGGCCTGAGTGGAAATCAGAAAACACTCCAAATCAGGGATTTGTTTTTTTCTTTTAGATAGTCCCTTGTTAAATGTTTACTAGTTTGCCTCTAACTATTGCTGATCTTTTTAACAAATAGAGAGATGACCTCAGGCTTTGATGGTACCCACATTAGTCAAAGTAAAACCTTATATAAAATGTGATCCTTCTTTTCTTCTGCTTGCTTATCTTCACAATGAAAATGATTAATAATAATACATATATCAGGATTATTTTGAAGATTAGATGCTTGTGTTCCTTCTTCATGTTTTAATATTATCAAGGCTCTTTCTAAATGTTCATTATTAATCTTATAATTTTACAGTTACATTCTATTATGACAAGTTACATTGACTTTCCAGTTTTAAATGAATATTTCAAAAACTAAGCCTGTTTCAATAAAGGGTAATATAAAAATACAGGTAGGTAATTTAAGAATTTGGCAACATTTAATGAGGCAGAATATGAGTGTTTCAGTGCTTAGAAGCTATATACAGGGATGAGTTTAAAAAAAAAAAATGACTGATGTGGATGAAAAAGAACTTCCACTGAACGGAGATAATTTTTCTCCAGATTTCTGTCAGTGACTGCAGGGCATTGGCAAAGTGACACCCACCATTCCTCTGAAAAAATGGAAAGTTGCACACCCTCTCTGTGGGTTGACATATACTTTTATTCCCCAAACACTTGGAGAAGTCAGACATGTCATTTTCACAAAGAATTGTCAAAGAAGAGTGTGCCTTTTTTTGGCATGGACTCTTGGGAGACCATGGCCATTATGGATTTGGTGGGTTAGGGAAAAAAGAGGAGTGTGTGATCTCTGGGTGAACTTGCAAGTAATGATTTAAAAACTGCCTCAGATACTTATCCATTCAGAGATCCTGGAGGTTTTGATGGACCTGTTCCTGTCCGTGGGTTGACTGAAATGTTCTTTCACATTGAGCCCCTCCTCAGTTGGCTAATTCCTTCTCAACATGGAGGAGACACCTCCTCCTGGAAGCCTTCTTTTCTACTGCCAAGATGAGTGGCATATCAGCACTCTGTATTCCTCTATCCCTCCCAAGACCACTTTTTTATTAATATGGCAATTATGTGTTTTTTATCTTTCCCAATTACGTTGTTTGCTCCTTGAGTATAGGAGCTCTGACCTGTTTGCTTTTCTATCCCCAGTGACTGACACATAATAAAATATGTATCATTAATTAAAATAATAAAAGAATGGGTTGTGTTAAGAGAGAATTTTGAAGTGACTTTCCCTAGGTTCAAATAATGGTTCTGTCCTTACGGAGATGTTCCTTAGGCAAGTCATTTAATGAATTCTCTGCCTTGGTTTTGAACACAACAACTCAGGGTATTGAAAGCTTTATTTAACTGTAAGATATGTTGGCAATGGATGATTTTTGTAGCTACACACATATCCCATTAGTCATATATTCATTCTAGCTTGTGAATCTCTGTCATTATATAAAATTGTTCCCAGGTTTATAATGACTTTTGCCTGATTCTGGCGAGTTTAGATAGGCCCTCTATCATGTATATCACCTTCTACCTGCATCTCACTTGGTAGTTTCCATAATAGAAGTATCTATTATGATTTGATGTTGGAATTAAGCTTTACCATAGCAGAATCATTAAGAACAAGATTCCCAAAGGTATTTGGCACAATTCAAAGGGTATATTCCTGCCGATCTATCCTCACTGCTTTACCAAGATTACCTCCTTTGGTCCTCAAAATAAACTGTTAGGTCCATATTATTAACAATGTTGTCATTCTTGCAGTTGTCATTAATTAAGCCCTGGTTGTACCCAGGTAAGTGTAAGGACTAGAATGTAAGCCCCAAACAGGCCTGTACTAGAGGTCACTTGCAGGACCCTCTGCTGCATCTATATAACTTGGGTCACTGGAGAACAACACATGTGGCTTTTGAGCCCTGAACTAGGCCTGCCATAGAAAGGGTATATTTGAAAAGAGAATAAGTCTCTTCCCTGGGAAGCAGGGAGGCAGAAACATGGACCAGAATGTATCTAACCATCTGCATAAAATGGACAAGCCCTTCCCTTTCCTGCCTCCCCTTGACACTTTGGGGAAGATTTTTGTGTAACTTTATGCCACTCCTGGGCCTTGCTTACTTTTATTGTATAAGTCACGTAGCTCTATTCTTTGCTTCTCTTTTTTTACTAAAGCCTCTGCAGGTCAGGGACCCTGTCCCCATGACTCTTATATTCTGACTGAGGATAATCACATGAATTACAGTTTGGTACAGTTTAGCTTCCCACCTTTTTGTTGTTTTTGTGTGTCTTAGTTCTGAACCACACCCGCTGCTGCCCTGTACGATAGGGATTATTTTTATGGCCATTCTGCATTTGAGAAAACTGAAGCTCAGGCAACTTTAACATCTTGTCCATTACTGCAGAGGTAGCAAGTTGGGTGAGCATGGATTCAATTCTGAGGCTCTCTGCTTCCAGAACAGACACTCTCTGCCATACCCCAATACTCCTTCAGCACGGCTCCCTACTGTCTTGCTGGGAGAGAGCTTGGCACCCCAAGGATATCCTGCAGATGCCTCTTCAGTAAATAAATGGTTTGGCAATTCAGAAAGGGACAGATATTTGGGGACTACTTCATTGGGACCAGTTCTGAAGCCTGCGGATCTGTGTTTTTACCCTGGGATCAAAGTGGGTCTTAAGGGAAGACTTGATTTCCCTGGGTGTGCTGCAGTATTAGGGAAAGAAGACGACATTGTTCTGGAGTGTTCTCTGAGTTGGTGCCCAAGGGAAAGCCGCTGTCTTCCACTTCCAAAACAACTGTTGCTTGCAGGGGCGCCCTGCACATTCATCAGGGTGGGGCCCTTTTGAGTCCTAGAAATCGAACTGAGGACAGACAGAGTGACAAGCAGGGGGACCCATCTGGCCATCTTGCTAGAGGGGACACTGCCTGTATTTACAAGCAGCATCAGTGTCTGCTCCTTTCATCTGGCTCCACTAAGCCACTCACCAGCCTACCCAGTGTTAAAGAGTTTTTTGCTTTCTCATTTGGAGCCAGAATAGAACCAGAGACGCAGAGGTGAAAGGTTCCCTACCCTATTATGAATTCCCTGAGCCAAACCATTCCCACAGGTGTCCTGAGGAATTATTTTCCCATTTAATCTAATTCCGTGAGGCTTCTCTCTGGAATCTGTAGTGAACATTTAGTTTTTCTTTAAAAATAATCTTTGTGAGAAGGAAGAAACAAATTTTGCTACACCAAAGGTAAGCAAAAAATGTATTTGACACCTCAGGTGATGGGGATTTCTTTATTTATTTTGCTCATCCCTTTCTGAATTTCTTCAACTGAAAATTTTATTTTTACTGTATTTCATTCCCAAAGGAATTTTTTTTTCATAATTCAAATCTCCCGTTCAACTGTACATTTACAACAGGAGCCCTGACACTGTCCTGATTATGGCATACAGGCTGGACATTACAGAATCCCTCTCTGGGAACATTCTAATTTTATTCCTTCATTATTAGCATCCTGTTAGAGAATTGTATTCTGTACCCTGAAATGGAAATAGTCCTGTCTGATGGAAATTGGTAGGGGAGACCATAAAAATTAGATAAATTCCTTTTCCCACTCCTATTCCTATTATTATTATTAATATTATTATTATTATTTAAATTTACTCATTAGATTTCGAGTTTCTTCACAGAGTTCAGCATACCCTGTCTTTTAACAAGGTTTTTCATGTTTTTTTTTTTTTTAAAGAAAATGGTCAGAGGCGATCTATTCTGCGTACACCCCCAACTTCATTACAAAGAAGAATCTAAGAAGAGAGAGAAGGGGGGACCAGACAGAGGGAAGGAAGGACAAAAGTTAAGAAGAAAGGGAGGGAGGGAAGGAGTGCAATAGGAAAGAAAGGAGGGAAAAGAGACTTAGGGCTTGAAGCAGTTTTTGATAAGTGACACACCTATGGAATGAATACTAAAATCTAAATGAAGCTTAAAAAATCAAAGGACTTATTAGTCTACTCATTCTAATTCTTCAGATCCTCTTCCTTCACTTCAAGAGTTTGGGAAGTGCCTATTATCACTCACTTAGGTGCTTCTGAAAAGCAGTGATTTGGTTTTAAAACCTGTTACAGGGGACCCTTATCTTTCTTCCTCCTTGTTTTTGCAGGAAATTTCAACGGAAAGGAAAGCCAATGGATTGTGGTCTTAGAAAAGCTGCTTAGATGATGTCTGTTTCCAGAGCTTTCAGCACGTGGCAGAGCTGTAAGTAAGCACTCGGCACTGCATGATGAATTGGATGGCTGCAGACCGGAGGCAAACAAAATAATTGTCTCATTTTCGTGGTGATTTGCTTAACTGGTGGGACCATGCCAGAACGGCTAGCGGAAATGCTCTTGGATCTCTGGACTCCATTAATAATTTTATGGATTGCTCTCCCCCCTTGCATTTACATGGCTCCAATGAATCAGTCTCACGTTTTAATGAGTGGATCCCCTTTGGAACTAAACAGGCTGAGTGAAGAACAGCGGATTTTGAACCGCTCCAAAAGAGGCTGGGTTTGGAATCAAATGTTTGTCCTGGAAGAGTTTTCTGGACCTGAACCGATTCTTGTTGGCCGGGTAAGCTTCGTTTTTTTTAAGATCCCGATTTCAGGGTCTGTTTGTGGTCTTTAGATGTTTAACATCAGACTCCCCACAGTTGCTGCCACACTTAGCTCTTAAATCCTTTAAGCCAGATGGTTGGTTAGTTAACCTGTTGGTTTCCTTAGGAATATGAATAATCCCATAGTAACCATATAAAAATGGTCTTCTTGGGACTCCCCATTCCTGCACACACACACTTCTTCCCCACCCTCAGAGAGAAAAAACCCAACACTTATGTAATGCATAAACAAATATGCATTCTTCCTCATGTATGTGAGAGTTGCCCATGCCAAACCTTGTCTTTAGTTTGTGGTACTTGGCTCTGTGCTTGGAAAAGGTATACATCTTTTGCTCAGTTTGAAATTCTACCACCTCAGTTGTTAAGATATTATTTCATTTTATTTTTAGACCATGTATCTACAATTGCAGATATATGTTTCTCCTTTTGTTTCATCATATTTTTTTTCAATCTTTAGAATGGTGAAAGTGAAGATTTTAATGTAAATGATTAACAGTACCTTGTTCTGTATTTGATGAAATTTGTAATAGGAAAGTAGCTCATTCATTGTAAAGTGGGATAAAAAGTGTATAATCAAAATTTTAGTTTAAAAGTGTGCGTGCGTGCATGTGTGTGTGTGTGTGTGTGTGTGTGAGAGAGAGAGAGAGAGAGAGAGAGAGAGAGAGGTGTTAGTTTACATATGTTTTGTTATTTTGGGCAAATTCTTTGTGTAGTCACAGTTTTCCAAAATCACGGTGGGTTACTGAGGACACTACAGGTTTAGCCTCAGAACCATCCCTAAGCTTCCATTAATTTTGATGCAACATTATCACCTTAGGTAGAATTCCAATTATGAGCCTGCTGCTGGCAGATTACTTAATAAGTTAGATTCAGAATTGAATCGTGCCAGTATTATTCATTTCTCAAAAGCAGTGATCTAAAAGAAAAATAGGAGGGGTATTAAATATTGATCTTCAAGACTTAATTCTTTGTGTTTCACTAGGAGCTTCTGATTGTATTACTGCTTCTACCTGTTGTCTTGAAAAGGCAGTTGGGTCTCTTTGAGCATTGTGTTTTCTCATTTCATGTGGTTCTAGTTAGAAGAAGAAAGCTTGGAAGAGGAGATAGCATAAATCACTCCACTGATCTTTATTAAGCTCTTCCTGTGTGCCAGTCACTCTGTTAGGTGCATGGGGCATATCCATAAAGCAATGATCTTTGTCTTCAAGGAACTTATATTCTGGCCAACATTGAGTGTTTTTTTGCATGTCAAATGGTACTATAAAACTACTTTGTTGGCATAAATCTATTGGATCCTAACAAGAGTTTCCCAGATATGTATATGTATGTATAGGTTTATCAGTGTGCATGAGTGTATATACACAAACACACGAACATATGAAAATATGCATATAAAACGGTTTTGTACTCCCATTCATATAAATTCAAAATATAAAATTCTGTGAAGGATTTTTTTTTTTATGTTCTTGATACAAACTCAGGTAGCAGAACTGACGTGAAGCTATTTATAGTCACAATGCATCCCGGTACTGTGACTGTTCATACATTTCACTGCAGAAATATTAATGTAGTTGATTACAGGGTGCGGCCCCAGACCTGCTGAGACTGTTACTTACTATATAGTTTATATACCTTGATATGTTTCTAAAGTGTGAAAAGTTCTGAATTCCAAAACACATATAGCCTCATGGATTTTAGATATGGGCTTCTTAACCAGTGTTATCTTTTTTTGTGTGGATGCAGAAACTGAGCCTTAGCTGAATTAATAAATCAAATCATGATCACAGAGTTAGCAAATGATCTACCTGGGTTTAAATCCTGTTGGAGACTCTCAAGGCCATAATTTCACCCACCATATCCTATTACATATTCATAATCAGGTACCTGGAGTCTAACCTATAATTTCTACTCAATAGTTACTGAATACAGATTGCAAAGTCCTGAAATTCTTACTTCTGGATGTGCACATTTCTTTAAACAGTTTTAATTCAAATCATTTCCATATCTTATGGAATTTTGGAAATATGTGCATATAAATATAATAGATCAATACTTCCTCTGTGCATTTCTTCTATTAGTTATCTCATTATGCAGGTGTATCACTCTGGTCCTGTATTGCATAATGTACATAACTGAACATACTGTGCTCAAGAGAGCATTCCATTTTTATCTGAATAGAAAAAGTAATTAAAGCAAGGTTTGTTTTGGGCTCAGAATCTGATGGCTGATTTCACCTCTGTTCCTTAAATTAAGTCATAGAGATAGAGCAAACGGCGAGGATTTTAGCATTTCTGTGTGACTTAGTAATTCTTGAGCTGTTCATGCTTCTCTGAATGACAGAAATGTTTTTAGTGAACCCTAGGATTTCAAAATAGTCAAAAAACTTCTGAGTCCTAATTCCAGACATTTTTATAAATTGGCCCTTCTGCCTGCACCCTACCATGGCCTATTCCCAAACCGTTGTTTAAGTAGAATTAAACTATTTTCTGAAAAGCTTTTCAGCAAACATATTTGCCCCAAAAGAAAATGTCTCCTGAATTAGGACAACTTTGCCTTTGAGGATCTTGGGTTGTAACAAAGCCAAAAATACATTTCAGGTGACTGCTTCAGATTATGTCAGGCTGAATGCGGGGATGATCCGTATCGGGGTGCCCACTGGTGCTTTTCAGTGTTTTATCTCTGTGCACACTCTTCCACATCCGACTGTTTAAACCACTTCACCACAGAGCTCCCCAGGAACGGGCTGAGAAGCATTAGTTACTTATGAGCATACCTGCTCTTTAAAAGGCCCTCCTGCATGTCACCGTAGTGGGAGCCTCAGACCTGGCAGGCTGAGTTCAAGCTCAAGGGCAAAACCAGCTTTTGAGTAATTGGCTCTTCTGAGCTACACATACACCCTTACAGCAACCATCTTCCTTTTTACATACCCGTAGATGCTGGATGCTGGGAAAGACTCTCAGCATTAGAGAGAGACGAGTCTCCAGAGGTTTGCATATTAATTTTATTGCTTTATGGGTGCTAACCCTGGGAAAGTTACTGAAGTAGTTCAAGGCTTATGCAATAAGATAAATACGAATATTTCAGAGTCAATAAAATACACGGTGATTGGCACACAGAAATTGTAGTCATAATATTATTCTTACTTTGTGTAAAAATGTGTGTGTGTGTGTGTGTGTATGGTTGCAGTAGAATGGTGGACAAACACACCGACTATTTCCTTATTGCCTCCTGTCAGCACAAGCCTCTGGGAGCCTAAAAATGGGCCCTTTCATTAGTCTGGGTGGAAGCAGTGTTTCAGTAGATCTTGAAAAATGCCTGGCATTCAGCCTAGTGGGGTGTGGTAGAGCTGAAACTGAGGTGCCCCAGTTAGAGGGAAGTTTTACGCAGATCACAGGTATAGTAAGGTGACTGAACATTCCCTTGGTCAGAGCAACATAACCCTCTATATATCCTGTTTAATTAGAATTAATTTGAAAGTCATCTTTTTAGTCTTTTCCTGTCCATTCTGCATAAAATACAATCGTCCTTCTTGCCATATTTCACAGCTTTTTTCCTATGTTGTATTTTTTTTCTACTTTCTAATGATCATTATCTAACCTACTCTATGTTTATGATTGGTCTCCTGTTAGAATTGCAAGTTCCACAAAGAAATTATATATTTACATCTGTTGTTCTACACTAAAAATTCCCAGAATCCTAGCATGCTAGTTGGATATCAGAAGTTGCTCAGTAAATAGTTTGCACAAAGTGCAAAGATGAAGAGTTATCCAACTCAATATTGGAGGAATTTGGAAAAGTCATATAAACCCAATCAGATTTGATATAAGTAACATTTTTCAATAAAGAGGTTAATACTTGGCTTTTATATTGCCTATTTTGTTGCTAGAGCAGCTGGGTAGTTTAAACAACCGTTTCCATATATTGACTTTTAACATCTTAGAGATAGTGAAGGTAGCAGAGTTCACTTGCTAAAGTAGCCCTCTCTCCAAGAGGCTGCAGGAGCAACTCTGTGGAGACCATGTCCCTTACCAGTGGCAAGCAGTAGCACGTTTGCTTCCAGCTCATCTTTAAACTTCTGCTTATACTTATGGCACAACCTGGATCAGAAATCCTTCTGAAAGATAAATACCAGCCAAGCAGACTCCGCTTCTGCCTCCAGTTCTCTGTGAAACAAGGTGGTGCACAGCCTGTTCACAAACACATAAATACTGAGTGTTCCAGGTTGCCACACACTCTGCCATTAACTTTCTCAGGAAATTCTGGTGGAGAAAGAAGTGGCTCAAGGGACACTTAACCTAAATAGGCTTATTTGTTCTAGTCTTAGAAAAGAGAAGGAGAATACCCACTGTGGTTTTTGATAAATCTTGCAACCAAGACAAAAAAAGAAAGAAAGAAAAATAAAAAGTATATCATCCTTATAATAAAATGTGCATTTACTTTTTCTGGTAGACAACTGGATGTCATCATAAGCCCTCCACTGTGGGTAAGGAGGGTAATTAATAGGGACATTACATAACTATTTATTGAGCATCTGCTATCTGCTAAGCCCAGTGAATATTTCACTGACAGTGGAGTCTTAGCACTAAGCAAACACAGATCTATGTCCTTTGTCGTGAAAAATGGGCTGCTTGCAGGAGACATAATCACATGAACAAACGTCACATTAAAACTCATGTAAGTTCTCTGAAGTGAAGGAATAGGGTTCTTTTGAAGCTTATACAGAGGAAGTTGACCAATTCTGTGGGGAGATGGAATCTTCCCTAAGGAAATGACTTGTGAGTTGAGACACATTAACCAGGTAAATCATGATGCAGGGATGAAAAGAGATAGCATTCCTGACATAGCATGCACAAGGCTATTTATAGATTTGGGAGGAGGTCAGGGTGACTGGATGTCTTAGTTCAAGCTGCTATAACAAGTTAACACAGACCGCATAGCTTATAAACGACAGACATTTATTTTTCTCACAGTGTTGGAGACTAGAAATCTGAGCTCAGGAAGTAGTGTGGTTTGGAAATCGAGTATCCCCCAAAGATTCTGTGTTCGTGAAAGAATTTTCAGAGGTGCAATATATTAGATTATGAGAGCTGTAATCTAATCAGCCCATCCTAGTTTGGTCAACTAGGTGGTAACTATAGACAGGTGGGATGTAGTTGGAGGAGGTGGGTCATTGGGGGTGTGCTCTGGAAGAGTTCCTCTTTCCTGTGCCCACTTCTGCTTTCTCTCTCTGCTTCCGGGCTGCCAAGAAGTGAGCAACACCCCTTCTCCAGGCCCTTTCTCCATAATGTGGTGCCTCATCTTGGGCCCAGAAGAATGAAGTTGTCCAATCATAGACTCTGAAATCATGAACTAAAACAAACTTTCCCTCCTCTAAGTTGTTCTTGTTGGATATTTTGATCGCAGAGATGCAAGGACAGGTTCTTCTGTGGGCCTTCTTCTGGGTTGCAGATTGCCATCTTCATGGTGCATATTGTCATGGCAGAAAGAGGACAAAGAGGTTCTCTGAGACCTTTTGTGTAAATGCATTGATTTCATTCATGAGGGCTTTACCCTCATGACCCAATCATTTCTAAAAGGCTCCAAGTAGTCATGCCATCACATTGGAGGGGAATATTTCAATGTGTGAATGTTTGGGAGAGGAGGGGTGAGCATAAACTTTCAGTCCATTACACTAAAATACAGAAAGTTGGGATTGGAGTCTTTGAGACAAGGTGGAAAATATAGGCATGGATCTCTGAGAGATGTGGCTTCTTTCTAACTCAACTGTACTTCAAAGTAGCTGGGAAAGGCCATCATTTATTGTCTCCAGGGTGCACTTTCCTTTCTTGTAATTGCATGGTAGATCAGGGTGTTATATATTTTAGATTCAAATATCTATGGAACCGGGATATAAATATTTGCAACATCTATCAATCTTTTAGTTGCATTGCGTTAGCTCTCATTCTGTGATCCCTGTGATCCTCTCTTCCTCATATTGCTTTATTTTGGGAAAAAAATGGTTTGCTCTCCAGGTGGTCAGAGTTATTCTCTCCTAAATCCTCTCTCTTACATAAACTCCTCTGCTCTCTTTCCTCCCTATTTCCCTCCTACCTGGGCTTCGGAGCTGTTCCTTATTTGGATGTAACTCTTTTGCTGGTGATGCCACATCTATTTATAATCCTCTTCCTCCAAGGCACTGACTCATTTTCTCTCTTTAAATTTGACCTTCTAACCTTCCCTCTTCTGTGTAACTTGGAAATTGTTTGGGTGGTGCTTAGTATGAAGGACACAGGATGTCAAATAATTACACCGTATTATAGTTTATGGTGTCAGCGACCAGTGAGAAAATTGTACTTGACATGCCATTATTTTTGCTGGCCGTTTGCATGTTAAGAGCACTAGCCTAACACAGCCACAGCCAAATTGTATCTTCAGGCTTGCGAGAACAATTCACTGTCAGTTCCATCAAGCTTCTGCCTACTCAGACAGAACCTGGTGTACCAATAATTTGGCCAAACTGCAAGTCAGCATTGTGTGTTTCAATCTGGCCAAACAAATGTTGTCTGCCTTTTATTCAGTGTCCTGACTTGGAAATAAAACAGTTGAAAAATTGTTTCATGCTAATATAAGTAAGGAGAATAATAGACATTGAAATCAGCAGCAACGATACCCTCCCCCGAGACATGGACATGCCTGGCCACCTGCATACATGTGCATGCAAAGCCCATTAGCTGAGTTTGTACAAGAGTAAACAACTCATCTTCTGGTCCTTATTCAACCCCTTTCTCTCACCCTGTGCACTTCATTCCCTGCAAGGGGCCAGGTGAAAGAGTACATCATTCATGTTCATCACTGTAGATATCCTGAAAAGCATATTCAATCAGACATGTTGAAGAAAGTATCTAGCATGTTCTATTAGTCCTTTGAGGGTAATCTCATTGAGCCAGGTACTTTTTGCACTAGAAGCAAAATGATAGCAGTCATATGCTTATGGTGAAAAGAGACAGATTAAATAATACAATTTTATGAGTATAGAGTAACAAGGTAGTCAGTATGAGGAAAAAATAGCAGAAAATTGATTCTCATCACAAGTGTAAAGCTAAAATTCATAAGGAAAGTTTGGGTAAACAAATACAAAGCACCTAAAAGTGATCTGTGGCATGTTCCCATGAAGTAATAAATTGAATTCTCATTAAAAGAAATTTTCATAAAAAAATGAGAATTATAACATGGTGCAAAATAAAAAATACCAGACACGACATAAATGCACTTAGAATATAATTATAATAATGTATATACTGGCACATATCTATTATGATACATGTGTGCACATGAAAAATATACATGTTCAAATGTTGATTATATATGTACTCAAACATTTATAAAAACCATAAAACTCATCACCTGGTTCACTGATATTCAACAGTTTTCACCATTCTCCTGTTACTTTTTCAATTGCTTCCTCCACCCCCCAAACATACACACATTCCCAAAACACACATATGTTGCTAATGCTCTTAAGTTAAAAAAAAAAATGTTAGAAAAGCTGTGAGTGGTGATATGTGCTTTTAATCCCAGTGTCCCAGTGGATTGGGAGGCTGAGGCAAGAGGATCTCAAATTCAAAGCCTCAGCAACTTAGTGAGATCCTGAGCAACTTAGCAAGACTCTGTCTCAAAAAAAATAAATAAATAAATAAATAAAGGCATAAAAATGTCTGGGGATGTGGCTTGATGATTAGGCATGCCTGGTTTCAATCCCTGGTATCAAAATAAATGTAAAAACAGAGGTATTTACATATATAACTCTATCCATCATATTTGATATAAATATTTCCCCTGTTGAGTATATAAGATCATAAAAACCCAAATATGTAAGAATATCTAATGCATAAATGACATCCTAGTATCTGTTTTGAAAACAAAATGAAGAATTAATCTCTTACATTTGTTCAGATTAATAACTACTACAAAACAATAAAGGGGCACTTGCAATGAAATATATATGTGGTGAAATTTTCAATTTTTTGCAAAATAATTTTCTGCATTTTGTTTTCTGTGATATGCTTTTATTATAGAACATAATAAAATGAGGGGAAATAAATGATAATGTTATATTGCTCAATTTTCTTAAAAATCAATGCCATCCATTCATAGGAGCTTCTTGGAAACCATTATATCCTGTGAAGCTCATTTGGTAAATAGAATCTCATTTTAAGTAAAGCTATACCTGTGTGAAACCATTGGTGGGCCAATCTCATCAATTAATGGATTAAAGTGCTAAGCATATTTATTCATTTTTATGCAACTTCGAAGACAGAACAGTCAGTCTTGGCTGCACTGCTAAATGCATGCTAAATAACTCCCATTACATGCAGACCAACTATTAGCCAGACAGGAACATTTTATATGTGGTCTCGAAGTGGGAAACTACTCTATAAGTCTTCAGATAATATAGTCAGTTTTCATGCTATTTGTAATCTTTCAAAACAAAAGCATAACCTAGAAAAGTTATTTAGGGAATTAGGCAGTTTTAAAAAGGTAAAAGGTGATCACATTTACAGTGTTTCACTTTGCCTGGCTACCCCTGTTTATGTATTTCGGTAAAGTATATCTGCACGTATTTCTATTATATTTAACATATATTCACCCCCCAATATACAGATTGGCATAATTTGTTCATGCATGTTTCTGTGCATAAATCTTTAAATATTTTGCAATATAAATGGCAGCCTTATCAACACTCAAAGATCTGAATATTCATTTAAGATGTGGGCATGTTCGCTGATAAGCACTGGCTCTCTCTCTTTCTCCTCAGATTTAAGAATCCTTTTAGATCTTATAACCTGGAACAGAAATATGATATATGACATTCTTACTACTCAAAAGAATGTATGTAGGCCAACAGCAGTGGCAATAATGGGAGCTAGTTAGAAATGGAGAATCTCATTCAACGCGGGTATATCCTGACTTACTTAGAAGCTGCCTTTCAACAATAGCCCCAGGTAATTTTTGTACACATAAAAATATTAAAGTCATGTATTTAAATATTTTAATATATATTACACACACCAGTAAAGTTTTTAGGAAATTAATTGATAAATAATCAACCCCAGAATGGATTGAATATGCCCCCACCCCC
>NW_026000221.1:17270930-17312055 GCF_001458135.2 Marmota marmota marmota
CCCCACCCCAGCCCCATTAGTTACTGCTAACTGTTCCCTGCTCAGTTCCACAGACTTCTTTCTTTAGTCTGTATGTATTTACCACAATGCTGCAGATGTGCTCTGAAGTCTGCGGAGTATCAAATGTCACTGGGCTTCAGTGGGAGACAATAGCAGAATCTAAATGAGCCTGATCAGAAGGGCTGGGAATATTGGGGAACAGCAGGGAATAAAACACTGGATGCATATTTCTATTTCTCCCTAATCCTAAAAACTGCCCAGCTGTGTTACACAGATTTTTTTTTCCTGTGAATATTATAGTAGAGATGATGAAATTAATGATACTGTCCAGGGACATTAAAGTAAGGAAGAAAATCAGGTTTGAGTAACCAAAATAAACTGGTGGTATCTATTGACTTTACTATATGGCATTTTATAAAGTTTGTCTGTTGAATCCTTATAGCATACCTCTGGACAAGATACTTTTAACTCCATTACCAGATTGAGACTCAATAAAGGGAAAAGTTATTTTCATTAGGACGTGCTAGTTAGACAAATAGTGGTAAATTGGGAGTCAAATCTGGGTAAGGTGATAGCAGAGCTCATTCTTTCAACCATGGCAACAGTATCTCATTTGAGTCCTAAGTGAGAGGTGCTTCATAGGCTATGATGCGTCCTCCATTTGCAGATGAGAAAAATGAGACCACTGAGAGAAACCAAAGGGTGATTTTTTGAGTTATACATGAGAAGTTTAGTAAATGAGCAATTACAGATGCTTATCCCATAGCAAATTCTTTATGCATATTTCTTTTCACATACCACTATATGCTTTGCAGTAAGAGACAGAGGTGTATATATATATCCCTTAAGAAAGAAAGTATGTCTTTGGACCTAATGCATGGAGTGGCTGTTTTATTTTCTTTATGGGGAGATGATACTGCAATACTCTGGGTCTGGGAAGGACTATTTTCATGTGTATAGTGACTTGTGAGCTGTTCTCCAATTAAGGGGGCTGACACAATATCTGTCTTTTTGCTCTTTTATTTTACAATATGCATTAAAAATGATCATGAAGTAAAAGGAAATGATAAAGAAGAGAGATTAGCAGGAGGAGAATATTTTTATTGAACACATCAGGCATCTTGCCAGTTACTTTAAATATATTTAGCTATGCTCTTATTCCCCAGTTTACAGATAAGAAAATTAAAGCTTTTGACCTGACTCCACTTTTCACTGATTAGATGAGAGTGAAATGATTTGCTGGAGTCTGGTGGAATTCCTAGCTCCTCTGGAGCTGTGATGTTAAGTTAGCTCATTGAAATCTTTGAGCAGAATGGGGCAATTTTCTGGATTTCTCTTGTAGTGAGTCACCAGAACAGCAGAAAGAGAAGTGGGATGGTTGAATAGAATGAAAAATAAAATCCCATACACATTGACAGGAACTAAAAGAAGACAAAATGCTTGTACCCTCCAGTTGCTTGAAGTAATTGTGCTAATGCTGAATAATTTAGTAACGATTCCCTGTACTCTTGAAACTGAGCTGGTGGACAATATTGCAGAGGCTCTAGAGGTGGGATCTATAATTTACTTAGCTCTCTGCAATGACTTCCTGGTGGACCCTTACAACTCCATGCATCTTTTTTTCCAGAGGGATCTGTGCTTCTCTGTTTCCTCTCTTCTGCCTCTCTCCCTACTTTTCAGCCCTCATAATGGTGACTTTGCCCTGGGTAGTCCTGGTCATGTCTTTTGCTATGGTTGAACCTTCACCACTGAGAATAAGCCCCTCATGCCTTCAGCAAATTCTCCAAAGAAGAGTAATTTGGTGAAAGAGCAAATGTGGCTATTAAAAATGACCAAATCCTGTAACTTCTCGAAGCAAGTCCAACTCCCCAGCCACCCGAAGGCTTTATTTAGAATGTGGCAGGGTTATTTATAGTGAAGTTTTTCTGATGTGCTTGTGCAAGCCCAAAAGTACAGATGAATTTCTCATTGCAGTTTGCTTTTTGCTGTACTCATATGTGTGTGTAGTGTGTGTGCAGTTTTTTTTTTTTTTTCCTCCACAGAATAGCATTGCTGTAGCAGAGCTCATCCCCTGATTGCATCCCTGCCTTTGCAGGAACATTTATAATCAGTCTTGTGAGGCGTTTTCAGAAATCATTAGGTGCTTGCAATGACTGGTCCTATTGATCAAGGCCACTGCTTCTCCCATATTCCCTGTGCTTTCCCTGTCATTAAACTCCTACCATAAAGATCTGGATTTTGATGGCTAAACCCCAATTTTATACCCCAACTTGACTACCAGGAATGTGTTTGAATATTCTCATCTTTTCTTTCATCCCAACAGTTAGAGGAAAGACCCAAGCAGAAAAAAAGCTGAAAGACCAAATAGTAAACATAGAAATGCACATACTCTAGCATCCCCTTCCACTACCTACCCATAAATGAAGAATGGTGGTGAGACGGAGTCATTGAAATACAAATCACAGAATCAAACAGCAAAAAGACAGACAGAAATCCTGAAGCAGACAGAAAAAAGTCACATTGCAAAGAAGATAGCATGAGAAAGGAGCCTATACCCAGAAAACACAGAAAGCCAGAGAATATCACAAGAATACAACATTCAAGAACCACAGAGGACCAGAAACAGAGTGAAGAACAAGGTTGAGAGAGGACGGGAATGGAGAAGGGAGAGAGAGAAGCAAGCAGAGAAAGACCATATGAGGTACACTGTGGAACCTCAGAGTGAGTCTTACCAGGCCCAATCTGACCTGTTAGTCCCTGGACAGGTGCACTTACGCATATATTTTCGGCATTTCTGATCATGCAGGTTTGCTTCTTTTGAAAAGGAATGCAGTTTCATTGTGACACATGGCATTTGCTGAGTAACTGTGGCTGGCAGGACTCGGTCAGAACAATTTGAGTGAACTAACATACATTGTGATTTTTCTTCTCAAACTTTTGGAGACACAAATTTTGGAGACAACATTATCCATTTTCTAGCAATTGTTGCTAGAACCACAATTATGCACACTTTACCTCAAATCATATAAGGAACATCATAATTTAATAATGAGTCTTTAAAAAATTATAGTTCATATAGACTGTGATACTGGTTTACAAGAGAAGTGGGAAGTAGAAAGAGATATGGGTTAGAAAATTAGCATCCACTGAAACTCTCTAAAACTATAAACTAGGCTTTTGAGATATTTGGGAAAAAAAATTTTTAAAAAATCCATTTAATTAGAATTAATTTTTCTATTATATTTATGCATAGATAAAGAGAAAGTCATGGAATTAATTTTAAATAATTTAAAGTAGCCTAAGTGAACGCTGAAGCTAGCTTTCTGTTTCCATGAATTTGCAAATATATTTGAGCAAATACATATTGTAATGATATAATAAACAATGGGCTATGTGAACGTTGAAGGCTATATATAGACAGGACTTGGGAAAATTACTCCTGTATCTTCCAGGATACATGAACTCTTACTTAGTGCTCACTTGTACTCTATGAGGTAGTGCTGTTAACATTACCCTCTACTAACAAGTAAAGAAACAGCTTCAGAGAGTTGTGGTCTATGTCTCAGGTTAGTTAATTCAGTAGGGAGCTTGGATTTGAAAACAGAATTGGCTGCTTTGAAAACCTGTACATTCCTTCTGCCAAATCTGTGCCACCTCCTCCCTTACTTTATTTGTCTTTCCCCTTATGTTTCTCTGATCTTGGAAATGCTCTCTTGGAATATGGGGGAAAATTTTTACTTTTTTAAAATACAGTTTGCTCTTCCAAATATTTATTTTGGTCACTGGCACAACCCGGAGAACCAAGTGGGGAAACTGAGTTGTGTTAGACTCACAGTAGAAACCAGGCCTCTGATACCTGGTATTCTCCAGTGGCAACACTGCCTACTCTTATCTTTTATGAATCACTCAGCATTACTGAGGGTGTTTCCCCTGTGATAACTCTTTTCCATTAGGAAGTGCATTGAGATCCTTACTGCAGTTCTAGGCTGCACTACAGAGCAGGCTTTTAGAACTTCCAGCCCTAAATCTTAACAGCATACCAGCGCTGGAGGTAAGAAAGCCTTGCATAAGTGCACCATCTAATCGCATGGTTTATGTGGTCTCTAAAATCCATGCACTGTGTTACTTCCCTATTTATACTGGCAGATGCAGACTGAGATCTTGGATTAATAATAGCCATCCTGCAGGGATATTATTGAATGAGGTTTTTCAAAAGTCTGCACTGTTTTGTGACCTTTTAGCTTCCCATTATCCAAGATAGTGTTCCTTAAAATAGCCTAGCACCCCATATGTGCTGGTGATGCATAATGCAGGCCAGGAAACCAGAAATGCAAGGATTCTTTTGCTAAGATTTGAGGGAAGCCTTTGCAATGAAATCTTTCTATAGGGATATTCACCAGGCTTGGATTTGGGTGGCAAGAAGTAGCACAGTTCTGGGTCACTTGACCACACAAGTATTTGTATATTATCCTGCTACGACAGAGCAGACAAACTTTGTCACATTTACAATGGAAATCAACATGCCAGGGAACTGCTCCTTGAGATATGAGAGGGAGTTAAAAGTCTGTATATGAATGCTCCTCTCCCCTGAGAGAACTTTTGAGGTAGCTGAAGAAAGGATTCCTACTTTGGAATCAGAGACTTCCAAGAGTCTTTGCAAATGCAAAATCTTCTCTTATCACTCTTCTGAGCTTCAACAAAGTTCTGACTTTCTCTTTTAAATTTTTTGAAAGTGTCAGCACAAGTAAAACTTCTCTAGCCCATCTAGTAAGGGTTAAATTTCCATTCTCCCTCTCCTGGAAACTGCAAACATTAGGGCCAAGCAACAGAATGCCCATATTCAATTTGAAACTCCTTTCTCTTAAAGAAACAGCATTTTCTATTTTACAATTTACTATATAAGATACAGTGTTTCACCCAAGCCAAACTCTGTAGGATCCATGGACTTGGGTTTGAAGCATCAGGGGATATAGATACCAAGGCACAGACACACACAGAAGATTAGCCAATGATACATACTATATATTTCTGAAATTGTTAGTGAGTTTTCAGCACAACTCCTGTATTTTTTGTTGTTATAGCCACAGTGGTATGTCTATTTTTCTCCAGTGTTTATCCTTGGAGATGAATGGTTTGTACAGAACACTGCACATATAGTGCTTCCATTGACTTCTGCTGGGTAAGAACAATGGTCAGTTTCTTTTCCATTGAGAATTTATGGAAGTTTGGAGGATGGTGGCATGGAGCTCCTGTTATCGAGTGAGATGGAGCTGAGATTCAAGTTCTGTCACAACAACCATACACTATAGCCTGAGACCTTGCATGTCATTTAACCTTGTTAAACCTCAGTTTCCTCATCTAGTAAATTAGCTTATAATGCTTGTCTTTTAGGTATCCCTCCAAGCAACAGTTGTGATATCTTTGTTTATTCAGTGGGGACTAAATATAATGGTGGTTATTAATATTCTAAGCATTCCATTCCCTGGACTTTTTCTGTTATTAATTAAAACTTTTTCTAATTGCCATTACCTAGACACTTTTTAGTCCTGTTACTCCATGGGCAAATATTGCTCATCTGTGAAATAACATGAGTGGCTTCAGTACTCTCCAGCAGCTTTGGAAAGGCAACATTCTGTTCTTCTATAATCCTAAGTCATGCTGACCAGTATAACATTGAGCCTGGGGAAGAAATGAGTAGCTTTGAGTAGAAGGAGCCATGCTTCTTTAATAGTGCATTGCCTTCTGAAAGGTGAGCTGAAAGTATGTGCTTAACACTTAGGGAGACGTAGAAATTTCTCAATTAAGTAATGGATACCCATATTCCATATTAACAAGCAAACATTTGCTGTATTTCAGAATGCCCCAGTGCAGTTAAAATAATTATTTGGAAGATCAAAGTGGGGGCATTGAATATGTTCACCACTTTTCAACCTCTACCACTCATTAACTCATATAATTAGAAGGTGAGAGGGGACACGGTGACTTTGAATTCTACAAGCTGCAGAACCCCCTTAGAGAAACATAATTCATAAAGGCCATCTTTATTTTGAGCAATGCCAAAACAAGCATGAATCCCTGAAAGATATTAGACATTATGAAGTATTCTTGCACCCAATTATAGAGTCATCACCATCTTAATAATATGATATATATGGAAATATTAAATTGTTAACATTTTATAAAGATATTGCAGTATTGCTAAAATATTGTTGATAAAAATTATTATGTTGGAATAACAGTGCTATACATCTACTATTTTCTTTTGTGCATAATTTAAAAACGGTGTGATCTTCAAATTCTTGAGTCACTGAAAATGTTCTATGATTTGAAGTATCTGTAATTTGTTTAAATGAAAGCTAGACTTAATGGCTCACTTTGTAAATATTGAAGGGAAAGAATCTTACATTCATAATTATGTAGCAATGACATATCCCCCCACACGTATACATGCACACCACCAAAACTCTATACCTACTCAGATAAATGAATATTAACTTTCCTACTAATGGGAAATTATTGTGCTAAACATTTCTGGTAAATATTCTTTTAAATACAGTAACAGTCAAATCCATTACCTAAAATGTTTTAATACTTATAAATTCATCTCAGATTTTTATAGACTTTTGTCTTCACAAAAATGTGATGTTTTACAAAAATAGGGTCAGCTCTAGATCATCTGTATCACAACTTGCATTCTGAGTCTTCTATGGAAAGGAGGAAATCTGATTACTATTAATATTATACTAATGATGAATGTTACCAGCACAAGATCTGCTTTCACTAGATTGAACACTTTAGCACATTTCACTTCAACAAACCCACGTGAGATACACATTGTAGTGTGTTTCAATTGGTGGAGTTACCAGCACAAGATCTGCTTTCACTAGATTGAACACTTTAGCACATTTCACTTCAACAAACCCATGTGAGATACACATTGTAGTGTGTTTCAATTGGTGGACATAAACAGATTTAATCAGGTTCTATAATTCATCTAAGGTCAGCCGAATGAACATTGCTGAATCAAATTTCAAACGTAAATGTATTTATCATCAGTTTTGCTCCTAAACTTTCTTGACATAGAGTTTTTCATTAAAAAAGCAAACAAAACAAACAAACAAACAAAAAACCACCAAACAACAACAAAATTCCAGCATCTCTGGAATCTGAGGCAAGAGGATTAGAAGTTTGAGGCTAGTCTGGACAATTTAGGAAGACTCACCCTATCTTAAAATAAAATAAAAGAGGTTAGGGATGTAACTCAGAGTGCCCCTAGAATTTCTGGATGACATAAACATTCATTTGGAAGATATAAGGCAGCAATAACAGGCTATTCCCTGCTTAAATGAGTTTGCCTATTTCGAAAATAATTTCTACTTGTCTTCTTAGCCTCCTTCCTACTACCAGTTCACCTGTTATACAGATCGCACATAACCCCTGGAAAAGAATTAACAATAAAAAAATCAGCTTGAAATAGGAAGGATTTTTCTCCCCATGACTCTTTAACAGAGCACATAGCTTGAAGCTAATGCAACTTTCTAGGCAGAAAGGAGAAGATCACTATGTAAATCATTATCCCTGACAAGTTAAGCCTCCAGTCAAAAGCAGAATGTATAGTTTGTTTATTTACCTCAGGCTATTTGTCTCCATGGGGTATCTTTTTGAAATGAAATGTGTGAAGCAGGTTGATACACACACACACACACACACACACACACACACACACACTGTTGTACTAAACAGCAGGTCTCATCTCTCATTGGATTATCTGAAATCTGAGGTTGCAATTATATACAGCACTTCTAATATCCATCTCTCCATTCCAACACAGAAATCCCAAGCGAATGAGATGAAGTGACAGTTTCATCTTGAAGAGCTGCTATTGGAGGAACTGTACCTATTAAACAGAGGGGTGAGGGGTAAGGGTAGGGAATTATGAGAATCAATATTCACAAATGTAAGTAGTCCAATCCATCCTTCCAGTCCAACATTCTCTGTTGCATCAAAATCACTTCTTTTCCTGAATTTAAATAGTACATATGTGTAACATATCTGTTTTTTAAAAAATCTATGCAGATGAGTCTAAAATCCTTTCCTAGACTCAGTGAATAGTAGTTACCATTTATGTGACTCAGAGAAGTCACTTAAACTTTCAGGGTTTCCGAAATGAGTTGATAGAAAGATAGATGCCACATAGACTAGTGCATAATATCGCCATTCATTGCTTAATTGACTCAATAGTAGCTGTTATAATAGTTCCTGCTTATAATACTACAACTGTGGCTACTGCTTCTAGTAGTCCTACTAAAATCACCAAATTTGTGTCTATAGACTCTCCTTAGGAAAATAATATGCAATAGTTTATGTGCATCTATATTAAAAGACTGAGCTTGGAGAAGTGATGAAGTTCAACTAAAATTTCAGCCAAAGGCTTTATCTTTTCTTTATACCATTATGCCTTCATAATTGCTTCTATTCAGTTTTTGGCAGATTGTGGGCACACAGTGATTATTAGTTGGCATATCTGTGCAACATTTTTGTCCAAACTTATAAAACTACCTCCTACTACTAGGTGCTAAGTGGATGTATGTTCTCTTTTCTTCTAGCTAACTCCACAGAATTTTGAAAAACAGTTTACTCAGAAAAGTTATAGCATAAGCTATCTTAAGCCATGTTTCCAAGATACGAAGGGGATTCATATGACTTTTTTTTTTAATCTGAAAGAATGTTTAACTTATGTCCTTACGTGACCTGGTGAACACAGTATGAACAACAAATGCTGAGAAAGCTGTATGCATGTGAATGATCTTTCCCAGGGTCCTTTAAAATCATAATCATTACCCAGAACATTATATCCATTCTATCATTTAATTTTTATAATAAACTAAAGAGTTAGGCATTACTGTCTCATATGCATAATGAGAAGCCAATACATTTCAAGGAGCTAGATAAACATTCCATATAGCAGAGATAGACCCATAACTGCAGATCACCTGCATTCATTTACTTGGCTCCAAATCCTTGCTTTATTCATGATGTGGTCTCTGTAGAAGTTGTCTGTAACTTCTAAGATGATTTTTTATGGGACTTTTACTCTAAGAGTTTCTTCTTCAAGATTTCCATCTTCCTTTTTAGTAGCTCTAGACCCCTAAACTGTGGTACTGTCTCAAAATTAGTGGTGCAGTGTGCTTCATGCCCCGATTTATGTAACTCTTATCAAGTTAGCTCAGTGTGCCCAAGGTTAGTGTTGTCATTGTTAAGATTTTGTTCATTTTAAATTTGGGGTTAAATGAGAGATTATTTATAGATGACAAGTACTTAGCAGCATCATTCATACATTAAACACTCAGTAAATGATAGCTACTCTTTTATTGCCCTTATACTTCTGACTATTGTTGATAATCAGATAATGTAGAAGTACCACTAATCATTGAAATTTTTGTCCTTCCATGGCTGGTCCCATTTGCTAATGAAATTCTTGAACTTAACTAAATTTGTCTGTACTGGCATCTTAGTTTACACTTCCATATAATTTTTATCCTCCAGATTTTTTAGCAGTGAATACTACCCCCCAACCCATCCCCACACACCTTATTGATTTTATTATCTATTGTTCAAGGGTCAGAATCAGTCTTAGGGAAAATTGTCTTTGGAATCTGCAACTCAATTTCATTCCTAAGGTCAAGCAGAGATTTGAGAACAGTAGTCTCCTCTTATCCATTGTTTCAATTTCTGCAGTTATAGTTACCTATCAGAAATTCTAGAAATGAGCAATTCGTGAATTTAAAATTGTGTACCAATCTGGCTAGCAAGATAAAAATCTCAGGCATCCTGCTTTGCCTAGCCAGGTTTGTATATATAAGAAATCCTTGGGCTGGAGCTATAGCTCAATGGTAAGAATGCTTGCCTAGCATGCATGAGGCACTGAGTTCAATCCTAAGCACCACATACAAATAAATACAAATTAAAATTAAAATAAGAAAAAAAGAAATACTAGTATGCATATGGTTTAGTAGTATCTGTGGTTTCAAGCATCCATTGGAATATATTTCCTTAAGCTAAGAAGGGGACTACTGTACCTTTTCCAAACGATGGGTAGTTTCTTTGTAGGTGCCAATGCTACTACCCATTGTAGAGATTCTTTGGTCCATGAGCTAAGACTGAGTCGCCAAGCTTTCTCACTCACACCAAACAGATGATGGCCAAGATTCATTTAATTACTAGGTTAAGAGTTTAGGTATATTTTACAGAAAGAAGCAAGAAAGTGCTACATTGAAGTCCATGCCACATTCCTTTGTATTTAGGAACAATACAACCTGGGTGAAGAGAGATGGTAGATTAGGAAGTCTCAGAGGCAAATATATTTGGTTTAAAATTCTGGTTGTGACACCAACTAGCCAAGTGCCCTTATGCAAGTATTACAATCTCTTTAAATCTTAGTTTATGTATCTGTCAAATGGAAAATTAGGATTTTAACCTAATCTGTAAAAATCTGATAAACAGATTTAGTTGGTTATTCACCACAGATGGATACTTATAACAGAACTTCAAATTTTCAGAAAACTTGCAAAAATAATACAACAATCTACTGAAATATCATATATTTTTATATATTCAATTTCCTTTATCATTACCTGTCTACTTATGAATATTACATTTTTCTTTTCAATCATTTGTAAGCCAGTTGAGAACATTTTGTTCATTACCACAAAATACTACTATATATTTCCTAACTGAAGGATAATTACCATTATCAGAAAATTTAACAGTAATATAATACTATTATTCTGTCCATAATCCATATGAAATTTTGTCAGCTGTCCTAACATTGTTATTTACAGACAATAATTTCTTGGGAGACAGGTCAAGATGGCATATTGTATTTTTAATGTATCTTTTTAATTTTCCTTTGGTTAGAATAATTTCTCAGTTTTTCTTGAAATTGATATTTTTAAAGTTTTCAGGCCAGTTATTTTATAGCATATACTTCAATTTTTGCACCTGTTTTTCTCTTGTGGGTACATACATATTCAGTTTTGGCAGAAAAGCCTTTGGAAGTGAGACTGTGTTCTCTCTGTGTCATATCACAAGGTGGATGAAGTCATTTTGTTCTAATATTGATGATGCTAACATGCTCACCTAGTGAAGATGTTATCTGTCAAATATTTCCCCTATAAAATGATTATTTTCGGTTTAGTAGTTAATAGGCAATTTGTGAGGAGTTACTCTATGACAATTTTATTCCTTGTCAGATTTCCATGCAATAGCTTCAGCATCAATTGGTGATTTTTTTTAAAAGGTCATATTATTTATTTATTTATTATTTGTTTGTTTGTTTATTTTATGGGTACTGGGGATTTAACCCAGGCGTACTTTACCTCTGAACCACTACTTCAGCCTTTTTTAATTAATTTATTTATTTTATTTAGAAGACAAGTTTTCACTAATTTGCTTAGGGCTTTGCTAAGTTGCTCAGGCTGACCTTGAACTTGTGGTCCTCCTGGCTCAACCTCTTGAGTTACTGGGATTACAGGGGTGTGCCACCACAACTGGCCCTTTTATATTTCTTAATTGGTACTCTGCTCTAAGGAAGCCAATGATCACTTCACACTTGTTTTCTGGAAGGAGAAAACTACAGTAGGACCAACAGAAACTGTGGGTTTGTAAAGGTCAGTGCATAGACTTTAAGTGCTTAGATAAGTAGGTGGCTCAAGGGGCATCTAATCAATCATTTTGATAGCATGCACAGCATGATACAGGAAGGGCCTCAAAGAAATATGCATTATAATTTCTTTTCAATGGGATGCCTAAATTTTACTCAAGATATTTTATCACAAGTCAGGAATATGATACAATGTAAAAATGATCTATCAAAAAAGTAGTCTCCAGGAGACTGTGGGTTTTTATGGGTGGGAATAAACATTAGAACTGTGGCCTTTTTTTAAGAAAGTCTAAACTTTAAGAACAAAGACCCTAGAAAAGGAGATTATTTTTTAAAAATATCCAAAGCTGTACTCATGAAATATTTATTCAAAAAGTCTTAACCTTAAATGTGAAAGAGATCAAAGTGAAAGTTAAACAACATGATATTTTAAGATATTAAAATTTGTAGACCTTATTAGGAAATATAGTAAACTACCCTCATTACTAGGATACAGTTCAATTTGCTTTTTGAAGTTATTTCACCAATTAAATTGCCATGAAGTCATGGGAGTGCATAAAGATTTTCCTGCTTCTTGGTGACCTTCTTATCGAGGGCTGTGTTTGTGGAACACCTTCAGACTTCAGAATGAAAGTTGCCATAGCTTCAGGACATAGTAATACTCTATGACTTTGTATATTCTCATGGAAAATGATTGTAGGTGTGCATTCTTAAATGTGCTCTTAAATCCCCTAGGGATGTACTAGTGCCTTTTGTTATTGTTGTTTTGGGTATGGTACTGAGGATTGAAGCCAAGGGTGCTTAACCATTGAGCCATATCTCCAGCCCTTTTTATTTTTTAGTTTGAGGCAAGGTCTCTGTAAATTGCTTAAGGTCTTGCTAAGTTGCTTAGGCTGGCTTTGAACTTGGGATCCTCCTGCCTCAGCTTTCTGAGCCGCTAAGATTATAAATGTGTGCATCTGTGCCTGTCACTAATGCTCTTTTAAAATGATAGCATATGTGTTTGTTTCACCTGGATGGAGCTTGAAAAGATCCTCAAGTATATTCTTTCTTTGAGGAAGGCAGGATTTGCCCCTGTATGCAGTGCTTGCTTTTGACTGCAGCGGCCAAGACAGGACTTTGCTATTCATTTAAAAGATTCACTTAGGTTGGGTTTGTGGCTCAGTGGCAGAGTGCTTGCCTTATACATGTGAGGCACTGGGTTCGATCCTCAGCACCACATAAAATAAATAAACAAAATAAAGAATTTGTGTCCATGTATAACATATAAAAGACTCACATGATTCTTCTATCTCAGGCTCAACCTCAGCCCCTATGCTGTTATTTTTATTTCTGCTTCCGGGGATTGGGTTGGATGATCTGTCAGGACCCTTCTCGCTCAGATATTCTAAGCAAAGAAATAGAAAAGGCACGAGTAAACATTTCCACAGGCCTTGAGTTTTGATGAATTTATCTGCAAGGATGGATTAGGTTTATTCTTCTTTGTCTTGAGGCAGAGGAGACATATGTCTTTAAAGCTGCCTAGCTGGACTGTCTTTTCAGCATGATTTAAAAACACAGGAAACTTTCACATAGCATTAGGATCACTATGAGCCATCTGAAGATTTCATAAATTCTTGTTGGAGGCTAAGTGGGTAAGGAGACCCAGGGTAGATGGATGATATCTACTGAGTTGGGCAGGTGAGATAAGAACTGGTAAGGTTGAAAGCAAGTTTCCTTCCAGTTTTTAAAAGATACTTATTAATTTGGCTGAACAACAATAAGTAAATGTATTATTATATATGACTGCAGGCAGGCAATCTGCCTAAAAAATAAATCTGTTCCATTCCCATTCATCTGAGTAAAGAATGACACATGTCAAAAGATAAACACCTGTTCCCAGAGCAAGCCTTTCTATGCCCTTGGAATCTGAGGATTAGACGATCTTTTGTAGAAAACAGGTATTACTTTTCAGTAGCATCTGAGCAATTTGTTTTGTGTTGTTTGCTTTTCTTCTTTATTACTGCTTTAGGTAGGTTCAGTGTTGAGACATTTTTCATAATCTTCTGTCACAAGAAATGCTTTCTATGTCTCACAGGACAGAATGGGGTTTTTATATGTATGCAAGGCCTGTTCCTTCGTTAATAAAACTTTACCCTGACTCCCTTGGCCCGGAATGAGAGAGCTAGCAGGATTTCACATTCATAATCATCCTGTTTGAAACTTGGTTCATTTTTCTTAACCTCCTTGAGAGCTCAAGTTAACATTCAGATAGATATGTTTGCCAAAATTATTGTTGGAGACAGCTTCAGTATGATTGTAGAAGGAAATAGAAGCAGGGTGGGTTATGTTGCTGCTTTTCTCACCAGATAGTTCTAATGCAAGGAGCAAAACTGTTGATGGAGAAATAGGCCCTTGCAGTGATTCTGAAAGTTCAGTTGGTGCCAGAGTCACACGGAAGGCTGTTTAAAGTGTGGAACCCCTGATCTCAGTGCTTCTGATTGCTTACCTCTGTTGCTGGCAGGTGTTTACATGATGCTGATGGTGTGTGTGTCTGGGGGCCACACTGTTACTATCAGTGCTCTAACATAATCCCCCAAATAGATTCATGTCAGTGTCTTGTCTACAGTGGAGAGACTATTGGGGTCATAAAGCCTTTTACCTTCCATGAGTCATTCAACAAACTTTGCTTGGCTTATAAGAATAGCAGATGGTCTGATAAACATTTTGATACAGAGATTAATAAGGTATAGTCCTAGTAGTCAAGGAAACTGGACTAGTAGTCAATTGGAGAGACAGTCGAGGGAATCCTCAATCTCAGTGTGGTGCACTCAACAGTAGGATAGTCGTACTGGTCACTGTGGACACACTTGGGAGAAGTATATGACACCATTTGCACCTGGGACCTGCAGGCAAGGTAAGCTACTTGGGAGAACAAACTGAGTTCTGAGCACCATGTAGGATTTATTGCACTGGGAAAAATAAAATAAATGGAAAGGATAAGTGTTCCAAGGCACACTTGAGTGAAATGAGAGTGCAAATTAAAAATAGGAGTTTATAAAAAGTAGAAACTGAATACCATGAAAGCACCTGCTTCCGTCACAGCTTAATTCCTACCTACTCCTCAGCCAAGAGATGTTTGGCTTGGTATTTTTAGGGGGGTTAATTTTACTATGCATGTGATGGGAGTGGAGAGTCTAACTTTGAAGGTTTTAAACTAAGGAGTAACAAATTTGAACTCTTTTATGAATGCCTAAATAAATTATGATACATTTATTTTGTGGAACACTATGCAGTTGTGAAAAAGCAGAGTAAGTGGTACATTTGTTCTGGATTGGTCTCTAAAACAAAATATAGGAGAGTGTTAATAGCATTATTTAATTTGTGGCCAGGCGTGGTGGTGCATGCCTGTAATCCCAGCACTGCAGAGGCTGAGACAGGAGGATGGCAACTTCAAAGCCAGCCTCAGCAAAACTGAGGCCCTAAGCAGCTCAGTGAGACCCTGTCTCTAAATAAAATATAAAATAGGGTTGGGACTGTGGCTCCATGGTCAAGTGCCCCTGAGTTCAATCTCTGGTACGCCCCCCCCAAACAAAAAATCATTTTATTTGTTTAAGAGTACTAAACTTGTGCATGCTTGTGTGTACATAGAATATTTATTTGGGACACATACACATGCACAAACACACATAAAAGGGAACTGGATGACAATTGTTGCCCAGTATAGAAAAACAGGAGGACCGTGATGTTTTGGGAAGGACATTTTCTTGCTTTGCATGGTTTTTGTTTTTCTTAAAATTCAATATGCATATATTTTATTTTTTATCTTGCATCTATTTACTGCTCCCATTACTCCTCCTCCTATGGCTAATATAAATAATTTAAGAATAAAAAGACTCATAAATTTAAGAAATGGGTTTTAGCAGGAAAGGCTAAAAGGAGAAACAGGAGTTTCTTAGCTGCCTCCTTGAGTAATGACTAAAGGTAGAAATATGGTGGAGAGGATACACAGAAAGAAGGAAGGTAGTCTGAAAGAATTACACAGATGTGATGTTTTCTGGAGTTTGTGGGTCCATAGAAAAATGTATCTTCTAACATAGTATATGCACACTTAAAAATTCGGATATTTGACACCAGAAATAAGCTAAGGAAAGGCAGGGAATTACTTTTCGTCCTAGGTAGGTGTTTAGTATATATTGTTCAATGATTGAATCCTTGGACTTTGATTCCTTGCTGCTGTTGAATTTTTATTCTCTGAAATACATATGAGAGGGATTTCTTCCTAGTCTTTGTATATATTGCAAAATGGGGTCTACTCCCTCTCGTTTCATTTTCTGTAAAGAACAAATACACACACACACACACACACACACACACACACACACATATAGGCTTTGTACATACTTGACTGAAAGCAGGCAGTTGTAGGGATAAGTTCAATGCATTGCTTGGCCCAAAAGTGAAAATGCTCAAACCCTCAGGAACCCCACTGTCCATAAGGACAGCATGCTTCTCCAAAGCAGTATATAAGTTTTGGGATTGATGGTTTTAGGAATCAAATTATACCAATTGCCAACTTTTCTCCAAATCTCTCTGGACGTTTTGGAGACTGGTGGCATTTCATAGCCCCAATTTCATCTACAAAGAGAGTTCCTAGCCTCAGTAGTTATAGATGTGAATAATGGGAGAGAGAGGTAAAGGAGAGAATGGCTCTCCAGTTGCAGACTCATGTGGATGAATGGACTCCAGCTCGACCTTTGTCTCTAACTTGTGTTGTTTTGGATAATATTCAAATTCTCTCAGAAACCTTGTTTTCTTCACCTGTAGAACAGATGACAATATAACCTCCATCTGCCTCCAAATGTGGTTTTAAGTACCGTGTAAAGTGAAATATGAAGCCTTTTGTAAGCTTCCCCAGTGCTTCAGAATTTAAGTCAAGTGATTGCTCGCCTAAGCTAAGTCTTTTATGCGTTTGCATGAAGTGTAAAGAGCAATGAGAAGGTTATGATCACTTACCTTCCTGCTACCTTTGGATTCTGTGGGGAAATGAGAGCAGAAGTTTACAGAAAGAAAAATCTGTAGTACAGACGGAGCACGCCAAAGTGCCTCGCGCTCTGCTTGGCAGATGGTAGCACCTTAATAGATGTGAGTTTCCTTCCCTTCCGCCCCTGCTTACCCAAAATGACTTTGAGATGCTAACTCTGGCAGTTTGGAGAAAATTGGATTCCTAAACTTATCAAGACGGTTTAGGGTACGCATATAGGATTTATTTCTGAATATTGTGAGTGAAGATAGATACTGGAGTCACAGAGGTGACAGGTCACATCCTAACTCTAAGATTCTTCAAATAATATGCATGCTTTGACTGATGCTCTCAGCTTTTCTTACCTATAAAATGGGAAGACCTTCTGTCTTTTAAGGAGGTTAACAGAATTTGAGGTAACAAACAAATTAAAACCAGTTAAAGAGTGTTAAAGGTTGAAATTTCCCAGTAGGTAAATTGGTTAAAAGGATAATTGTTAGTAACTAATATAACCTGGTTTATTGGCCCTTTTCCTAATCTGATAGAATTAGCTAATGACAATATCAATTTGGTAAGAACCTAACAATTACTATTGCACTATGCCAGACACTATAATAGCCATCAAATCTTTGTTTCCTTATCTATAAAATCAGAGAAATAATAGTACCTTTAAATTAATCTTTTAATTTCAAAAGTTTATATGTGCTGCTCATAGTTAAAAATTCAGTAAATGGAAATACAGTGAGAGGATCAAATCTTGTCCATCACTGGAGACATAGCTGGGTCCTAAATTGCATACAATACTTATTTCTTGAAGAGTGTTAAGAGGAAAAAGTAGAAGCCTGCATTTGGATTTCTCCCAAAGATAAAATTCCTTGCCTTGGACAGATCCTATATTATCATAGGATCCTAACTTTTAACACAGGCAGCAAATAAAATTGTACCCTTAGCACAATCTCAATGGATTATGGAAAAGGCTTAATTAATGTTTATAGAGTGATTATTTGTTGGAACAGAATACAAAAGGAAGAATAGAAACAAGCACATGTTTTTCATTCCCTGGGCTCTAATGCAATTCAGTACAGTTAATTTATTTCATCACCTCCCTGATCAATCATAGGAGCTAAGGATGGCAGTCTGAGCACACTACTGATTTGCAGCTACAGAAACTGTGGCTCTGGCTACATAAGCAAATATCTGAAAAAAAATGCTCCATGAGATTTGAGATAGAGCTGCACACTGGTTTTATCTCTGAACATGTATATTGCTCTCCCAGGGCCTAGATGCTCTGCTTTCTCTAGGGCACCAAGTTGCAGTTACAGTGAATCTCAGTGCATCCCCACACCTGGCGAGTCCATAATTCCATCAAAGCTGGCTGCCCAAACTTGAACATCAGCACTTTGCTACTAATAAACCTCCATGTGTGGGTAAACTCATTTCAATCAATCATGATATTGATTTTTCTCGAATATTTTGAATCATCCTTTTGGTCTAAAAATAACAATGCATCAAGAGCATGTAACCATGCTTGCCAAAGAATATAGATGTATGAAATTATAGTTTCTACATCCCTTTATTTTTCTGATACCTTTTTTTTTTAATCTTTCTCCATCTGACTTTAGATGTTAGAATGAGTCTCTAAGCCAGTTCATTCCCAAGGGTGGCAGAAATCTCCAGTTACTTGCAGGTCTCACGTAATCAAAGGAACTTTCTGTCTCTGGGCCCAAATACAGAACAACAACAACAAAAAAATTTGCTAGCTCTATCCAACTCTTATCTGTGCCTTGACCCTTTCATTCTATTCCTTGCCAAAAAAGCCAATTTGTTTTAGAATGAAATTATATTGAGGCAATGATCTCTTGTGTGTGAATATTACTGACCTCAGCAGCTTTCTTTATGTCCCTACTTAGCCTAAGATTGGGATTTCCTGGATATCATTTCACAATTTTGAGGGAGTTTGAACCACAGAGTTGAAAATTACCAGCAAATAGTTGGCTGCAGCCTTTAAAATTTACTTGGATTAATAACAAAAAAAAAATATTTTAAAAACTTGCCATCCAACTGTGTTATAACAGAGTACACTTCTTTTTACCTGTAATTCTTTTTCATGAGTATTTAGCAGACAATGCTTGATCATCAACATGACCAGTTCTATTTGTTTTGGTTTGTTGTTATTTTGGTATTTGTAACACAGGAAGACTTCCGCTGGGAAAAGGCTGGCATTGGGATTAACTGCTACATGCTACATGGATGGTTTTTATACTGTTACTACAAAAAAAAATAGTTACAATTAAAATGCAGGGCTTGGTTTAAAGAGCACCTGTTTAATCAAGGATAGAAAGTCATATTTTGTATATGCCACTAGGTGAATAGCTGACTTGCATACCAATTCTGTCCCTGACTATGGCTAAGTTCTTTCTAAACTTAGATGATCATTTTTTTTTTTTTTGTAAAAACACTGAGTTTTTAAAAGTTTTAAAAGTTTAGGACAGAGCTGTCCATATGGAGGGTACTTTGCGTTTCTTGAGTACTAATTTATTTTTTTTAAACATGACTAATCTTTAAGTTTACCTTTGCCTTTAAAAATAATTTTCTGCAGTCCACAATGTAGATCAACCAAGGGCAGATAATAGCTATGCCCTGCCTATTCTGAGTGTTGTAATAACAGGACCATTTTGCTAAATGAACAATCTTATTCTCTGAGAATAAATATAAATTGATCACAGCCTGGATTCTTAGTTCTATGAAGCCATAGAGGCTTGGGTCATTTACTGACAATGTAAACTTAGGAAATTCACTAACCCAGACTTTTCCTATTTGGAAAATTATGAAAATGATATTACATACCTCATAGGGTTATTGAGAGAATTAAATGAAGCAATTCATATCAAGTGCCTGAAACACAGTCAACACTTAGCAAATGTTGGCTATTACTATTAGTGTTAACATCCAAGCAAAACTGTGTAAGGATGAGTAACTTTCAGAGACTGTTTTTACTATCATTTGAGTTCTGGGAGATTCATGTTTTGGGCATCATATTATAATGAGAAAAGTAAGAGACTGGAAACAAACAGATCTACATTTAACCCTTTAAGCATTCTCCTTTAAACTTACTCTGACAAATTAGTACAGAAAGTGGATGAATACGATGGAAACACCTTCTTCCTCTTTCATAACATTTTTGTATTTAACTTCCTAGGAGTTGGGAGAGGCAGTTGTTTGAAAGTCCAAACTTAGGTCATTATTTCTCATTTTCAAATTATTGTGGTGAATGATATAGTTTGGCCAGCCCACCTGAGATTTATACCTGAAGAGTCAGTCTCAGAAAGAGGAGTTAGAAGACCATGTGATTCGCTGAAGAGAAGTTTCCAGTATTAAATCTCTGTTTATTATTATCATCATCATCATCATTATTATTATTACCATCATTTGTTACCAGGGATTGAACCCAGGGCCACTTAACCACTGAGTGACATCCCCACCCATTTTTACTTTTTATTTTGAGACAGTCTCTCACTGATTTGCTTAGAGCCCTGCTAAATTGCTGAGGGTGGTCTTGAATTCCGGAGCCTTCTGACCTGACTCAGTCTCTCAGAGTGAGCACCACTCTGCCAAGTCAGTATTCCATATCTTAATGCTTCCTCTTGATAATTTAAAACATATATGGGCTTCCCAGGCAAAAGCACTCAAAGTGTGCTGGAAAACGCTTTCACAACCCCTAGCTCAGAGAATCCTTGATTAAGCTAGAGTATTCCCCACATTACTGGTTCTGGCCCTCTAATCTGCCTGCACACATATAATACACCACCTCCGCTCCACATAATCACCTCCAAACCCTGTTGCTCTGATGACTCAGTTTGGACACATATCTAGTTCTTACTCAGATTCTGTTCTCATAATTTCTGAGATGGCTCTGTGCACACTTTCATCAAACTCCTAAAGCACATTGTCATTGTTTTATCTTCTGTATGCACATAATGGACAATTACAGCTATTTCAAGGTAAATAGAGAGCCTAAGCAGTTAAGGATTCGGTTTCCAAACACCAGTCATGTACAATCAGAGATCACTTACCTGGAAGTTGCTCAGAGGATTCAAATATCAAAAGAGCAAATAAGGATGAGATAATTGAATAGTTTTAATGTACTGTGTTAGTCCGCTTTTTCATGGCTGAGACCAAAAAATCTGACAAGAACAATTTTAAAGGGGAAGAGTTTATTTGGGGGTTCGTGGTTTCAGTGGTCTCAGTTCATAGATGTCTGACTCAATTCCTCAGGGCCTGAGGCAAGGCAGAACATCATGGTGGAAGAGTGTGTTGGAGGAAAGTGGCTCAGGACATTGTTCCTGAACAGAGAAAGACAAACTCTGCTCTCCAGGGATAAAATATGTAACCAAAAGGGACATCCCCAGTAATCTACCTCCTCCATCCATACCCTACATGCCTACAGTATCATTCAGTTAATCCTTACCATGGAATTAACACACTGACTGGGTTCAGGCTTTTATAACCCAATCATTTCACCTCTGAACTTTCTTGCCTTGTCTCACATATTAGCTTTGGGGGACACCTCACATCTAAATCGTAACATCTACTCCTGATGTTGCTATGATTTTTCTGTACAATACAGTTATCCCTCAGTATCCTGAAGATTTGGTTCAGGAAATCGTGAAGATACCAAAATCTGTAAATGAACTCACGTCCCTCATATAATTTGGTGCAGTATTTGCATCTAATCTATGTACATCTTTCTGTTTACCTTAAACAATCTCTAAATTGCTTTTAATTTATATGTATTATAATATAAATTCTAAGTAAGTAGTTATTGTCCTGTTGTGTTTAGCAAATGATGGCAAGAGAACACTCTACACATGTTCTGTACAACTGCACTTTTTTAAATGAATATTTTCTATCTGTGGTTGGTTTAATGTATGGATGTGGAACTCACAGATATAAAAGGTCTATTACACTTCTTTATCATTTAGCTCTTCATCTATTTGGATGAGGAAATAATTGCTATATATTAAATAATACAGATATTGTATATGGAGATTTTTAAGAAATTCAAATATCACATAATACAAAGGACGAGAAAATTCAGTGGAAGTCAGAAAATCTTTCTTGGATTTATTGCTTTCATGTTTTCTTCTAAAGCAAATAAACTTCCTTTGAGGTTCTACATCAAGGGTCTAAATCAGCACCATCCAATAGAACATTCTGTGATGCTGTTCTATACACATGCTGTTCAAAATGGTAGCAAATGGTCACTTTTTTCTACTAAATATTTGAAATGCAGATCAGATCTCTGAGTAACTGAATGTTTAATTGTAGTTTAATTTACATAAATTTGGAAATATATGGCTTTTGGTCATAGAATAGGTCAATATAAGTCTAGAATGTCTCCTGGTTTTGTTAGAGAGAGCTATTTCACTCCCAAGTAGTATTTCAGATTATTCTTGCAAAGGAACTGTAGTCTTGCCTTTCACAGGGAATACAGCAGAGTTTTCACATATGAAAAAAGACTGTCATCTTGAAGAGATTAAACAAGATGTGAGAACTTATACTAACAAGTTTCAAGATTTATTGTAAAGGGAATGTACACAATAGTGCTGGCACAGTGGTAACCAAGTAAACAGTAAACGTGGATAAAGAGCCCAGAAAGAGACCATGTGTACCCAGAAACTTTACATAGCAACCAAAGGACTACAAGTCAGTAAGGAAAGACTAATCAATAAATAGCTCATGGACTTTTCATCATCCATATGGAAAAAAATTCCTATTCCATACCATAACACACAAAAAAAATCAACTTCAGAGAGATACAGGCCTGAAGCACAAAAGATATTCATTTTAAAAGGCATTTGAGAAAAATCTTTTTATGTACTTTTGGTAAGGAAGCAATTGTTAAGCAACAAACAATGTAAACCTTACAGGGAAAAATGAATAATTTTTACTTCATTAAATTTCAGAAGTTTGATTTTTCAAAAGTCAGGATAAAATAAAGAACATGTATGGAAAAAAAAGGATAGATCTGTGCTACATAGACCTGATCAAGAATTTTCACTAAAATATATAAAAACAATTGAAATTAATAAGTACAAGGAAGTAATAAGCAAAAGATGAGGAAGATGAATCATTGTATTACTCTTACACAAATGAAAAAATACACGCTAATTATGATGGGTTATGTAATAGATGTTTGTACCCTTACAAAGTCATATGTTGAAGTCCCAACCCTCAATATGAATATGTGGGACCTTTGGCAAATGATCTCATTTGGATGAGATCATGATGATGGAGTATGTATGATGGGATGATTGACCTTAAAAAGAAGAGGAGACCCAAGAGTTTCCTCTCTGTCATGTGGATACATGGCAAGGAGACCATGGTCTGCAAGCCAGGAAGAGAACCCTCACCATGCTGGGCTGATCTGGACTTCTCAGCCTCCAGAACTGTATGAAATAAATATCTGTTGCTGAAACCTAACCTACCTATGGTGTTCTGTTTTAGCAGCCTGATCAGACTAAGATACAATACAATTTAAAAGTTAATGTTGAGCGGTATTTTGTACCCAACAAATTGCAAAAATTAAAAGTTGAACAACATACAGTGATGAGAATCTTTGAGATCTTATACTTGATCAGTGTTTGCAAACTCAAAAAAAAAAAAATTATAAGAAAACTTCCATTATCTTGGAAGAAAGTAAAATGTAAACACTGAGTTTATAACCCAGCAATTTCTTTCTGAACTAAGTGCTCTAGAAACTTTGATGTAGGCCCTAGAGTTCCAGTAAAAGCTACTAGTCAAATCGTTCATGATGGGTTTCAAAAACCAAAAGCCTATAAATAATCCAAATTTCCATCTAATGTAGAATGGATATATTTGGTATTATCTTACCAAAATTTGGATAAAATGATAAACTATAACTTTAAGCATGAGTAAGAGTGAATCTCAAATATAGAGCTGGACAGAAAGCAGTTCACTAAAGTATATATGAAGTTGAACTTTAAAGAAAGCTCAGGCATTTTTTAAATGCAGAGTTTAGGGTGTGGTTTACCTTTACTGGTGAGAAACAAGGATGCCATAGTATAGAATCCTAGTTGAGACTTCAAATAATAGATTTGTTTAATTTTCTATCTAACTTATTAATCCATGAATGCTTCTTGTAGTATTTTTTAACCTTATATTTATGTTTTATGTATATTTATATATATAAAATTTATTTCACAATGAAAATTAACATACAAAAACAAAGAAAACATGCTTATGAGAGCAAAAGATTGCTTTATAAACATGATTAAAATATTTTAAAATATGCAATATATTATTCTTAACTATAGCCACTTTGTAGTGCAATAGAAGACAAAAATTTATTCTTCTTATTTAACTGACCTCTGATACTGATTGACCAATATCTGTTTTTCCCCTTTAAAAGAGAGGATTTTAAATTTTTTTGTTACTGGATATGGGTAAAAATACACACTCATACATTGCTGGTGGGACTGCAAATTGGTGCAGCTAATCTGGAAAGCAGTATGGAGATTCCTTGGAAAACCTGGAATGGAACCACCATTGGATCCAGCTCTCCTTTGGCTTATATCCAAAGAACTTAAAAACAGCATACTACAGGGACAGAGCCATATTAATGTTTATAGCAGCACAATTCACATTAGCTGAATTGTGGAACCAACCCAGATGCTCTTCAGTAGATGAATGGATAGGGAAACTTTGTATATATATACAATGGAACATAATCAGCATAAAAAGAGAATAAAATCATGGCATTTTCAGGTAAATGGATGGAGTTGAAGAATATAATGCTAAGTAAAGTAAGCCAATTCTGCCCCCCAAAACAAAGGCAGATGCTTTCTTTGTTATGAGGATGCTGACTCATAATGGCAATGGAAGGGGACATGGGGGAAATAGAAGAACTTTAGATAGGGAAAGGGGGAGGGAAGGGATGGGAGGGGGCAAGGGGGTAGGAATGATGGTGGAATGAGTTAGACATCATTACCCTATGTACATGTATGAAGATACAAATGGTGTGAAAATATTTTGTGTACAATCAGTGACTTGAAAAATTGTGCTCTATATGTGTAATATGAAATGAATTGCATTCTGCCATCATGTATAACAAATTAGAATAAATAAATAATAAAAAATTTTAAAAACATGTTCTCACCACAAAAAATGATAAGTATTAAAGTGCTGGATTTGTTAATTAGGGATTAACTATCAATTAGTGATTGAGTGAGGGAGGGAGGAGAAAAAGAAAGAGAGGGAAGAAGAAGAAAAGGAGGAATTTACAAAGGATTTTTATGTTCTTATTTACTAAAAAAAAAAAAATCCCTTAATAATAAAGCCGTTTATTTTCTCATTCCAAATTATAACCTGTGCTTCTTAATTTAAAACGTTACTTCCCAATTCCTGGATGCACAGGGGATTACTATCTATCTGACATTCTTCATGTTGCCACCAGTGCCTATAATTGTTTTTCTCATTTCCCTTTTTGACCCCAACACATAAATATACATGCACACACACACATAGTTTTCAAGATTCAGCTCAAAAAACATGAATTTCTGAATACCATCTTGCTTTTCCCTACTTGTCATGAAGAGTGAATGAATTATTTTGTGTCTATTACATTTAGAGATAGATTAACTCTCTGCAGCGTTCTAAAGGCCCTTTCTCTAGACTAACTCATAGATAGTGAATGAAGAAATCTATGTTCAACTTTAGATTCCTACCAACAGCCAAAATAGTAGCCTGGAACTAAGAAATATATACCTTCTTGAGAAATATAGATTGAACACAGGAAGATAATACATTTGTTATGATTGCAAGAACATGATAAGACCAACATCATTAATAAAGAGAATATCACTGATAATTGTCATATGTTAAAATAACCATAATGGATGAAGCAATATTGGTTACCATTTGTATTCGTTATTAGAGAAATTTCGGGATATACTGACTTCACAGTGCTTTTAAATGACTGCAGATCTGATGGCTTCTATTGCCAAAAGTACAAGATATTATCAACTAAGCTGACACCTCCTTAACCCTCTATGTAGACATGGAAGTGTTCTAAATATTTTGAAAATATCATTTTGCTTAGTTTTTGGAATAGTTAATACAGTTAGCCCTGCTTAATGTATAGTTGAGGAACAGAGCAACAGAGAAATAAGGGAATTTGTTCAAGGTTGCATAGTGTATAAATTGTAGAACCTGGCTTCAAATCCAGATCTTCCCAAATCTGTTTTTTTTTTTTTTGTTATTGTTCTTAGATATTTGACACCTGAATAAAAAATAGGTCTGCACTGTATAATAAATACCGGATATTATATTTTAACAAAAACTTTCATAATGTTTACTCTGCACCAGGCAATGTTCTAAACCAGGATTCTAGGAGTTTCCAATATCTAGGATCATTTAAATAGTAAATATGATTTTATCTGTGGGTACTGTACACAGTGTTGCTACTGTTTAAGACAGAAGTAAACAAAATGAATGAAAGGGTGTAGATGGGTTCCAATAAATCTTTATTCACAAAATAGAATTGACCATTACTGGGTTGGCTTGTAAATTAAGAACCCCAGTTTTAAGGGTTTATGAATCCTCTCATCATCCTTAAAGAAAAGCATAACAACTAAAGAAGAGCATTATTAAGGTATTCAGATGATATATCATTTTTACACAGGAGGACAATCAGGTAAACAGAGTTGATTGGTCCGAAATTACTCAGTTGGTAAACAGCAGAACAAGGTGCAAAGGCAGAAAGACTGTTTTTCATTGTTTGTGTGGTACTGCATTTTGACACAGAGATGTTGAGTTTTAGTTTCAAGCCCCATATTCTGAATCTTTGAATTTGTTAGTGGAATTGACTCACTGCTTCACCAGTCCCAGGGGCACCTCCCTGGTTCCCTGCATTAAATGGTCATACCAGAGTACATGTGGGCCCCTCTAAACATATATTACTGCCATTCGAGATAGAGCCATAAGTTCGCTTTCCTCAGCTTCCATAAAGATGCAATGCCTCCCTACAGAACCCTGATTGCTTTCTGCTGTCTCCTAAGCCTCCCCTTTCTCCTACTTTGCAGTTCCTGTTTTCTGATGGTCTCTGATTGGAATAGATCCAATCTGGTAAAAATCTAAGTAAAATTCATGTAGAAGAAATCACATGTCTATATACTAGAATTTCAACAAGGTGGATTACCAATAGGGTCAATTAGTCTACCTTAAAATTAGACTAGACAAAATTTATCTCAGATTGTCCAGAAGATATCAGAAGTATGTCAGAAATTGGATATTGAATAAATGTTTGATGCATTACGTTCATGTTTGTGTGTCATTTCTTTCGTGATGGTTGTAAAGCATTTCTGAAGTCATGGAGTATTCATTGATTAGAAGAATGGCAAATATTATACAAAACCCTGAGGATACAATAAAAACAAAAGCAGAAACAAAATCATAGTCATCCATGGCACTATCTTCTATGTTTGGGATTTGGGTTGATACAAAGGGGAAATCCACTTGTTCTTATTTCAAATGTTTGATAGAAGCTCTTTGAAATGTTGGGTTTATAAGGATGCTTAGGTTAATCCTGACCCAGTGAGATCAAGTGCTTTGGTCAAATATTGATGTATGTGTTAGAGTGGAGATACCCATGCAAAGTATCTGTTGATCTTCATCTAGAATTTATGTTTATCTGAAAATAAAGACTTTTTTTTTTTTAGTGATCAATGGAAGAAGCTTAATTCAATGACAAATTCTATCTGTAACTGGGCCTTACAAATGTTTCTCCAGTACACTTTCACTTTGTTCATGCCACTTTATCCAAAAGGGATAAGGAGAGCCTATTAAACCAATTCCAGATGTCCTGTATGATGCCTTTTCTTTAATAACTGAAATGTGTGTTGTCAGTATCTGAGATTTATTGCAGTGCCTACCTTCCTGAAGACACTTTTACTCCTGGTCCATTGTTTCTGACTCTGGCTTTGAGCTGAGACTCTTTATTTCTCTCTGTTTTTTTTTCCCCCCAGTCTAGAAGCAAATAGCTTTTCAAAAGTTTAAAGAGAAACTAGAACAGCTTTGGATGGTTTAGAAATGGGAAAAATGGCTCATTTCATGAATAAATATTTGCCTGCGGTTCTCTACTTTGCAGACTAAAACAGGGATTAAAAGGTAAAGATTGGCAGGAGGGAGTGAGGAGGCTTTTAGGCAAAAGCAGCGTGTGTGTTACAGCTCCATACACCGAGAATGCAATTTCTGCTTTGTTACAAGTAAAATCGGTTATAAGTAGCCCTTTGTAGGTGCTGCTAAAGAGGGGCAATCTAGTGGGAAAACCTCAGGCTTTGAACTAAAAATATCTAAACTTGGATCCCTTATTTACAAGAGTGGGTAGCTTTTGTATGGGGCTTGACATGTTTCAGCATGTCAGTTTCCCCATCTGTGAAATGGGGACCAGTGCATGCAAAGTACCATGTCTAGAACCTGGCATGCAATAGAGGATCAGCATGAGGGTTTGTTTCTCTCATGTTTATCTGAAGGGGTGGGGAGAGGAATTTGATAGGACATGACTAATTTCAAGCATATCAGAACTGTTCCATGTCAGAAGACTAGTTTGAAGCAGGCAACTCGGAGCATTTTATTTGGTTAAACATGCTTGCCACCCCAAAACGTAATACTACCACCATTTCCACCACCACTGCCACCAACAGCAATGGCAGATGTAGCAACAGCACAATCATCAATAGGCGGCTTCTCTTAGTACATGTAGTTAGGGAGGAAAGGTTTAGCCTTTTTGCTAAAGGGCCCAGGAAAGCATGGTTTCTGCAGAAAGATGTTTATAAGTGCACACAGATATCCATGCATATGTGTATACACTATGAGAACACTGTGTCTCAGCTCTGTTAGACCAACATATTCACTTAAGTGCTGGTTTATCTCTCTAAGTTACATAAATATTTTAATTGCAGAAAAAAGTGTTGATATATGCAGATGGTATGGTTTCTTCAGCAAAAGAGATATTAGTTTATAGATTCTGGATTTCAACTTTCATGGACTTAAAGGAAAAGCTGTTTTATACTGAATTATGTGGGATGATAATTCTGTCCTAACAATGAAAGTAACAGTTGATTTAACAATAATGAAAACAACAAAAACCAACACTAAAGCTAATGTGTACTGAATGCTAACTTTTGCCAGGCAGGTGGGAAATTCTTTAAATTTAAAGAACCTATATTTTGTGGTTGTCAGGGGGAAAAGAAAAAGATTCCATGAACACAACTTGTCCACGAATGTAGTTCAAACATGGTAGTGGTATTGGAAACTGAGAAATCATATGTCCTTTGGGATTGTTATGGCCAGCATGAGTTTAAGATTGTTTTCTATTTCTACCCCCTTGACTTACATATGAGGAAACTTATCCTGATTGGTTCACCTCCCTTCTCATGCAGATTCATGGGAACTTTTCTCCTAAGATGTAGTACTCAATTTTTAACATGGAAGATGCTTTGCTACAAGTATAATTTTTAACTGACTTCAGAGGTCCTTTATCTGGAAGAATTTATCATGTCAACAGTTTAGCCATCATGATCTTTGAAGACACAGTAGTCTTTGGAGGAAGCATCTTAAAGTGTTGGGAAGCAGTTTTAGGTAAAGGACTTGGAAAAAGAATGCATCTCTTTGTCACAATACCTTTTCCCCTATGATTTTCAAGATTTGTTCACCTAGACTTCCTGCCTCCAGTGCTTGAAGTGGAGGATCAAAGATAATTAATTAATGTGTTCTCTCTACCTTAAGGAACTTGTATCCCAGCATCTTTCAGAAATTAACTGCCACGTGAGTGAGAAAAGAGCAAAGATTCAGAAAAGACTTTAAGTGATTTTATTAACCCTACAGGAATAAAAGTTCATTTTTATTAGACAGATGTGGCCTAAGTTCCATGGCTGCAATTCTGGTTTCTTATGTGACATGATCCAAAAGCCCATTGATTGCAGGTACCACTAAATATTCTGGAAACTGATATTGGTTCTTGATATCTGCATCCCAGCCTGTTTTCTCAAATGGCTTAATATGCATTTTTCAGATATATTTGAATTGTGTGCTGAGCAAATTCCCCAATGAAAACAACACATTATCACCAGCACAGACAACAAGGGATTATACTTAAGAACCATTCAGTTGCTTATATCTTCTAGCTTTAAGTTGTAATTCAGGTATCTACCCAAGTTCATCATGCCATGGTTATACACTGATGCATCCTTAGTGTAATTATCACCGAATTATAAGCTTTCATTCCGAATACTGTTTCTCTCTGGAATTTTTGGTGACAATAAAAATAAAATACTTTCAGAACTTTTAGGCTTAAGCAGAAATTGTGGCAGAATATCAGAAGCTTTACCAAATCAATAAGGTTTGTTGACCCTAGCTCAAGAGCTCTCTGAAATGGGGCCAGCTTGATAATAGCTCTGTTTCTGGCTCTTGCAGCCCTTACTCCTGAAGGTATAGAATCTCCACACGAGTTCATCAGTGGTGGTGGTTCGACAGGATCCCAGGAGGAGGCTAAGAACATGAGGGGAGGAATAAAGACAGAAAGAGAGAGACCCCCATGTCAAACTAGGCTATTCTTAAAATGAGTTATGTACCTCCCCTCCCCTACCCCCACACAGAGCAGTAAGCTATAAGGCCCTGCAGATCTATTATGCATGTATTATCACAGAAACATTTACAGAATGTTTTTTATCCCTGTTTTGCAAATGAAGAATCAGAGAGTTTAAGCAACCTTCCCAAGTTTGTGTTCTCTAATAAAAGCCAGAACTAGGTTTTCAATGCAACACATTTCACTACAGGTCTCCACTGTAGTTCTCCCTGGGGAACTTTCCATCAGGTTCTGTGCATAGGATCAGCAGTGCAGCCTTAGGAAGACAATGTAAAAAAGGGGGTCCTTTTGTTCAGGCCCTGCAGTAGACCAACTCTTCAGTCCCTAGATGTTTACATAAGTTCTGATCTGCATTTATTAAAGGAAACCTACAGCTCTTTCATCTCACATTTCAAGTTTCCTTTTGTCCTTTCTTTTTATAGCCCAGACACCTGCAGGAGTCCCTTCTGTTCCCTGTAATGCACTTGGTGGGGCTGAATATGCACATGTACTTTGTGGGAATCAGATGGCACTGACTGGGATACTTCTCCTCCCACTTACTGGCCCTGTGACTTTGAGGACATATCAGTCCTCCAGAAGTGGTACTCTTCTACCAAGAGCTTCATAAATGCAGGATCAGTTCTTTTTATCATTTTGAACACCATATGCATGAATAAGTGATTTATTTAGTAATTCATTTATTTATGGTACCAGTATTTACTTCATGGAAAGTGTTTTTAAAATGTACAAGTATCACACAAATGAGAGAAATTGTTTCTATGCTGTTTATTCATACTATGCAATTATTTTTTCTTATTTTTAATTTTAAAGTTTTCAACTTTATTGTCCCTTATAAACCACCTACTATATGACAGGCCCTATACTTAGCCTGTTGCATACATTAGACCATCTAAGGGAGAGGATCTGTACTGGTAACTGACAGAGACATGAAGAATAGAGTTCACTTACCTAGGTATTAGGTGAGGCTTGGATTTAACCCTGCTATTCCATTTCGTGTCCAACAATAAATGTTGCCATAGTGTAGATTTTCTATTTTGGATTTCTGATGTCAAAATGCTAGCAGACTTTTTTTCTTGGCAGGAAGATACTTTATTACCTCTCTTCCTTCTTTCTTTTCTTCCTTGCTTTCTCCATAGAACATTACAAACCCTTGATGACCTAAAGGAAGACAAAAAGATTTATGGTTTCTGGAAATTGTCTCCTGCTTCTCTGAGAATAAAATGAAATTCTGTGTACCACACTTCAACATGCTTGACATCTTTTATTATTTTCAGGTCATACACATCGTTCTTCCTATAAGGAAAGTCATCCTACAAACACTCATTCATTACTCTTAAGGTCATGTCAGCAAGAATCATAGACATATTGTCAACATACTCAGTATAAAAATACAAAATCTTTTTTTCCCCTGAAACCCTTAAGTGCTTATCAGGAAATCAATGTGCTGATGGGGCACTGAGGACTGGGAGATTTGGAGAAATTCAGTGCACTTTGCCATCTGCCCAAGCAGATGGAATTGGGATTGAGAGCTCTCACTCCGATCTCAGATCTGCTGGGTATTATCATCTTGGTTGTCATACCTCTTGGAATTACTGCTCACAAAAGTGTACCTTTGAAGATGCTAGAACAAACTATCCAGACAATACTTTGTTGTAATATTGTTTCTATATTTTATACATGATCTAATATACTGTGCCTCTGGAAGTTTTTTAAAAATATCTGCTATTTTCTTTCTTTTTTTTTTTTTTGAGACTCTTTTCATACCTCCCAAAGTCTGCATTACTAGCAATAATATTGCCTAATAAGGTTCCAAATTTTTCAAACTTTTCCAAACTGGGTGTCTTGGATTTCATGGTATTTATTGCACCTCTGCCCACATTAGTGCCTCAGTTTGTAAGCCAGGTGTCCCGTGCATTGCCAGACTTACTAGAATAAAGCAAAGTTGGAAGCCAGATCCACCTTTCTTGTCCAGGGCTCATACAACCTCAAATGAACTGCATCTTTTTGTCTTGGTTTGGCTATTCTCTTTGAGAAATGATTCTGACAGAGATTATGATGCTTCTCCTAGGAACTGTGTACAACAGTTGTTGATTCTGTGGGTTTAACTACTCCTTCAAACTTAGAAGACAGTAGGAACCCTGGGATCTGCCATCAACACAATGATAGGGCCATTTACATTGTTCCATGGAAAGATTCTGGTTAGCCTTGATTCAGTAGTACTTTTTGCTCATAGTCTAATCATTCGCTGTTGATCCTGAACACTCCATTAACCCGGTCCAATTAAAATGCAAAAAATGAAGCACGCACGCGCATACATGCACTCACACACACACACAGATTGCATGCCCCACCCCAAGAAAAGGACAATTGTCTTGCCAACCCAGAAAGGTGCACACCTGCATTGATTGTCCTTCCACAGTTGATCATATCACTCTGTTCAGCTTTTCAGTGGCCCTATCATTGCCTTTCGGAATAACATGGTGCTTACATAATCTCACTCAAAACCAACCAAACAATAATAATTGGAGTTTTCAAAACGATGCTCCTCAGGTAGGCAAAAAAGTTTAGTTCATTTTCCTCTTAATTCATTGCACTCCATTCTTCTTGTTTCTTTCTTAGTTTTTTAGATTCTACATTTTTTCCACTTCTTATTTCTTTATTTTTCCATCTTTACTGGTGTATAATTGAAAATAAAAATGATATGTATTTGAGTGTGCAATGTGGTGTTTTGATGCACATATACATTGGAAATGATTACCAGTACCATGTTTCTTATTTTTCTGTGCCTTTGATAACATGTCTTCAGCTTTGACTTGTGAACACAAGACATTCTCCAATGTTCTGGCTTGACTTCATTTTCATATTGTTCCCGGAGTTTGAATTTTACTTCGATTATGATTGCACACAACTGTGCATCTCTAAACTAGGCCTTTTTTTAAAATTCAATTCCTAAATTACATGGCTAATGTCTCCACCTAGACATCCACATCAGCAAATGAAGCTCTGCAGATTATCTTGCTATAATTAAAAGCACTTGAATTATGGCATCTTACAGACTTGGGCAAAACTTCAGCATCCTAAATTTAATAAGGGGTGACCTTGTAGGAAAGAAATATAGATGGTGAAGCATCCTTAATATTGGAATGCATGCCTTGGTGAAGTATTTTGAAAATGAAAGATATTATGTGTAAATTCATAAGCAGATGGCCTGTCACAAAGCATTGAAGAGGGTTATCATTATTATTATTGATATACATATCAATCCTAGGGAATCACCTAAATGGGTGGCTTTGAATCACACACCTATTGCGAAAGGATGTTGTTGAGAAGGTTGGCCTCTGCTTGATTCATATTCTCATATCAGTGTCCAGGGAGGGGAGCTACTTCCATATATTAAATGTATATTCAGGTCATTGCATTTAAAGAGAATGCAGTATATAGTAATGGATTAGGAATGTGATTATATACATGTTAACATATCAGTGCATCAATGGTTCAGTACACAGTGAATCAACTAGATTATCTGATAGTTTATCTACATCTCTATACATAGTTGTACCATTGTCTGACACTCATGGAATCAGTCTCTTAATGAGGGAATGGCATCAGAGTTTACTTGGTTATTTAGCCCATGTTGGACTTCTCTGTGTTCTGGACATTCATTCATGATTTCAAAACAAATCTAGGCAATGTTCAAGGCACCTGCTACATGGCAAGAAAGACAACAGTTTCACTACCAAAAATAGTCTAGAGTTACATGTCTCATTTTTACTAATGACTCAGAGCAAAAGGTAGCTTGAACAAAAACACATAGCAAATGTCAGACCCAGGATTCATAGCAATGCCTCTACCGTTTTAATAAGGGAATACCCTGTGTTATGAAATCTATTCTCCTGATTCACAATCTATGCTTTATCCTGCCATGTCACTCAGATGGAAATCCATTTTAACACTGCAAAGCCTCCAGGGAAGATTTATTCTCCCCAGGAATTCTTTCAGTGATGGGTTTGCCATTGGAGTTGGCTTTTTGAAATGTTTTTTTTTTTTTTAATGTTTGTGTCTGGTTACTGTTCAGAAAGTTCTAAGAACCCTCACTGTCAGATGTCAATCCTTGCCTCATAATACTCACTCTGCTAGCAGGAAGTTCTATTTATTTTGAGTTACTTGTATCATTATTGAACATGTGGGGGCAAGGAGATAAGGCTTTCTAAAACATAACCTTCATTTCTCTTTTTCCTTCAATATGCAACTCTGCTAGAAAGGATTTTTTTCTGCTGTGTGTGTTTGTATGTGTGTGTGTGTGTGTGTGTGTGTTTATGTGTAAATCCAATGCTAGATAAGGGTGTCTCAAGCATCTTGGACTCTGAACATCCTAGCATGGTATTTTGCCAGAAAAAAATAATTAATGTGTGGCAAAGGGATATGGAGAAATGTCCTTACCCTTTTTGGAGCAGTGGAAAACTGGTTTTAGATGAGCAGCTTACACCATGTTGGGCTCCATGCTGCTTTCTCTAACGGCACTAACGGAAATGAACTAATGATGGTGGATGCTTGTGGTGGGCAAACTCCCTCCTGCAGTTCAGACGAGGAAAGTAAGTGAGAGCTGTAGGGACCTGAGCCAGCCCTGAGAGAAACAGGTTTTTAACAGCATGAATTCATGAATCCAGTCAATGCAAATGAGAATTTTATCATGCTTGGAGTCTAAAAACAATTCTTTCTTTATTAAATTAAATCTGTAGAAATCAGAAATTCTATTCAGAAAGTGTTAAATGATAGTTTTTTTTTTATGCTAAAGACTAGGCTTTTCTTTCATTGACCCTGCTTGTTTGATGCTGTTGTTTTATACTATGCTTACAAGAAACGGGTGGGTGAAAATAGAAGGATGGAGATGTATTGTGATTGCAACCAGGTAAAATGAGTCAGCTCAATGTTATGCCCTTTCCTCACTCTGGGCCTCACACATTTTGTGATAACCATTACCAATTTGAGAATGAGCATATAATTGCCTAAGCTGTAAGATGATGGTGTATGACAGTAGCAACAGAAAACATGTGTGTAACTCAATAAAGAAGAGCCAACCAAAGGAGGAGGGAAAACTTTCAGATCTACCACCTGCTTCTCATTCTCAGAGAGGTTTCTGGGTCATGTGGAAGAATTCTTATTCACTGGCAATATTTTTTTTCCTTGGGAAGTGGACTGCTCATAGAATTTGCATATATCTATTCTTGAAGTACTCTTTATTCTAGTTAAGGAACTACTGGCCTTAAAGTCATGGTCTTTATTTAAATCCAACTGTGATACAAGTAATATGAATATTTTAACCGCAGCATGAAATTTCTCACTTGGTTACTAATTATCAGTATTAACATATTGGGAAGAAATGTGGTATTGGAAAGAGAAAGAAATCTATGCACTATTTGAAGTTAACCATATGTGGGATAGTGTGACATGTCTACCTTTTACAAGCTGTGTGATCTAAGCTACAATTTTATCCCTTTTTTAGATTCAGATTCTTTCTCTCTAAAATGAAAGTATCCTTACATGTTTCAGGATCTGATTAATCACTGAGCTTGTGCATGTAAAGATTCCAGTTCAGAGTTGTGAATATGGTACTGTTTTAGAATGCAGGTCTTCTCTCTACCTTTGTTCTAAAAGTTAATAATCGCTCATTATTTATTTCTACATTTTTGGAACATAATTGATCTGATTGACTTAATTTTAATGGTTGGACTCAATGTCCTATTTAGTCTTTTTATTAGGACACATATTCTATAATGATTAATTATATAATTGAATATTTAGGTAAACAGAAAAAGTGTATTGTGCTCCTGAATAGGCACACAATCCTCTTCTTTTTTTCAATTGCCAAATTATATTATCAGTATAGGAGTGGTTTGCAATCAGCTTACTATTGCCTCATATCTTTATAAAAGGAGTATAAAAATTATGTGGACTAACACACTGGTATACCCTCATCTTTTCAAAGTAACATCTTTGACACAGAGGTTTGAACTAATAAATGGTTTTGTAGTAGAAATCAATGAATTGATCATTCTTCCTAAATCTTGCAAGCATGTTTTTTTTTTCATCCCAGGAAGCCAGTTTTGCTAACCCTTTAATAATGTTCTATTTTTGATCAAGCCCATAAGGTGTTACTAGAACAATTAGCTGTCTGGATTCAGGTGTAAACAGAAGGATAATTCAGAAATATGCATTCTCCATACATGTTATGCTAAAGAGCCAGAGCAAATGAAAAGAATTAGCATATGTTATGGGCCATTTTCATGAAAGTGCCCGCTTGCAAATGAGTCCACCTAGCTGGAAATGTGCAGTCACACTGTTCCCCCAAGTACACTAACACCACCCTTGTCCTTGTCAGCATGTTTTACCAGAAAGACAATTAGGTGTTGGATGGTTTTGTGTGTCTGTTTGCTTTAGACCTGGCTTTTGTTCTTTGCCTTTTCTTTATATAGATTTAATTTTTTTGCTAGCATAAGACAGGGGTTCCTTTATGAGACAACCACCTTATGTGAGCTCATTTTATAATTTTTTTTTTTTTTAGGCTTCAAAGAGTCATGCCTTATAGAAAATTGGGTAGGTAAATGCTTGTGTTAGAAGATGTAGCCCTCATGAATTTTCTGAGTCTTACAGCAATCTTTTGTTGGGAACAATTCATAGACATGTCTAAAACAAATGTCCTACTCCAGCCCTTCCGCTGGACACTGGAGAGTCAATAGATCTTGGTCTTGTCCCTTAGGAAAAAAATGACTTGCCTTTGGTCCTGTATCCCATATAGGAATGTAAACATATTAGTAAATTAAACATCAGAACACAGAGCTGGATAAGAATGAAGCAAACAGGAGGCTGATTGAAAATAGAAAATATTTAGAGGAAGTCTACTTACATAAAATTAAAAGGTCATACATAGCCTACTTTAAAAAAACATTTTATTAGACATAAATAATGATCATTTGAAGGAATATTCATGTCCTTTTTTGTGTGTTTGAAACACTCCTGTCACCAACTTCAACCCCCCAAAGCCACAAGGAGGACAGCAGATATAGCAGAAGAATAACATCCAATCATAAAAAAAAAAAAACAAAAACAGCTGGAAGTTGAGCCATTGAGGTAGACAAAGAATGGAAAGCACTAGAAGAACAGGAAGAAGCAGGGGACTTTTGTGGTGGAGGGTAGAAGATGCAGTACTGAGTGGGCCACTATAAAGAATTTAGATTTTATTTTATTATTTTTGCATAGGAAAGCAAATCAAAATATTTTTTAAATAAGAGGGATTATCATTTAATTCATATATATTTAAAAAAAATCCATTCTTGATAGAGCAGTGAGGTAATGTGGAAGGAGAAAAGTAGCCAGTAGTTCATCTGAAAGGCGGGTACTTACCCTGGGAGAGTGCATTGATTGACAGTGAACTATAGAACAGCAGAGAGGCAGATGATGGATTCATCACTATTTAAGGACAGACTAAGGCCCAAGGCCATATATCCAGTGAAGAACTGAGCTAGGACTACAGCAAAATATCTTTGCCCCATAAGCCTGTACTCATGTTAATAGGTAAGGTTTGAAGGACTTTCTAGAGAGAAATGCCCCAGGGTTTAATTGTGCCACCATTGGCTGCCTTGTGCTCTGTAGAGATAAGCTTGACAGAAAAGCTTTAAACAAGCTTAAAAGTGGGTTTCTAAGCATTCATTTACATCTGATTTGTTAGAAGATTCTCAATTAAAGGAAACAACAACAAAAAAATCAATTAGCATTACAGGTATATTTGGTTCTTGGGATATTGAGGAACTGTGCAGTTTGAGGAAATCTGTACAAAAGGAGTGGTTTGTGATTTCCCAAGGCTGTCCCCAAGGCTGTCCCTCTTCCTTTCTCCTTCAGTCCTTATCACAATAGAGAACAAAGTCTCAGTCTATTGTTTAGTCTTTAGTGAGGGCTCAGAAGGGAGATTAACACATCCCTGGGCCCAAGGCCCCTTCTCTCTTTCTTAGAGCTTTGGCTGGCAACAGCATCTCCATAGAATTTAATAACTTTGTTTTCATTGAATTTATGGCATGAGATACAGGTTTTCTGTTCTTAGTGGTGATGTCAGTTTTCTGGTTTTTTTTTTAGAATAAATTTGAGCAAAGTAAATTTAAAAGTAGAAATAAGAATGCTAGAGATAATATAGGGACATAAAAACAGTAAGGCAGTGACATTTAGATCCATTCCTTCTCTAGCAGTCATGGTGACAGAGAGGGGACAAAGAGAAGGAGGTTCTAGAGGCTAGACTGTTGTGTCTGCCCCCTCATTCTTTCTGCTCCTCCTCTGCTTTTCACTGTAGGGGAAGATTTGGCTTTGCAAAGAAAGAGAGTAGATGGAAGATACAAGGCAGCCTTGACCTTCAAAATCCAAGTGTATAATGGGGGTAGGAATGGGGAGGGAAGGGCAGAATTGATCCACACATTGGTCAAATTGAAGTTCTTTAAAGAAATCTTTATTTATTTATTTATTTATTTATTATGTGGTGCTTGCTGAGGATGGAACCCAGTGCCACCCCCATGCTAGGTGAGCGCTGAAGGGAGGGGGCAGGGGATTAGCAAGGAGGGTGGAATGTGATGGACATCATTATCCAAAGTACATGTATGAAGACACAAATTGGTGTGAACATACTTTATATACAACCAGAGTTATGAAAAATTGTACTGTGTATGTTTAGTAAGAATAGTAATGAATTCTGCTGTCATTTATTTTTTAAAAAATCAATTAAAAATTAAAAATAAATAAAATACATAAAACGGAAAAAAGGAAAAAAAAATATCTGTACTATGCAAGAAATAATAACATGCTAGAAATGCAGGGGTGTGGCTCATTTTCAAAATATCATCATTAAAAAATGATTGAAGTTTGCTGCATAATTGTGCTTTATTTCTCTCATTTCTGCAAAGAAAAGAAATGCTGCAGGCCCACTAACATGGATGTGTGTAGAAAATATCTGGGGAAATGCACATGAGCACATTATTAATTATTGCTTCAGGCAGGGTTACGGGGTTTGGATGTGGAGACAGACTTATTTTTTTATTTCACATAATTTTAAGCCATTTTCCATTTTGCCGAGTCCTGCCATACTTTTGTCACAAAGATAAAAGAAACAGCACACGCTCTAGTTTGGAAGGAAAGAAGAGAAGCACCAATGTTAAGTCAAGGCCTGTTAAATCATTGCTTCAGACCAGCAGCCCAAGACTACCTGGGTTTCAGGAAGGTAGTAAGCTCAGCACTTTCCTCAAAGGGCAGATCCTGGGCATCACCCAATGTAACATGAAATGCTGGTGGTCTAGTCATGGTAACATCCCCCTTTGTCTTCCCCAGCAACCAAGACCCCATGCACACCACTCATTGATCCTGAAACAGAGACATGTTTAACCGGTATTTGCATTTTTTTTTCTCATGTTTAACAAATTTAACACATATTTATTTTCCACCATATTCTAGACATTGTTCTAGGTACAGCGATATGCATCTGCATCAGACAGGTCTTACCTAACATTAGTTATTCCTTGAGGCAAATGGTCAATTTAATTCTAATGGAAGATAACTTGTGAAGGTGTTACCCTGGAAGGCAGGGGTGGGAGATGAAGAGTAGTAAGCAGGAATTCCTCTGTGAAGACTGGACAGAAGAGCAGAGAACAGAAAATGAATAAGCTTGAATAGGCTTTCTCCAAGCTGGGGAGGAGCTGGGAAGACCAGAGCAAAAGGAAAGAATTCTAATTAATCAACAGCAGAGTATTTCCCAGCACCAGGACCAGGTTCTCAGCTTAATTTACTAGACTGCACTATTCATATATATATACACACACACACACACACATATATATATATATATATCTGAATATATCTATATCTATCTATCTATCTATATATATATATAAAATGAATTTTGATTGAGTGCCTACCATATGAACAGGTTCTTGGTTATAGACAGAAAACAAAACACACAACAACACATGGTCATTAAACCCCTAAGAACTCAGATTTTAGAGAGTCAGGCTGGCACCTTGTTTGTGATATGATCTTAGTAAGGGTATTTCTGAAGAGAATGGCTTTACCACTCCTCTTAAGAAAATCGGTTTATTCAAAGCCAGCTTTGAGAAAGAAAGAGGGGGACTTCCTTTCTCAAATCTCCATCTTGAGACTCAGGGACACAGAAAGCTTTTATAAGAGAAAGGAAGGCAGAGTGGGACAAAAGGCAGGAAATACCCATATGTAGATGGTAGGAGCTGTGTTAATCAGAAGCATGAAGGTACATGTTTCTCAGCCACCTCTAGATGGGGTGGTCTATCACCCTTCAGCCCCTACTCTCAGTATGAGGAAATATGGATGCAGAAAAACAGTTATCAGGAAGTTGCCCTTAATCTCCAAGGGAGTCTATGTCATAGGGACAGAAAGCAACAGGGATAGAATATCATATGCCGTGAAAAGGAATCTATCCAGGAAGGACTTGATGGCAATTCCCTGCCACTGGAGAGTTTTACTGGGAGAATGATGGGGTTCAGTTCATGTTTTGTTTTTTTTTTAATTTTTTATTGTGGGTTGTTCAAAACATTACAAATTTCTTGACATATCATATTCGACACTTTGATTCAAGTGGGTTATGAACTCCCACCTTCACCCCATACACAGATTGCAGAATCACATCAGTTACACATCCATTGATTTACAAATTGCCATACTAGTGTCTGTTGTGCTCCGCTGCCTTTCCCATCCTCCACCCTCCCCCCTCCCCACCTCTCCCCTCCCCTCC
>NW_026000221.1:17313686-17357039 GCF_001458135.2 Marmota marmota marmota
GAACCCAGAATTCAGCCCTGAGTACGGTGCTTGCGCGGCTGGCAGAAACTGCAGCACTGTAACCCTGCGTCTCTATCCCAGCGCGCGCTGCAGACTCTAGCCGCGGGGCGATTTGCTGAATAAGCAGTGTTACCCTCCGTGCGACAAACCTCTCGCGTTTGAGTCCCAGTAGCCGATCCTCGTGCGATGGAAATCCTTCCTCCAGGTTCCGGAGCACCCCACTATTGCTGGAAATTCCTAACAAGATATCCTTTAGCCGTCCTGACTTGTCATACTCCCACACAGTGAAGCAGCACACGGGGGCAATGCACTCCCCTCGCCGCCATCTTCCTTCTCTCTCCAGTTCATGTTTTTTAAAAAGAGCATTTTATCTTCTTTAAGGGGGATGAACTGCAAGGAGACATGGGGTGGGGAGAAGCAGGGGGCCTTGCTCTTCTGATTTCCTTTGAACTTTCATCTTATTACTTTAAGGAATGCAGATCCTCAGAGGATGAGGATAAAGAAAGTAGGTGAAGAAGGGTGAAGAATCTTGAAGGTGATAGGTAGAATAGTGCTCAGCTTGACCACAAAGATCCAGCCAGTCAGGTAGGGAAAACTCCCTCCATTCCTTCCTTAATGCTGAGGGAAGGAAGGGAAGGAGGGAGGGAGGGAAAGAGATAAAACCACTGGATGAGAAAGGGGAAGCTCTTAGAGTTCAAAACCATTCCCCCATTTGTTCATTTATTTATCCTGTATGTGCTTCAACATAGAGTATTTCTGAGCACTGGGTTATGGGCTCAATATATCATGAAGCTTATTCAGAAAAACACTTCAGTACATTTTTACTGAACACCTACAATGTAACAGATATTTTGCTGATGCAGAAGACAAAGGATAGAGGGTCTGATTATTATACCCTAAAAACTCAGATTCTAGAGGCAAGGACTGACTTCTTGGGCACATTTGGAGCATGTTTGTGCATCACAGGTCTCTGTTGCCCAGAAAGTCCCTCTGCTTAGATTAATGTTCTGCTATCATTGTCTCCAAGTTCCCAGTAACTTTTTAAGTGAAGTTTATTAGGATAACAGAACATCAATGCAAACAAAAGAGGTGATATTTTTATATTTTAGTGCCTTAAGTGATACATTCATCATGAATTCCCCCACCCCCTGACATTTTCATTTTGCGGTGGGTGCCACAAGGTATATAGCATGTCTTGCAGCCAGACACAAGAACTAGTAATTATGCCAGGCTCTGGTCTTTCCTTTGTGAGTAATTTCCACAAAGAATACAGCATGGGGGCACTTCATTCAGAGGTGAAAGATACAAGGGGTGGTATAAAAAGGATTTGGGGAACAAAGGAGAATAGAGTTGGTATTGGAAGGAAAATCTAGAGTTGGCCAAATGAAAGAAAGGAATCCAGGCAGAAAGAGTGAGCAGGTGTGTGTGTGTGTGTGTGTGTGTGTGTGTGTGTAAAATTGAAAAGTTTTGTAAAGGCTATGTGTGCCTGGGGATTTCCATGATCCTTAAGGCTATTGTCCAGGAAGACAAGGGTTAGGGTGAGATAGAATCTGCATTGTCACACTTTTGAGCAGAAAGGTACATTATCTCTGAAATTGTATTCTAAATAGATAATCTTAGACAGTGTGAAAATTCTCCATGGCAATGATCACATAATTATTGAATATGACTCCTCTTGTGCAAATATTTTCATGTGCATTTTTTTTTGTTTCTTAATATATTTGGGGGATTATTTTAAATCTCTATCACAGATGAAGGAATTGAAGATCTAGCCTATTTCTTTCCAGACAGAGAGCTGTAGGGATATGAAGTGGGAAACACAGATTTGGGGTTAAGAATCTCCCTCCCAGGGGTTGTGTTTCACTTTTGTTTTTCTTCCCTGTAGAATGTTAGGAAAATAACAATGGTTTTAAAAAGTCCATGATTTATTGACAAGGGTTAACCTAAATTTGACCATGTTGTTGTTACAGATGAACGTGACACTATTGCTTTTTTTTAACATTTTGTCTTTTTTGTTCTGAGGTGGGCAAGGGAAGGGAAGAATGGAGGAACACTGTTGCCCTTTTATATTGATAGAACACTGCTGGTTTAGCAGCTTTTGTGCATATCCCAACAGTCTTATAGATGATTTCAACTTGCAGATAGATCAACAAACTCTCCTGACTTGCAGTCTGCATACATACTTTTCTTTTGACTGGAGAGCATTCCCAAGCATTGTTTTATTTAGTTCAATCCCTGAAGATGCATCTAAGCTATCATCATCCTCCAGATTTCTCCTGCCTCTTGTGGACTGGATTGGCTTCCCCTTTGCAGGTATTTTTTTTTTTTTTGAAGCTCTGCACTGTGCAACCTCTAATCATCCACATGGTTGGATCAGTATACTTTTCCTTGTCTCCCCTAACACATGAGTTTCTTGAAGGCAAAAGATGTTTTATTTCTGCATAGTATCCTCAGTCCCTAGAATGACCCATAATAGAGTCAATCTGTGTTTACATTGCAGCATTTGTTACTATCAATTTCTCAAGTAGAATTGCCCTTCTAACAGAGAACCTGATATTAATTGAACATTGAATGCTCTTTTAAGGCAGACACCATGTTAGGTTCTTGAGCTATAAAGGTGAAGGGAAAGATGTGATGAAGATGAATGGACTAGGGAGTGGAAATGACTTTCAGTACCGTGGTCAGCGGAAGGGATATCATTCAAGCTGAAACCTGGAGAGTGAAAAACTAGTCACATAAAGATTCTGGAAGTATCACATGCATGGAAAGTAGAGCAAATCCAAAGGATCTGTGTTTCAGGAAAATTCACCATATTCAGGAGACCTCTGTAGCCTGAACAGAGCACATGAATGTCTGTTCCTGAATGTGTGTGTGTGTGTGTGTGTGTGTGTGTGTGTGTGTCTGTGTTCTGAAGCCTGCATAGAGTTCTTCGCATGTATTTAGGTTGGCCCCTTTATTTCCATCCTTAAATCCTGCCCTCTCTTCTTTGTACCTGAGCTGAATGGCCACTTAAATAGTTTGTAGCCTCTTGAAGTCACGTTAACTGGTGTTCTTTTTCACAGAAACGGTGAAGCTGACAGAGAAGGAGGGTTTGCAATGTGTTCCTTTTAAACTACACTTAGCTACAGCTTGGGGCTTTTAAATCGACATTCTTTCTGGCTTTCTTGAAGGGAACAATCAGATAGACTGTAGGTGGTCTTGCTTAGACATTTTAAGCTTTATTCTTAGACAAATACTGCCAGGATATGCTTTGATTCCTGAGAGAGAGCACTAGAATCTTTCAAGGTGTGTGTGTGTGTGTGTGTGTGTGTGTGTGTGTGTGTGTCTGAGGGGAGGAGAAAGGACTATTAACTTTGATCTCTTGAGTCTCTGATTATATAATTAAGAATCAATTGGCCTAAACCTAATTTTGAATATATAACCGCTTCCACTAACCTGCTTCTGATGGAATGATTTGCCAAGCAGTGTTACATTAACACCCTAATCTACTCTGAAAATCAGTTAGAAATACTAAATTACTCAGGTACACCTAATGTTCTCAACAGAGCATCCACTTGGTATTAAATTTGTGCACTGACCACTTCGCATTTATTTGCACAAGGACTGACCTAGGAACACGGACTATTTGGACCACAAGGAGGATGAAAGTGGATTGGAGAGAATGCAACTAATCATGTAATGTCAGCTTTAAGGACCCTCCAAACCCCTAGCAGGCTGGACCTCCTGCCTGAAGTACTTCATGTCCATCTCTGCAGGCGCAGGGTGAAGAAAATCATTACCAATAAAAACGCTATTGCAATTGGAATGCATTGCAGAAAATTGAGCATTTTACTTAGTTGTTTTTTTTTTTAATTTCCATTTTGTTTTTTTATTTTTTTCCTTTCTGTTTTATACTTGAGAAGTAAAATAACATCTTCTTGCCAAGGAAGTACAAACTTGTTAAGCAGCATCATAAAAATACTATTCAGGGACTTGGTATTTTTACTGTAAAAATAGATACAGCTTTATGCTTATGCAAACTAGGCTTAATTTGCCCTCATAAAACAGGATTTGCATTACCTTAGTTCTGCTGTTTGGAAATTAGATAACATTAAAGAATATAATAAAACACGATATAAATTTACCCCTTCTTCACTTTTCCAAGATGAATTTTATTGGAGCCTAGTGGTTATTTGAGACAATTACAGACATTTTCTTTAAGTTTACCTTAAGATTTTGCCATATAAGCTTCTGCTTTTTCAGACAGCTTTGTCTACTTAAAAAAGAAAAAAAATGTTAATAAGCAAATCTTCTGTTATGAAGTGCACATTTTCAGGGAATGCGATCAAAACAAAATCTATTGTTTTTAACATTGCTGTATGTTTATTTACAGTTAAGATGAGTGTGAGGGGGCACTTGGTTTTCAGGGTCAGTGATTTTATTCTATTAAATTATACATGGATATTTATATTAGAGATAGCTAAACATTTACATTTTTTCTCTCTTATTTGAACACTTACACAGTTAAGTGTTTGGGCACAATTATTCTTAAGCTAAATGATTTTAATGTCAATAAAGAACTTTGAATTCCCTTAATAAAGGACTCAATTATACCAATTGCTTTAAAAGTGAGATAGCCTCTTTCTATATTTCTTTACTCTTTCTCAAATGGCAATTGTGATAACAGGACTATGAATATTGAACATTTACAGGCAAAGTAGCTTTTCTAGTATTTAAGCATCTACCATAAAGAGAGACCAATAAATTTGAATCCCCCAGAGACTTATAAGACCTCTTTTATAGGATACTGGGCATCAAATGGAGATGGAGTTTGGTTTCTTACAGAATATCAGAAACATCCTTGCTGCTAGTACTTCCATACTCAAAATTATTCACTATTTTTTGTAACCACCTTAAACAATGATGGCAAAATCTTCCCTATGAATTGGAAACAAAAGAAAAAAAAAGAAAGAATGATAGAATCGATGAAATCTGTCTCTATCTGTTATTAGAACATCTAAATAAAAAAGTGAGAGGCCATTTGGTCACATGAATATCATTCTACAGTCGAAGATAGCATGGTCTTTATGAAATGAAGTCCACTTTATGTTTACTTACTAGGTCTATGACCTTGGTCATTAGTTTCCTGTTTCATTTTTTCCTCTGAGAAATGAAGCCAATATCTACTTTTGAGGGATATTGTTGAAATACAATGATCTAGCTAGTGGTATATTATTATGTATCATCTTTTAATACATAGCAAAGGGTTTATACAAGCAGGGTTTATATTTATTGATGTATACATTATTATTTATTTATATGTTTAACTTTTTATACAGTTAATGATTTGGGATTAGTTTTCAGCCATCAAATAACTAATATGTATTTGAATAGATTTTCAAAAGTAGTTTTTCTGCTGATTACTTATTATGAAAATTTATCATCAGCCAAGTCTAGTCCTAAGTGCTAGGGATGCAAAGATGTTTCAAGTCCAGTCTTAGTCCTCATAGAAAATGTTCTATTAAAATTACTGTTTAATGCTCGGTCTAGAAATATTGCCATGTAACTGAAAAAAGACAAATACCATAACTAGTCTTTTGTTACTGCTTTCTCTATGGTGCAGAGATGAGAACTGAGCAACCAACTTTGAAAAATTTCGTGGTGAGATTTCAGCCCTGGTGGGAGACTCCTCTCATTGATCTCTACACTTTGCAATTACACATTCCAAAAGAAATAGTTGAAATGATTTTATGAGGTTGGTCTGCATAACATTAAACAAAATTTAATCTCTGGGTCACAGTTATTCTATATTTAGTTCTAAATCCTTTGACACTTGAGGGAGAAAATCTTTATATAGAACACAGCATGTTCTTAACACATAGTATCTACCAACATCCTTTCTTTTTAAGCAAAATAGAATTGATCTCGTAGCTCAAAGGTTTAAGGATATTTAAGAGCGAGTATTTGTATACTATTTTCGCTTTCAATGTATTTTTAATGTTTTCTACATTATATGTTACCAATTTCTCCATTAATGACAACATGATAAATTTAAAAATATACATGAAGAGAAACAATTAAAATTAACAATGCTTTGTTTAGAAAGGTATCATGTAGGTGGAGGTGAAAGTAGAATCAAGAGTAGATCTGTTTGCTCTGTGGAGACTGTATATTCTAAGTATGTCTTATATTCATTCACTTCTTTCTTTCTTACTCTACCCTTGAGGTCTTAGTCTGTCTAACTGTTATAGCAAATAAAATAAAATATCATAACCTGGACCTATTGTAAAAATGAGAGATTTGTTTTCAACCATTCTGGAGGCTAGAAAGTCCAAGATAATGAAACCCAAAGATTTAGAAATGGCTCAGTTCTTGGTTCTTAGATGATGTGTTCTTGAACCTTCTGGGTCCTCATAGGTTAGAAAGGGTAGGGATCTCTCTCAGTCTTCTTTTAAAAGGGTACTTTTAGAAGGGTTCTGCCTTCATAACCTAATCGCTTCCTAGAGTCCACCTTCTAACACTCTCACCCTTAGGATTAGAATTTCAACAGCAGTTTTAGGGAGACATAAATATTCAGACCATAGGAGGATCCAAGTAATTATCTCATTAGTTGTTGCATATATATTCTAAATGATCTGCTTGATATACTTGCTCCTCTACCCAATTTGTGAGCTGAATCAGGAAAGTGATATGATTTAATTTGTGTTTTGGGAAGAACATTCAGGACATTAGACATGAATGTTTTTCATTGTTTAAAAGAGATAAAATCCTAAAGATCCTTAATAGACATTGTGTGATTTTGCCCCTGCCAGTCTGTTCAGACCTCTGTAGAACATGAGCCCTTTTCAACAATATTTGCAAACCTAGATTTGGTCTTGTTTGATTTCTTGACTTTCACGTGGGTTGGTCCCCAGGGCTTATGCATAAGCTCTTTTCTCTATCTTGCATTCACCTCCTTTGAGATCCCAGCAACCAATTATTAACTCCCTGCTTTCCTGTAAATCTGTTTAATATTTACTTCACTTGAGATTCCTTTCCTGACATCTCTTCAAGAAGCAAAATTTCTTCATTCATTCTAATACCTATCTTTTATGACACTTAGCAGCATATATACCTTAAATAAAACCATAAGTCTGTTTCCCACATCAAATAATATATTTATAATTTTTTTCTTGATGTTCAGCATTATACCCTTATCTCCTAACACCGTGAAGAAACTCAAAATGTACTTATTTTCAAATTAATTGACAAATGAAATTTACTTGTGGTATTCTTCAAGTGGTATTTTATTATTATATAATAAACTCTTGGAAGAAATTAGTTTATTTTGCTTATTATTTTAATTCCTATTAGTAAAGAGTAGTAGATTTTTTTAAAATCTCAAGGAAAAGTCATTCTATTTTAACAGAAAATTATTGAATATCAGCTCCTAAGAAATATGCTTTGGGAGCTACACAGATTAGCAGGAAGACACGGAAACTGTCTTCAAGGTGTCTAATAATATTCAGTAATTGATTTGGGGTTTATTCTATTTCTTTCCACATCAAAGGTTTCTACTAGCTTATACAATGAGTGAATTCCAGCAAAGTTGGCAAATATCTGTGAAGCAAATCCCATTTTCCCATCGACTTTCATTATTAAATTGAAAATGCATTTCTTTCTGGTGAGGATCTGCAGTATTCTGTTGCTTAGTACAGTAAGTTATTGGGACATTATATCCCTTTAAATGAGTAAAGAGAAAAGGAGGAAAGATAGGCATGATAGGAATTGTTAACACCCTATAAAAGTGCTGCCATTAAAGGAAGGATAACTGTGGTTCATAAGTGCTCTTAGAATTTTAGCTTCAGTGCAGTAAAATGTGAGGCTTCAAGGAAAAGGTAAGCAAGACCTTTGATTTGAAGTCCTGGGGTTTTCACAGGAGATAAATGATGTAGAGCAGTTTGTGGAACTCTGAGTTCCACAATTCCCATGCATAGAAAGAACACAATATGGGCTCTTTTAGGTTTATTGGGAGGATTAAATGAAGTCTGTGTATGTTGTTCAGTATGGGGTCTAGCAACATAGAAGCACCCATTCCAATAAATTTGCTATTATTATCATCATTACTATTATTATTATTATCTGAAGACTGAAATATGAAGTTGTAATGAACAAGAAGAAATGATGAGACTTCAGCTGATTGTGGGGAGGAAAATGAGAAATGGAGTAGATGTTTTGTTATTCAGTCTTTTTAAAAGACAGGTGAAGTAAACCACACTCATACCTTGACACTGTGTTTCTGAATGTCTTTTTTTTTTTTTGCAACTTTGGTGATTGAACCCAGGGTCTTGTGCATGCTAGGTGAGTGCTCTGCCACTGAGCTGCTTTGCCATGTCTGTCTTAAATTTTATTTTATTTTATTTTATTTTTTTGTGAGGGTGTCTCTCTGAGTTGTCCATGCTGGCCTTGAATTTGTGATTCCTTTGCCTCAGCCTCCCAGGCAGCTGAGATTACAAGCATGGTTCAGCCTGCCAGACTGACATTGTATTTCTTGATACTGTCATTTTTGTCATTAAGCCATTGTAATAAGAGGAAATAGGTAGGATAGATGGTCAGTCACATCTCCCAAGTTACTCTGCACTCAGATCATTTAATCTTTTCAACTCAGATTCACTCAAAAATCAAGTATTGAACTCATACGTATATTTACTACATAGAGTAAAATCAGGCAGTATTTCCCTAGAGGTGTCTTTCTTAAGAAGAGCTGTTTCTCAGCTAAAAATATCCTGTTCCCTGTCTTATCTCTAGCACCATCACGAACAGAGAAGTCAGAGAGGGGGAAAATCCATTTGAGATCAAAAGGTCTTGCCTTCTGTATTACAACCTGTATCACTTACCAGGGAGTGTATTGCATTCACCCTTTACAGACAGCAAGCGCTTTATCAATAATTTTGCTGTACCATCTCATTTACAGGTGTCTATCTTGATTTCAGGATTATTCAGGGGTGTGCATACTGCATGAAGACAGAGAAAGAGCAAATACAAGAGTGATGCTGTGGTTCTTGGGACTTAAGATGTCTTAACTGTTGCATTTACCCAAATGCACTGTGGAAGGTTTTAAAAGATGTCATATGAGGTAGAGTTTTCCAGTGTTGACCACAATACTCAAGAATTAATTACATTTTAACATTTTTTAAAAATATTTATTTTTTAGTTGTAGTTGAACACAATCTTTATTTATTTATTTTTATGTGGTGCTGAGGATTGAATCCAGGGCCTCGCAAGTGCTAGGCGAGCACTCTACCCCTGAGCCACCATCCCAGCCCCCAATTTTTTTTTTAATTGCAGGCATAATCACAACTTTTATCATACTGACCTGCAACCTAGGGATATGGCATAAGATTGACATAGTAGGTAATAATTCTGAAAGCCATTTGATCACTTTTGGTACATGAAATGACTTTAGAAAATATTCCTTTGTTTCCTTCCCCCCCTCCTCAGTGACACCAATGATACTTCTTCCCCTTTGATACCAATGTTGGCCATGTAAATTTTAACGGAAGATCTTTTCAGCCAGTTTCTGTTTTGGCCAAGTATATTGAGAGTAAAAATAGGGGAAAAGAAGATTTTTCAAAAAATATTTTGTACTGAACAATTTGAATATCATTTGCATACTCTCAAGAGGAGTTAAATGTAAGCATTTAGTATTTATTATTGGGTCAGTCCTGGGTGCCATATGCACCACTTGGAACTTTAGTTTATTTTGGTTACCCATTGAAACGTATTCCAGGAGTAACGAATGAACAGTGATTCTACTACTACATAGACACTTGCTCACTGAGTTTTAATTGTGTTTTAGACTCTTCTTTGTGCATTCTTTCCAAATTCATGATATTTTTAAACCTTCATAGCAATCAGAAAAGCCAGGGATCAGAAATCCTCAGAATCTAATTTTTACAGGCAGGCCTTAGTCAACCCTTTTATACATATCTTAATACAGATGGTCTATCACTTAAGATGGTTCCATTTGTGATTTTTTTCCACTTTAGGAAGGTGTGAAAGTGATATGCATTCTGTAAAAATGGTACTTCCAATTTTGAATTTTGATCTTTTTCTGGGCTAGTGAAATGTAGAATGATATTCTCTTGCAATACTGGGCCTTAGGTAGTGGGCTGCGGCTCTCTGGCATGTGATTACGTGGATAAATAACCTAGATAATAACATACTGTGCTGCTAAGCCAACATGTTTGCTAGATGAGGTGCTTTAAATGAATGCTTTCTCAACTTAACAGTGTTTTCAGCTTATAATTGGTTTATTAAGGAGATAGCCACGGGGCTCATCAGAACATGGGAGCATTTGAATCTCCTTCTTCTATATTATGCTTTTCTTTACAGTAGCTGCTCCACAAAAACATCTCCTCAGTTCATCCTGCAATTTAGGGTCATCAAGTCTAGCCTAGTGCGTAATTACTGATTAATTGATTGATTGATTGGTTTCCATTTGGTTTTCTCATTATGATGTCATTATCAACATGGGATACTTAATGACTTGATAATCAGGTAAAGGTAGGGCTGGAGAGGTTTAATGGAGTCAGTCAACTACATGTGATCAGGTGCCCTGTGCTCTTGATCACAAACTTTTCTGGCTGTCTCACTGTATAAACATAAATTCCATCAGAAGAGCATGTCCTTAGATTATTTTCATCTCCGTGAGGCATTCGCTCACTATGTATGCTTGGAGCCCCAACAGCTCTGTAAATTGACCAACATTTCTATGTTGAAATTTAAATGCATTTTAACACTGTTTAAGATTTATTTTATTCATAGGCATAGCTTACAATATTCTGGAATAATGAATGGAGCTCCTTGAAGAATGAATTGAAACAAACATGTCGAATGAGGGAAAAAAAATCACATTCATATATTAAATCTGAAAAGGAGTGTGTTACTTCATTGAGAGAAAAAAAATGTGTTACACTTTCCTGTAGATTTACAGTGTGTGAAACTTGAATTCTATCCCATTTTTATTCTCCACTGACATTCCAGGAAGAGAGAAATTCAGCCTAGAATGAGACCTCCTTGAAGGCAGGGATCCTGCATTATTCATTGTCCCTGTGGGTAATTCCTCTGGCAAATGATAGGAACTTGATGTGTATTTGAGGAATCTGCATGAATGGAGAGAAACTGACACTATCTCTGAATGTTACAAAAATATGTGCTTGGAGAATGTTCAGCATTTTTCTTGAGACATTTAATTCAATTTTTATTCAAACTATTTTCATGCAAGAAATATTTCATTGCATTATAGAAAAATCCTATTTGCCTTATTTCCTCATAATGATTGTATTAATAACCATACCCAATCTTAAGTCAAATGTACTTCAATTTAGAAATAATATGTACAATAATATTCACTTATGGGGAATAATAATGATACTTTTTTGGAGGAGTCTTGAAATTTGGGGCATTAGAAAAACAAAGAACTGTTTTAAACCGCTTATCAAGATAACATTTTTAAATTAGTGGAAATGTACTGCTTCATATTATTGTGAAATCTTTCAACAACTAAATAGAAGGATTGAGCACTTACAAAAGGAATATATAACATATACTTAGTCATTCCTAGTTACCATACAGTATGATTCTAGATTGTACCTGGATATTTGATCATTTTTGTCTTCTGCTCTGTAAATTCTGTGCATAAGATTGTTCTGTTTCAGTCCAGAAAAAAAAGCGTTGTCTTTCAATCCAGCAAACATTATGAAGAGTTCCAATTGTGGAGACCTAGAGTCTGCAGACAACTGTATATAGTCTGTACCTACCTAGGCAAGTTACTTTGTGCAGTTGAACTTCAGAATAACCATTTTTTTCTCTCTAAATTGTATCTTATTTTCAAATCATGAGGACTACTATATGTGAGCAAAGAGATGGAATAAAACTGTTATGTGTTGAACACTTACTGTATACTGAAGACTCAGTACCTATCAAACCTGAGTTTCCTAACCTTAAATAGGAATGACAATACCTCCGTATCTCTGAAGAGAAAGTAGAAGCTTGTGCAAGCATCAACTTTTAGAGCTTCTGTCTCAAGTCTTGACATGCCTGATTCTGAAACTCATGTCTTTTATTTTTCCCTAAATTGTCTCTCTAGGTATCCTGTACCTACAGGTGTAAAAAGTAATGCTTCTTTTAGAATTCTGCTAGGCACCATGAAGGGCATATAATCTTCAATTCATGTAGTGTCTACAATTACTTTTAGACATAACTTTCACTTAACAGAAATAGAAAATCAATCCTCTGTGTTGTTTATATTTTGGGGGAGTCTTCAATTGTATAGTTTTCTGAGAAATCTTAGGCAAGAAGCAAAGTCATCACTAGAGAGAGAATCCCTGGTAGTTTTCTCCAAAACAGTTGAGTGTATTTCAGATTTCCTGTGTGTGTATGTGTGTGAAAATGCACACGTGTGTAGGTGTTCATGTGTACAAGTGGGATATTAGGGTGGGCAGGAGGGAGTAGAAGTTTCCAAGTAGAAAAATGGACTTCACTCTTTTGACAGGCAGCGATTTTAAATATGCTAAAACCCATCTGCCTGTTACTTATTAAAATGAAGGGAAATCACAAAAACTTCCTTTGATTCCGCCACGTTTTCTTTTCACATTTTACAGCCATTCATTCTATAGCTTTCCAAAGGGGTTTAGAAGAAAAATAGGAGGAAATAATGAAACAAAACAAAACCAAAAAAAAAAAAAATCCCTTGCCTGAGAAAGCTGTTAGAAAGCCTAGCTCTCTGTAAACAGCTTGCACCACCACCTTTTAGCAACATATTTCTCTTGATTCACACCAGCTGGTCGTTTCTAATTTCTCCTCAGTATCTTGGAATAGCTATTTTCCTTGAAGCTAATCTCTCAGCCTTTACAGATGACGCCCTAGGTTTGGATTTCTTAAAGAAGGTGTGAGTCCCTCTCAACTGTCTGCTCTTCTCTGTCCTTCCCTGTCAAGTTCTTAACTCCAAAACAAACCTAGAATTTGCAGCTAACCTTTGAGTAGGGATGCTCCCAGAGATGGACTCTGCCTATGATTTTAGGTAACCTTTGGGGGTGAGAAGGATGACATATTGGGGTGGATAAACTTGAATCCTTTATCATGCATGTAGGCACAAAAGAAAATTGGCTCTTAAGTAGCACTAATCTGATGTTCCTAAAGGTTGTCTGTCTCTATCTGAGCAGTGACAACCATTTTTAAAGACTACTTGACTTTGCATCCATCCATCCATTTACATGCAAACTCTATAGACCAAAGAGCACATTTATCACCTATAATTTCATTTAATCTTTACTAGGACCCTGCCTGAAAGGTAATCTCATTTTCTCTTTAAAAACAATTTAAAAGAGGCTCTGAAAATTGAAAAAAAAAATGCTAATAGCACACCATTTTTATTTGCACTGCAATTCAAATGTGGTAGTGTCAGGCTCAAAAGCCAAATGTTCTCCACACTTTAAAGCTCTTAATGGCAGGGTTCTACCTACAGTGAAGACTAGTGCCTGATTTGCTATAGCATTAAGTTTGCTTGTTCAAAAGATATGCTCTGTCTTTGAACCTGTTGTCTTAGATTGAGATTTAGGGCCATGTTTTCTTTTGCTTTACTTTATTATTAGTAGGAATTTATGGTGAAAGAAAGACACACATACACACACACAGAGTGCATTTGCGTATGGTCATGTGTCACATGATGTCATTTCAGACAATAGTCTATGATGTATGGTCAATATGTCAGTAGTCCCTGAAGTAGTCCTTTCTAGAAATGAAAATAGAAGTGCAACTGAAAGATTCTTCTTGGCTAATGACATAGTAGCCATAGTAATGTCCTAGTGAACTTTTGTGTTGATGTTGATGTAATGGAACATAGGGTGTTGCCAGCAGTATACAAGTATAACACAGGCAATTAATTACAGTGTATGATATTGCCAATGATCAAAATGACATTGCTAATGTTTTATGTATTTACTACACTGCACTTTTTATCATTATTTCAGAATATAGTTCTTCTACTTATTATAAAAAAAGCTTACTGTAAAATAGTATGTCCTGTTACACGGGCAGCAACCCCATACATGTAATGCTTATCTCTTGATGCAGCCAAGAGACCACTTCAAGCAAGTGATCTACGACATCTATGCATGTGTGGGTACACTATATGAAGTTTGCAAGACAGAATTGCTTAAGGACACATTGGTCAGGTTGTCTTCATTGTAAAGTGATGAATGACTTAAATAAATAAATACTATTCCATGTAAACGTATTTAGTGTTTACTTTAATTTCTGTGTACACATTATTTACAGATATCCTTGGACTTGTGAAACCATGTTTAGTAAATGAGCAAACCAGAACTGTACCTGGCACCTTGCTCCTATTTCTTTTGAATTTCTTGATAGCAACATCTTTTCTAATATAAATGATTTGCAACCATTGAATTTAATTCTTAGAAATATCTAATATGTCAGCCTCCAATATTACCCCAACTTTTAAAAGGAACATAAGTGAAAGATTAAAAAATTGGGGTAAGGTGATATAGCTACAAAAATTAATAAAGTTAGTATGTAAAATCATTGTGCTGTGTGTCCAAAGAACAATGTCACCTCCCTAGTGTTTAGAAAGGAACAACTGAGCACCTTTAGAGTAGAGATTTATTTTTCTGTTAAAAGTATCTTAATCCAAAGCCAGGAAGAAGTACAGTTTCTTTGACAATCAACATTCAAACACTATAATTTGGCTCCTGTCTATCCCTTTAATTCATTCTTGTCACTCCACGCTTCTCAACTGAGTGTGACAAAATTTACGGGGCATTCATGTGCTGGAAATGGTGGCATCACATGTTTTATACCACAATGCCCTGGGAAGAGAAGAGCAATGCCCTTCAAGCCTCCATTATTTTCTTCTGTAGGAGGAAATAATTGGTAATTGCCCGAAAGACACACAGCTCATACATAGTGAAGCTGGATGTAGTATAGTTCTGCCCCATCTCAAAGCATGTGCCCTCTTCCATTAAGCTATTCCGTTTATATCCACTGTGCGATTCTGTCTACTTACAGCTTTCTTTCGCAGGCTTTGGTAAGTTAACTTCCTACTTTGATTGACACTGTCCTTGATTCTTTTTCTCTTCGTTCTCACCTCATTCTTAACATTGCTTCAAGGGAAGTCTTTTCTGATATTCAGCCTCTGGACTCCACAATATCATCCCATAATACAATTTCACTTAACAGCACAGAACGAGTTTTCTACTTATTGTTCTACCATGCTCGTTAGATTTCAGAGGTATGAGAACAGAAGGACAAAATATATCCATGAATTTTTAGTTTCTCAAATATTTAGAATCTAAGTGAATGGAGTCCATTTTTGGCACTACCATGTTTGTTTTCATTCATTTGTTCTCTCCTTCCGCAATCCACTGAGACACTGAATGTTAGCAAGCCACTCTTTGTACTGAAGCACAGTACAAAGGCTTCTATTCTTTAGAATTTAATGTTCTAGGCTTCTGCTCTTCTATTCCTTTGAATTTCATGTTCTAGTTATTTGAGGCCACAAAGTAAAAAAAAATTTAAAAAATGATGAAACTGTAATATGATCTAGAATGATGATTAGTTTGGAATGTGTGAAAAATCTTGTCTGAAATTGGTGATTTATTCAGCTAAGTTGTGGAAGACTACCAACCATGGAAAGGGGAATTAATGTGCATGCCTTCAACAGGCAAGTAGAGGAACAGAAAGAAGCCCAGGATAGCTGGATAGCTGTGAGCTAGGGGATGAGAAGTACGTGATGAAGTGGAGTATAAGCTTAGCATCAGTCCTCCTGGGTCAGGATTCGGAGCTTAGTTAATTTTCTAAATGTGATGGTTGGGTACCAAATAGTTTTTAGCTTGGGGCAATATATGGTTCTTTCTTTAAAATTTCAAAAATGATCACTCAGGCTGCAATATGTAGAATGGATATGAGGGAGATAAACATAGAGGAAAAATTATTTAGGTGACTCTTATGAGACCAGGAATGGGAAGATATTGTGTTGGTCTGAGGGTATAGGTTGCAATGGAGATGAGAAAATAGGATAATTCAGGGGTATTTTTAGAGGTTAAGTTGATATTACTACAACTTGAACATGTATGTGTGAGAAGGAGTCAGGGAGGACTTCAAGGTTTTGCTTCATATTATTGGGTAGATAGTATTACCCTTTAAAGAAGGAGCAGATTTTATGTAATGAAGTGATCAGGGATTCAGAGTTCTACCTAGGTCATGCTAACATTGAGGCTTCTTTTGAATGTTCATGTGACTGTCAAGCAAAATACTGGACATAAGAGTTTGGGGATCTAGGAAAAGGTCATGCATTGAACATATGGATCTTTGAATACAAGATTCTGAGATAAGATAGAATAAGGTCTTTTTAGGAGGTGTGTAAATAGAGAAATTAAAGGACACTGTTGGAGTGGACTCCAACCTTTTGTGTTCTGCAAAAGGAAGTGGGGGTCAGAGGAGACAAAGAGTATGAAAGATAATTGAAACAGCAAAAAAAAAAAAGGAAAGTAAAATCTTCTGGAAATCAAAAAAAAAGTATTTATAGGATAATATGACTGTTTCACTGGTTTTTCATTATTTTAATTTAGATCATTTTGGGTCAAAGAAAGAGCTGTTTGAAGACACTCTTTGAAGAAATCTTAACTTCCAAAAAAAGGGAGGAAAAAAGACTACTAGTTACATTTCTAGGTCACCTCTCTGGAAATTTCACCATGTAGCAGAAACCATCTTTTAAGTTTGCACATGAATAAAATGAAGACCAAAGATGAATGCAGTTTGTTTAATTGTTTATTTTTCGTGTGGATTATGAAATACTTCCTTGAAAACAGTATGACATTATGAAATTACAGAATTTTTTTTCTTTGTTTCAGTGTCAACTTGTTTGATTTCTCTGTTCATTTAAAATGATACAAATTTAATGAATTTACTTTTGAGTTCCATATCCTCCCACTTTTTCTTTTTATTAGTGTTTTTGCTATTAATATTTTTATGATTATCCCTTTGCATGTATTTCTCTGGTCACTATGCTCTGAGTCTTTAAAACCTGGGTCTGTAATTATTTAAGGATGGAAAAAGACAGGGAAGAGAGCATCTCTTGGCATGTCCCATACGGCATCTTCTGGCTAAGAAGTTGCTGTTGAGTCAGCAGTAGTTACTAGTTACATCAGATCCAGGGAGATGTTAAGGATTTTAGGAGTTTCCATTTCATGCCTTTCACTAAAATAAAACAGTCCCTTAGACATTTCTCCCTAGCAAGGCTATAAACTCTAGCCCTGGCAAGGAGCACACATATTCAGAAGTCAATTCAGGCCAGTTATGAGACCTTTATTGTGCAAATAGGTATTAGATAGGACTAGGAACACAGTATGGTTCAATCTGTGATAAATTCTCTATGTATCATTTGAGAAATGTAGTCCAAAGACTGACTTTTATTTTTCTCTTTGATCTTTATTATTTGTGATGTGTTAAAATGGATGGAGAGGAGGTAGGCTCAGAAGGGAATGTACCTCTCTTTCATTGGGGTTTTTGGTAGGAGGGTGATCTTTTGTGAGCCAAATATTTCTGTATTGAATCCTAATCTCATTACCTTTACCAGATGGGCTTTTGGACAAGTTTATTAAACTCTTTGAGTCTTGGTTTTCTTATCTATGCAATGTGAAAAATAATGCGTGTGTCCCTGGAAATGACACATATTCAGTTAGTGACAGCTATTTACGATATTGTTTCACGTCTTTCCAGAAATTGCTAGACCTTTACCCTTTTCTGTAACTTTATGTGTGTCAGGAGAGTCAGATCTATTTGCATAGCACATCATTTTCAGATTATAGTAAGGCTTGATATTTAGCTTTTGGGTATTATAGTCAATTACAAATGATTTATTAGCTACTAGGAAGGTGCAATATAAATAATAAACTTGAAGGTTATAGATAAATTGTGTTTTTAATTGGAAGGCTGATAAATTATAATGTCATGTTATGAAATAAGTAGCTGGGTTCTTCAAATATCAGAGTGAAAGTCACCTGATGAAAATTTACCCAATGATGGCATAGATAAAATTTAGCTATCAATAAAATCTGCAAATAAGGAGAAATCTAATTTATTTTGAATTTTGAATTATATCTACAGATAAGCACATAAGTCTGCAAGATCCAGATATCTTTTTTCTTAATTATTTTAATTAGGTAACAATAAACTCCCCCCCTCCTTTTTTTTTTTCCTACTCAAGGAAGCCATAGTTTGTTTGCAAATATTTCCTAAATGGAAATGTGAGATTTAATTCTAATTAGGAATGAGTTTAACTGTTATAACAAACTGAATTTTTTAATATAGCCTCATCTTTCTGTATTCAGTACCGGTCTCTGTGTTGATACACAATTTTAAATAGCATTCAATATTTGACAAATAGCATCACCTCTAAGAATTGGGAAACTTGGAACCAGAAGAACAGAAAATTGCCTCATCCCCATGAGCCTTTGTTGATTTCTTCATCTTTCTTGGCTTTATTTTTTCCTAAAGGACGTGTTCATATAGGAAAACTACATGTAATAGTATATGACTAAATTTACTTAATGCTTACTAAATAGCTGGAATGATGATGAACATTTTTCATGGATGAACTCATTTGTTCCTCACAAACTAGCCCCATGAGATCTGAATGAACACCCTTCCATTGTCAGATGAGCCTGCCAAATAACAGAGACACTGATAATGTTGCACAGCATACAAACATGAAAGCCAGGTCAGAGGCACAGTCTACTGTGGTGGTACCTCAGTTCAGTTCTTTCTCTTTTCCATGAAAACCTCTTGGAGATGATGATCTTTGGACATTTGAGTGATTTTTCTGGGCTATGATTGGCAAAAAAAAAAAAATTCACCAGGTGGATGCCCTTTATTTTTTAATTCCAGCTTAATTATCTGCTATTATCTTAAATTTTTGTACCTTATATTTTAACATTATTCATATGTATAATTTACCAACACTTACACTTAGGAGATATATTTGCAATTTTTAGAGATGTGAAAATATAGAACCTCCATTTCTATATAATGTTTTGAAAAACAAAACAAGAAGATACATGTATCTCAGGCATTGGGGGATTCCAACAGGAGTGGAAGGCAGGGGCTCCTCATTAATATTTAACTGTAAAGAGTGAATGCTTGTGATTTTATAGTATTCTACCTCCAGAATTAACTACTTTAATTCTGAAATTACTGGCAACATCATAGAAATCATGTGTACTGTAAAATGGGTCCCATTTGGGATAACTGAGTAATTAATTCATTTCTCATCAACTTGTCCAGTTACTGAGGCATTAGATACATTAGGAATCTGCAGGATATATGCTCAATGAAATAATTTTACATATAATTTGGGGATTTGAAAAAAAAATTCCATTACTTTTGCTTGATCACTCAACATGAGGTGTTGTGGTTTTTCAGGGCATCAATGAAATACTGAATAGTACCATTTATCTCTCTTAAAGCAATTTAATTCCATTAAATTTAATAATATTTAGTACTTATAGGGTATCATCTCCTTTCAAATGGAAGCATTAACTGCTGTAATTAATCTTCCCAGTGCTTCTCTAGGCTAAAAATATAAATAGAAATAAAGAAAGCAATTAAGAACAGGTGTGCCCTTGATGGAAGCATGAAACACAATTAGATATTTAGCCCCTGACTGAGGATTCCTGGGTTCAGTTTCTATCTGTAAAAAGTCTATTTTTCTTGTTCCTTTAGGGAGGTCAACAGTTCACTTCATGAACATTGTAGTTTATTTCTAAAGCCTGATTACTTTGGAAAATAGATCTATGTCTCTTTATAGATATTGTGAATGACTCTCTTTCATTGCTATGGTTGGAAATGCATGATGTTTGGAGCAAATTTACACATTGAGCTGCTTTATCTTTTTGTTCTTTAAAAATTGTTAACTATAAATTCCCGGAACCCCTTTTGTTCTTGCAGATTTTCCAGGGTCTTAGGAAAGTGAGGAAAAAGAAACAGTACACAGATAGGGTCTCTAAAAAGTTCCACATTAGGACTCACCATCTCTCAAGTGAACTGTGTATCATATTGGTCAATCTGATTTTTTTTTTTCTAAAAAACAAACCTGAGTATTTCCTAGCAATTTTCCTCCGGTGGTTTATTTTCTGTCCTTAGGAACAAATTCATGCTCCTTCTGGTGGCACAACACATGCTGCAATCCTTTTTTGTTCTCTATCCCCCAATTTTTTTGTTAACTACAGATCTAGAGCCACATCTATATAAAAATACCAGTTTAAAGTTCACTTGGGGAGGCTGAGACAGGAGGATAGTGAATTCAAAGTCATCCTCAGCAATGGCAAGGCGCTAAGCAAATCAGTGAGACCCTGTCTCTAAATAAAATAAAAAATAGGACTGGAAGGTGGCTCAGTGGTTGAGTGCCCCTGAGTTCAGACCCCAGTACCCCTCCCTTCCCCACCCAAAAAAAGTTCACTTAGAATGCACTGTTGTATAGAATGGCAGCCAAACAGTTGTTTTCAACAATGAGTACACACTAAAATCACCTGGAAGTCTTGAAAAAAACCTAATTTCTGGGTTACAAAGTAATGTAAAAATTCAGGATCTGGGGAAGCAGTGTTTGGGTATCAGTATTTTACATAATCTCCTGAAGATCTGTATCAAAATTATAGAAACCTTTCAGTAAAATATAATAATGTCATCAAACATGAGATTTCTTAGCAGGTAAGAATAATCTATGAAATTAAAGAGTTGTGAGATTCTTAATGCATTCTCAAATTTTTTTTTGGGGGGGTGATTTTTTTAAAGTCATAGCTGGGCAGTGAAAATGATCAGGAAATCAGGGACCTTGGTGCTAGCTCTTTTCTCTCTTTTGTCCTGAGCTCTGGACACTCTCCTCCATTAGCATATTCCATTCAACAAGACAACAACTTCAGATGAACTTGAACTACCTTCATTAAGTACCAGTATGGTGATGATCTATTAATACTTGAACATGGCTCTTTAGGAGAGAAGTCACTTATTATCACTCTACGAGAATCTCATATTATTCATTCTATCGACACACATCCTCTCCATATTCGGGCTATGATAAATTCTGACAGTGGATTAATGTCCAGAATATATAAAGAACTCGAAAAACTCAATAATCAAGAAGTCAAATAACCTAATCCATAAATGGGCAAATATACTGAAAGGACACTTCTGAAAAGAAGAATCCAAATGGCCAAGAAAGTATATGAAAAAAAGGTTCATCATCTTTAGTCTTCAGGGAAATACAAATCAAACTACATTGAGATTCTTTCTCACTCCAGTTAGAATGACTTTTATACACTGCTGGTGGGAATGTAAATTAGAATAGCCACCATGGAAATCAAAAACTAGAAATGTTAAGTGTCATATGATCCAGCAATACCACTCCTAGGTACTTATCCCAAAGAATTGAAGTCAGTATACTTTATGTATTTATTTTTATTTTGAGACAGGGTCTTACTATGTTACTAAGTTTCAAACTTGAGATCCTCCTGCCTCACTCTCCCAAGTCTCTGAGATTAAAGGTATGCCCCACCATACCTGTCTTAGAATTAAAGACATTGAGTCACTAAGAGGTGATTTAGCTTTCTGGCGTTTACAGGTAATATGTGGACTTGGTAAATCTGATTCTTCAGCTTGTGCTATGATACTTCCCAAGATCTGCTCTTTTACTCTGTCTTTTCCCCTGCTTTTCTTTTCTGTCCCCTGCCTGTCCCATGGTGCTGGGGATTGAACTCAGGGCCGCTTGCATGCTAGAAAAGTGCTTTACTATTGAGCTATACCCACACCCCTTATCTTGCTATTCTAAGATCTACTCTAAAACCTTGTAACTATGCAAATTCATCATAGACACTCACTCCTCCAGGAAAAACACAATGAGCAACTTTCTACACTGTATTCTATACAGAGAAAAATATGTATATACCTATGATGTTACAAAGCATGCATTGTTTACTGTCTCTTAAGAAGCAAACTAAAGTCCAGAAGCAGATATATATATATATATATATATATATATTTAGTTATGTGCTATTGCTATCCATCATTTCTGAATTCTTCTACTCAGAGCTTGCCTACATAAAGCCACATTTGGACCTAATGGAAATTTAATGAAAATATATTGGTTAATTTATTTCATATTAAATAATATGATGGCTTTATTTTTCTAGTTATGCACCATGTGAAAATATCTTAAAGCCTATTGATGCATTCAAAATAGCATAACTATATCCAACTTTTAAATTTATCATGCTAGTTTGAAGCAGATAGACTATACTGCTCAACTCTTGATTCTTGCAAAGTTCACTTGCAGCATGTTGGAGCATTCTCATTCATACTGTTGTCCAATGTCCTTATGTAATCCTCTCTCCCCCTCTGACCAAAGCAGCCTTCACTATGGTTTTGCAAAAGATGACCACATAGTGGTATAGTAGTTTTAAATTTATTCGAAATATTTGCAAAAGATGACCCTCTCAACAGTCCCCTGTCTGTTCTGTTGGCTTTGGATTTGGCATGGAATCTATCTTTGGAGTCATGTCCTGCAGTTGTAATTATTGCACTAGAAGCCGAAGCTTACATTTTTATCCCAGAAAAGCTTTGGGAGACAATCAGACCTAAATTCTCTGGTGATTTTAGAGCTTGTGGTCATCAGATAATTCTGCAAACGTGTCTTGAATACCAACAATACGCTAAGCCTTGGGCTCAGTGTGAGGATTACAAAAACGAGGGAGGCAAGGTCGGGTGTTCAAATTCACTTTTGTTGTGGGAAAAAGTCGTAGTATTCATAAAGAACTGATAATTTCATCTTCCATCAGTTAATTGCTATATACCACACACCTACATTTTAGAGTTCTGTAATCTGACTTTATATTATCCCATCTGAAAAATCATAATAGAAAAAAGTAAATTACTAAATGTCTATGTTTCAAATCAGATGTGGCTGATATACAACCTATGTTCTTAAATATGTAGTAGGGCACAATAAAGTATGGTTTCCTTCATCAATTCTAACATTAAGCTTTTTTGTATGTTTTTTTCTGTCTTTCAGTGTACACATCCATTGTAGAATCTGGGAAGTTCTTTGTAATAAGCTGAATTCATTATCAGAGAAAAGTACTAGTTGTTTAAATTCCCAGATACATTTCATATTTTCCCTCAAAACCTTTAAAAACAGGATTGTCCCCACATGCCATGTGTGGGCTGGTGGTTTTTGTTCTCAGAATCAAGGTCTTTTTGTTTTAGAGGTGTGGGTGGGCTGTGTGGCTTTGGCTCACCAGGAACCACTCATTGCTTCTGTGAGGGGTGGGGCAAGGCAGTTTCCTTCATTCAGAAGTTGTCTTATTAGTCTATGACCTTTGCTGGCACCATGCAAACACATCCCTGTTTGTTATTCAGTTCACTAGATAATCTGCTGTGAAGCAACTCCACTAAGATACTGTATCACTTAACGCTATACTAACAATGTTTGAGATGCTAATTTCTCTCCCAATTCAGAGAACAAAAACTCCATGTAATTTTAAATCCTTCTCTCTATGCCATTTTAAATTAATGCAAATATCTCTCTTTTGGAAACATGTACAAGATCACAGGAGATCTTAAAGTAGAAGAACATTTCCTTTGGACTATGTGAAAAAGTGGCAAATGGGAAACAAAATACCACCACCAACAACAAAATACTGGCATGTGGAAATAACTAGTTTATCCCAATAAATATTTCTGAAAGCTCTCTATGCCTGTCTATGTGTGCTGCTGCCACACTATGTAAGCTACATTTCTATCCTTGCTTGTCTGCTTTATTTCACCATATAAAAAGTTATTTAATTTTTAAAAATGTCTTTACTGAGTTCAAGATCACATCACATCAATCAGTTTCCCACACTGCAGTCTGAATGATGTTCCGAAAGCATGCATCTGGACATGGTGCACTCCTGATCTTGATCGATTCTTTATTAATTTTTCCCAATCCCTGTGGGTAGAAGTCCAGTATCCTTAATATATCTAAATAATGCCTACAAGCATACCACTGCGGGCACATGTGGCCTCTCCTCTTGTCACTCTGCATCTTCTATCTCCTGACCTTGTTGGACTCCTTTTGATTTCTTGAAGCTATTCAGCTAGTATTGGTTGCCTTCGTTCCAATCAATGGAGTTGATTGAAAAGAGAAAGAGCTTTGAACTGAATTTAAATTTAAATTTGGCTGTATAATTTCCTTTACACTTTATTTCCATACATTTAAAATAGATATGAGGAGGTGTCTCTCTAGGGGTTATTATGAGTAAGAGGGAAGACAACAGATTATTTAGCAAATGGATCACAAACTCAGTTACCACTTGGGAGCTTCTCAGAAATGCAGAACCTCAGCTCCTGTCCTGGATTTGCTGAATCAAAATGGTATTTTCACAAGAGTCCTGAGGAGACACAGATATACATCAAAATGTGGAAGGACAAGGCTAAAAATTGTGATCTGCTTTCATTAGGCTGGTTATGTTAACTATTGTGTTTTCTCTTATGGAATTCAAATCATGTCATCCAGGGCAATCTAGTGTATATGTACTGAGAGCGAGCACAAAACAACTCTGATTTATATATTTTATCCGCAGGGTTTAGAATAGTGCTTTTAATAACTACTTTACTAAAATAATAAATGAGTCATGATGCAATTTCCACCCTCCTTAAAGTATTATTATAACCTATGTCTAATAGCACAAGGTCATTACTTAGGTGTGGAACAGTAGGCTAATACACTATATAGATACTAAAACTCAGGGTTGGGGTATAGCTAAGTGGGAGAGCACTGGCTTAGCAGGTAAGAGGACATGGGTTCCATCCCTTGCATCACAATCAAACATAGATAACTCATATAACTTCAAATTAGTTTTTCTGCAGGGCTTAAATATGCTCTATTTTGGAGCATCTATTTGAAGAAGCAAATACACACACCCCAAACACATTTTTAGAGCACACTAACCCAACAACTTTGAAATGCATTTTTAATAATGCTTAATTTTTTAAGCATGATCGTTAATAGGTCCCTGAGTGCTCTCTTCTAAATTAATAATGTGTCATGGAGATGTTTTATACTTTTTCTTTTTATTATACCTTAATTCTTATCTAGCTCTTGATTAGATACATATGCATGTATGTGTGTTCATGCAAACATGTGTATATGTTTTCAGCAGAAATTCCAGCACTACACCACACATTATATATTTTCCACAAATACATCCTATAAAGGTAGGTAACATTTTTTTTTTAATATTTACCACCATGATTGTAGGCAAAATGCCTTAAGAATTTTATAATGGAATCAAGTGGCATTGTGACACTTTTCCTAATAGGAGAAATTGGGTATATCTAATGGACAGATAAAGTGGTTCCAGAGTGTGAAGACTACCCAATAGAGTGCACATTTCACCTGAACCTAGGGCATTCCTAATGCATGTTTAAAAACTGTCCTCGTTATTTTAACTTTTCATTTTAAGGGAGATTTTATGAATGTGTTTATATCTCACAATTCCAGATTGGTATAATCAAATTCCCAGAAAATGCTAAAGTGTGTGCTATTTTTGATGTGACCATCATTCAGCTTGTTTAATTTGATGATATGATTAGATGTGCAAGTAGCTAGCTAGTCTGGCCATGATGGGGGCATGGCAGGCTCTTCTGAAAGCTTGTATTTCCTCTCTTGGGCGACTCAAGCTATGTAATAAAGAATAACATCAGGAATTTCATTGGGATGACATTTAGGGCCTTTTGTTTTGTTACAGACAAATACTTAGAGACCACTTTCCTTAACAAGACAAAATCATAGCTGGAATCCTTAACGGTCCATGGAGGAAGGTATGATACAGTACAAACTCTTACTTTAGTTGTTATTTTAAACCTGAACATCATTTTACTGATATCGAAAAAAAGGGGTTTATGGTGTATTTTTATGGAATAAAAAGTCCACACAGTTCTTAACAGACATTCTAAGCCCAAAGCAAGTGTCTCCTAAGGTTTGTGAATGATGAATTCAGAATTCCAGAGGTCAAGACAGGGTTGTAAACTCACAGTCTTTTTGGCATAAAAGAAATAAGCTAGTTTCAAATACTTTTCAAGGATGCATTGAGAATTAGGACATTTAGTTATAGTGAAGCAAAGGTCAGTGACTTAATGTGCTAATTACAAATCATTCTTATCCTGTACTGAAATTGGGATGCATCTTTTAGAATAACTTGCATCAAAGAGTATATAAATTCGAGTGTAATAAAACTCTATTTCTCATTTTAATGTGTATATATATATGTGTGTGTGTGTGTGTGTGTGTGTGTGTGTGTGTGTGTTCTACTTTTAGCTAATTTAAACAGGAAATTCCTGGGCAATCACTCCAAATTAATTTGACTTTTACCTTTATTTTTCACACTATTTTTTTTAAGTTTTATTTTACACATTTCTCTTGTTCTTGGCATGCATAATACAAATTTAAATAAGCTGTTGTTTTTAAGCAGTCCTTTATAATCACCACTGTAATTACAAATTGATTAACGATCAACCTTCTGTTTAAATGCTATCCTTGGCATATTCTGTTGAAGAACCCAGTCACAGAAGAAAAGGCTTGGCATATATTAAACTGACCTACGACTACTAAATGTTGGCTTTTGACTGAGCCATGTAATTCATATAGATGTTTGTGTATCAATCTGTTGGTTGATGAATCGATTTCTCTCTCATTAAAAATAGGGCATGTTTTTATCCCCATTTGTGGATTTGTTGGAAATCCCTACTGATAAACTCAGCACAATAGGTTTCTTTCCAAGAATCTGTGAACCATGCAGGAGAACAGTTCCTTCTGAGGTAGTTAAGAATGAAAATAGTCTAAGCACTTTGTTTCCAATTTTTTTTTTTGTTTTTAGTCACATGGTTAAAAGCATGAGTTGTGAATTCAGAATGGCTGGGTTGATATTAAATACTAGATATGAAACCTTAGCCCCTCTGTACACATTAGGGAGCCAAGATTCAAGAAGCTTACATGAGTTTATACTGTGAAAGTACATAGTACAGAGCTTGACAACATTTACAAGCTTAAGAAAACAAAACAAAATCCTGTAAGCTTTTATTTTAGTGTACTTCCTATTATTACAGCAAAATGCTCAAGGCTAGGTAACTTACAAGTAAAATCAGTTCATTTAGCTTATACTTCCAGAGGATTAAGGTCATGGCTCTGGCAAGTGTTTGGCTCTGGCAAGGGCTCCCATGGCTATGTCATATCATGGTGGATGGTATCATAGCAGGAGTGTGTGTGAGAGGGAGAGACTCTATGGCAAGACAGGAATCCGAAGTAACACTGGGGAGAGATCAGGCTTACTTTTATGACAGGTCACTCTCCTAACTTAATTCTTTCTAAGAGCAACAATCCCAATGACCTAAAATCTTCCACTTGTCTTCACCACATAAAGGTCCCAACACCTCTACTTCTGTATCTCTACACTGAGGGCCAGGCTCTTGGGAGATAATCCATTTCCATACTATCGTTGCTGTATTAAATAACTGTTTTGAATACCTAGTCAACATATTTATTTTTCTAAATATGTCCGGTAACATCTTAGGCCCAAATATGTAGGCCTCTTAGAATACCGACAGGGAAAGGGTAATTTGAACACCTTCAGAAGAGTTTTTGAATCACTTCCATATTGTCTCTAAAATATACTGCTATTTCTATTGGCACATTAAAAAGGTTGGTAATCCCCTAACCTTGATTGTGATGAGGTATATTGGTTTAGGGGCCAATATTAGAATCTGTATATTAGATTTAGATTCTAATATTGAATCAATATTAGAATCTAAAGGTGAGACCACTCCTACAGAATTTGCAGGTTTTGCTTTGTTTGAGATGCAAGAGAACGAACTTTCCCACTAATTTATATCCAGTTCTTTTTTACTGTATTTGGAGACAGGATCTCACTAAGTTGTCCAGTCTGGCCTTGAACTCCTGTGTGATCCTCCTGCCTCAGGCTCTGGAGTTACAGGTTGGAATTACAGTCATATGCTAACACACACAGCTTGACACTTGCAGTTTTTTCCTCCATTAGAGGTGGGCAAGAGATAGGAAGGAATAGAAGGGAGGAAGAAAACAGGATCAAAACAGATGCAGTTATCCAGCATAGTCTAGGACCACAGAAGGCACAAGCATTCTCACCTCTTGTCTTAGAGCTGACCAGCTTCTTCACAAAAGAGGAAGAACTACAAATAGGACATATGTAAAGTGGCCTCACCATATGCATATGGTGGCCATGAAATTGATTATCTCAAAAGCAAGGGCCCCTTATTTATATATGTATTTGAAAGCTCACCACAGAGGGATATACACATTTAAAAAATACAACTGGAACAAAACATAAAAATCAATGACAAGGCTTTATAAATTAATCATAGTTCAGAACAAACTGATGAAAATGGAGAACAAACATGGGAGCAAAAATGGCATGGTAAATTTCGCCAGTGCACAAAACTGCATAAAAGATTCCTTTAAATGTTTTATTAATGTGGTCAAAAATCTGACTCTTAGTTTACTGTATCCATTGTGAAGTGGAAAATGTGATTAATTGTGCACATCAGAGTACCTGTATAGTACCCGTTTGATAACTAGTTCCTCTGGAGAAATTTGGTTATGGTGTTAGTGTTGGGGATACTTATTGTCACCTAAGCATTTTCCCTCTGCAGTGTACCAGGCAGTGTAATGAGGAATACCTCCCCTCCACCCATGTAATATCATTGCGAGGTGTTTCATAGAACTTTTAATTTCTGAAATTCTTTAATGTGGGTCACAAAAGTGCAGCTATTGTGTGCAAAGTGCAGTTCAGCAGAACTAACTATACTGAAGGGAAATACTGGTCACATAAATGATATTGCAGTGGTGCTCTCATGTGTGCCCCTATATAGTTTAGGAACAGGTATTGGAGAATTCAGAAAAGTGATTTTTAATTATTTTTAAGTAGCCTGTTTTTTTTTTTTTATGCACGAGAGTAGAGTTTATTTAAGTTGGAATTAAAAAAAAAAAAAAAAGAACTCCTCCAGGCTTGCCACTTAAAATGTGCTAGTCTAAAAGCTTATATATCCACTGGGAAGGGGTATGGATCAATATCGGCGCTAATCAGGTCTTGGAAAAGTACCAACACTATTGGTCAAAGTTTATGCTAATCAGGTATTAGAAAAGTATCAATGTTATTGGTCAAAATCTATGCAAAACAAGTACTGGAAAAGTATCAAGGTTTTTGGTTTGGCCCAGGACCTTCTAATTGTCTGTGCCCTTATAGCCCTTAAGTTTGAACTTTCCTTTAATTTCCATTCTGTCTAACCCGCATTTTCATTTTCCTGCCATCTGTGGACATAGCTGGAATGTTTGGAATGTTTCTGATGTTCATGGAGTGGCCCTTATATTAAAAAAATAAACAAAAGAAAAAGAAAAGGAAAAGCTTTAATTGGGGCTCATTAGCCATACTGTCTAATTCATCCCCCTCTCTGAAGGAGTGATCTAACTATCCTTAAAGGAAAGTGATGACTACTCTGGCTATTAAGTAGCCTACCTTTCTTATCAAACAATATTTTCAATCAACACAACTTAAAATTGGCTAAAAAAAAAAATTGAAGTTTCAACTTTATGCTGAAGACTGTTGGCCACAGAACCCCTCATGCTCCATCTCCCTGGGCCTCACAACAAACCCTGCCCTTTCATGGAGTTGTAAGTACCTGGACAGAAGAACTGGTGATCTGGTGCCACTTGACTCTGAGATTAGTCATGATTTGAATAACACAGAAAGTCTAGCTTTGAGTAGCAAAGTTAGTGCTTTTTATATGAAAATCATGAGTGTATATGGAATTATGAATCACACTTTGGCATATTTGATTGATTGGAAAGTATACATCAGCTGGGTGCAGTGGCATAGGCTTGTAATTCCAGCAGCTCAGAAGGGAGGCTGAGGCAGGAGGATCACGAGTTCAAAGGCAGCCTTACCACAAGAGAAGTTCTAAGCAACTCAGTGAGACCCTGTCTTTAAATAAAATACAAAAGAGGGCTGGGGTGTGGCTCAGCGGTCAAGTGCCCCTGAGTTCAATCCCCTGTAACCCACCTCCCAAAAAAAACAACAAAAAAAGAAAGTATATATCTACTTAAAATTATAAACACCATTTTTGCAGTAATTCAAATAGAATGTTAAAATGAATTAATATAAATATATATAATATGCATATTTGGGCATTAAATATATATGCAAATATGCATATTATATATACATACAAAATATGTGTATGTTTAGAAACTGCAGTTAAGACAAGGAAAGAGATTTGTCTAAAGTTATGAGATGTTTGAATCACAAAGCTAGAGATGAATGAAGGACTGAGTGACTTTGAAACAGTAATGTAATGTTGAATAGTAATGTTGAATTACAGAAAAAGTGAATCAAAACAAACATTTAAACAGGGGAGAAGTGAGTGCAAATGATCTCCAAGTCTAACTGGTAGAGCACTCAGAGCACAGGTTCATGACATGCTTTCAACTGTGCCTGTTGATTTGTCCTTGAAATTGTCATGAAAGGTGTTAATGGTTGAGTTCAACAGTAGCAATTAGCCACTTCAAAGAAAAAGTGAGACCTTTTGTTGCCAACTTTTCCTCCTAAACCTCACCATGAACAGCACATTCTAGATGCCAGTCTTAAGTGTGCATCTCCATATAATTGCCATTACTATTGAGGAGACTTATGTCGACTCACAAAAAAATAATGGAAGCTATTGAATCAAAATTATGAACCCTTTAATAGTTCTTCCTTGTGAATGAGCTCACTGCACCTTGACTCTCCATGTTGCTCAGACAATTGTTTAAACACTGGGTTATTTGTGGGCATATGTTCCATCTGTCAGGTGTCACAGAAACCTGAGGACATAAAAAAGGCCTTCTACCACCTAACGGTTTTCATCTGTTTGGTGAATTCAAGAGTTGACCCTTCAAAAGCAATAGCTAACAAGGACACAGATCAGGGTGTTAATTTGGAAGATGTTGTAAAGACAGGAAGCAAAACTGTCTATAAATAAATCAGAAGACTTTAGAAAGGAATATGAGCTACTGGAGATTAATGGGCTGCTGTCAGACACACTTGGGTTCAAATATTCGTTCTTCTGTTTGTTGTTTTGTGATTTAGGTAAACTGCCAAAGGATCAAACCTCAATCAATGTTCATTTTATTTCCTTCTTCCTGTATTTCTAGCACAGATATTTTTTTGTACTCCTAAGTAAATGTGTATACACACCCCCCCACACACACACACACTTTTAGAATCCAAGACCAAAACTCCAATTGCTTATTAACTGTGTGCTTATTAGTTGTGTGCAGGTTACTTAACTACACATATACTGTAATTATGTCTTCAAAATCTTATCTGTAGCCTTAGAGTAATAGAAACTGCTTCATGGTGATATTGTAAGGGTGAAGCAATGCATGTAAACCAACTTGAACAGTAGTACAATGTACGTGGTAGATTCTAACATAAGTTCACATCTTTGTCCTTCTCCATATTTTGCTTTTTCATTAAACCTATCCTGCCTCCTCCTGACTTCGTCCTGGAAGGAGTGATCTTTGAAATTATGTTAGTAATTTCGTATTGCTTTCTTTTCCCTCACCAACTAAATATAATACTTCAGTAGTCAAATCATTTATGGGATAAATGGTCATTTACTACAAGTCTTGATATTAACCTTTCATGATACACGTTTCCTCAAAGGAACAGTATGTTATACCTTTGCAGAAGAATGATCCTGGTTTAAATGTCTCTTGAAATACACGTTACATGATGCTTTGAAATATGTGTGGGGTAATCCCTCTTTAATTACACAGGATTCATTACTTCTTTTCTAATGAGTTCAAATAGAGAAAAATAAAAATAAAAGTAATATAACGGCACACTTTGCAGTTTCTCTACCTCACATCATGGTAAACACATCTCCAACAAGTAGAAATTATCATTCTCCTCCAAGTAGTGACTCTGTTTTGGTGAAAGGTAAGCCTTGTGGTTCTGAGTTACTCGATATTGTCTATTCTAATATATTATTCCATTGAGATCGATCCTTGACTGGGTTAGGGAGAAACAGCAAGTGCCCTGATATCCATTAGCTTCTCAGTGCTCTATTAAAACAACCACAACAAGAACAGCAAAAACTTCTTGCTCTTTTTATTGCATTTTGTCTTGTAATTTAATCAGCCTGGCCATGTCTGATAGGCATTTGACAGTGTGGCCAACCCATGGTCTCACCTGCTCTAATTGGACAATGGCAGTTTTCAATTAGCACAACCATGGCTTCTAGGATGGCCTCTGCAATTTCTCTCACACATATACTGTAATTATGTGTGCACCTCAATGTGTGAGACTATAAACATATGCTATATATTTGAATAAGAGTGCTGTCAACACTTTATTTTAGAAGTGTATTAATTATGACTGAATCATAACTTGGATGCTAATGTGGAGCATTATCCTCTGCCTGGTTGATATTTACAGTACTCACCACATCTCATTCTCAGAATAATGAATTTCAAAGTAAGGAACAATTAGCAGCTCTATGGAAATTGTATATTAAGAGTGTCTTATAAATAATCCTCTTCAGGACAACTAACAGCTCTTTATTTAAATTGTTCTTTTGCCAAAACAGGCAGTGATGTTAAAAATAGATGGTTGAAGTTAGAACTGCAACAACTAAAGCTGATGATATGTCTAGATAAAAAGGTTTTTAGTTTAAGTCTTTTTTTTAAAGAAACTAATATTCATTTATCCTGATTATATTGCTCCATCAATCACCAAGATCCTGTATATTTATGAGTGCAATTTTTGAATGTGATGCTCTTTAACCTTCACAAGAGCACACACTAATGGTGTCTGGGAAGCTTATTATTTTCAGTAACTTTCAGAAGTGAATGTAGAGATCAGGGGTGTGGAAAGGACTTTGCTATTAAATGTTACAGGTTTCTGTGAATCTGGGAGACAGGTAGGTAATTTTGGTCTAATACCTAACCCTGCCAAAAGAGTGTGAATCTACTATATCCTATAAGATGATAGGATCAGAACCCATGTGTTAGGCACACAGTTGAAACATTACACATAATTTTTGAATGAATGATTACATTTTAATGAATGATTATATTATGATATCATAAATATAATTTTGTATAACAAAGTATCTTAGTATTCAAGCCAGGAATACTGGAAAACCCTGATAAAAGGGTTGGAACTTAAAATTATTTCCTATCAGACATATTTTAATAATTTCTTTTAAATGGCATTTGCCATTATAGTACGACACAATTCTATATAGAATATTTCAGGATTAAAAAAAATCACAGAAGGAATTTACATTTTGAGCATTAAGATGGTGGCCCTCAAAGCACTGGTGCCTTGAAAAAAAAAAAAAAAAACCCTTAGCAGCATCTGGGAACTTTGTTAGAAATGCAACTTTTTTGGTCCTACGCCAAAATTGTTGAGCAGCACCATGTTTGCTAAAGTTTGCCCCATTGTGAGCATATGTGTGTTTGCAGGTGTGTTGGTGCACACATGTATGAAAACGTGTCCACAAAGATTGCCACTACCATTCAGATTGCCAGGATTTCCCAGTAACTTGGGTAATATTAACTTGTGATCTGAGATGAGTGCCTAGGATGGTGGTAGAATTGATTAAATGTGCAAATCATTGTGAAGTTTGATCTGAGAAGTGAATTTTGGGTAGGGAATTTGGATATGTTAACTTTGTGCTATGTATTTGACATGTAGCATTTTACTTAATATTCACAAGGGCTTAGAGAAAGGTCAGTTTATTTCCTCATTTGTCAAACTTGCCTAAGAGTGGAACGAGGCAAGTTTTACTTTCCTGTGGTCACACACTGAAACTTCCAGGCTTTGTGATACCAAAACTATCATGATTTTTTTTTCCCCAAAGGGTATGCTGTCAATACTATTGATTGTTAGGAGCAAAAATGATCACCAAGGACCTCAAGAGGCCTAAGGATTGAATGAGAGTCTGCATTATCAATTAATTTCAATGCAGATAATGCTCTTTATATAGCAAACACTTTTGAGTATTTGACAGTTGGATAGAATAAAAAAAGCTGAGTTTGGGATGAAAAGATCTGGGTTCAAATTTGCAAGACATTTCCTGTTTCTCATTATTAGTAGATAACAACAGGAGTTTCTATAATAACTAATCCCAAGAGTTATAGAAAAATGTCAAAGCAAGCAATCATAAGACATCATTTATAAAATTTAATATATGTGTATGATTATGGGTAGAAACTTGACACTATTAATATATCCCATTACCTGTCAATAGCTTTATCATTTTTTTCCCAACTGCTAGAATGTAAGTATATTTTGTCACATTATATGAAATTATACATGATTTATAAATCATAGAGTTTAAAAAGACACTTATCCCATTGCCTAGATTTTGGTTATTTTTCTTGAGAGTGAATCGACAATTTACAACTTCTGAGGTCAAAGAAGCTAGTGACAGAATGAGTCATAAGCATGAAAAAAATGAAGATTTCCTCGTTATTGGATGAAAGTGGGAAAGGTCACAAAAATCCTAGTCTCTTTGATAATTAATTCTATAAATTTTGCATTTATCAAAATGATTTTTAACATGGACATTACTTGTATAAAAATTATGCAAAAAAATTTGGCATATCATTATTATCTGACAACAAGTAATAAAACAGAATGCAGAATTGTATATAAAACGCAATTTTATATACAAGTGCAGCATAATTGTTTTTATATGCTTTCTTACAAAAATAATTAATGAGATGTCTGCATGTGGGTTGGGCATGTTTTATTTTTTTCATGAATGCTGGTTTATTTAGCCAAATTTTCTACAGCAAACATGAACATATATGTTTAGTTGCAGAAAGACACAATACCTTTATTTTATTTATTTATCTTTATGTCATGCTGAGGATTGAACCCAGGGCCTCACATGTGCTAGGCAAGCACTCTACCACTGAGCTACAACCCCAGTCCCCAAAAATATCATTTAAAAAGATAATTTTTACACTAATTTTGCATGGAAAAGTATACAGGGTTATATGTTACTTATTAGAGTTCTTTACAGTACTGATCGGATAGACAGCTGAATTGTTACCAAAGTTCTGAATCCTTTGTCCTGTGATTATGAAAATCTGACCTAAATTATTTGGACTGTATGAACACACAAACAGGGAAAATGAGACTGCTTTCTGTTTTGTGGATCTCTGAAGACTTGGGTCAGAATTGGTTTTAAGAGCTATAGTTTAAAACAACCAAGTGGTTTCTCCCAAATTTTGACTTAGAAATATTTTTGGAATCAGAGTGGTGTGGTAGGGGAGACATAAATGAACTTTGTTCCCTATCTAAACATAATCCATAGAATTTTCACCTATTCCTCTAAAATGAAGTGGCAGCTCGCTCAGCAAGGCTGTCCAATAGAGTGGACATAAGGAAAAACTTTAGACTAAGGGACTGATTTATGATGATGCTACTTATTTTCCATGTATTTTTTTAAGCAAAAGGTTTTATGTTCTGATACCTTAGGAAATTAAAGATTATTTGATATGTTATTCTTCATCGTCATAAACCCTACAGTGTATGTGATGTGGACAGGTGGTTACATGTGGCCCATCTGCCTCCCCACCTGTCACCAAGTGCACAGAGAACACCCTATTAACCCTCATGGTAATCACTGCTATTTCCTTCTCCATCCTATGGGAAATGGGATGTCTTAAGGTAAAGTTCAAAGCTCAGTGTATCAAAGATTAAAGTTTTAATGATAATTGTTCTCGATATTTGTTTATTCCTTTCTCTTTTCCTCCTCTTTGCTCTCAATCATACCACTCTATTCTCCTTATATTTAATGCAATGAAGGCATCCCACACCAGCAGCCTATGTCTACACTATAAAAATTGCATTAAACTCAACTATTCTGTATAACTATAATGCACTAATAAAAGCATTTTCGAAAAATCGCATTTAATTTTCTGAAAATAATCTTTATTAAGATATAATTATATAAATTATGCTACTTATAATTTAGCTAAGTAGTTAAGAAATATTTTAGTCACAAGACTCCTCAAGTCTCTAAAACTTATTGAGGGAGGCCAGGCATGGTGGTGCACACTTATAATCCCAGTGACTCAGGAGTCTGAGGCAGGAGGATCTCAGATTTGAGGCCAGCCTTAGACACTTAGCAAGGTCCTAAGAAACTTAGAAAGACTTTTGTCTCTAACTAAAATAAATAAATAAAAATACATAAGAAGTGTTGAGGATGTAGCTCAGTTGTAAAGTGCCCCTGGTTTCAATCTCCAGTACCCCGCCCCTTAAAAAAGAAAAAACACTTACTGAGCGCTCCACAGAGTTCCAGTTTATGGGAAAACATTAATGTTTGCTATATTATACATTAAGTCTGAGAAAAGGTAACAATTTAAATCATTTAAATATAAAAGCAAAGGCTAAGACTGGAGGATCACAATGTCAAGGCCAGCCTCAGCAATTTAGGCCCTAAGCAACTTAGCAAAACCCTGTCTCAAAATGAAAATAAAAATGGCTGGGGATGTAGCTCAGTGGTGAAGCACCCCTGGGTTCAATCACCAGTACCAAAAAAAAAATATATATATATATATATACTAAAAATAATAAGTCTATAAAATGTTATATAAATGGTATATGTTAGTGAAAATATACTTTTCAAAAATATGCAAAAGAGTGATATTGTTTTACAGTTGTAAAAATCTCTTTAATTTCTGGCTTAATAGAATGCAGCTAGATTCTCATATCTGCTTCAGCATCCAATCTGTTGCAATATGTTGTTTTCAATGAATTAGATGAAGAAAATCCAGCCCCACACAAATATGTAGTTGGAAAATGAATGGAGATTTTAATAACCTTTTCAGATAACTGTAGATATTTTTCTTTGATATCACACTGAAATCTCCACAAGTGATAGTTTCTTAAAACTAGATGCAATGTGGAACCTGAAATTGTATCAATAAATTTTTGTACTCTGCTACATTAACAATTCCATTGGTCTCTGTTGCACTTTGAATGAATCTTTTGCCAATTTGTAATTATCTTAAACATGAGTTTGGAAAATATTGGTTTAATGATCTATAAAGATATTCTAAATTTCATTATATAATATAAAAAATACCTAGTAATACCAGTAATCTCACAGAAAACTCTTTAAATATCTAGAAACTTCAATCTCACAGGGGCAGATACACATTTTTAAAGTTCCAATCTTTTGTAAAACACTCAAATTTTGATATGGGCAACAACAAATAATATTGGTTATCTTTGAAATAGTAAACTAGTTTTATAAATTTCTTACAAAACATATGCTAAGTATAAAGTCAGGATGGCTATAATTTATTTATCATTTGTTTTTTTCAAGAAAATAATATTCAATAAAAAACATGATTAGTTCAGCTCTAAACTGAGACATTTGCCAGTTATATCCTTGAGACCATGCTCATACATATGCAGAAGAAGTGCTTTGTTTGTGGCACCCATTTCATTACACAGAATATTAAAATATGAATATAAAGAATTGGGATTCCATAAAATTATTTTTATCATCTCATTAAAGTCATTATTAAATAAGTGAACCAACCTTTCTTTCTTTTTTTTTAAGATCCCAAGACTATGTTGTAGTGAAGAATGCTGTGAGTTTGGTACCAGCTTGGTGCCATTGTCTAGATTGCTACTAAAGTGCCAGCAGTTTTACCCACCATAATGCAGTGGAAAGAACAAACAATTTCCTGCTAAATTCTCAGAAAGGCTCCTGTACTAGCCCATAGGTCTGTGGACCATTCATTGAGAACTGCTGCCCTGGACATTCCTGTGTCTTCCATTGCTCAGGTGCAAATTGCTGACAGAGGTGATTCCTATAGAGAAAGGAAGGACCTCTTCACTACCTTGCAGCTCTACCTTATTGCCAGAACATTTTAGTTCTCTGTTCAAAGTAATATTGCTGTGTGCTGATTAGTTACCTTGGGCTGTTCTTTTACCATTTACTTGAGTCTTTTAAGACAGAACTTAAATGTGTGACAAATTACATGAAGACAGTTTATTATGTACAGATAGTCAACAACAAACAAAAGGAGCCTAGGCTTCATGATGAACTGTCCCCCCAAGACTTAGGAAAGCAGATCAGGGTGGATAAGTCTCTTCTGAGCATGCTCCATTTGCACATCTAAAAGAACTCAAGAAGGCAGCTCATTCTAGGATTTATACCCTTAGGAGTAGAACTTACTGGGTTGAAGCATTGAAAAAAATCCTATTTCTAGGTCCTCAGGCTTCTCTGGCTAGGCCCTCTTTATCTCAGGATGTTGCCTTCCCAGTGCATCCTCATTTTTCTTGAGAACTACAAGTAAAAATGAAGTGGAAATGGATTTGTAATAGGCCTCTGTGAGAACTTCCTGCACACTGAAGACAAACACTACCTGTTTTTTAACTTAACTATAGGTTATTAACCTCATCTACTATGGTTAGAGCAGCATTTCATTCTTCCATTCCCTTGTCTCAATTCTCACTTCTTCCTCCCAACTTGTAAGGTCACATACAGACACACACAAAAACATACCCGTACATAATTTATGCAAGTCTGAACTTCAGTAAGTCTAAGCCCAAGATCATTTTCAAAGAATCCTTTGTCTCACACACAAAAATAATTGAATGTCAATTTACTTCTTTAATTATATCATTCTATAGTATACCAAAGTGAAATTTAGAATTTTATAGTTCAATAAAATTTTTGACACATTCAGTTCCCATCTTGTACCTATGATAATGTTTTATATTGGTGATAAATGTCCCCAAATTTCTTTACTCTGACCAAATATACAAAAACTAAAAGTAAATAAAAATATATAAAAAAGGAAATCTTATTACCTAATTCCTATTCCTGTAAACACTTGGTCACCTTTATATCCTCTCCTTTCCATGTCCATTACCTTCTGCTTTGTAATACTGTGAACTTTTTATTCCAGAAAAAAAAAAATAGCTTATCCAACTGATAGAAGGAAGATTAAAAGGACCACCAGACCAGACATTTTTTTAATGATCAGAGTGGGCAAGAAGTTGTGAATGTACATATCAACCTATAATAGTAGGAGGAAATGAATTATGGTAGAGCTTTTTCCTATATTTAACATTACTAACTGAACATCCATTATTTACCTTAACAGTGTTACTGTGTTAGTCATTTTTCCATTGCTGTGACAAAATATCTGAGATATTCAACTAAAAACAAAAGAAAAGAAAACAAAACAGACTATTTTGGCTCATGGTTTGGTAATTGCAAGTCCAGAGTTACTTGACCAATTTTTTTTTTTTTTTGGTTCATTGCTTTGTACTTTTGCACAGGACATCATGGTAGAAATGCATGGCAGAGAAGACATGTTCACCTCATGGTAGCCAGGAAGTACCAAGTGAGGGAAGAAGGGCTGGGATCCCAATAATCCTCTCATAGGCCTTCCCCCAGTGACCTAACTTCCTTCCACTTAGCCCCACCTCCCAAGAATTCACCAATTTCCAAAAGTGCCACAGGTTAGAGGTCAAGTCCTTGATGTATAAGACTCTGGGGCACCAAAGTAGTTAACGTTGTTGATGTTGCTGAATGTGTGATATGGTATGGATGTGGTGTCCCCAGAAGCTCAGAAGTGAGATAATGCAAGAGGGTTTTGAGGAGAAATGATTCAATTGGGTTATAACCTTGGCCTAATCAATGAATTAATCCCTGATGGGATTAACTGAATTAGTAGGGTATGGCTGGAGGAAGTGGGAATTGGAGCATGGCTTTGGTGTGTATATGTGTATCTGGGAAGTGGACACTCTCACTGCTTCTTGATCACCACAATGTGAGCTGCTTCCCTCTGCCACACACTCCACCATAATATTCAGCCTCATCTTGAGCCCTGAGAAATGGAGCCAGCCTTCTATGGACTAAGACCTCCGAAACTCTGAGCCCTCAAGTAAATTTTTCCTCCTCTACAGTTGCTCCGGTCAGGTCTTTTAGTCCCTGCAGTGAAAAAGCTGACTAAAACAATGTGAAAAGTAAGGTGATATTTGTTTATTTTCTAAGGGAAGGTATTAATGCACAATCATTTGGGTAGGTATTTCTCATTGGTAGAGTCTGATTTGCAAGATAAATGTAATAGTTATCCATATGGCTATAATTTTCTATAAATCCCCCATCTCACCTTCCTACCACCACCCCTTAGGTTTACTAGATTTCCCCAAAGCTTTTTCTGTTGACAAGAGAAAATTCTCTCCTCCTCACTCGCATTCCTCACTTCCCAGCCTTGGGAGGTTTATACCATTAGGCTCCTTTCTGCAGGGGAGTTTGAGGGCCTTGAACTCTGATGTGTCAATTGGTATAAAAGGTTCCCAGAAACCACTGGATCTAGGACTCTGTTTCCCACTCTGCCACTGATATGAGGACTTTTATCTTTTCATAATTCCCACAAGACTCCTACTGAGCGCACAGGTGATATGTAAATTTTATATCTAAATACAGTCACTAAACACCAGGTATTTGTGAACAGTGAATTCTTTGGTTGCAAGTACTATCTTATTTGTCCAGCCCCATGCTTGGTTCTGGCACCCAATATTGAAACAGCAAGACAAGCCTGAGCTTGAGTGGCAGATAGACTTGGATTTGTATCATTTTTCCTTTGATTGCTTCCTATGATATTGAACAACTGCCTAAATCTCCTATTCCCACTTTCTGTAATGTGTAAGCTAAGGACTTCAGTATGCCCTCATTGGGTTTGTTGTGATAATTAAATGAAATAAAAGAATATAAAATATGTGGGTAGGGAAACTTTCTATTAATGTCCTTGAAGGAATGACTGAATAATCAAGTGAACAGGTTATCTCCTTTGCCTGGGTAACTGTGCTAGCGTCTATTTTCTGTGGGAGCATCCATGGTCATATATTGAAAATGTCAAATAGCTATGCAAACAGGAAGGATGTGTCTAAATAGTCACAGGCTGTTTGAGCTAGAGAATATCTGAAAAGTAATTCCATACTTCTTTATTTTTTTGTCAAAAAAAAAAAAAAAAGAAAAAGGATACGGTTTCACTCAAAGTCACTAGCTGCCTGATGCATCAACATGTTAACATTTCAAAAATTTTATTGAAACTAGCTTATTAATCCTTTATTGTTTCTTGGACTAATTTTCACAAACTTAGTGGCTTAAAATCACACAATTTTATTATCCTATAGTCATATAGGTCTGAAACAACACAGGTTTCACAGACTAAGATAAATGAGTGTCACTGAGCTGTATTCCTTTCTGGAGACTCTGGGAAGAGACATCTGTTTCTTAGTCCTTTTAATCTTTTTGAACACCCCCACACTGCTTAGCTAGTGGATCCACTTCTGTATCTTCTGAGTTAGTAAGGTTGCGTCTCTCTGACCATTCTTCCACAGTCATATCTTCCTCTGACCAAAGGAAAACATTTGTTTTTCAAAGACCTATGTGATTAATTATATTGAGATTCCCTGAATACTCCAGAATAATCGCCCAACTTCCAGGTCCTTCATTTAGTCACATCTCAAAGTTCCTTTTGCAAGTAAGGCAGCATGTTTACAGAGTCTGGAAATTTAGGGCATGGCTATTTTTAAAGATTGTTATTCCTCCTCTGACAGCTAGCATCAAATCTTAGGGAAGCATCTTTGCAAGTTGCAGCCGCCATTTGCTTCAGTGAGGCATTTGTTGATAAATAGCTGGAATGCCTTAGGAAGATGTATTAGTTCGCTAGGGCTGCCATAACAAATTATCATGGAGTGGGTAGCCTACACATAAGAAACTTATCGTTCTAAGGTTTTGGAGTCTAGTAGTCCAAAATCATGATTTCAGAAGCTTTGATTTTTCTGAAGCCCCAATCCTTGCTCTGCAGTTGGCCACCTGGTTGCTGGGTCCTCATGTGTTCCTTTCTCTCTGCAGAAGCATACCTAGTGTCTCTGTGCCCAAATTTCCTCTTCTTATAAGGATACCAGTCAAATTGGATTAGAGCCAATGAAATAGCCTCATTTTAACTTTATCACTTCTTTAAAGTTTCTATCTCTAAACACAGTCCTGTTCTGGGATTAGGGCTTCAACTTGTGTATTTTGAAGGAAAACATTTAAGCACCAACAGTGGGTTTGAAAGAATTATTTTTTGTTGTTTATGATCACAAATGAAACAAATACCATATTTACTTTTGTAAAGCACTAATAGTATTATTAATACAGAAGATATATATGTTTCCAAAAGATCTATTTGTTCTGTGAAACAGTAAGAGCATCCTCAGTTTTCAGGATTTCTTTGCATTCCTGTTATTGGTGTTGTTTGATATTTATTCAGCCAGATTCCAGTTGTCATTGTGGAATGGAGGTGGAGGGGTGAAACCTGCATATTCACAAGTACACACACATACGTGCACCCATCTTGTGCGCGCGCATGCACACACACACACACATACACACATATATATTAACAGCATTGTAGGCTGTATCATCAGCATTATCTCTGATAATTTGACAGTATGTTAGTCTCCATTTCCAAGTTTGCATGATAGTTATAATGATACTGTGAGTGCAGGAGTGGGAAAAAAACCCAAACAAAAAAGTTTTCATTGCTATCTTATTCTTGCATCAGTCTGAGAAGATTTTTCATGACAGTGGAGTTGCCCTTGTCAATATCATTTTCACAAACGGAAACCAATATAGGGAAAATTAAAGTATTTGTGGAAGATTATATCTGGTAGTTGTGATTCAAACCAGTTCCTTTGATTCTCATTGATCCAAAGGAGGGCTATTTGAGAAGCTCTTTAGTAAGCCATTCCCTTGTCTGCTCTTTCACACACTCTGCATTCTTCAATAAAACCATTCATTTCCCTTTCTTCTCATCTTAATTCTCTTATCAGCCTGTTTACCCACTGATGCATCCAGCTATCTATAAACCCACTCATCCACCCATTGAGTAGTCATGGCTGAAACTTGAAAATGTGATTGCTTCCATTAAATATGAATTTTGGTTCTGAGCTTCTGCATTCTTAAAAGGCTTTCAATGAGACAGATTCTCTTGCTTAAGGGGTGGGTGTAGGTAACACAGCCAGGCTATTATCAGGCTTTTTAGCCATACAAAAAACATGATTTACCACTGTCACACCACTGTTCCAGAGCCCAAACAAAACTTTAGTTTTATGTATTTATTTCTTTTCTTTTTCTTTTTTTCTTTCTTTTTTTTTTTTTTTTTTTTTTTTT
>NW_026000221.1:17357064-17484056 GCF_001458135.2 Marmota marmota marmota
TTTTTTTTTTTTTTTTTTTTTTTTTTTTTTTTTTTTTTTTTTTTTTTTTTTTTTTTGGATACCAGGGATTGAACTCACGTCACTAAATCACTGAGCCAATCCCCACCCCAATTTTATATTTTACTAGAGACAGGATCTCACTGAGTTGCTTAGTACATCACCATTGCTGAGGCTGGCTTTGATCTCAGGATCCTTCTGCCTCAGGCTTCAGAGCCACTGGGATTACAGGTGTGTGCTACCACACCCAGCTGTATTTCTTTTTAAATCTCAATTGTAATTTTCTTCTGAGTTTATGGCATTTTGATTACCCCCCCACACACACTCCCTTACTACCAATATAGAATTTCAGAACAAGTTGATGACTTCTATTTATCCACTATGTTCTTTCCCACTGTGATCTACTTACTTATTTGAATAATAAGATGCATACTATTTATCAAGTGACTATGATTTCTATATCAGAAATATATCTCATATTTTCAACTTCTATTAGAACTCTGGTAGTCAAGTTCTTTGAAAATAAAGAACATTGATGAAAACTTCTCTCAGCCTTTCCCACTCTTCAACAGTAAAACTGGATGTTCCACTGTGACTTGCTTTGTTATATCTGTTTATATATCCAAATACCTTCTTAAATCATCTTCTTTTGTTTGGCTGATAATTCTGAGTGTCTTCATCCTTGTTATTTACCTCCTGTGTTACTATATTGGGTGTTTATTTGGCTTATAACTCTCCCCTCCCCTGGGGGGATGGGTAGATATGTTAATCTCTATCATCTATCTTTTTATCTCCCCCTCTCTCCATATACACATAGGAGATGTTCACGAAATTTAAAAAAGATGTTTGTTGAAAACTGAATATGCATGAAGACCTTCATGTAAGGATCTCCTAAAATTCATAATTGAATTTACAATGATTAAGTTTGCTTTAGTGTAAGATGGGGAATAGTGCTCTGAGATAGAATGATTTGCTATGTTTTCCCCAGATCTACTTTTTAGTGAGAAACTTTGTGGTCCTTCCAGCCTAGCCACTCACCAACCTATTAATTCATCTGTTGATTCATCCATCAACTCAAAATATTTAAAGTGTTTGAGAATATAAATGGAATAGTAGCTGAGAATTATATTATCAAACATCCCTTTATTGACTATTGCCTTTATCCATGCATTCTTTCTTCAATAAATTCATTCATCTAGTTATTTTTTTCTCTTAATTATTTTGTCAAGCAATTTATCCACACATTCATTCACCCATTGACACATACAAACATACATCTATTCATACATACATACATACATACCATTCATCTACTACATAATCCATTCTCACAAATTTCTTTTCAGTAATTGGTCCATTATTATTCTTTGTCCCCTCTTACCCACTAAAGCATTTATTCACTGACTAAATGCATATGGACCACTCACTCTCACATCAATGCTTATAAATATGCAGAAACAATAAATAAACACTTCTAAATATATCTACTATTATTGCTTATTGCAAGTGTGAATGTTTGTCAAGTATTCAATTATTATGTCATTTGTCCAATGGGAGCAAAATGTTGAACTCAGAATATTTAACTCAAAATGTTGCATTCTTATCTTTACTCTGAATATATATACTATCTATTGAATTTTGTCTCAGAATTTGTGGTTAAATATATTTTTCTTGGCAAACAGTTCCAGGGAGGGAAAAACACATCATTATATTTCCTAAACTTAATCCACAAGAGAGTATCTTATAGAGAATTTTATTTGAGTATCTTAGTTACTAGAATATATCATACCCTTAACAGCATTATATTACAAAACTTTAAGGCTACGTATTATTATTAAAACATTTTTAACTAGAGAAACTGAATCTTGAATAGGTTAAGTGAATTCCTCAACAACTTGTAGCTTGTTTCAATTTAATTCTATTTCTTTTCAGGCTCTTATTCTAGGTCTCTTAATCTGAGCTATAAATTCTTTAAATCTTTGGTTGCTGTAGAGAAACACACTGACTTTCAAGTCTATATGATTTAGTATCTTAACTAAAATGTTATCAGCATATATATGTAAATAGATAGATAGACAGACAGATATTAATAAAGATGTTTCCGAGAAGGAGAGTGTACTCCTTTTTTTCCCCTCTATAGTTCTTTGGTTAAATATTATAACCCACCCCTGCATGGGAATGGAAAGAGAAAGTTTGAGTATATAAAATTTGAGACTTCCTGGAGTATTTTAAGACAGTTTAAATCAAATGGAGCACATTAAGTAATATTATTATCTGACATCATTACAAAATTGATTCTTCTAAATCCCTTTTTTTCTGAATTCCATCAGTATTAATGATTTGCCTTCACTGTACGTGGGCCTTTAATTATTATTATTATTATTATTATTATTATTATTATTTGCTCATCATCGTAAGTATTTTTGATTACTAGAAATGCTCTTTAAAGTTGATACATTGCTTTTCAATTCTTTTTAAAACAAATCTTAGAGTTGTGACTCATTGGAGTCTACATGAGAGCAATGGATTTGCTATAGGGCTTACCCATCCTGTTTGCCAAACCTGTAAAACTGATCCAGAAGGAAGCTGGTAACAAATTTGCCAAGGTCATGAATGTCAGCTTGGGAAGTCTTTTGAGAGAGCCTACCTGTCTCTCTTGCCAGAGTATCCATTTACATTTCTATTAGTGGGACAAACTGTCTTTCTGTTGCTGTGTAGACTCTATTTCAAATTTTTATAGAAATAATTGGTTCAGAGATTGTAGCTAAGGTGTGTGGCTTTATATACATGGCTTCTAAATGTATATACTAAATCTACTGCTAGTTAGAGACCAACCAGGGAGACTTCTTTCTTCTTTCTACTTCTCATTTAGGAATTCAGAAGGTCTCCAGACCAACTAGTTAAATTTTGCTGATAGTCACTATAGAATCATGCTAAAATGCATGACCAGGTATCTACCTGAAGAGGTTATAACTGATTCAGCCACTTATTAATTGTTGGGCTTGAGAAAATCAATATATTAAAGGAAACTGAGAATTTCATCATATGTAATCACTTTCAAAGTGTAGGACATTGAGGTAATTTCCATGAAGATAGAAGAAGTAGACTTTAATGAGCATTTCACATGTGCTGAGAGTACGATGCTTATTGTTAAGTAGAGTGCAAATAACACACATAGAAGGCCTGCTTTTGTAGAGATTAGCCATTTTAAAAAAATGGCAAGCAATGCCTTCCTCTTTCTGACCATATTTTCAAGTGTCAGCAGTCAAAAACAGCAGCTCATTTAGACTCACTTCCAATTTTCTATTTCTCTGGTCACCTGTCCCCATGACCAGGTCCCAGATGTTCCATATTCACACCAGTAACTGACACAGACTACAAAGCACACACGACTGAGTTGTAAGAATACTACAAATTTGCTTGTTATGAACACTGGAAAAATACATATATGGGTATATAAGTTTGTGTGTGTGTGTGTATGTACATAATTTTTTTCTGAAGCAGAAAATTTCCACTGCAGCATACTATGTTATTTTCATTTAATAAGATATTTTTCCTTCTTTAACATTTCACCTCTTAAATTAGGGGTAAGTTGTTTACATGAGAATTACTTTGAAAACTGCTATTATTTCACTGAACAAATACTTCCCTGAAGTATATGGCCATAAGCATAATTACATATTTTCAACTCCATCTTAGCTAAATTTTGGGGTCTTTTATTGCTGTTTAGTTTTATGATGGAATTTGTTTCTGCAACTTGTTAAGACTGGAGTGAGTAAATGAAACATAATTTGGATCATTCATTTTTACTGTACTAGGTAAAACATTTCAGCATAGAGACATTTGATGAAGTGTACAGTCCAGCGTGACATCCTGTCTCCCACCATCACATGATGCTTTGTTTAATGCTAAAGCATTTAGAATAAGTGGTTGGGGCTGGGGTTGATTTAATAGTACTAAGCTTACTATCTTCTACAAAAGAGGTCAGATTTATGAAAAAAAATGAGATCAATAAATGACTTATATTGCCATAATCCCTGTTAACCCTTTGAGTTCTAAAAATTCTGATTTTCTCTTGGTAACTTAGATACTGCTTGAGAAGAAGATAGGAATTTAGAGAGACTCCTTGATGATGTCCTTCTGGATGGGTGAAACTTTTTGATAAGCTCTGAAGCCAGCGTTATATCATTTATAGATAATTGACTCAATCCTAGTCCTTATCTCCTTGTAGTGAAAAGGGTGATCAGAATGGCCCAGTCTGATCTTCTCTGATAACTGGATCATAATTCGATATCAAAATAATTTCAGAGTGTAACCTCTTCTTCTCTAGAATGTGCTGCGTGATGACTTTAGTATCCTGGGGAATCCTATGCTAGAGGAGGAAAGGCTTTTGTTTGTTTGATTGCTTTTGTGATGACAAATAGAGTGTGACCATGAGAAGGATGTATGTTCTTACTTGGATTGAGAATGGTGATATATGATTGTAAGTTGCACCTGTCTTTTGTCTACTATCTATCCATCATCCATCTATCTATTCATCTGTCCATCCTTCCCATAATAATCAGCCCCTCTACTATTTTTTAGTTCCTATGTTGTTATTTTCTAAATTTGAATACATAATTTGAAGAAATTGAGAACTTTGTGTTTACCACATATAAGATGTTTAGATCCTTGGGTCTAACTTTTGTAAAAGTCTTTGATTCCTTCTTCAAATCATTGTTTTGAAAACAAAATGAGAAGTGTGTCTTCCTTCTTTTCCTTTACAGGCACTTTACGGCACAAATATTTATTGAGCTTCCAACAATATGACAAACATGATACTAGGCAGTGGGAATACAAAGGAGAATGAAATGCTAATGCATCTTCCTACGACTTTTCTAGTATAAACTTGTCTTTTAATTGGGAGGTGTTATGCAAATATGCGGAAGATGATGAGAGTGTAATGATGCTCACACTTGCAATTCAGCTCAATTCTTGTGCAGCCCGGCTATGATTTCTGAAACTGAAGACTTAGTGTGAAAGGCTTTGATCACCATTGCACATCTGGTACTTTGGGCCCCTCCAGGCTACAATGAGTGGAAAGAGGGGCTGGGAATTCATCTGATCATACAGGTCTCGGCTGCTGGCCTGAACTTAAGAATCAGAATTGAGCTGGGTGCACTAGTGCACACCTGTAATCCCAGACACTCAGGAGGCTGAGACAGGAGGTTCGCGAGTTCAAACTAGCCTTGGCAACTTGGCAAGGTCCTAAACAACTCAGTGAGACCATGTCTCTAAATAAAATACAAAAAAGGGGCTGGGGATGTGGCTCAGTGGTAGAGTGCCCCTGAGTACCACACATACGAATACACACACACACACACACACACACACAATCAGAATTGAGACTGCTTTGTAAGTTAGTGTGTTAGTTTTCTCTCTGACTTCCTCTTTCTCTTTGCTTCCATGATGTTTGTTAGTAAATACTTACCAACCATTGTGATGTTACTAAAAAAAACAAAAGAACAAACAAAAAGCATTATTATGTCATTAGCAAGCTCCTTTCTGAAATCTCTCTCTTTATGGTCTTGTGTCTCTTTTATAGGAAAATTCAAATTCTATATCTTGGTCTCACGATTGCATAGTCTGGTGCCATCTTACCTCATTTGTAGTTTCTCTAGAATGAGATCTTTATTAACCATTTTCTAAGTAAAATTTCTATGTGTTGTCAGAGCCCCTGTTTTTTCTATGTTGTAGCTCCTAGGGCATGCACTTAAATGTTGAACTCTAAAACGTGCTGATAAGATTGCTTCTTTTTAGAATTGTAATGCACTCATTAATAATGATAACAATTATTATTATTATTATTATTATTATTATTATTACTACTACTACTATTGAAGAGAGATCAGAAGAATAAAGCAAGCAGATTAGGAAAAGAGAGGAAGTGAGGGAAAAGGAAGGTACTAGGGAATAATATCGATCAAATCATGTTTTATATATATGTATATGCCATATATATGGCATAATAAAGCACACCATTGTATAATTATAATGCACTGATTTAAGAAAAATGCTACTTGTTGATAGAGCATTCTTTTGCGAAAACCTCTGAATCTCAATCATTTCATGGGTATAATGGGGAAATGGTCTCAGTATTATTATGAGAATACATATATGTATATACAAAATGTTTACCAGACATTAGTCAATACATAATCACCAGCAGCATAACTATACATCCCCTAAAATTTCTATTTGTATTTCTTTCTCATAAAACTATGTGTCTTTGAGAACAGAGATCATGTCAAGTTGCTTGATACTGAACCAAAACCCCTAAGATTATAGAAGGACAAGGAGTGCTCTTTACTTGCTTACTAAGGAATAGATGAGGTCTTCTGGTACCACAGCCAGCCCAAGGGTTCTCCCCTATCTAGGATGATGTGCTCATGGTCTTAGGCTGCTCTATCTAATTAGCAGAGGCATCCTTTGGGAGAGACAGAGCTCACTCTCCAGATGATGTGCAGTGTGTGAACATTCCAAGCCTTGGGGTGTATTTGGCTTCACACTCTCACAGAGAGAAAGAGAGAGCGAGAACGAGAGAGAGAGAGAGAGAGAGAGAGAGAGAGAGAGTCCTTGCATGGGGTAAACTGACAGTGACAATGTTGCTGCATTGAAGTGAGCAGGTCTGTCAGAAATGTGAAGATCAACAAACAGCAAAAGTAACAGCCCATAAGTAGGTACCTCAAATACTTTGGAGGGCCAGACTTATGGGCCTTTGCTGTCTCTGTGTATGGCTATTTTTTTTAACACCCATAATCTTTTCTTAGTAATTTCAAATCTGTTACCTGAACAACAATTTGTGTGTGTGTGTGTGTGTGTGTGTGTGTGAGAGAGAGAGAGAGAGAGAGAGAGAGAGGATGAAAGAATGAATACAGAAATGCAATATTCTCTACCAAAGCTATTATTAGCCTAGAGATCTAGATTTTATCATGATGAGTTAAAAATGAGTTTCTGGTGAGCGGGGGAAGAGGATGCATACAATATTTACCAAGTAAAAATTTTGTTTGGATTACTGTATGTATAATAGCTGTTTTTCAATAGAGTTTTTTTTTTACTCCATTACAACAAGTAGTTTTAAATGTTTATGTGGAATTGAACATGTTTTTGGAATAGAACATGTTTTGAAATCAAGATGGTTTCAGTTACTAAACTCTCAATGTGGCCCACTTCCTTGTTTTAATACGTTTCAAGTAGATGGATAGTATCGGAGTCTAAGATCAATTGTGCAGGGTAAATGTCTTTTCCGTATATTGTAGCCAAAAAATAAACTGAAATTCTAATAAATATGCATTTATTCGTAAATGTATAAATAAGTTCATGTAGTTAGAACTGAATCTCACTTTTGTCTTTTATTCTTTCCAAAATTTGTGCTTTCATTCTTTCTCTTTAGTTATTTTTAAACCAAAGAAACATCAAAATCTTAGATTATAACACAATTTACTAATCAGAGGTTATTGGTATTTAGAAAGAAAACATGGTACAAACAAGTAACAATAAGACCAATTTGAATGGCTTATTTGTTAATTAGCAAAAATTTGTGGACAAGAATGACACATTCCAATATCTCGTGTTCCAAAAATGGCTTGTACATTAGTGGAAGTTTCCATGAATGATATATTATTCAAATTTCCTTTTTTTAATAAAAATGCTAATGGAAATGTTAAAATGCACATAAATTAAAATGATCATAAATTAGGATTAATATCACATTAATGAATTATAATCCCACATTCATTAAGATAAAGTGGCATTTCAATATTTGTTCTTGTTCATAAATTTAATACAATAAATGAAAGGGATACACTTTGAGATTCAATAAATATTTGATGGAATCTTATGCTCTAACTTTTTAAAATATTCAAAAGTAAAGTAGGAAATCGAGATGCATTTGGATTCTTTGTTGCTCTTTTATGTCTTTTTTATAACCCTTTCTTTTCACTTATTGAAGCACTAAATACAATTCAAATTAGTGAGGAAAGCAATAGAGCCAGTTATGAATAAAAGGGATTCCTGGGAAAGATCAATGTCTTTTGAATTTCTAGGAGTTTCTTTTTTTTTCCACACAAGACAGTATTTTTTTAAGCTAATATTTGAAATCTCAAAAAAAAAAAGAAAGAAAATAGAAATCTCAAGGTGCAATATTTGGAACTGTATTGGCAGTTAGGTAACTGAGTTAAATGAGAAATATGTGTGCTTAAGCAACATTTTGAAGCTCGAATTCAATAAATTAATTTTTTTTAAAAAATGCAACCCAAAAGTCATATATTTTCTTCCTTTATTTTGGTGCTTTTTTATTTTTTTTAAACAGGAGTCAAATGATATAAGGGAGAAACTACATATTAGAATTTTCCTGTCTCTCTCTTGAGAGCAAACTGTAAGGATTTTAAAACCAGAGATTCTGTTTTTCCCCCATACTTACCTGCACCTGTCTTAGGCAGAGTACTTGCCTGCTAACATAAACTCAATAAATATTTATCCAGTAAAAAAAAATTATGACATAACTTGAGATGTATTTTGATTCCTCTTAAGTCTTTTTTCCCAGAGAATTCCAGTTTGGAAAATATGCTCCCATATTTGGGCCTTAGTGCTCTTCTCTATAAAACAGAAATGATTTTCCTATAAGAAAATCCTGTAAATTGTAAGAATTATTAAAGAAAACAAAGTCTAACAAAAGCCAGTAGTTTTTAATATAATTCAAGTTCTTAGAATTGTTTGTGTTTATATAAATAGAGCAGACAAATGTGTGTCAAACTGGCACTACCATGTTCGAATACATTGGTGTGAAACTTGGATAGCTGATGACTTGCCCTGTTGTATGTCAGTGTTCTCTTATTTTATACGAAATATTAACTCAAGTTTTGTAAAATTTAGGAAATGATATTATGAAAAGTAATCCACATAGTTCTCATCACTCAGTGATTCATAAAAAGTAGCTAATAAAAATAACATTCAATGACTATTCAAAAATAAAAAAGAATACATACATTTTTGTACTTTCGTCTGGACCTTTTTATCCCTCTGCATGTGTTTGAATGTATATTAAACAGGTCAGAACACCTTAGAAAACCTTTTCTAACCTATTTAGATGAAGTTTGCTATGTTTTATTTCTGATTGATACCTTACAAGTGTATTGACTATTTGTACAGCCACCCTTAGCAAAAATTGGTGAGGTTGCTTTTCAAAAGAACCAATTTGATATATGAGCAGGAATTAAATAAAAAGTGACTTTGTAGATGGCTCCATTACTAACTTCACTTTTCATTTTTAGCTACACACAGACCTGGATCCTGGAAGTAAAAAAATCAAGTATATCCTCTCAGGTGATGGAGCTGGGACAATCTTTCAAATAAATGATGTTACTGGAGATATCCATGCCATAAAGAGACTTGACCGAGAGGAAAAGGCTGAGTACACCCTAACAGCTCAGGCAGTGGACTGGGAGACGAACAAACCTCTTGAGCCTCCTTCTGAATTTATTATTAAAGTTCAAGACATCAACGACAATGCACCTGAGTTTCTTAATGGACCCTATCATGCTACAGTGCCAGAGATGTCCATTCTGGGTATGTATGCTTCCAATTTCACAGAACTATTAAGAGTCATCTTTAAAATAGCTCCTGGCATCTGGGATGGTGTGATGCGAAATAAAAGACATTTATTACCTTCTTATCTCTAATTTGCATTTCCAAATCCCCTTTTTTGGCCTAAGTTCCGCAGCTCAATAGCTTTAGTCCCTTAGTAATAGGAACTGACTGAGGAGCAGTTTTATTAAAATATCTCTCCTTACAGGACAATATTTCAATAGGCTGAATTTGTATTCCTCTCATAGACTTGTAGTTGGAGTATTGTTACTGAGGCGGATTTATCAAGATTTGTTCCAACATGCCAAGCTAATCCTATTGATATTTGCTTCATGTTTAATTATTTGTTTGTGTTTATTCACATGCAGATGCAGTGCATAGAGAAATAGGAAACCTTCTAGATCTGTAGTCAGCCAGATATTGACTTGAGCTGGTGGGTCGAGTCTACAGTGAATTAGGCAGTCACTGTTGCCAGTGAGACTTATTTTTTGTGGCCAGCTCTTAACAGAATGATTTTAGGAGCCATGACTACCACCAATGAAAAATCTCACATTTTCTGAGCCATGGATGCATTTATTACCTTTTGTACAGATCAATATATATTTCAAAAGATAATTTTAAGCTTTTACATCCTAATTTGTATATATTATTTATTCCCAAACTTCAGCCTTGATGCAGTTACCCTCAAAGCTCAGACTTGTACAATGAAAGGAGGGATATTTTTAAATTAATTTTTTTATTTATATGTGACAGCAGAATGCATTAAAATTCTTATTACACATATAGAGTACAATTTTTCATATCTCTGGTTGTATTCAAAGTATATTCATAACAATTTGTGTCTTCATACATGTACTTTCAAAGGAGGGAGTTTTGAGCCTTCTTTGTCTAACAAAAAATAGTAGACATGAGGCAAAATCACCAAAGTCATTTTTGTAATGCAATCTGTATCCAAGTTTGTTTCAAATTGTATTTAAGGATGTATTATGGATTAGGTGGTGATTATGATTAGACAAATAAAAATCCCAAGTAGAGAATAACTAAAGGCCAGAACTAGGTACATGCAGACATGTACAGTCATTATTTCAAATCCCTAATTTGGTATCAAATAAATCCTCAGAGAAAAACCTGATCAAGAACCATGTGCCCAGGTTCTATATAGTGAGGTCAAACTACCCAGGAAAACTATCCACTTGCAGATATTAACACCTGGAAGAAATATATGATAAAGTATTCTCAACAGCATCTCTTTTTTTATTATTTTTTTCTTAGTACCAGGAATTGAACTTCATAAATGTTTAACTACTGAGTCACATCTCCAACTCTTTTTTTATATTTGATTTAGAGATAAGATCTCACTGAGTTGTGTACAGGGGCTTGTTGCTGAGGCTGGCTTTGAATTTTGCAGTCCTCCTGCCTCAGCCTCCTGAGCCACTGAGATTACAGGTGTGCACCACCATGCCTGGCCCTCGACAGCACCTTTACTATAGATACAAATAAAGGCAAAGTATTGATTGTGATATTCAAGAATAGATTTTGGTGCCCATTATCATGTATAAAAAGAATTTATTTGCCTTCTCAATGTAGTCTCAACATTTTAAGATATTTTAGCAATTCAGTGTGATGTTACCACTCCTTTATCTGCTCTATACATCATTCCCTTATTTTGTCACTTAATGCTTAGGATTACTTTGTTCCTCTACTTCCTTCTTCTTTTTTATGTAATCTTTTATTTATATATGACAGCAGAATGCATTACAATTCTTATTATACATATAGAGCACAATTTTTCATCTCTGGTTGTTTACATAGTATATTCACACCAATTCGTGTGTTCAAACATGTGCTTTGGATAGTAATGATCATCACATTCCACCATCATTAATTACCCCATGCCCGCTCCCTTTCCCTCTCACCCCTTTGCCCTATCTAGAGTTTATCTATTCCTCCCATGCTCCTGCTCCCTATCCCACTATGAATCAGCCTCCTTAAAGAAAACATTCGGCATTTTTTGGGGGGGGATTGTGTAACTTCACTTAACATTATTTTCTCCAACACCATCCATTTACCTGCAAATGCCATGATTTTATTCTCTTTTATTGCTGAGTAATATTCCATTGTATATAAATGCCACTTTTTAAAATCCATTCATCTATTGAAGGGCATCTAGGTTGGTTCCACAATTTAGCTATTGTGAATTGTGCTGCTATAAACATTGATGTGGCTGTGTCCCTGTAAGTATGCTGTTTTTAAGTCCTTTGGGTATAGACTGAGGAGAGGGACAGCTGGGTCAAATGGTGGTTCCAGTTCCTTCTTTTTATTCCTTTCTCTCTCCTTTTTTCTCTTCTCTTTCTCCCTGTCTGCCTCCAGTTTCTTTTCCTTTTCCCTCCCTTCTTCTCTCCTTTCCTCCATTATCTCCCTTGGTTAGTTCATGTCTTTGGATATTTGTTCCATCTGAATGGTTTTAAAATCATATCCCCTGCCCCGTCTGCCTTCTTAGGCCAGGAACCCTGTTATCAATTGCTTCCTGAACATTTTCACCTGAATGTCCCAAGGACAGCTTGAACTCCATATTAAAAATCAAACCCTATTACTTCTTTTTATGAAATTATTTTTTGTGCTTCCTAATTCCTCTGACTTTATCACTGATCCCAATATACTCCAAAATCCTCTGTACAAAAGGTACAATATGCTGAACCTTCTCTCCCCCTTTGAGCCTCAGCCTCACCTCACCTATTGAGTCACTAATCTACTCCTTCCTGACTGCTGTGCAATCTGAACACATCATCTCATTTCACTCTTATGATCGTCTTTCTAGATTAGACTGCAATGCCTTCCTCTGGATTATCTCAGTAACCTACCAAAGAGTATCCTTGATTCTGAATTGGTTCCTTCTTCAGTAATCTATGTATTTATGCTGGAAAATAAACAAAAACTCCCTTAAATTCTGTTGTGTTTGTTTTCATAGAAAAATAATTCTCAGGCTCCTTAGCCAGAAGGACTTTGGATGGCTTTGTTTCATTTATTCTCTTTCTTCTTACCTATCGACAATATAACCTTGGTAGATATATAACCATTGCAGCAGCAAATAAGAAGTGATTTCAGGTCTTCATATTTTACCCATATATTTCTCCTTCCAAGACTCTACTTTATCTATCTCTTATGCAAGGAATTCTATTTTTATTTATTTTTCATCTCCTCAGAATGGAGTTGTTTCTCTATGGCTAGCTGAATTGACACATTTTTAGGGAAACATAACTTCCTAGCAAGACTTTACCTCTCCACCATCAGCACCTCCACCAAAAAAAAAAAAAAAAAAAGACAAACACACACACACACACCAGAACAAAAATTTCCATCTTCGAAACTCCTTTTGTATTCTGACATGGCAAAAAGGAGCTGAGAAACATTATGTAACATTTCTTTTTGTCTTTTTGTTTTGGTCTATTCATTTAGGTCAGAGAACTTGCCTAAGTCCTCTTCTTTTTTTTTTTTTAATTTTTTATTGTGGGTTGTTCAAAACATTACAAATTTCTTGACATATCATATTCGACACTTTGATTCAAGTGGGTTATGAACTCCCACCTTCACCCCATACACAGATTGCAGAATCACATCAGTTACACATCCATTGATTTACAAATTGCCATAAGTCCTCTTCTTATTAAGATTTCAATAAAAGTGTTTTAAAAAATTACTGGCACCTCCAGTGCATGCAGCACACATTACCTTTTTTAAAAATTCTTTTTTTTTTTTTTTTTGGTGCTGGGGATTGAACTCACAACTTCATGCAAGCTAGGTAAGTACTTTACCACTGAACTACAGCCTCTAGCCCCAACACACTTTATATTAATTACTGGTAAACGGTGAACAGGGAAGCTCTTATTTTTACTTCATTTTTATGATTTATCCATCTTAATGCCAACTCTGTTGGCTATGAATGTGCTAGAGGCTGCCTTTTCTGTGCATCTAAGTCATGTTCCTGATAGATTTGTTGAGACAGAAAACCTCAGAAACTTCCACAAACATTAAGACCATTTTCAGCTAAGAAAAGGTCTTTAAAGATTATTAGCTACAGAATGCAATGTGTATACACACACACACACACACACACACACACACACACATGCGTTAAATGCTTTGTCTTTAACATGTCTTCGAAAACCTACATAGAATCCATTTAAGTTGCAAGAAAAGAATTTGAATCCTGACTCCTTCCCTGATTATCAGGTTGACTTTGAGATCAGGAAGGTGAAATTACTTCCTATTTTCCTTAGCTGTAATGCAAGGACAATAATTTCTATCCTGCTTTCACTGTGTGAGGATTGCATGATAAAACACAAGGTAAAGGAATGCCATAAAGTAAATAAGTGTTCCATAATTGGTTGTTGTTATGGCTTTTGAAATTATTTTTATTAATCTGTTCCCCATCTTACCTTCGTACCTTCCCTTATGTATTGATTTTAAGCCCTGGGTGTCTGGTTTCTCTTTGACTCCAGCCTCTCTGGTTAAAGGGAGCAGAGGCAGCTGCACTATTTTATTGTCAAGTGTGAATTATTCCCTTCATTTCTCATCAAGGTGAATATCATGATGAAGGTCAACTACTATCTCCTTCCTCTCCCCATCACCACTGTTCTCTCTCAGCCTGTTTCTTCCCTCCCCTCTTTCCTTCTTTCATTTTTCTTCCTTTGCTACTGCAGAAATGCCAGCACCTGCACCTGTATGCCCTGAGGAATGCCAGCCAGGACTGAGGGAATTCATTGTGCAGAAAGTGAAAAATAAAATTCTAATTGAGAAATTTACCAATATTAAATTGAAATGCATATGATGTTCAAGAACTGTCTTCTAGTTGACAAGCTGTCAAGACAAAACACACATATACATTTGCCCAAATGGCAGCCAAATTAATTTAGAAATATCTTATTTGGAAGCAGGAGACATGGTTCTTTTATATTCTACTGTGAATTTCAGAAGTTGATGAGAATTCACTTTTACAGCAATACTGCATAAAGAAAGACATGTGAGCTTGTCTGATTGTAACTGTGGATACCAAACTAGCAATGCTAAAGTTGGTTTTTCAGTGGAAATTTGCCCACACTTATTGTTTCAAACAGTTTATGTATTTTTAATGTTATTGTGTGATTGTGAGGGATGTTTTAACCCCAACTGCATTGTTTAACTGAACCTAGGTTGGGATATAATGAACTTTCTATTTGACTTTGAAATTGGTTCTCAGATTATTTAACTCCAAATATGACTTCCACTTTTGTAAGCAACAAACTCCATCTCAACGTCACATTACCTGTGTAGTACATGCAATAATCCCTACGTGGAAGTGTGTTTGGAAAAATTTAATGATCTTATTTCAAAAGTACTAACCACTTGGCCTAAAATAGATGCCCAATAAATATTAGTTTCTTTTGTGATTTGGTTCTACTAGTGTTTTGTATGATATGAATGTTTTGGTCAGTGAAAAAAAAAGTGATTTAATAAGACTTACCTTTCCGTTTCACAAATCCACATAATAGAATTGGCATTATTTTATTCAAAATGGCATATTAGTGAATGTGGGGTCAAGAGATGTGATAGTAAGTGGTGCTTAAGTTGCTAAGCATTGTGCAGCATTGTGTTCATGTCATGTAGAACATGACACAAAAGATTTTCCTAGTTTTCTTGGCAATTTGGACTCCTCTAATGATGATCAATATGTATGCAAAGTTACTGTTAGAGAGAAGCTCTGTTAAATACTTCTAATATACTTACAATGTTTTGACTTTAAGAGAAATATTAGTTTCCCTATTCCTCATGATTTTTAATTACAAAAATGGGGGAAATAATAGCTAATATAAAGCCAGACATGAAGTAGAAGAACTGGGATTTAAGTCCAGACATCTGGTTCTACCTCCCATGGGTTTAACCAGTATGCTCTACTGATCTTTGATAATATCTCTAGAGAATTTTGTTTATATGAGCACAATGATTCTGCTGCATATTTATAACAGTTAATGTTTTTCAAGGTGGGAGAGCTTTTGAGGTCAGCCTACTTTGCAAATTAAATTGAAGAACTGAGGTTAGAGTTGCAGAAGAAGTTTGAGTGAGATATTTTGCAATTTTCAAGATAAAAATACAAGAACTTTAAAAATGTAAGAACAATACATCAAATAGAAATTCAAGTAACAATAAAAATTAATTAAGAGCCATGTGGTGAATAGCTGGGGCAAAGTGCTGCTAATGTATTTAAGATAAAGGCAAAAGACAGTAAGTTGAATTGACTCTGGGCTTTCTGGTGGTGAATGTGGAAAGAGGATGCACTCTCCACCCCAAAATATTAATTGAAATATTGGAAGAAGGTTAGGGAATGACTTAGTAAGTATGCATTTTATAGAGGCAAATATCACTGCTTTCCAAAATCTATCAGCAAAAAGGTAATGGAAGTCAGTACACAATACACAAGCTCACTCACTCTCCTTGAACAATGACTCAGCCCAAAGAAAAAAATGTTACAATTATTAAATCTTTTAGACATTTTCCTCTTGAGAAATGGTGGCTATGTGTTATTCATATTCTTTTGTCTTCTCTTAGCATTAACATTATGCCTTTTCTTTGTAAATGTGCCCTTTTAGGGTGCTGATTCTCAAATCCTTTTTTTTTGGAGGGAGATCCATATAAAATACATACTATTTCTTTTGTGTTTTCTGTTATCTTTGATTTGGAATAAATTAATTCTTAGTGAAAAGTGACCAACATAGGTCATATATCTTTTCTGAATTGTTGGAAAGTAAGTTTCAGACATTTTGCCCCAAAATTTTCAATAATTTCTCCCCATATGGATATTTTCCTACACAAGCACAGTATAACCATTCAAATCAGGACATTTATATGGACACATCATTGCTATTAAGTATTACAAATCTCTACAGTTGTCCTAATAATATCGTTTTATGATAAAAATCCATCCTATTCAGGATCCCATATGCATTAGACTCTTTCAGCCTGGAAAGTTCTTTAGTCTTTTCTTCCTTGTCATGACTTTATGCTTTATGCTCAACAATTACAGAAACATTGTTTTATAGAATTCCTTAGATGTATAGATTGGGATTAGATTCAGAATGCACATTTTGGACATTACTAAAGGATTTGTATTAAATGCATGAGATTTTGATATATTCCATGATTGGTGACAAGAACTTTGATCACTTCATTAAGGAGGTATCTGCCATTTGTCTCTCTTGTAAAATTATTCTTTTATTCTCTTTGTACTTAATACTTTATGGGAAGACACTTTGAGCCTTCATAAATATTTAATTCAGCATCAAAATATGAACCCTAAATTTTAACATCCATTGAATTTTCTTGGCAGAGTTAATTATTAATATGAGAACTGGAAATGGTAGTTTTCTCAATTCTACAATTCCATACACATTTATTGATTTTCATTCTCCTATAGAGAAAAAGTTCTTATACTCCTATTTATTTGCTTGTGTACTTATTCATATTGTTTTGGAATTTTAGATTTCTGTTTTATGCAATCAGTTATAATTAGAATTATTATCCTGCTATTCAGATTATCTCCAACTTGGCCATGATATGGCCGTGAAGCTAATTCTGTGTCTTAGTGACATGCCTCTGTTATTCTTAGGTGGCATTTTTATCTTCTGGTCCAACAAAGTGTTTAAAGTGTCATTTTGTATCATTTTATCCCAGTCCTATTATAGTGTACTTATACAAAGAAACCTAGTTCCACTTAAAAAGAATTGCATATACACACCAAAGACCAGTATTAGTTTTAGTCATTGCTATTAGGGTGCCATTGTTCCCCAAATCTCTCAGTGGCTCAGTGGACAGGGCAAAGGTAAAGAATGGATGGAAGTATGTGCCTACACACATGCACACACATATTTATCTGTCCACAAATGACTGAATAGTGTTGCTCAGAATTTCTTGTTCATTCAGGACCTTGGAGAGTGGTCTTATTTGGAATGAGGGTCTAAAAGGTATAATTAATCCAGTCCAGGTCCTACTGGGTTATATTGAATCCTAAATCCAACGACTGGAGACTTTAAAGGAAGGCCACGTAAAGACACAGACACACTCAGAGAAGCCCATGTGATGACAGACGCATGGACTGGAGTTATGGCACCATAAACCAAGGGGAGCCAGAGTTCCACCAACAGCTAGAAATAGCCTGAAAGTTCCCTTCAGAGGAAACATGGGCTTGTCCACCAATGATTTTAGAGGGCAAAGAGTGAGAAAATAAATTCCTGTTGTTTTAAGCAACCTAGTTTGTGGTAAATTGTCATGGCAGCCCTGGGAACATAATATATTCTCTATTAATAAATCATGAGCTTGCCACTATGTTACCACAGGGTCCATTCTTTTTTTTTCTTTCTCTACCAGTAAGAAACCTGAATCATTTTATCCTTTGTATATTTATTAATTCCTCAGACAATTCCTCAGACCTGTCATAATTTATCTCTGCTTGTTTCCTCTGCCCCACACCTGACTTCCCATACTGGTGTTAGTAAGCTGTCCCATTCTTCCTCCACAAACTTGCCCTTGGAGGAAGAGATGGACCCCTATCTTGCCAACCATACCTAATGTCTTTTGGATTTAACTGCTTAGGCAGAAGGCAGTCAGAATTGGGGACAGGAAACTACAGAACACTTTCTACATTTATTTGACTCTTAGTATACCAAAGATCTACAGCTACATTTCCTATTCTCTATTCAAAATAGGCATAATGCAAAGAGAGGTTAAATATGTTTGAATCAAAGCCAAACTGTTTCTCCTATTGAAGTCTTTAAAGTACTAATATATCATAATTTGAAAAATTCATATCATATGCCCTTATGAAAATTTAGACATGTATATGATCACAGAAACACTTTTAGAATCCTGAAATATTGCAGGGATTTTATTCTACAAAAGCTTTAAAAACACATATCTAATGAGAATAGATTTTTGTTTTTATGCAAGACCACATGTTAATTTAGCTTGCAGCTAGTGAAATTTGCAATTTCTAAAAAGTGAATTGCAAATTGTGATGACTACAGCTTACATGGATTAGCTTGTTATTCTTGTTATTTGCCCAGTATAGTTTAGTTTCAAATATAGAATATACGTAAGGTAATAATTAAAGAGACTCACTTTTATACTTTTTTATTAAAGAAACAATTTTTATTACATAAGCTAATAGATCAAAGGATGTTACAAACTGACAAACTGTCTTAAGCCTAACATACTTCTTTTTCATAATTTAGAAGTGGTAGCTTTATTTTATTTTATTTTATTTTTTGCTCTCTTGAGGCTAGATTTTAGAAGAATTCAGTAGCATTTCTCTATTTTTAAAGGAGAGATGCAGAGTAAAAAAGGGGAAAACATATCTTGATGGATTTGATTATATTTTTTGTCTGGTTTGATTCAGAGTGACGAACAAAATTGAAATTCTTTAGGAAAACATGGGCGGGAAATCATGAGGATTGAAATAAACACTTTCAAAAGAAATCCAGCTGCTGTACCTGATATGAATGCCAATAACAGCTGTGGACCCAAAACTTTAAGATGGGGTGAGGAGTCTGTCATTTCTTTTCTGCATAAAGAAGCTAAACCTCCATTAAATGAAGACAGTATAATAGCCGACAAATGTGTGTGTGTGTGTATATATATATATATATATATATTCATATTTAATTCATTATATATATGTGTATATACATACATATGTATATATGTATATATGTGTATATATAATGAATATATAATATGTATATTGTATATAACATACACATATATAATATGTATGTCTATATACATATACATACATATCTTATGATAAATGTGAGCCAAAAGATTCCAATATGTGGATTTTGTTTCAAAAGGTCTTTTTAAGTAGTTAATGGCTTAGAAATTACCAGAGTATCTAAATGGGATAGCTGGTGACAGTTAACTGTGAGAGGTGACTGAAAGCATGTTTAGTGAACAATGATGGAAATATAAACCAAGTTTATTTGCATATTTTTTGTGATGGGGAAGTTCCTCTCATCAAGTTTTTGCTATAACACTAGTTTTTATGTAGGCCCTCAATTCTAAGGTTACATATTATCAGTCAATTCATTGATAATAGAAAAATGTAGTTCATACATTGTATTGTCCATAATATACCATCGGCTATTTTAGGATATTTCATTGATCAACTCATATTTCAGTCTCTTCAGTTTGTAAGGTTCTTGGATCCAAATCTCAACCCTAATATACATATTTATATATATACATATATATATGTATATAAATTATATAATTTATATAGATATAACATAGATATAATGGCTTAGAGAACTTTATTATAAATTTTAGAGAAACACTGCTTTCACTCACTTTGAAAATAGTGAACATTTCAGAATTCTTCAGTCTGCTTCAACACACTCTGCCCTACTGCCACTTGGGATTCAATGACCAACACAAGCTAGAGGTTTTCAACAGTTTCTTCTGTAGTTGGTCTTTGCAATTCTTTCTAAAAGATGATTCTCAGTAACCAACCAATGTAACCTAATCTGAATAATATAAATCACAGGAAAATATGATGAAATACCTCATTCGATTTTACAAGCTGTAATACTACTACTACTTTTGTTTAATATAAAAAATTATATAGACGTATGTTTTGAAAATTTATATGAATGCCTAAAATTTGAACATACTGAAAGAGTGGACTCAGAATTAACAATATCTAAGTGAAGAAGTGACATCGATGATATATCTGAACCTATGCTTTGAAACCTAGTCAATCCTGTATGTACCAATTAAACTTTAGTTTCCAAGCTATTCACAACACAGCAGTAGCTAACACTTAAGTTGTATTTATTTACTGTTTATTTATTTTTTTCTTCTTTATATCCTGTGCTTACTTTTAGGAGCAATATTAAACTCCATTTGATTATCATAATGTTGACTCTTTATGTTCCTTGGAAATAGTTCTTCCTTTCAGTCAGATTTTGGTTCTTGCTATGTATAGATACATTGGTTTGTCTCTCTGAAAATTGCACCTACTTCCCTTTTCTTGGAGAATTTTTCTATGGCTAATATTTTATCCAGGCCCACTCTGAGCCCCTCAGAGGAAAATAACACACCTACTGCTTTCTATTCAAGTAATGTTCTGGTACTTGAAATACTGAAAAGTATTTTCAAATCAGTAAATCTGCACTTATCACAAGGAAAATCAAAACACTCAAGAAGAAAAAAAAAACTTTATTACAGATGTAAGGTTGAGAAATCAGGTGGGATTTTATCCAGACATTCTCAGGATCCTGTACTCTTTTTTAACTCATTTCCCTTAGATGCAAATTAATATTTTAAGATCATCATACTTATTGATCCTAGAGACAAAAGGGCAAATATTTCATAAGTTATTCAAGCCATATATGTGTCTAGAACTCTGTAAAACAGCATTAGCACCCATGCTGTTATGAGAATGTTTTTTCTTCATTTGTTATAAAACCGTTATAAAATTCTTAAGAGGGGCTAGAGCAAAAGCTCATAGAGTTCAACTTTTTCTTACATTTGTCTGCCATGCCAGGGCAGCTCTGAAACACATGTCTGAAATTCTCAAGCATTGATCAAATATGAATATGGTGCACCTTTCTCAATATGTTTTAGGGTATGGCATGCTTTCCTCAGAACCTTGCCTCTCCCAACCAGTAGATGTTTTGTAGACCCTGTCTGTGTTTATGAGCAACATAATTCTGTAAATTTGGGCTTAATTGTAGTCATGGATTCATGAGACATTGCTTTTCAATTGGTAGACCCAAATGCTTTTATTCTTTGATTGATTAGAAATCACAGATGTATAGTTTTCTGCCTTAGTTTTATCTTTTCTGCCAGTAACTTAATGTAGAGGAAAACATGAAGTAATTTATGTGGCAAGATAGCTGCTTGCATAGGTAAGTGCATAGGTCAATACATAAACGTGGTAGAAAAGATGCACAAGGGTCCACACTGACAATTATTTGGATTTCTCCTGCATGAAGAATGTGTTCTTCTTTTCTTCTTTCTTTCTCTTCTTCCTTTCTTTCCTCTTTTCTTTCTTCCTCCCTCCCTCCCCTCCTTCAACAGTATGGACTCAGTGATTGTTTTTAAATATATGTTTGGGATATAATCCAATAAAACTTTAATTTTAACTTAGTTTTGCAATTTTGACTATTAGAAGTCCTTTCTGTTGGCTCCTATATTCCTTTGGAATATCCATATAGCTATATCTCTATATCTATTTATCTATATATTTATATATGCATTTCCATACATTATTGTGCAGCGTGATCCAGGCTTATCTTAAACAATGATTATGCTAATTCTAGAAAAGCCATTTCTCTAAGAAGCTTTGGTTTCTTTCATTGGAAAACAATGTTAAAAGAAACCAAGATCTGAGTGCTAGGTATAGTTTTTGTTTTTGTTCCTGGTTTATGTTTGCCAATCCAGCTCTCAGTTAAATAAGGACAAATAAAGGTTTGTGTGGCAAATCACCTGGCATCTATTTTCCTAATCATTTTATTACAATTGTGCTTCCGCCCCCTGTTAGAACCAGCTCTATCAACTAGAGTACTAAGCTATGTGTGTTTAATTTTGACTTTAGTTTCACATACTCCATTCACTCTCAAAATTACTTAGATCTGACTGCCATATGACCCAGCTATCCCACTCCTTGGTATTCATACAAAAGATCTAAAATCAGCACACTATAGTGATACATGCCTACCAATGTTTATAGAAGTACAATTTTTTAATAGCCAAGTTATGGAGCTGGCATGGATGTCCGTGAGCAGTTGAATGGATAAAGAAAATGTGTATATATACACAAAGGAGTTTTATCCAGGAAGAATGAAATTACATCCTTTGCAGGTAAATGGCTAGAACTGGAGAATATCATGCTAATTAAAACGAACCAGATTCAGAAGGACAAGGGTCAAATATTTTTCTCAGATGCAGAAACTGTATAGAAAAAAGTAATATAAAAAGGAAGGGTATCATGAAATGATCTCATGAAAATAGAAGGAAGACCAATAGAGTAGAAAAGGACCAACAGGATGAGGAGGGGAGGGCATGGGGAAATACCAGGAAAGAAAATGTACTGAGTTATGTTACATCTAGCTACAAATATACCACAATGAATCCTGCCTACAGATATAATTATAATGTACTAGTTGAAATAATAATAAAAGGGAGGTCAGTAGACTAAAGCAGGTGGATAGGGGAGGGAGGAGTGGAGGGAAAGGGGAAATAATGGAGAATGAGATTGATCACATTTTGTTATATGCATGTACAAATATGGCACAATGTATTTCACTATTATGTATAATTATTAGGCACCAATAAAAGAAATAATTAGGTCCATTTCCCTCCCCATCCTCTTCAGTAAGTTGTAATGATGTACATGTCATAAATTATTTTATGTTGTCACAGTTGGCCATCTATTCAGAAAGCTCTTAATTTCCTAAATTATTTTATTTTACATTTGCATGTATTGTTCCACTCTTTGTGTTGTAAAGGTCTATGAGTTTTGACAAGTACACAGAGGCATGTATCCATCATCACAATGCTTTACAAAATAGTGTTACTACCTTAAAAAAATTCTGTGGAATTTTAACTATTGAGCTTCCTTATTTCCAGCACTCCTGGCAAACACTCTTCTTTTTACTACCTATTATTTTATCTTTACTGGAATGCCATATAAATGAAATCATAAAATATATGGACATTTTACTTAATAATCATCACTTAAAATTCATCCATGGTTGAATAGCTGGATAGTTCTTTCTGTTTTTCCACTAAATAGTGTTCCATGATAACAGCACTATAATTATTTTTTCCATTTGCTATTGAATGGATGCGTTCATTTTGATTGGTTATAATTTTTGTTTGTCATTATTTACAAAACGGTTATAAACTTCTGCATGCAGGCTTTTGTTTAGAAATATGTTTCTATTCATTTTTGTTTAGACGTAAATTTTCACATCTGGTAGTATGACACCTGGATCATATGATAAAAGAATGTTTCACTTTATTAAAAATTCCAAACTGTCTTCCAAAGTGGCTACAACCTTTTGCCTTTGTACAAACAATGAGTGAAAAATTCCTGTTGCTCTAAATATTCACCAACAATTCACATTTTCACATGTAGAGACTTTAACTGTTTTAACAGTTGTGTACTGTTATCTCATTTTTGTTTTAATTTCCAGTTTCAGAAATACAGATGGTATTGAGAATTTTTTCCAGGGTTGCTTCTGGTCTAGGATGTAAGTAGACATTTGACCCTATCTACTTCAAATTTCTCTCAACCATGGGTGTTTGCCAGCAAGATAGTACAGACATCGAAGTATCATCAAAAATATGTGAATTGGGAACCATCAAGAAAGTCTCATCTTTTCCTGGTATATTTTAGATAAACAGAGTAAAGCTAGGCCTCCTGGAAGTGAGAAGGGATAGAACGAGCAAAAGGGACAAGACAACACAGGGCACTAGAAGACTTCTTGTTGGATCTCTCTGATTCTAGGAGCATAATTTTAGGAGCCTCAGGCAATCCCCATCTCTGACTTCCAGGATATTTCCAGCTATCTGCAGATGACAACTTAAGAGAGGGAAGGATATATTAGGTTCCTTAAAAATAAAACTTCCCTAAAAAGTATAAAGCTGTTTGATGGGTCCTGTGGGTGGCAATGACAATGAATTATTCAAAGGGAGGTCTATTAGAGAGGAAAGATATGGACGTATCTTCCTGACCATGTCAACAGAGTATACAGGAAACATAACATTCATGCCCACAGAAATTATCTACAGTTTCCTCATAACATGGGACTTAAGAAGAGACTCATATTTGAGGCTTCCTTGTGAAAGATCTTGACTTCTTAGGATAAGGCATGTTGTGGACATTAACAGTATGTACTATATTATCTTTAAACTATACTAAGAACAAAAGAGGAATTTTTATCTTCATCTACCAGTATCTGTTACACAGATAAAAGCAGTGAGGTGCTAAGTCATATCCTTGGGATAGTTAAAAACAACCTAGGGGTGGGATATTCTTTCTACCAAGTTTATGAAAGGTGCATGCATGTCCTTGAACTGAAAAGAGAATCAGAGTAGGTATATCCCCAGTTCTTCATGCTGCCTGCAATGTCAGTCTTCCATCCATTTGTATTTACAGATCCTATTAATGGATGTAAAATAACCTACAGACTTCTGTTCTTTTAAAAACTTGCTACTTAAAGGAAAAAATGGATGATCAAGACTGAAAACAAAGGCAAAATTCATTCCTGAAGATGTCTTTATTGTCCTTTTTCTGACCTTGACAGAATAATCTGAGTAATTATCATCATAATCATCACTGCAGGATTTCTTCCTTTCCTCTTCCTCCTCCTCCTCCTCCTCCTCCTTCTTCTTCTTCTTTTTGGATTGCTATTCCAGTGTAATTACTAGAGCTGCTGATACCATTAGGTGACAATAAATTAATATCAAACAATTCCCACATATTTGTGTCTAAGTAACAAGTTACAGTGTCAACACTAAATGGAGAGAGATGCAGTATCCACCTTTAGACGGCTGTACAGCTGCAAACACTGCACAGGCATCCTGTGAGTGACTTTGAAAATAGATCTTGTAGCGTGTGATAGGATAGGAATTCAGCATTGTTTTCACTCCTGAATTTAGCAGTAAGGGCATTGGTGCCTTAGATTTGTCATTAGTAGAGATGCAGTCCTTGGTCCTCTTCAGGCTTTTCTGCATCTCCCTTTTCATTTCCTCCATGCCTAGTTTTAAATTCTGCATTGATGTATAATATCCATACAGTAAAATTCACCTCTTCGGCACCAGCTGAATGGGTTTATTGAATTAGCACCCAAATAAAAAATCAGAATAGCACCAAACACCCTAATTGATTCTTGTTCTCCCTCCTAGTCACTATTCCCATAGAATAACTGATATTCTCACTTCTAATGGCATAGATAAGTTCTGTCTGCTTTCTTATCCAAATAAACTCCTAGTCTATGTATGCTTTGGTGTCTCAATTTGTCCTTTGGCTCATTTATTTTGTTAATCCTCACCACCCCTTTGTCTTCTGGTTCTGGAAGGTGTCTTCAATCATATATTATTTTGCCTTTCATTATATAGCCAAAGGCAACTAAGTAGGAGATTCCACATTAAAGCCAGCATTGTTTTTCAAGTCTAGCTACTTGCACCTTCTCTTTGTTAATTCAATGGTAAATCCACCCCAGTGGGACATTGTAGAGGTCTCTAGCCTGCTTCAATCACATGTTACTTTTTTCCTAACAGAAAGTCACTTATGAGAACTACTATTTATTGAAACTACAATAAAAACTCCTATAGCTCTAATTCCTATTTTGTCTCTTTCTTTTTTTGGTTTCAAACCAAATATGTCTTATTTTCTCCAATTGTTATCATCAAATACATTTTATAAATATTTATTGAGTACCTGCAATTACACACAGTAAAATCACAAAGATAAAAGCTGTGTTTGTAGAGATTTCTTTGTTAAGAGTTCATTCTCTGGAGTCAGCAGGCCTTGTTGAAAATCCCTGATAGTTTTCTTGAACAGAGCACTGAATCCACCCTGAGTCCTTGGAGATGCACCTCCAGGATTCTTGTTCAATATCAAATATGCTATTAACTTACAAGGGATATGTCATGTTAGAGAAAACTATTACATATTTCAAAAATCTATATGTGTTATGATTTTAAAAAGAAACTTTGTCTCATTACTGCTAACACTTGCCATAAGTAGAAACCAAATGTCAGATAAACAAAATATTAGGTAAGCATAATGTAAAATATATGCAAATGGACAAATGTCATTATCTTGTACATAGACACTGTTGCCTGCTTATACTTATTTCCAAGATAGCTACATAAGGAAATATTAGAAAATTTCAGAAATGTATTAAAAATATACTCAAAGTTGAAATTTTGTTTTCAGTGGAATCAGAAAGGTTTAAAGGAGAGTGAAACCAGATATAAATGTCTTAGAATATATTTCAAATTAATTAATATTGAATTATTAAATACCAAGAGTGCCCTGTTTGTATGTAATCACGTGTTGGAAACCAACATGTTATGCAAAATGCACTTGCATGGTTTTGTACATGCCACAGAAAGACTGTACTTGCCTTCAGGGAGCACATATGCTGTCAGGGAAGGTAGCCTACAACCTTGAATCTTGATAAAGATTTGAAGGACCTGGGCTGGGGTTATGGCTAAGCGGTAGAGTGCTTGCCTCTCATGTGCAAGGCCCTGGGTTCCATCCTCAGCACCACATATAAATAAATAAATAAATAAATAAATAAATAAATTTAAGTTAAAAAATTTAAAATTAAAAAGGATTTAAAGGACCATGATTACTTACATCAGACCAGCAGAAACTATCATTACTTATGTCACCCAGGGATGACAGGGGAAATCACCTGGGACCCTGATTGCTTAAAATTTACATGGCAGGGTGTCAATTAAAGTTTCATATTTTTGCATGACTCAAAGGACCTGCAGCCATTTCGTAAAATTTTTGAAACTGATGGAAGACAGACCTGCCATGTCTCCTTCTCAGAGTCAAACCACATAAGTAGAGCAAAGACTGTTAGCATGACTGTGTGGGCTCTGCTTAATAGCTAAAAGGTTGATTCTTGTAAAATCAAAAGCATTTCAGCATCATCTTTCTATTCCCAGGTCTACAAAATCCAGCACACATAAGCAATTAGTACCATATTCAAATGAGCAAGCAGGTGGATGAATTTAAACATGTGTGATTATTTTCAATATCGGATGAAAACTTTTACGTAACATCCATCAAATAAACACTTTGGATCTGAAGATATTTCAAGACATCATGATTGAAGTTATTGCTGTGGTATCAGCAATAGTGCGAAAGACAATTTGAAGCTCTTCTACCTCCTCTGGTAATTGAAATAAGACTGTGTTGTTTTTTTAAAGGAGAGTACCACCTTAGATATGGTGTTTGATTTGAAACTGAGAGGATATTCTTTATTAATTCTAAGATTTTGCCTGACTTTTAACTTATATAGATAGCTCTTTACATTCTACGGAGCTTCTATTACTACAGAAACCAATTTAAGGAGGCAACGCTTAGATATGTGATCCAAGGTTAGGCTTAGGACAGCTTAAAGAATATAAAAATGTGCTTTCCAGTGTCTGATTTAATGCTTTCTTAAAGTGATCAAAGTTAAAAGCTCAGACTTTGAAGCCAGACTGGTGTTGGAGTCATGGCTACTGGGCAATCAAAGGAAGAGAATTTACCTCTCTGAATCCAGGTTTTTCTTTAAAATGGGATTAAAAAGAAAAAAAAATGAAAGGATAAATGACTTTCCATGGCATGCAATATTTCAATAAATGTCAGTTTTGCCTGGTTCTGAGATATTAACTATGGTCATGAAACTTACCCCCTATGTCAGCACGCTGCTTCCAAATTCTTTGAACATCAATCGATGTGCATACATTTGTATTCTCCTCTTTTATATTTTTGTTTAGGACAAATTTTTAGAATAAAGCTACTTAGTCTATTTAAAACAAATGATTGATTATTCATTTGTCCCTAATCTTCATTTCTGTGATTTTACCCTCTTATGTATTATTATTTTAAAATTTGCTCTCCAAAACTGAGGGTCATTTTGGACCTTTCCCCTGGGTTCCAGAACTACATCTCAAAGTGTTTATGTGATGTCTCCAGGTGAGAATGATTCAACTTTGTAACCAGCAGTCCATTCAATACGGAATTTATCAGTTAATTGTTTAATGCATAATAGCAATACCACAAACTTTTATGGTAATGAACAGCACACATTTGTTATTTCATAATTGATGTGGGTGAGGGATCCATTCAGAGGGTCAATAGTTCCTCTGCTTCAAGATATTCTATGGCTGGAAGCAAGGTTTCATTCACCCACTGGGGTCTTATCTGAAGATCAGGTGGACAAGAATCTAGCTCCTAGGTCCCATGGTTGTTGGTAGAGAAGTAAGATCCTTTAAGCTTTCTGCAGAGGGTCTTTTTTTCCTTGCTGATTTTATCAGGTGGCCTTCTTCCAATCTTTTTGCCTTTCCATATGGTAGGTTTTACGTCCTACAATCACACTTTGCTGAATTTTATTGATTCAAAGCAACTCATGATCCTAGACATCCTGGATCCTCTCTTGTCATTCTGGAGCAGCAAGAGTAACGTTTCTGAAACACAATTTTTGTGCATGACATCCCCTTGAGTGCCTTCCCACTGCTTTTAGAAATGAATGTTGGCAGATTTGAATCATGTTATAACCAATCCAAGTGACCTTCTACTTTTCAACTACTTTCCAACCTCTTACCATATTCATGCAAGAAACTATTTTATTTTATGGACTCCCCCTCTACCCTGCATCCACATTTTCCACATTTACCATTGTCCACTTTTAATGCTTTATCTTATCTGACATATTTCTACTTAATGAACTTCTATGTTTCTTTATTGCTCTTTAGGTATAGCTTAAATTCATAACACTATTAGTAATACTGCACATGCTTTAACCATGCCAACACCCTCTAACTGCACACTCTGCCTCACAGATCTGCTTTGTTCTTTACTTGTGAGGTCCTCCAACTCTTCACACATGTCACTGATTTATCCTGGGAAACTGTAACTCCCATTAAGCCCTAGCTTCAGATTATCATCACTCCCTTTAGGTCTGTTAAAGACTTCATGCCATTCTTTTCCTTCATAGAAGTTATAATTGATTAACTAATTACTTCTGTTGTTATCTGTGCTTGACCAAAAGCTCCCTGAAGGTTCAGTCTGTGCTTGTATTGTTCATGGTTGTCTTTAAGGACCTATCACAGGGCCCCACGCAGAGCAGATATCTCAGAAACTGTGTTCCATGAAAGGAAGGTAAAACTAAGATAATAAGTGCTGTTCTCACTAAGGATTTCTGATGCAGTTAGGAAATAAGCAAAATAAGACTGTGCAATAAGGTTGGGTGGATAGGAGAGTTGCTTTCTCTTGATCGTGTTTCTAAGGGGTGCAGAGGAACCAGTTAGGAAAGGCTCAGTTATGGCCAGGGCACAGAGCAGGTTCTGAGAATACAGACAGTTAATTAACAAAACTGATAGCCACCAAGGACTCCAGTGGTGAAGGAAACTTGGGTGCCTTCGAGGCATCTTGATGCCAGAATGTCATCTAGCCCCAAACTGCCATTCAGAATGGCAGCTGACCCTGAAATGTGACAAACAGGGAATTTATCTTCAATCTTCATATGTAAATCAAAGTGTTTCAGAATGAGGAAGGTGATATTTTCTTAAGTGAGAAACACTTCTGGCTTCCTTCAGTTATTTTTCTTTTGAGACTCAATATTTTTCCCTGCTATTTAAAGAGAATTCTACCTTAAACAAGAACAGTCTTTCCCTGGATAGTTCAATATAGATAGAGGTAATTTATTTACTGTGATCTTTTAATTTTTGTCATCAGAAGTAGGAGTATAATGGAAAATATGAGAATGAATTAGACGTCTACTTTCCAGGAAACTCATTTGTGTGGGATTTAGGCAATGAGATATGAAATGCACTATATTGTCTTTTATTTTTTGGTGGCTTTAAGATCTTAGGCAAGACATGAAGGTGAATACATTAATCTTATTCAGATCCAAGGTATCAAATCTTCAGGCAGTGACTTAGATAGCCTTTTATAAAATAGGATTTAATGCATAGTCTGAAGTGTTAAAAGAGGGCTTACAGAATGCAGCAGAGAACACGTAGACTTGGAGAGTGAATTGTGGATCAAGGAACCACTCAGTAAACATGTAAATTTGGATATGTTGTTTCTTTTTTCTGCACCTTCAATTTATTATCTTTAAAACAATATTCCTTTACTTTTGTTTAGAAAATTAAATTATATGCAGCAAATGACCCTCAGTTGGGTCATTAGTAGTTATTAGTTCAGAAATAAGAGTTTTAGTTGAGAAATAATAACATCAAATACTTGGGATGGTGTCTTGCATATAGTAGTTCCTTAGTAAATTGATATCATCATTAGCATCATAAGAATTATTGTTACTGCTAATAAGGATCAGAACTACACTGGATATTTTTGATTTAATTTCTACAAAAAAAAAAAAAACTATAAGCTTCTTTTTCTTCTTCTTCTTCTTTTTTTTTTTGTTTTTTAATTAGCTGCTTTTTTACCAAGAAAATGCAGTTAGGAATGTGTTGGATCTTAAAGAAAATACTTAGTCAAGCTAAGTATTTTTTGACTCTCCAGTCTTGCCACAAACCTTTTACTATACCCAAAGCATGGCGATATCCTTCCAAGTGCAAGATACCTGTGTACTTTAATAAAATATTCAACAGTTTCTTTAGATAGACATGATATTCCTCATGTCCCATTCATTTGCAGTAGGCCAAGGTCTGTGAAGTTATATTTGAATACCTTCAATTTTGTAAAGCCCAAATATTTCTTTCATTTGGACTGTAGTATTCATGATGCTTCAGGGGTACTCGACTACTGAGCCACAACCCCAGCCCCATTTTATATTTTATTTAGAGACAGGAGGGTCTCACTGATTTGCTTAGTGCCTCACTTTTGCTGAGGCTGGTTTTGAACTTGGAATCTTCCTGCCTCAGCCTCTGTCTGAACCCTCTGGGATTATAGGCATGTGCCACCACGCCCAGCTTAAGATGCTTCTTAACACTTTTTTTTTTTTCAGGACAGGAAGTAGAATTTATTCCCCAGTTTTCTATCAATCATTAGCACTTTTCAACTTAACACAAAATAAATATTCACAGATCCTAGGATCTGGCCAGAGGGGTGGCTCTGTGAAGGAAGGACTGTGACTCACATGTCCTTGACATAGTGTTTGCACGAATGATTTGCACACAGAAAACATTACTAGGTGTTTCTGTTTACATTCGATTTTTTTGAACTATGACCGAGAAAATCTTGTGAGATATTTATTCTAGCTCCCATTTTTTTTTTTTTTTTTTAGTTTTTAACTTACTGGTTATGAATTGTAGGTTACTTCAGTCTCCAAAAATATTTATCTTTAATCTTTGAAAGTAGCAAAAAAATTCCAATATTTCTTGCCTTTGGCAGGCAGAAATTCTCTCTGTGTGTCTCTCTCTGGTCTCTTTCTCTCTGTCCTTCTTTGTCTCTAGATTTCTCACACAAACACATCCTCTGTCTCCATTATCTCTTATTTCTATATGTTGCAGTGTACGTACGAGGGCTTGTGTGTGGATTTGTGTGATATATACTGCCTAAGTTGGAGAGAAAATGTTGCTTTCTTTCCAAATCAAAGAGAAAAATGTGGAGAGTCTGGAACAACAACAAAAATAGCTGCTTTGACTCACAGTCTCACTGCTCTGAAATATAAATTCTATCCTGAAGGGAATTCTCTTTTCTGTCTAGAGTAGGCATCCCTCCATATATACACACATAGTGAAATATGTGCAAATTCTTAAGTCTTCATGAGAACATGAGAGATCATTAATCTTGTATTATCTCAGCAAAAATGGCAATGAGAAATTATTTATATTGTAGGCTCCAATTCAAGGCAATTCAAGTTCCAAAGGATTGAATTTCAACAAATGCCTAGGAAGACTCTATCTTTTTAAAGGATTCCACATTACTACATTCATTTCAGAATAAATTTGTCAGTTCCAACCACAATGTACAGCATTGATTATCTTATTCAAAAAACGTGAAAAAACTATTTATTTCTGGTACTGCTTTATTTCTGATAATTATGTTTGATTTCCATGGGTTTTACATATGTAGTGGTCTCTCTTAAAAGGAACAGGGGTTGGTGATGGAGACAAGGTTCAGATGTAAGAGAACTGATAACTCAAGTGCAATCACGGCTCTCACAATTATCTTTGAGGATTTCTTAATGTTTGCATGAGATTTTTTTGCATGTTATGGAATAATGTTGTGTATCTATGTTATCTCATTAGTTCTCCCTGATAGAGCATGAATGTGAGGAAAGCAGAGAAATGTTAGACTCAGAGATTTAGTGACTTGCTCTAAGTCTGTCATTTCTACCTCTTATTGGCTTTAAGTCTCACATTTGATGATGATCCCTATACCAAATGTGCTTTCTGCTAAACCCAGGATAATGCCCGGATCAGAAATAAGGGCATCAGTGGGTGGCAGGGGGCAGACCCAAATGTGAAGTTCAGATTAAGGAGTTCTTGGCAGTTGCTCGGTATTCATTTGATAAGGAGTATATCATTACTGTGAGGATGCACATATGAAAGGATCCCTTTGAGAGTCAACACATTATAGTACTTGCTTCTTTTGTCCCCTGAACAAGAATGTGGAGAGAAATGAGCCAAGCTCAAATAAGCAGAGGCTATTTTTCTGACAATGAATTAGAACATGTTTAGACGTAGCTTTCAAGCAAAATGTCCAGGGTTCTTGGCATTTGTCATTCCAAGTATGGGTGAGGTATAAGTGCCTTGCATTAAAAAAAAAAAAAACGGGCAACAGGAAGTTGACATAAAGTCTGAAGTCCTTGAATCTATCGTGGAGGCTAGGGAAGTAGCAATTATCACTGTTAGAAGATTTGTGAAATGGTGTGCCTGGAAATTTATGCTGATTTAATTCTTGTTCAGACTTTCACAAAGTATGCTATTTTAATGACTATGCTTAGATGTATTACCAGGTATTAATTTTGGAGGAAAAAGTATAATTAGTATCTAGACTGTACCACACTCTATATTTTTTTAATTTACCATCCCGAAAAGGAAAAAAAAAAAAAAGTCACTCTGGTCATAGCACCTGATCATTTGGTGGTAAGATACCATGATTACTGGTAAAACATTAGACAAAACCAGGAAGGTTTATGAATTATAAACTTACTGACAAATCTAAAAATGGAACACACGTTCAGAGGTTTTAAAACATACTGAGATGTATCCCCCTACACCATATTGGTATATTCCCCTAAGAGAATAGGGAAATTTTTCAGTCTACTTTTCTATAAAATTAAAACTTCATAATCGTCTTACCTCACTCAGAAGGTTGTAAAGTTATAAAAAGAAGCTAGAGCATTACATAACCCATATCAGTAGCTTTTTTTAGGTCATAGATACCTATGTTGATTCGGGATAATACTGTTACTATTTCCATAAGCCATTGGTTTTCTAATTTGAATGTGCATCAGAATTACCTGGTGGGACAATTAAAATAGAGTTTGTGGGCCTCCCTCAGAGTGGGGTACGGTGGACCTAAGAGTCTACATGTCTAGCACATTCCTGGGTGATGCTGTTCCTCTGAAGGCCACATTAGAACCACTTGTTTAATAGATGACTGCTTCACTTCTCCACTTGGAGTCCATGGGAGTATGCCAGGAGGGTCTAAAAACAAAAAAGAGTCATGATCCATTTTTCTAAGGTGTTACTAAAGTGTCTGAAAGCCAGTTTATAATAATAAAAAAAACCAATGATGACATATTAGGGAATGAAATGGAAAAACCGCATGACATATTCTGAGAAAACACAAACAACTCAGAGTTGTTCCAAATTTATAATTGTCTTCTTTTACCTATGAAAGCTGTCACCTCATGAGTACCTAACTTACTGGAGTTATTCAAACATTTACAGCAAAACATTCTAAAATTAGGGGACCCATCAATACAAGTTCTATGCGTACTTTTCTGATCTCGAATCTCCAGGATTTAGCATCATGTACCACAAGAACAGAGCTTCAAAAATCTATGTGTTTGAAGGCATGATTTTCTTTTGTTTGATCTGTCTGTGTCTTATAAGTAAAATAGGAACAATAGAATCAGTTCAGTGGGCTGGGTGAGATTTTAGTCAAGGTTGGGACTGTCCTATTGATTCCTTTAGCAACAATGTTTGAAAATATTTACAAAATATGATAAATGCATTATGAGCTTTGTCTGTGCCACATGGCTATGTAATTACTAACTAATTACTCACATTAATTACAAATTAATTAGTAAATAGATCAATTTGATGTGTATCATTGTCACAGTCTTTGTGTGGGGGACCTAGGGATCTTCTGAAGGAAGCTTACAGTGTTTTTCATTAAGCAGCATGTGGGGTTCACAATTTAGGAAACAATGCTGTAGAGTTTATTCATTCCAGGCACAATGCCAACCTGGGGTCGGGGAACCAAATAAACATGAAACAAGAAATTTCAACCTACCTTAGGTTGATTTATATAAATTATGTACCTAAGGACACTTTTGCTTACTAAAATATAGATAACCTACTTATTATTTACGTAATAGTGACTGTATTCCTTATTTCTGTTAATGATGACACATTCGCACTATACACACCCTAATTAGAAGAGCACTACAGAAAAATTACAAAATACAGATTTACGTGCATACAGAAGGGAGGTTTAAGCTGTTATCTTTTACAATCTTCCAGACTCTTCTGGATGTTTCTCAGAGGCTTACTCTCCCATATGTCCTAAATTGTACTTGACTGCTCTTTAGGTGTAGGTGCTAATTAGCTCCTTGACACTTCTTTGCACACTCTTAAAAGCCCAGCCTTCTCGCCTTTGTGCCTTCTAAGGTGTCTCTTTGAGTTGCCTACAAAAAGAGGTGTGTTTCCCACCATGAGTATGTATTACTTTTGTAATTAGAAACTTGAAATAACATATAACTTTCAAAAGGGTGTAGTAAGCATGCTTCTCTTTCCCTGGCTTACAAATGACACGTTTCTGTGAGCCAGAGTGTGAAACAGATTCCCTGACCTCTCCTATGAGATTTTGAATTGGTTTCTATTAGGTAGGACCCCAAAATTAATATTTAAAAATTTTTTAAACATTTATTTTTTAGTTGTAGATGGACACAATACCTTTATTTTATTTTATTTCTTATGTGGTGCTGAGGATCAAACCCAGGGCTTCGCAGGTGCTAGGCGAGCACTGTACCACTGAGCCACAACCCCAGCCCAATATTTTAAATTTTTTTAAAAAAAACTTTTGAGAGAGGTTCTCACTAAGTTGCTTAAGGCCTATCTAAGTTGCTGAGATGGCCTTGAACTTGCAATGTCTCTGTCTCAATCTCCTGAGTCACTGGAATTATAGGCATGCACTACCATGTCCTGGTTCCAGGGATTTGTATTTTAAACACAGCTACTCAAAGGATTCCAATTGTGGTGGGGAATCATTCACCAAGTGCAGAGCTTTCCTCTAAGTGGACTTGTTGCTCTACTTTCTTACATATTGATATACTAGTAGGTTTGAAGGTTTCAAAATATGCCTAGCAAGTGTCTCCACACTTTAATTCAGAAATAATGATTAGTTTGTCCCTTTTTTCCTATAGGAGCAATATAGCATGTCAGTTGAGTGGAGGTCACTTATCTTTAGTCAGAACCAGCTTCTGACCCCACATATGTTGTACCCTAAAAATTTTAGTATTTATTGTTGTTGTTATGAACAGTCAGTATTTTCTCTTATTTTCTTTTGGTGGTTTTCATTTTATGCATCCTATTTTTTAAAAAATATTTTATTGTTTACTATTACAAACATTCCTAATGGTATTCTAAGTGTGTCTTAAATAAATATGTTTCATCAGAATCTAGCACAAAAATGTTTGCCCATAACTTGAATTTTTTCTTTAGGACAGTTTCATACACAAACACATGTATGAAGTCATCTTTTGGTATCCACAGATGACTGGTTTTAGTACTTTCCATCCCTTCCCAAATATGTGGATGCTCAAATCTTTAATACAGGATAGCTTGATATCTCTGCATCAACCCACACATTTGCTCCCATATATTTTAAATAATCTCTAAATTACTTATAGTAGTAATAAATGTAACCCCTTTGTAAATAATTGTTATATTATTTAGTGAGTAATGAAAATAAGAAAGTAGGTAAATGCTCAGCACAGATGTAATTTTTAAATTTCAATTTGAGCTTGGTTGAATACACAGGTACTGAGCCCCATACTGTGGAACATTTGGCTTTCCTTATCCATGGGTTCCTCACCCATGAATTTTAGTGCCCACCAGGGATCCTGGAACCAATCACTAGAAGATAAAGAAAGTGTGATGTGTGTGTGTGTGTGCACGCACATGTGTGTGCACACATACCCCCACGTGCATGTGTTTTCCTTGTTGTACTATCTTTTGGGGTGTTTTTAATGTAATAATGTCACAAATATCCCTATGGAAAACATACCTACAAATATATAACACATATTTATTGATTATCTGTTTCTATCTTTCCTTTTGTGAAAACCAAGAAGTGCTTAAAATTCAATTTTTAGGGTATAATTTTAAATAAGATAATATTATCAAGTGATAAAATACTTGGGTCAGAAACAATGTAGTTCCTCTGTCTTTGGTGGTGATCACCAGTATGTAATTAAAGGAAAAGATTCACATTTAACAGTCACACAATAGATTTAAAAAAAAGGAGGTTAAAGTGATGTGGCACTCTCTAGAAATCAAATGGATTTCCCGATAAGCTTTGTCTTTGGATGGGGGCCATTCATGATGTTTGTATCTAATGATCATTCTGATTCCTAATTATTTCCTGGGGAAATCTGGGAGAGCTACCGAAGGCAGTTTCTTGTCCAGTACAAAATACTGTCTTGAAATTAATTCTCTGGAGAATATAAAAACAAGAAAAGCCCAGATTCCTCTGTTTTTAGACATTTCCCAATGCTCCTTACTTCACACATTTACACTCAAACATGTACAAAATCTTTGCTGCCACATTTTTCTTTCTGCCTGGAGAACAGCTGTAAAGATATTAATTGTGCTTCTGTTATAAATGGATTGCCAAAAGGGACAGAACGGGTTGTGTATCTCATCAGCGTGTCCTGTCTGGTATAAATAATGAGACAGGAACTTGGTAAATTGGAAATTTGTGATAAAAACGAGATGTGATATTATGAAGTCTCACCAGTTCCTTCTTCTGGATCCATCGATTTTTAAGGCACTCTGAAAAACTGCTAGATCAATGAATGTCTGTCACAAAAATGTTGGCTAAAAGGGCTATATTACTGGGGTCAACTATAAATTAGCCCAAAGGGTAAACACAAAGTAGTACAAATGTTAAAGAAAAAAAAAAGGTTACAGATATTGTAAAATGTAGTTGGAAATGTGCAGCTTTTGGAAAAAAAAATATAGTCTTCTTTTTCTTTTCTTTTTCTACCTAGCATTCTTAAATGCTAAGTAGGAAGAATTGAAAAAATATGGGTATAGGTTGAATTGAGTCAGGCCTTTTTTTTGACATTACAATTATTCTTAACGCAAAATTAGTTTTTAAAATGTTTTCTCAAATTCTCTTGTGTATGTGTTCAACTTGCTAATTTTTGCTTTCCTTTTTCATAGGCACCTAGAAAATTTCCTACAGGTTAAGTATCACTTATTCTAAATGATTGGGACCAAATCACTCTGGTCATGTTTTGGAGGGATTTCAAAGTATTTTCATATACATAATGAGATATTTTGGGAATGGAATTCAATTGTCAAACAAAATTCACTTTTGCTTCTTGTATACCTTATGCACATAGGCTCAAGAAAGTTCTATACAGTATTTTTCAAGCACCAACATTTTGATGCAACACATCACATTGATGGCATGTGTGAAAATGTTTATTTGTGTGATTAAGTCTGCACTGAAAAAGGTTTGGATTTTGGAGCATTGTTGATTTCAGATTTTCAGATTAGGTTTGCTCAACCTGTATAATTTTTAAAACCTAAAAAAAGATTGATATTTCCAAATGTGTGGTCTAATCACATTGGTGCATTTTGAGTAAAGCTTCAAATAAAACCTAATTTTTAAAAAGTCTTGTTTCACTAGGATTAGATTTTTAGGGTTGGATTTAAAAAGTCAAATGCCCTTACGTGGGCATATACACTTTTCAGTTAAAAAAATCAATATTCTGAAATCAGAGATGGACTTTGAAGTTGGGCTGTGCATGTTATTTTATCAGTAGACATTTTGGACACACTTCTAAACTGTTCTCCACCTTTTCTTGATAGCAGTGTCAAAGTCTATCTTCTTTGTACACTGGTCGTTCCTTAAGCATGCCTAGGTTAAAGCCCATGCTGTGTGATGCTCCTTCTGAGCTTCTCTGCTTGTAGGCTGTGAGTTCCCTGAGGAACAAGACTCATATTCATCTTTGATACTCTAAGACCAATAACAGTCAGCTTTCATAAAACAACCAGTGCATATTTATAGATTGAGAACTGATTGGGGAAGAGAGACTAAGGAGAAAGGAAGATACAAATATGGATAAATGGAATGTTAATTCAGTTTTAGTGCTTACATGGTTTTACACTATTTAAATGTGTGGTTCATTCAACCTTCAGAGCTAGAAGTATAATCAACAAGTCCGTTTCTCTCCTCTCATTTCACCTTCTCTTCCCTCCTCTCTTCAAATTTTCACAAACCCTCAAGATGTTGGCAGGATGTCAATCATTTTTTTGTAAACCCATTCCTTAGCCTGTCACGTATTCTTTTATTCTTTCCAGGATTTTAATTAGGGCACATAGAGTCTTCAGAACATTCTTTTTTCCCAAGTATCTCTTAGGCATTCATACCAAGGTCTTAGTATATTTTTCTAGTATGGTTATTTCCTTGTTATAGTCTTCTTGTTTAATATAGTGAAATTTAACTTTTTCACATACATCTGTAAAAGTTCCTGTTTTCTCATACATCTTTTAAGATGACCTAGTGGAAAGAAAACAAAATCTTACCCTGCTATTCCTATGGCCAGAAAAGAACAGATAGCAGCAGAAGAGCAAAGAATAGGTGTATCAGCTTTGATTAAAATAAAACGATTCACTTACTTTGAGAAGAAGCCTTTTGGCCAAGGATTATTTTCTAATAATGGTCCTCACCTTGTTGGTTATGTGGAAAAATTAGTCCTTTGTGAAGTTCTTCATTGTATTATTAGATTTCAGACATATGGGTAACCTTGGCTATTTACAATAAGTTGCCAGAATTTAAGAGTTTAACTCTAAATTTGTGAGAAAAATTTAACTGGGTTAAAATTGTATCTATCCATCTAAATGGTTATATACCTTAATATAATATAGTTGAGCCTGATTTCCTATCAGAAAATGGAAACAGCAGTATCTGTTTAATACATGTTTAGTTGTATAAAAAGTGTAAAAAAAAAAAAAGAGTAAGGAATCCATGCAGTTTGTAGCTTCTACTGTATACTTCCATTTTTTTAAATTTAATTATTTGAGTAGTAGTATTGGATTTGAATCACATGTAACTAGATTTCAATGCCAGCTTCCCAGATTTTCACCTAGGCACTGGTAATAAGAGATGCTGATACTCTCTCTTAGTCTCCTGGGGCTTCTATACTGAATTGCGAAAGACTGGCTCGCTTAAGCAAAGTACATTTATTTCTTAGGTTTCTGAAGGATGCAAAGTCCAATGTCAAAGTGCCATCAGGTCTACTGTTTGCTGGGAGCTGGCTTCCTGGTTGTCTTCTTTTGTCCTCACATGACAGGGAGAAGAGAAAGTGAGGAAGTATCTTTTCTGATAAGGATTTCACCATAAGGTGTAGTTTCCTCACAAAGGGCTTTACCTTCTTTATGCTTTTCCATTGGGTATTAGTGTTTGGAGATCAAAATATGCAATCCATGAAGCAGTTTGTGATCTTCCTGCTACTGGGATTAAAGAGCTTCCTTACGAATGTCTGGGCAGCATCTAACAAGAAGTGATTCAGGTTCAAGGAAGGTAACCCTCAGTTTAAGAGAACTTCCTCAGTCTCATACTAGCATTGCGGCAGAAGTTCTTATTCAGAGGATTTTCCCATACAATTCTCACAACAGGAAAGAAGGTCCAACCACCACCTCACTTCCACTGGTTATTGCCACTGTCCTTGACTATCAAATGATCTTGTTGATGCATGTTCTTGAGGAGCCTCCCAGTTCAATTTCCTGCCAAGCCCATGCTGACCTTCTGTGTCGGTTTTGCTTTGTGACTACTTTCTTCACTCCATGGTAAACTTGTCCTTGACGTTCTATATACAAACCTGCGTATTTCCTCATTACCCTTGGTTATAATCAGCTTTTTTGATTGCTGTGATCAAAAGACTTGACAAGAGCTATGTGCCGGAGGAAAACTTTATTTGGGCTCATGATTTCAGAGGTTAAGTCCATGTTCAGCTGACTCCATAGCTCCAAGCCCAGGTTGAGGCAAAACATCATGGCAGGAGTACATTGGCAGAAGAAAGCAGCTCAGGACTCAATGACCAGGAATGAGAGAGAGAGAGAGAGAGAGAGAGAGAGAGAGAGAGAGAGAGAGAGAAACTGTACTCACCAGGGACAAGTTAAGTACCCCAGAAGCCCACCCACTGTGATCTACTTCCTTCTACCATACCCTAGGTACCTATAGCTACCGCCCAGTTAATCCATATCAATGAGTTTATCCACTAATCAGATTACAGTTCTCACAATCTAATCATTTCACCTCTGAAGATTTTTGTCTTGTCTCTTACATACACTTTTGTGGGACCCCTCATATCTAAACCATAACAGTCTTCTCGGACATGACTATAAACATGTTGATGCAGAATCTTGAAGCCTGGTGACCCTTGATAATGCCTGTCCCCACCTTTGACATTCTTCCAAGTCTTAGGAGTGTCTTTAATTTCTACCTTTTAAGTCCCTCTCAATAAAATCACCATCATTTCTTCTGCAGGAAGTTTCCATGAGCTTGAGGAAGAGTTTGCTATCATACTAGCTTGTGTTTAAATGAAAAATGAACACACCTGGGACTGCGTTCATGAAAAAATAAAAATAAAAAAGATGAGGTCAAGACTACCTTCTTCAGGGTATATAAAATGCTTATTCTCAAGTATCTAAAATGAAAATAGGGGGCTGGGATTATAGCTCAGTGGAAGAATGCTTGCCTAGCATGTGTGAGGCACTGGGTTCAATTCTCAGCACCACATATAAGTAAATAAAATAAAGGTCCATTGACAACAAAAAATATTAAAAATAAAATAAAATGAAGGTGAGACAAAACAAAAGGAGCCACCCATACTTCTAAACATCAGTACATTAACCTGCTACATTGATTTCTAAGTAAGCTTTCCAAAAGACAATAACCAATCCATCCACTCTTTATGCACATATTTATTAAACAATTAGACTTATGCAAGGTATGTTCTGAGATGCAGAGGAAAAATAAAAACATGAGGTCATTCTCTCCACTTGAGGGATTAAAATTCAGAAACGTGTTAATGTCTGTGCCATGGTTACGAGGGATGGCTATGGAGCGTCTTTGTCCTGTTTGACTATAGGCTTTATCCCTTTATATGTGAATCAAGATCATCCCACCAGATTCTTGTCACAAAAAATTAATGAATAAATGTTTTATGCCAGATATTATTCTGAGCACTTGTACAACTAGGACAGTACAGAGTCATGATAATGATGTGGATGAGGTAACAAGGCCACTTTGTAGGGGAACAGTTTAATCCAGAGGGGGGGCGGAGATGCAAGACAGAAAAGTCAAGAGAATAAGAGAGAAATTGTTCTTAAGAAGCTTTTTAGTCTAAAAAGGGAAACCCTGTATTCACTGTAATTTATATGTAAAAGTGAAAGGGACCCCCCAGAGACAGTCAAATAAAGCATTTTGATAGTTCAGAAGAGGGAAGGATTCAGCTTAGGAATCAACTTGAATATGTGTCAGACTGAGTTGGGGAAAATGTTGGGGAATCATAGGAATGGACTTAACCTGGATGAGTCTGTGGGTAAAGAAAAGAGTTGAGAAAATTTGAGTTCTGGGTCATTTTTATAAAATAACTGTTTGAAATTATTTTTTTAAATTTTTCATTTCCCTAAAATAAGTTCCAAACAGATTAACCTGAAGCATGGGGGTTCTTCCCAGTTTGTAATCACACCTGTGAACATTATCCAGGATCATCCTTTTTCTTTAATGTAATACTCTTGTCCCGTTTACTGTACCATGTCTCCTCACATCTCTAATCTTGTTTTTGCTGTTTGTCTGCCTCTCCTGGGTTCTTCAGTATTTCTATTTCACCTACAGCACTTTATCATGTCATTCAATAGTTGCCCTTTTAATTTTCTGCCTTCCCACAAGTCTGCCTTTCCAGAAAACAAGAATTTTCTAGCTAGTTTCCCTGGTGTCAAAAAGAAGGCATGATATGTAGCAGGGTCTTCATAAAAAGATTCGGAAATATTGAAGGTTCCAAGTAGGAGACCCAAACCCAATTTACCTCCATTTTAGCTACATCATGGATGTGAACAGCTATAAGGTCATATATGTTGTGTACACTAGTAAACACTAGTATTTTTTTTAAATCTCTTTGGAAATGTAGATCTTGTAATGACTGCCAAATCAAATCTGTTTCATTTGAGTCTTTCATTTCTCAATAGCTTCATTGACTCAATGACCTTTCCTTTCCTTTAGTTTGAAATGGGATAGAGTTTTGTCTTTTCCTTTAGAAAAGGATACCAACTGCATCTGCTTTCATAATGTCTAAAAGTCCTGGCTTTTAATTGGAAAAGAAGCTTATTCTAAAATAACTAAAAGTAATCATTGTAGTGGATATATTCTTATGCTCATGCACCTTGGCCTTAAATCCATACTTTATCAAACATAAATAAAGAAGCCTGCTCTAGAGAGCCCTGGAGTGTGACTCCACCATTGTCCCTCACCCAGGGAAGATTGATTGTCTGTTATCTTTACAGAGCCTCACAATAAGAACATGAAGCAAATGGTACCATTCTCATATTTTGGTTTAGGAAACTGAGTCATTTATTTAAGAAAATGCTTGGTAAGGGTGTCAAGTCATGAATGCAGAATATAAGCTCAGTCTATTAATAAAGTGACATCCCAGAAACTCCCAACATTATATTTGTAGAATGTGTGTGTATGTGTTTATTTTAAACTATATTTTGCTACCTTCTTGAAAATAAGTGCCACAAAGGTTTGCAGATTTCTATGAGAAAGAGATATCAGGTGAATAGATTGCTTACAGAAACTCTGACTTTCCTGCATATTCTTGTGTATTTTACATTTAACTCAATACCTGGCACACTGTCCGTGCCATGCATATAGCCATTCTAGGAGTGTGAGTGAAGGAATGAGTTCATATAAATTCAGGGAGGGAAATTACCACCTATTTCAGGCCTTACACATTACAGAAGTCACCTACAATGCCACTGGTAGCATAATTTTGCAAGGTCAGGATTGATAAAGCTGCCAGTCTAAAGCAGAGATGATGCCAGTTTAGTTCTCAAGTATTTATAGGATTTCATCCCATGGATAACAGATGCACAAGATAGCTGGGAACAGGTAGCCTAGGCAAAGAAAATACCTTTTTTTTTTCCCCCTGGAGTGTTAGAAGAGAGTCCTCTCAATTCTGAAAGGGTTTATTTATGCACACAGAACTGTAAAACAGGAAGCTTATTAGTTTTCACAACCAGGCCTCCAATCGTCCTCATTATCTGTTTGCAGGCCACCATCCTATCATTGTTCTTGAGGGATGCAGAAGGTACTTTTCTCCTGTGCATAGTAAACATGGGTGATATTTTACAGTCACACATTTTCATACAATATTTTCCATTTCTCTCACCCAATGCACAATACAGATGTTTACTGGGATGATGCATGGGTGAATAGAAGACATCTGTGTGCTCAACTGCATTTTTTGAAGTATTTTAATTGTTTCTGAAAGTTTTAGGCTCATTCTGAAAACACAATGTTAAGTGTGCATGGGTGTTTCATTAAGTTACACAACTGTTTAGATCTCTAAAAGCTCCAGAAGAAAATACCAAAACTGAATTTTATTTCCCCAGTTAATGTCCCAAATCATGCAGCCAGAAAAATGACAGGATACATTTTGGTGTTGTCCCTGCACGCGACTGCAGTTAAGAATCTGTCCCTGTTTCCATAATAAATTCAATTTGGAGCATGTGGAATTTGGCAGCAAGGTTTCACTACCAGCTGAGAGTTGGCTTGGGAAGAGAACACCCAGTGAGCCACGGTTAGGTCTTTGCAAAAAACAAAGATAAACGGGGGAACTGATGATTGAGGATCCCATTGTGTGGTATATGTCTTAAAAGAAGGGGTTTTGAAGTGAAACGATGAGACACACTGCTTCGGCTTCTTATTCTGTCGGCTATTATTAATAGAAAGATTGATCACCAACAAAACAGAAGGGTCTATTCTACTATCATTTCGTATCTTTAAGCAACAGTAATTCATACTAGAAGTTCCTGGAAGGAAGCAGAAGTCCTGTCCTCTGGCTTATAGTTCAATGGTCCGATGGTGTGGTTCACCATTTCCCCCACAAATTGACTGGGGAAGAAATCTTCATGTGTAGGGTTAAATTTTTAAAAGGTCCTAATTTTTACTGATCCATGTATAATCCTCATCATTCAGTAAAGACCCCCTAAGGCGTCCCTTGGAGGTTTGGATATTTGGCATGTGTCTTCTATAATTAAGAAGCAAAACCGAAAAATACTGGTAGGATTTAGGCCACGTTTCCCACTGGGAAAATTTGTTTGATGCCCTATCTGAACAAATGAAAGTTGAAGACTCCGGTTTTAGCTAGAGAGAGGGAAGGGAAAATGCATGGGCTGCCTGCATCTATTTCTCAGCTTTTTCCTTAATCACAGGATTGTGCTCTATTGGAACTGGAGAAATAAGAAACAAACCGACAAAAAGCCTACAGAAATATATGCCAGTCATGTAAGAAAATATCCCAAAGCATCGTTTGTAAAACTAAAAAGTAATGAATTTGGTACAACACATTGGAAACATCCAGTTTCAGCTTCTAGTAAGTGTTAATTTAAATGTCAACAAGTTATACAGGTCATGTGAAATTATTGCTCAGCTATACAACAGCAACGAAAAACAGGTTGTCATGGCAATACCTGTGCCCCAGTACCTATTGTATTGCACTCTAGTACTTGAAGGAATTAATAAGGGGGATGAGAAAAGTTGAGGTGAAGATTGAGTTTTATTAAAATAATGAAAACAGTTGCATCATGTCCAAGACCTGGTATAGGCATTTGAGATGCTCGAATGTTTAGGTAAAGCATTTTCAGGTGATAATATCAGGCATTCTGCCCATAGATTGTACACACTGAACTGGGAACCAGGTGAGCTAGAAGTTCAAATCCAAAGTTTGACAATTGTTAACAATTGGAGGCTGGGATTGCAGGCCTTTCTGAATTTCAGCTATCACCAAGGTTGAACTTCTTTATTTCCCCCACCTGCTCTTAGAATGCTTATTCTCTAAATATGTACTGCAAGGGATGCCTTGCAAATGGGGTTTGTGCACTTTTCATCATAATCCTTTTAGCTTTTCCAGTGTGCACATTTTCACGCTGCACCAAACCTTTGTTTTCCTGCTTGGGGTGTCAGCTCTAGCATTTTTCTTTCTGAATAATGTGCACAATCGGTGTGCTGACTGGCTCATAAAAAAAGTATAGCCTAGCTAACAGGGCTGCACTACCCAAACCCCAACATCTTATTTTCCCGAAGGCCTTTCATCTTAGTTTGTCAGCAAACTGGAACCTCTAATCTGAAGAATAACATCTTTGATGGTTAATTTTGCTTGCAGTGTTTGCTGTCATGATTGGAGGAAAGTATGAGTCTTACAGTTAATGTGAGGAAACTTTCATGTGTGGCAAGAGGCAAATGATATTGTAGATCCTCTGTTGTTAATTAACATCCAAGCAGCATATTGGCAGATTCCACTTAACCAAGAAGTGAAATGCAGAAAAAAAAATGGGTTTGTTTAAAGGAGAATTCACCTTGGAATTGACGTATTCGCACTTGACTTCATACTAGCCGACTGCATTGTGGCGACAGGGATCATTTTTTGTTGACAACAGCTGGAAATACAACAGCTATATTATTATAATTAGGATCAGCATCAAGTTTGGATTATAATAGGGGCTTTCTTGGAGAAATGGCACAGTGTCAAATTTATAGTCACCAGCTAAATGAGTCTCTTGTATCCTCGACAAAGGGACAAAAACAGTTCCAAATGAAAACACAAACAAAGAATCCCGGTGGTTATATTTCCTGGGTATGGCTCAGGGTCCTATTTATCACACACCAACAGTTGCTGCTCTGAAGAAACATTATCCTTCAAGGTTTACACTTTTCAATTTACCTCCGTGGTCTGCATTCTGCATGCATTTCCATGGAGGAGCCTACATTGCAGCTAGAAATGTTTTCTGCTGCAAGATTAACCTCAAAGCATCCATTTCCCCCCTTACGGGTAATCACTTGACAAATGCATCCACAAAACCACCACGCACATCTATTCCAGTGTACAGGAGCATCAACTGTCTTGGATCACAGTTAGGAGGAGTATTATCCTTGACAGGAAGGAGTGCTGGAGAGAGAGAGAGAGAGAGAGAGAGAGAGAGAGCCTTAGTGACCTATATCCTCCAGCCACAACCTACCTGCCTAAAGTTACCACCCATATAATCCATATTGATAGATTAATCCACCCATTAGGTCACACCTCTCAAACTCTATTCATTTCACCTCTGAAAATTCTTACATTGTCTCATGCATGAGCATTTGGGTAATACCTCATATTTAAACCATACATTGCTGTTGTGGTACCCAGCCCTGTAGATCATCTTGGCAACTGTGTGAGATTTGGGTGGATGGGAGAGATGACATTCTTCTGAATGCCATCCATCCAAATAACATCAAACAACTTTGTACTGAGGGTACAGTGTGCCTGATGCATACTTTGTTAAACACTTTTAATTCTTCAGCCAGGACTAATTTTTATTTGAAAGAAGAAAATGATGTGAGATAGGTTGGATAGAAGAATGTAAAGCTGTGTGTCTAGCTCTGGTTGGGCAATTTTACTAAGGAAATCACTTTCTTAAAAAGTACTTTTCATTGACATATAATATTTGTACATATTTTGTGGTGGATTGTAAGATTGTGACTTTTGATTCATGTTTCTCTTTGGAAAGAATCAACTCAGGATGATTAACATATTTATCACCTTATGTTTTTTATCATTATTAATGATAATAATGCATTATTATGATTACCCTGCTGTACTACAGAGCACCAAAACTTATTTCTTGTATCTAACCTTCTTATTGTTATGGTTATAAGGTTCCTTTTCCTGTGGTTTCCTCTCAAATTTATGGAAATATATTACTATTATGCAAAATGACAATTATACATTAAAACATCTACCACCACTTAGAATTTAAAAGACTAGTTTATTATTCAGTTTTACATATATTTACATGTAATGTATTTATCAAAAGAATGACAGTGAGCTCTTAATAACATCATATCAATAATTCTTTACCTAAATAATTGCATCTAATTATCTCAAAAAGTCTATGATGTGACAAAAACTATCATCTTCCTTTTCACAGATTAGGAAACCAAGGATTAGAAAAGTTTTGCTATTTGTTCAAGTACAAAGAATTAGTAAAATTTGGAGATGGAGTCTGAAACAAATATTCAAGATAGTTTGACTCCAAATTTACTCTCTCAGCCTCTCCCATAAACTCATATAACCACATTTGATCCTCACAAAAAAGATTGAGGTTTGCAGAATAATAATGATCATCTTTGCATATTAAAAAAACTGAATTACAGAGCATTTAAATGATAGAAACCTGGCCCTTTACTCCTGAGCTAGTAATATCTCATGATAAGATATGATCACATTACAATAAGCAATAAATGGAAATGATCAAATGATTATCATCAGCCTTGCGATAGCAAACTCCCTAGAAAGTATTCTCATCTTCCATTTAACCAGAAAAGGTCTTCATGTCTTTTCTGCATTGTGAATGATTTAAAAACACTTCATTTTACAAACAAGTCTGAAAAAAAGAATTTTTTTCCAAAGTATTCATGCTAGAAATTAATGTCTCTAAGGTGAAGAGGTGAAAACAAAATTTAAAGTTGGATGCCTACTACATGTGTGTTGAATGGTGACTTTACAGTGGAATTGCCTGAGAAGATTTTAAAAATACTCTCCTAGTGTCTCCATCTTATTGTGAAAAAGGGCCCTAGGGATCTATTTTCCAAAGCCAGAGTCTCATCCAGAGGCGAAATTGTTGCTCATAGGCTTAGCATGTGATAATTTTTGTAAGACACTAACATATATTATTTTGTATTCTTCTCATAATAACACAAATATATATTGTAGAATTTATTCTGAGACTACCTCAGGTAAAAAGATAAAGATTAGTGTTTCAGAACAAGTTTGGGCCATTTTTTATATAAAACTCTTAACTCTATACTGTTCTGCCAAAACACACCTGTCTGCAGATTTATACCATGATGATATCCTTCAGAAAATATTTGGATTTATTATGTATTTATTTATTTATTTATTTGTCTAAGAAGATACTTCCTCATTTAAGAGTCATCACTAAAAAAGCAATTTGGGTCATGATAGAAATTTTTGACCATTCATTTCTCTTTTCAGGGCTTAGGCAATGACAAGAACTGAATGCCTAGATTCATTAACTTAACCTCATATTAAGTATTAAGCTTATTTTAATAATGGAAGAATTAAATTTTTTCTTTAAGAAATCAAAGTACCACATCCCACCAAATTGGGAAGTTAAGGTCTGAGAATCACAAGTTAGATGTCAGCTTCAACAACTTAGCAAGACAGTGTCTCAAAATAAATTAAAAAGCGCTGGGATGTAGCTTAGTGACAGATTTCTTGTCTAGCATGTATGAAGTCCTGGGTACAATCTCCAGTAATGCCATAAAAAGAATTAACTTCAACACATTAGACAGCAAAGAAAAATGAACTCATCCCAGGGTCTTCTGCACAGAAGAGTTTCCCCTTTCTCATAAGTCTTTTTCTCTCTATTTCTTCTTTTTCTTTAATATTTTTAAATTAATTTTAGACCTATAGAAAAGTTGCAAATATAGTTGCAGTATACCCCTTTTTAGTCCAGTTGTTGGTGCTATAACAGAATACCTGGGACTGGGTAAACTTATGAAGGACAGAAATTTATTTTATCTTAGTTGGAGACAATGGGTGATTCAAGATCAAGGTGTTGGTATTTGGTGAGGACCTTCTAGCTGCATCCTCTGGAGGGAAGAAATGCTATGTCCTCACATGCAGAAGGTGGACAGGCAAGAGAGAGGAACTCCCCCAGTTATAAGCAAAGAACTCTGGTGTCCTAATTGCCTCTTAAAGGCCTTCCACTCTCAATTCTAACACATTGGCACCTCCTGAATTTTGGGTGCAACACATTCAAACCCAGGCACCTCTCACTTTATGTTCAGTGTAACATATTAGTACAAGGATCAAATCATGGGAATTAGCACAGATATCTGTTGTTATCATAATTTCCCTGGGTTAATGTTTGATCACTGCTTAAAGTAGACTTCTGCTGTAAAATTGTAATTAGTTGTTCTCCTAGTTAAAAAAAGAAAAAAAAAACTGGCAGGGGGGATTATACCTAGGGGTGCTTTACCACTGAGTATATCGCCAGACCTTCTTACTTTTTATTCTTATTTATTTATTTATGGTAATGGGAATTGAATTCACAGGTATTTTATGACTGAGCTATGTTCCCATCCCTTTTTATTTTTTATTTTGAGATAGGGTCTGACTAAGTTGCTGAAGCCGGCCTCAAACTTGCAATCCTCCTGCCTCAGTCTTCCAAATTTTGAGGATCACAGGTGCCTCCCAGCAGTGCTCCTAATATTCTCTGATTTCCAATTAAATCTTGGAGCACTAAGAGCAGGGGTGACCCCCAACATAGGACTTATCTTTACCTGAAATATCTTCTCTGCTTCATAATGGTGAAGCCGGTGTTCTCCAATCTGACATTCAAATATTCCCTTAGCTCAAATCTTTACCCTTAACTTTGATAATTGATTGTTCCTATTATCACTTTTTCCTTGTTATCTTTCACCTGGAAGGTTTTGCCTCCAATTCTTCCACAACCAATGTAATTTTCAAATAACAACAAATATTGTACTTTTATATGTTCAGTTCACTAGCAAGATCGATGAGTCTTGATTTAAACACATGTGTGTTCGTATGTGTGTGCACACATGTGTGGTGTGGATATATATTTTTCCAGCGTAAGGTGGAGTGTGCTGCACAAGAGGTATTCAATGCATTTTTTTGTTGTTGTTGTTGTTGATTGTAGATTTTGTAGAATCTCAAAATCATCATTCCAAGTAGAAATTTCAATTTTATAAGATTAATGACTTCTCAACAAATATTATTGTTACATTATCTTGAAGAGTGACTGCAATTCAGACATGTCAAAAGGATTTAGATTGGCAAGATATTGCAAGACCTTACCCTTTTTTCGGACATCACTGAGGTATTCTGCTCATATACATACTGCATCTCCTTCAGGATTAAAACACTTCCCCTAGGTGCATGGGAGCTTGGAGTATTCACAGCCCTAGCTGATGATCAGATCCTTACAACCAATTCACTGTTGTCCTCTTCCAAAATGACGGCCTGGATCATGCCAGCTCTGCATGCTCAGGGGGCAGCTCATACCTCAGGGCTCCTCAGTGCTGCAGCGTGAAGGCTGGGTCTTATCTCCTTGATGGGCAGCCCCGTTCTAGAGCCAACATGGAGTCCACTGAGACCTGTATTGTCACTGCCTCACAACTCTTGTGCTCTTGCCCAGCCCCCACACAGATAGATGCAGAGCACCCTCCAGTAAAAATTCTGCAAGAAATCTGAGCATCAGTTTTCCAAAAAACTGCTCTGTGACATCTACCATTCTTTAAGTCATCAGATACCTTATTCACTCACACTTTTGTTCAGTTACTAAATATGTATTCAGTAATTACTGTGTGTATGTAACACAAGTGCAGAAGGCTTTGGCTCTGTGCATATAGGCCATGATTCCTGTTATCAATCCAGACTTCTCCAAGTTATCCCAAGGTTCAGAAATTCCCCAAATGGCCCAGGGTCGCTACTTTGCCTTTACTGTGCTTAACACATTGTTGGGAGCTCCTTCCCTACCATACTCCTATGTTAAAGTTGACATGCCTTTAATGATTTAACTTAGATGCATTCTCTCTCAGCAACCTGTCTTTGACCATCCTGTCTATGCTGGACCAAGTGAGGTTTCCTTCCTTGACACTATGACATTCAGCTCAATTTCTCCTTAAATTCATCTGTTTCCTTCTTTTCCTTCCCACCACCAAACTGTAAGCTTCCTGAGTATAGAGGTTTTGTCTTAAAATATACACTCCAGTTCAGGCAAGACATGTGTGGAATTGTTGAAGATTAATCTGGAAAAGAAAAAGATTTTGATTCTATTATCCATAGGCCTAATTATCTAAGCATGCTGATTAATTGGTAGTTCCGATCTAATTTTATAGTCTGAGGAATTAAATACCATAGGATAAAATATTCCTTTGATATTTTTGTACAGCTTTTTCAGCAGCCAATTTTTCCAGGTACTTTCAGTTGTGTTTTTGCAAAACCTAAATGCTACATGGCTATATTATATTATTAACCTATGTTTCAAATTCCTTTGATATGATTCCTTTGCATATTCTCCAAGCCAACTTGAATCTAATAGGTAGTTTTAAAATGAAAACTACAAAGAAATCTGAAATAATACAGATACTGAAAGGGCCTTCTTTATGTAGTACTCCAGCCTAGCAGTACCATTTCTTTTAAAAGACTTGGATGTTGTTGAAATTAGAACCCAGCAGTTTATCTCCATTTTTTTAAAAAGAGATTTCTTTCTTCTTTATTCCCAACATGGATTTCTGTATGATATGCTTGGCAAAATTTAGCTCTTGGCGAAGAATTAAAGTGCTAATTATTACTTTTTTTCTTCTCCTTTTTATTAGGTACGTCTGTCACTAATGTAACAGCTACGGATGCTGATGACCCAGTTTATGGAAACAGTGCAAAGCTGGTTTATAGTATCTTGGAAGGACAGCCTTATTTCTCCATTGAGCCTGAAACAGGTTTGTGTCCTACATTTTTAATTCTATTTACCATGTTTTATGCTTCAGGGAAACATTTTTCTTGGGATTGGATTATGAAATGTTCTGGCTAAGTATTTCATCACCTGTATTCATACTATTTGGATGTGCACTGTGAGGCTCAGAGTATCCTTTACAACCATTTTGATACTGATGAAAACAAATGGCAGAGCCTATGCAGACTATCACCTATTTCTAAGATGTTCTGATAATGATTTTTCTTGCTGGAATAAGAGGGTAAATATAATTTCAGTCATGCATAAGCTGTATTGTGCTTGATAAGTAAATTCTTAAGTTTTAATTCACAAATATATAAAATGGGCATGGAACCTACCTCCTAGTGTTAGAATGAATATCAGATAAAGCAATAAATATACAACATGCTGCATATGGTATATGGAAATCATTCAATGCATGTTAGATAGTATTACATTTGCCATTAGAGTCCTCATTGGTAAAACAGAATACTGATGTCTATCCTTTAGAGTTCTTATGAAGATATTTTCTGTTCAGTATTCAATCCAGCCAATACTCTGAGGTCTGGTGGTACAACTTTTAAAGACCATGAATTAAATTATTCTAAAAACAATCAAATGCAAATAAAAGTAAAAACAACAACTCTCATTTAAAAAAATGTTTTGGAAAATAACGTCATAAAAACAGTAGATTTTGTACTCGAAGAGGTATTTTTCTAATTGTTTTAATTTAATAATATATTAAGAGAATAACTTTTAAATCCTGTGGGATTTTGTTGTATCACATTTTAAAATTATTAAGAACAACATTATTCTTAAAAGTTCTTCTAAAAATAAGTATTAAAAACAGCATCTTTTTGTGTTTTTCTTCTGTATCTGGTGGTTTTGTCCACAAATTTCCAAATAGAAAAAAATTAATATAACATATGTGTATACACACCTGCACATATATTATTTATTTATTTTTAGCATTATTGAGATAAATTTCCATGACTTGCTATTAAGTCAATTTTTAATTAAATTAAAAATTCAAAGTTTCTGTGTGCTTTTTATTTTCTTAAGTCAAGGAGTAAAATCCTCATGCATTTAAAAGTAAAACAAAAAAAAGTACATTTATTCATAAGTAGGTCATGGCTTAAAATTGAACTTAGATTTGGAAGCAGGAAGGCACTCTTGTAAAGTGCATTAATTGCAGGTGTGATTATATATTCATCCTCAGCCAGGAAGGAAGCATGTCATAAATTCTATTTCATTGGGTCCCTGGATCACCCTGGAGAAGTGGCAGAGCAGGCAGTCAGCCCTGAGTCTTAAGGGAAAAGGAAGTCTCGATATGTCCTATTACTTGGCCAAAGTTAGAGTGGCAGAGTTAGGAGCAGACTTAGGAATTGCCTCCAGGTCCCTAATTTCAAAGCTACTGTCAGATGTCTTTGAACTTCACTTCACCTTTCATAGTCAATAATTATGGTACGGGGCTTCTTAAGAAAGCACTGTGCTAATTACCTAAGTGGAATAGAATAGTGTTCTTCTTCCATTCTTGGCCGTTGTTCACTTGAGTCTTTTTGTTCACTGTTCTGAGTATAATACAGATGTTAATCCAGCAGATATCTTTTGAGCATTCACTATGTGTCAGGCACTGAATTAAACATAGGAAGAAAAAAAAAACATAGAGGCTGGTCTCAGCTTGCAAATATCTCATGATCCATTTTGAAAGACAGATTTTTTCTTTCAACATAAATAAAAGAAGCATGGTAATGCCATTTAAATAATTTATATCTTAAGAATAAATTACACTGAGATGTAGATAATTAAAGCCCCCTCCCTATAAGTTAAAAGATTTGGGCAATTTTAGGCTTCATTGATGTATATCTTTATGTGTATATGTGTGTGTGTGTGTGTGTGTGTGTGTGTGTATCCATTTGTTTAATTAAATGTTGTCAGTTTCATCTAATATTTAAATTTCTACTCATCATTATGTGTATCTAAACACAACTATTTTAGCTTTACGATTTCCAATATGAGAGCCATAAAATATCTGGTTTATGTTTTAGAAGATTTATTCTGACACTATCATATATAATGTCATGGAGAGAAATGATACTTGAACAATTCACATAGTAGTTGCTTTGTATATGTTGGGTGAATGAGCTTGAAGTTTTTAACTAAAGCAGTCTCAATGCAGCTGACAATCAGCAAAGAGTAAGTCTTTATTCTATAGCTGAAACAGACAGATATATGGTTGAAATGTAAAGAGTTTGTGTAAACGCCTGAATAATTATATTTGAGTGTGTGAAAATGAAAGTGGAAATTGTTTAGTTCTATGAGTCTCCTCCTTTCTTTGTCTTTTTTTGAGACTGGTATGAATGTGTGTGTGTGTGTGTGTGTGTGTATGTGTATTGGTATGTGTGTTGAGAGAGAGAGAGGATTAGAGCCATGCAGAAACAGATGGAGAACACTGTTTAATTTTTTTTCTATTAGAAAAATATAGAAAAAAATGGACAGAGAGCATTGAACACTTGGACTTTTAATTTTTTGAACATATGGAATTTAATACACTTTCTGGTGACCAAAAGATGTGTATCGCTTAAGTACAATGGAAAATAGATGCTGAGACAGAGTTAGCAGTACAAGTGGCTTATTCTTACTGGGGAGTTATGTCTAAGAAAGATAAAGGAGGCAGGAAAAAAAGCCTGTGTAGAGAAATTCTTCATATCAGATGCAGATCGGCTATACAAGCAAGGAAAGACGAAGAAGAAGCAGGATAAGGTAATGTGGACCAAACAATATCTTGGCCAAACCTATGGGGATCCTTGGAGCAAAGATGACCCTTAGGAGTCCCACATTGCAGAAAAGGGGCCAGGCTTTATCACACCCACCATGCTCAGTCATTGTGTGGCAAGAGAAAGTTTGGCTTGAATTCCTCAGCTAACTGCACTCCTTGGCAAGTTCTTGAAATCCAAGCCTCAGGCCTCTGGCTGACCCAACATGCACATTGAAAGAAAAGAGATAACAACTTCTTACCGTACCAAATAAATGAATGTAATATTAAAAAAAAAATCATAATATTCAGGGTTAACAGATGTTTGGTGAACAAACCGATAGCAGGGGCTTTAGTAGGTGCTTTTATTTTTAAGAAATATATGCTTGGGGCTGGGGATGTGGCTCAAGCCATAGTGTTCTCGCCTGGCATGCACAGGGCGCTGGGTTCAATCCTCAGCATCACATAAAAATAAAATAAAGATGTTGTGTCCACCGAAAACTAAAAAATAAATATTAAAAAATTTTCTCTCTCTCTCAAAAAAAAAGAAATATATGCTGTGCCTCAAAATTATTAAGAACGTTCACTAATTTTGACCAGAGACTTAAAATTCTAGTACCATAAAAGATAAAAAACTTTCACAGATGAGCAAAGACTCTTTCTATAAGACCAACATGGTTCTGAAAGAGTGCCTGAAACATTGACTCTACTTGGTCGGTCAGTTCGCAAGTTCAGAAAGTGACACAGTATAATTGGATCATAAAATGCTGGCTCCATACTAGTGAATATCACCACTTGTGTCGGCTCATTCTCCTCCATTCCATTTACTCCAGGATTCTGGCTATTCCAGCAAGCATCTCACCTGGAGCAAGAGTAGCTAGAATGGTCAATATGATGGCAGTGAATTTTCCCTCCCAGGCTGTGCAATGCCACCACCTTTATGATCTTCAGAGAAGAAGGTAGTTCATAGACCACTGTCATCAAATCCTTGAGGCTAGAATATTTTCGATAAACAAAAAAGGGAAAAAAATCCTTTATTTATCTTGTTTATTCCTCAAAAGAATGCTATGAGCAGCACTCCTAACTTGGAAACAAATAAATTCTGCTCCTCCTTGCTTATTACATTCCCACTTTATGGAATTATGTACTGTGGTCGTAACGATCTCTCTGATCTTATTTCAGGTATCAGCTTCAGACCACAGAGAGACTTGCCATTTATTCTGTTTAATTTTCTTGTTTGAGCTTAACTAAATCAGTAATTGTCTTGTCTATTGACTCTTTATATTTTTAAGTCAGTTTCCATACCAGCATATATAGTTGGAGAAAGAATGGGGCTTGTCTGATTTGTTGGTTTTCTTTCTACTCCTGTTCCTAGGAGGTTGTCTGGCACCTAAACATACATGAACAAGTAACTGAGAGAAAACAAAGGATGGGGGAGAGTGAGGAAGGGACTAGAAGCCATGGAAGGAGAGAGGGATAAAGTAAGAGCAAATTATTAGAAAGAGAAAATCTTGCTCATAATTCATAGAAACAGTGTTAAAGGATCCCTCTGGGAAATTCTGGTGTATACTCTTTCTGTTTTTCTGACAAAAATAATATATTTTAACTCCAAGTATTACTGCTTATAGTTTGAAATTTATATAGGATGAACACTTGTGCTATTTTCATATCTAATATTATACTTTAAGTATCCAAGGAAGCACAACACTGTTCTTGTGTTGCAAAATCGAGCTGTGAGACCATGCTAATCTCTGGCTCAGATTTCCTTCTAGGTCATGTGGGAAGAAAGATTCAGGGTCCAGTAAATGAGAAAGAAATGGATATTAATGTATTTTCCTATTTGAGAGGTCATTGTGATAACACTACTACTGCTACTGCTAATAATAATGACATAAATAATAAAGAGAAAAATCATTGTGTTTGTACAGTCTTCTCTGTTTGACAGAGTACTAAACCAACTTGCAGAGGGAAGAATTTCTGTCTCCATTTGCAAATGACAGAATCCTGTTTCAGAAAGAAAGGTAATATGCCATCCCCATCTTTAGATAAAATTGTCTGTCAAATTATAACAACCAGGGGCTGGGGCTGTGGTTCAGTGGTAGAGCGCTCTCCTAGCATGTGTGAGGCGCTGGGTTCAATCCTCAGCACCACATAAAAATAAATAAGGAAAATAAAGGTATTGTGTGCAACTAAAACTAAAAAATTTATATTAAAAAATTATAACAACTGGAGAATGAAAACAAGAAAATAAACAACCACCTCACTCAATGAACACTTATTATGTTCTTGGCACTGTACCAATCACGTTTGCATCCATTATCAAAAATTTGTATTAACTTATTCCACACAGTATTTGGAAATAGATAGTAATGTCATCTCAGTTTTACTGATTAGAGAATAGAGTCTGACTTGATCCATTTCTTGCTGAAGGTGTTTGAAGCATGATTCAAAGTGAAACTGACTGATTTCACATCCTAAAGTTTTTGACATTCTCTTGTACTCCCATTTGACTTCCAGGCAATGTGGCTTATGCCAGGGGATGTTACTGGTTTGGAAAGGAAACTATATAACTTGGAAGCAGACCTTTATACATAGGCATAGGAAACAGAGTATTGCTGGGGAAGATGTGAGGCAGTAGTAATTGTAAAATGAATCATCATTTTTTATGAATAGCTTTTATTATTGCAGGTCAAAGACTGAAAATAATTTATTTGAATTCTAAAAATGCTTTTTTAAAAAAAATGCCTTTCCCTCCCTGCCACCCCCAAAACCATATGTTTTCTCGTAACATTTTGGGCACAGACAGGGAGAGATGTGGCATTTATTTAAAAAGCACTAATTTGAACACAGTAGTGAGAAAACACTTGTGGTCCATTCTAAGTCATTGAAGATGGAAAGTAAATAAAATGTAAGACAAGTGAATAATAAATGCTCAATTATCTAAGGAAACCAGGGTAAAATTTCAGGACGGTCCAAACTTTGCTCTAGGCAACCCAGAGTATGAAAAATCACCTGCTTAAAAATAAACTAACTTAATTCATTGACCTTTTTTTGAAACTCAGACTATCTTTCTTCATTGGCTACAAATAACATTTGTCTCAGTGTAACCTGTATAAAAGAGCCAAGGAAAAAAATACTGCTTGGGAAAAAAAAAATCCATGTAATGAATGGCTCTCTTTTAGAAAAATCAAGATAATACATGGAGTCTTCATGGAATGCCTTCACGGAATTGAGTCATTTTTAAACCTTCTGAGTCAAAGTGATAAATTGCAAACACACTGGGTGTCTTTTTAATCAGGATTGCATAGATTACCATTTTTCCTGCCAAGGGGACAAGCTAAAGAATTTGCTTAGTGCAGTTCTTTGAGAAGCAGTATTCAGATAAATTCAGGCAGACCCACAATGCTGAGCTATATATTGATAGTTGGGAATGTCTTCATATTTCACATTAATTGGCATTTGGTCACCGTTTATATTCTAAGTCATGTTTCAGGCACTAGAGGTGAAGAGTGCTGTGAATGATAAATACTGAACATATATTAAAAATTATGACATATAACTATAAAACATTATATGCTGTGTATCATATACAACATATACACACACATATATGATCTTGGGGTCATGATACAGGGATGAAGGGGGTACCAACTAAGCAAACTTGAATGGAGAGAGGAGACAGATACTTTCTAGAAGCTATACCTCTTGCCTTATTTAACAGATACCAGCATCTAATTATTTGGAAATAATAACTATGGCATTGTTGATGGTAACCAGGGATGAAGAGTATGCCCAGAAGTTCTACATAGGAATAGATCACAAGCTCATCCTGTCCTCTGAAGGAGGCTTGTGAGTCTCCTTCCTTCTTGCATCAGTGACATTGCATTCATAGGAGTGGCACATAATTCTAAGAATCATCTAACCACTGTCTAACATGCCCTGTTCAGAACATCCAAGGGAAGCAAGTTGCTCTTTCTTTGCTACTTACTCTGTACTGTTTCTGCAACTCTCTCAGTAACTATGTAAAATGGGTGTTACAATCCTGCATCTTCACTTTGCATGAAAAGAAATAAAAGCACTGAGCTGATTAACTTCTAGAAAGTAAGTACAAGTTGGAGTTGGGTTTCTAATCACATCTTTCCACTTTAAAACTCAGCTGTATTAAACTTCCCATGTGCATATGCAGACAATTGTGAAAAAAGTAAGGGAAAAAATAAATGGGTTTAGAATAAAAAAGAAAAAGGAAAGGAACAGAACAGGTGTTATAAACATTTTGATGCTCTCATTTAAAATTAATGTTTATTTCCAATTAAGCAAATAGTTACTTATTAATTTCCTCCTCTCTCAGAGACAAAAAGATGTTTGAAATAGATATACACCTGATACTGTGTAGTTCATAGAATTAGAGTGATCATAAATAATTAGGATCATAAATATTTATGCTATAAAGTGGATGTTTTCTTGTTTATTGCCCAAAGTGCTATGAAGAAAACATGTAAGGTAATGAAATAGATGGTTTATTTTTATTGTTATTCAAATAATAGAGTTGGATTTCATGAAAAGAGAGTGGAAACATTAGTAGAATATTCTTGAAAAGTCAGAGTAATTGATTTAGATTAATTTGATGTGGAGGATTCAAGAGTTTGGTGTAGGGGAGCCCAAGATAGTTCTATTTGCAAACAAAAGTCAGTATCAGACAATCAGTCATCATCCTTCAAAATCTTTCCACTTACTACAGAACTCTGACTTTAAAGAAATCCTCAGCATAATACTGAAAATATACTGGAAATAATTTTCCCTTACAGTTAGAAAATTATGTGATTATATCATGGCAGAAAAGAAATATTTCTACTTGTGCCTTTTAAATAAATCACTTATAAAATAAACAGGTTTTTCAAACTCCTATTTACCTGCTGTTTTGTTAAGAACAAGCATAAAAGACTCAATTTTTTGAGTGGTCATGGCAGGGCCTAAGAACTCTGTGGCTATATAAACAAAACAAAGAAAAAACTAGAAAATATGATTTAAGCATTATGCTAGAGTCTCTGTACACTTTGTGATTATGTGTAATTTATCATTCAAAGTCTTATGTCTGATTATTTTATTATAAGCTAGGCCCTTTTTTCTTTTTTTTTACTTTTATTTTATTCTATTTTATTTTTGTATACTAGGGATTGAACCCAGGGACACTTATCCACTGAGCCACATTCCCAACCTTTTTCTTATTTTGATTCAGATAATCATTAAGTTGCTTAGGCCTTCACTAAGTTGCTGAGGTTGGCTTTGAACTTTTGTGATCTTCCTGCCTTTGCCTCCTGAATTGCTGGAATTGCAGGGGTGCACCTCTGCACCTAGCTTAGGCTATTTTATGTGACCATGAAAACCATAAATTTGGAATTTAGTTTGCAATTTTAGCATTCACAGGTTTACAGAGTTGAAGTGGTTGTTATATGGAAGCACAGTTAAAATTGTGTGTGTGTGTGTGTGTGTGTTTGTGTACATATGTATCTATACACATATATACATAGAGGGTTTCTTTACAGGTTATTTCCCTTGTGTGTGACAGAATACTACTGGAACCTTCCTTTCCATGCCATTAAGTACAATGTTGTTGCTATGGTATTATCTATCTTAGAAGCCACCTTTACACTCTGACACCTGGGATCTCTTAAAAATGGGAATAGAAATTGCCTAATTGTAATGAAACTGATTTTTAAAAGCATTATATTTGCATGATGGAACAACAAAAATTTCAGTTCTTTTTTTCTTTTAATTTTTTCCTTACTCATTGGAGTACAAATTAGCGACCCTGCACAAAGATAGGAATAATAGAAGACACTGTGTGCCAGGCCTTGGACAGTAAAGTTCTAAAACATTTAGTAACTAAAAGGGCTGGGAAGGATTCTTGCTGGTCCTCAGTCTCTTCTTTGCAAATGAGGTCAAGGAAAGAAGCAGTCCCATAAAGTTCTCACAGGATTAACTTTGTCCTCTCTCTAAGATATCAATCGAAACATTAGAGTTTAGTTCTGATGCACTATCAAGGTAGCATTCTTAACAACATATTTTACTAACTTTAGAAAGTCATACATTTAAAAATCTTTCTCTTGTGGAGTTACTGCACAAAAATGGTAAATAGGTATAGAGGAAATATTTATAAATGTGGTATTGATTTTATGCCCCTTTTCACTATGTATTTCTGGAGTTGTCTTTCATAGTTAGAAGGAAAAGATCTACCCCCCTACCAGATTCTATTGTCCATCCACCAATTATATAAAATTGCAATAATTAAATATTAGTATCACCATAGAAAATCTATTCCTGTATAACATCACCTTCTATAGTGCTTAAAAGTAGACTTGGGGGAAAAATACATTTTAAAAAAATGGGACAGTGTGTGTGTGTGTGTGTGTGTGTGTGTGTGTGAGCCCTCATGCACTGGGGATGGAACCAGGGCCTCATGCATGCTAGGCAATTGCTATACCACTGAGCCATATCCCCAACCCTGGGCCACATTGGAACTGAAAATTATTGATAACATAGACCACTGGTTTGAAAATAATTTGGATGGAAAGCGAGTTTTGATCTTGTTTAATACACAAAATAAAACCACCCTTATTTTGTTGATGGAGCATCCCTTGAGTACAGGACCAAAGGGCTTATATCTGGTGTTCGGACACAGGAGAAGCAGAGCAGGAAGTGGCATTTATGAGCCACACCCCACCCTGCCCACCCCGGTAGGTCCTGTTTCTGCATATTTGCTGCACCAGTGTGGTTGTCGCGTTGACAAAGAGCTGTCTTTCCCACACTGACTGCCAATACCTATCTCTGAGTCAATTTGCCTCATTTTTCAATGCAACCATTTCAATAAATGTCAAGGTGCTGAATTTTCACATGTGCAAATATTTATATAAGAGTAAGAATAAGCACAACAGTAATTTGATCCTAAGGTATTCAGAATGTTTCACAGGCTTAAATTAATGACACCACATAGCTCCCTGTTAAGTAGGGCAGTGCCGGGTTGGACTCTTGAGCATTCTGGGGCCAGAGTTTTCCATCTCAAAGGTGAAGAGGTACAAAAAGTCAGCTCTAATCCTTCATGCATCTTTGGAAGACATCTGCAGATAGCATTACTTGTGAGTGTTTATATGGAGTTTCTGCCTGAATTCATTTTGTGCTGCTGTAACAGAATACTGCAGACTAGCTAATTTATAATGAACAGAAATTTATTTTCTCACAGTTCAAGAGGCTGGGAAGTCCAAGATCAAGGCACTGGCATCAGTGAAGGGTCTTAACACTGCACATTAAGGCACCATTACCAGAAGGGCAAAGATGGACAAAAGCAAGAGACAAATGAGGGGTTGAATTTGTCACTTTAAATGAAACCTACTCCTGCATTAACAGCATTAATCCATTCATGGGGACAAAGTTCTTATAGCCAAATCATCTCTTAAAAGTTGCCCTCTTAATAATGTTGTGGTGGCAATTAAATTTCAACACAAGTTTTGAAAGGGACAAACAGCCAAACCATACTAATTTCTTGTAAGTTCATAGAAGAAAAATATATTTATTAAAGCTTTGAGTCACTGAACATATTAAAATTCACTGAGAGACTATTCCTTACAAAGTACTGTTCTAGGGGCTGAGTCAACTTCAATGCAGAAGAAAAGTCAATTTGTTTTTTTTGTGTCTTTGCTCCTAGTGGAATGCATATAGGCAGAGGCTTTGATGGTTGGGTGAGAGAGAATAGAAGTATCAACAGAGAGTGGTTGTTATTTTGCAAAGGCTGTTCAGGGAAGCCTCACTAGTAATTTGACACTGGAGGAAAAATATTATAGTGCTGGTTGTACAAATGAAGAGAGGATTAGAGAGATAAAGTAACTTGCTCATGGTCACACTGTCTATGATGTGCATCTGGGGTACTTTAGGTGCTGAGATTCTTACTTTAGGACTACCCTTTTATGACATGGAATGATGGAAATACCTTATATTTGGTAGGGTGGTATTTATCAAAGTGCTCAGGAAAGCAAGCAAGGTGTTAGTCATATATTTTGGAGTGGGAAGGTTTTGAGCAAGGTAATTTTACAGTAAAAAGTATGTTTAAAGCCTCAGAGACCAAATTTCAACAGAGTGGAGAAGTCAAAGTAGATTCAAACATACACCCAAAAGAATCTGAAGAAAGAAAATTTGGCCTGATGGATGTTATAAGAAAGTGATGCACAACATGATAGCTATGTTCCAAATAGGAAAGCATTAATTTGCTTCTTAGCAGCTGTTGAATTTGTATTGGGGTGTTTTCTTCATTGTTTGGACCAGAGACCTGCGCCCTATTTATCTTTGCACCTTGAACCCTTAGTGCAGAACTTATCTCCTTGGAGATACACTCTCAAAGACCATCACTTTGAATGACATTATCCAACCTTATACAATGATGAAGAACTAAGGGGGTGGAAGGTAACTTCACTTCTCTTGCCCTGCTGTGGGTGTCTAAAAAATTAGAGCTAAGTTTGGAGTCTTCTGACAGGGTTAGCACAGTATGAAAAAATCACAAAGGAAAAAACAAAGGTTGATTTATTTATCAGTTTCCTGATTCTCTTCCATAGTTTTTCTTTGGATATTAAAGCTCGCCTGTACTAGAAATGAACCCCTAGAATGTCTTTGTCATATCATTTGCATACATAAAGACCAGGAGGCTTATGGAATTTTATTTTCCTCTAAATATATAAAACAATAACAAGACTAATTTCACACTTTGAGAACATCAAATGATCAAACCAGCAGCTATGGGAAGAATGATTGATAGGTTCAGAACCAATCAATGGCTTCCCCTTGTTTTGGGATCCTTTGGGGCAACATTTGGCAATAATTTCTAGCAAAAGAGAAAGAAAAATAAAACCAGTTAAAGATCTTGGTAATCATTAGTGCAATTGGCCTCTATCTATGGCACAATGTATTTTGATGTGCTCTGTGAGCTCTCAGGAAATGCACATTTTAAGTAAGGATGGATAAGGAAGCACTATTGCTCAGTGACAGTGCTCTTGGATTTGGAGTTGGAAAACTCTGGATTCCAATATCACTTACCAGCAGTGTGACTGAGTAATTTGTTATGTTGTACCTCAAAGACGTAGGAAATATATATATTTCAGGCAACCTCATACCCATTTCCCTGATTCAATCCCTTAATGATCTTAAAGACAAAAATGTTAGTGTTCTTCATGTAACAAGTTAGTGAAACCCTGATAGCAGGTTAAGTGATTTATGTAACATCACCCAAAGCAGAAATGTCATTTGGAGACACATTTATGCCTTGATCTCAATCCATGCTTGCTTTCTCTGCATCACATGACTTTCCTCATATGTTTTACACTCATCTGCACATATGGATGTTAAGTCTTTGATGGTATTTTATTTGGCATTACATTATATAAAAGATCATGAGCCAAGTGGTGACTGAAAATTTCTCAGAAATCATCAGTGGTTTGCATTCTTTATCTTCTTTTTTTGGGGGGGTGGCGGTATGAGGGATTGAATCAAGGGGTGCTTCAACACTGAGCCACATCCCCAACCCATTTTGTATTTTATTTAGAGACAGGGTCTCAATGAGTTGCTTAGGGCCTTGCTAAGTTACTGAGGCTGGCTTTGAATTCACAATCCTCTTACCTCAGCCTCCCAAGCCTCTAGGAATACAGGTGTCTGCCACTGCACCTGGCACAGTCTTTATATTCTGAGGACAAAATCAATAAGTCTAAATATATAAACCTGAGACTTTGTCATTATGGTACACAGCTCAGAGTAGGAAGGAACCTGTCTCTCACCTACTGTGGATATCAGTGCTGTGGGTATCAGAGTCCCTAGCCATGCCCTATACACCACAAGTAGGAGGTAGTTAGTGAATATCTGCTGAATTGAGTTGAAGGACACAGACATTTAGAGTCTGACTGAACTCCATTCGCTCATATGTTCACATACCAAATATGTATTCCCAAAACACATGTCTTCATTTAGATTTGTTGTGACAAAGGCATTCAAAGGAGTGTAAGCACAATACCAAAAGAAGGAGGGAATGGAGAGTGAGAAAAGGCTGATAAAAATCAGGATGCCAAAAGCAAGGGAAAAATCATATATATTTTAAAAATCCAGAGACAAAGTTAAAATGTACATAATTATTATAGTATTTAAAATTTAATACAAAGAACAAAAAGCATAAGACATCCAATGCATTTGAAGAAGCCATGCTCTGAGGAAGTTTGATAACTGTCATAAGGGGAACAATGTTATCTATAAAAACCTGCTCTTCCTAAGGCTCTGTATGGCAACTCTATTAACTAGAACATCTCCTTCACTTTCCATTCTAACTGTTTTTGCCTCTGGCTTGCCTTCTAGGGAGGTCAGACTGGGCCTCTCTTGTTTATACTAGCCTAATTATTTCAGTCCTGAAGGAACACAGAGATCCATCCCCCTAAGCTTGCCTCTCTGTCACAGGGCATAATCATAACTTGGATCACAACATCCACAAAAGGTCTGGGCTAATCATAATAAAAATGTGCTTTATGTACACGAGCATCACTGATAATTACTGACTCTTGTAGACTCCATGTATCATCTCAAAGTTTTTCTACTGGGTAACTCGCACTCTATTCTAAAAATGTCAAGGTTGCAGTCCAGATAATCCATAAGGATGGAGCCTGGCTTCATAGGTGTTTAATAAATACTTGTGGAATGTCAGACTCAGACATTGTCCATGATTTCCATACAGATTCTTCCCTTTTTTAATGTATAAAACAGATTTCAGATGTTTTCTTTTCTTTTCTTTAAATTTTTGTGCCATGGACCCTCTTAGTTCTGGAGGGTTATGGAGAGACATAAAGGTATGGAGAACATGAGTACAAATAATTTTTCAGAAAATAAAAAAAAAGAAAAAGAAAAAAGTACAATAACTGGGAATGTGGGAATGGTGATTAAAAATAAGAGAGCTGTGCCAATAAGCCGGTGACATGTCTTGCAGACACCAGTCTGATGAAGTGGGACTCAAGTAGCAGCACTGTCTGAGAGGAGATTTGATGGGAGGAGGAGGAGGAGGAGGAGGAGGAGGAGGAGGCAAATTCTATTTTGAGAGATAATGTGAAGGAAAGGAGGGAAGTCACATTGCTGGAAAGAAAGAGATCCTGCACCCCAAAGAAGAATGTAGGAGGATTTTAAAAACAGAATTTGTAGAATGGAACAAAAGGGTGGAGGAGGAAATTGGACCATAGGGAACAAAAGGGGTGTGAGGAGATTATCCTGGGTTAGTCATGAATATACAGATTCCTTGAATTACTGTAAAAGAATCAAGTTGTTAAAATTTGAAGTGGCTCTTGCATGCGACTCCTCTCAGTACCTGAACACCTTTCACTTTTGTGTGTATCAATGTTTTATAAACCTCTTTGGCTGACAAGGGAAAAGCCAGTAGAAACAGCAGAGTAGTAGGTAGCCACAGTACATTTCTCATTAGCTCAGTCTGGTTCCTGATTCTTACCAAAGAGAACTTGGTGAATCATCTGCATACCTGGTGCCTATTGTGGCAGCTGCCACAATGAAAGGAAGACTCTGCCTTCCAGGAAGTAATTGAAGTAATTGTGCCCTCTGCCCTGTTTTAAGGCAGTGGAAGCAATCCTTAGCCGACATTGCTACAGCCTTATCTACTACATGTGGCCTTAGGAGTCTTGTCATTGTCACAATACTGATAGGCTAATTACTGTTATTTAAATTATTAGATATTTCACACTCATAACCTTTGTTAATGATCATCTTAAAAAACTATCTTCATGTAACAGAAGAGAAATCAGGCCCCCAGAGATGTTAAGAAAATTTCCCATGTGACTTAATAGCACCTGGAAGTGAAAAAGCAAGAAATCAAATCCAATGTGTGGTATGAAATCCGGGCTCTTAAAAGCCATGTCCTACTTATGTGTATTGGCAGGCTATGATCAATATAACATGGCCTGTCTGATTGATATCTAGGGCCTACAAGTTCCTCTGAAGCATGAGAAATATGAGGACCATTTTAGTGACTGGAGACAAAACCGATTTGAAAATTTGTTTTGAGTATGTTTTATAGTCTGTTAGTGTAAATAGTACTATGTAAGGGACTATTTCATGTAATCTCAGGTGGGTGTTTCTATTTACAATTTATAGATGGAACAAAATTTTAAGAGTTGAAAATAACCACTGAACTTTATTTAGAGTCAGTTTTCAATTCTGGCTCCATTTCTTAGCAGGCGAATCCAGAGCACACACTTTATCTCATCGACAACCCTCCTGTTCTTATATGCTTATGCTGTGAATTGCTAAGAGAAAGCATCCAATTTCATAGCAACTTTCACTCTGCTTTTTTGAACCATCCATTCTTACACGTATAATTAGTTATTGGAATTATGGCTTCAGGAAAGAATAGTGCCATCATGTTCTTCGCAAAAATAATTCTACTTGATTGAAGAGTCCCTGGGAGTGTTTTCATTTAGGGGAAAAGAAATTTCACCTTAATTCTAAATAGGAATAATTACAAGTATTTCAATGTAACTCAAAATTGGCAATTTAAGTTGCATCAGTTATTGGCTAGCCATGTGTTGATACTGGAAACACTGGCTACTGTGCAGAATTATCAAACAGGGGAATCCAAGAGCTACGATAGGAAAAAGCCATATGCTAAAGCCATCATGTACTTTGTATGTAAAAGTAAAGAGATGGAGAATGATTGTTAATTCATTTGCAAGATTTCATATGTTATTCCATATGGATTTGGATACAGACATGTCTGTGATCTACACAGTGTGATAATTAAGAACAATTTTTTTTCTTTTAGTATAAGGACATACCTCTTTATGAAGTAGAAAATCTATGTGTAAGGAAGCAATTTTTACACTTTGAATGATCCTCGGTGGTCTGATTTAAATCTTTCAAGTTTGCTATCCTCTAGCAGAAAAATGTTCAAATACCAATGATGCAGGCCACATAGAGGTTAATGGACAAAACCTATATGAAAAAAGTCATCTATCAGACTCATCAAGATGCTGTGATAGCATAGAAGGAGATTGTTGGACAAGCAACTTACTAAGCATTCTGTGGAGATTTTTTTAGCAAAAGTGTATATTATTTTGTTAATATTTCATAAGCACAATTTTAGAGACATATTTGAATCCTCCTTCTGCCACAGTCTATGGCACTTTCTCCAAGACCCTTTTCTCTGTGAGACCATGTTCCAAACCTTAATCTCAATGTGATAATACATTTTCAAACTCTGGAAAAGGACTTAAGCTTTCCTATCACCCAGTGTAGAGGGATTTGGATGTCATAACTATATGTTTACCTAGAGAAATAAATAACGGTGGAACTTCAAATATAACAAGAATAGAGCATCATTCATCGGTGAAGCATATATATCAAGGTAATTGATTTTTCAAGAATTCATCCACAAGTAATGAAGTACATGAAATATTGCTAGGATGCATAGCCCATCAGTGCTACCCCTTTTTCAAGGACTCCTGAGGATATGTGAAATATTAGAGCCCTGCACCTTGAATTTATACTGACATATTTAATTAATAACTCACCTGTAAATTATGAAATGGGTAAAATATCTAGAGAAACAACAGAACCCGTGGGTTAGTCTACAAAACACACTCTTCCTCCCTGGCATTCACTGGAGTGTTGCACTGCGTTTTCTCTAGCCAACTTATAACCTTAGGATATGACTCTCAGGTTGTTATGGAATGTAACAACCCTACATCCTTGAGGGCAGTAGACTTGGGGATCAAATCATGATATCCCCTCTTCCATTGTGTGACTCTGTGACCTTGTAATACTATCTAAGTATCTCTGGCTCTCAGAGAAAGAAAAAAAATATTAATATTTATCAAATTCTTTCATACTTGAAAATTGAGTCCTCAAAGCAGCTCAAAATGCTTCAAACACCATTTTTTTTACCTGCTTTGTCTTCTTTCTTTTTTATTCCTTCCTACTTTCTCTCTTCTGTTTGTATTATTTTCATTCTTCCTACATACTGTAGGATAATTGCTGTGATGGTTTAGATATGAGGTATCCCCATAAAACTCATGTGTGAGACAATGGAAAAATGTTCAGAGGTGAAATGATTAGATTATTAGAAAATCAACCTAATCTTTGTGCTGGTCCACTAAAATGGATTAACTGGGTGGCAACTGTAGACAGGTTGGATGTGCCTAGAGGCAGTCAGTCAGTCACTGAAGGTGTGCCTTTGAGGCTCATACTTTGTCCCTCTGAGCACAGCTTTCTCTGCTTCCTGTTGACATATTTTGAGCGCCATTCCTCTCCCACACTTCTGCCATGTTGTTCTGCCTCACTCTGGGCCAAGAGCAATGTAGCGGGCTGACCATGGACTGACCATGAGCCAAATAAACTTTTTCTTGTCTACATTGTTCTTGTCAGGTCTTTTGGTTGCAGTGATAAAAAAAAAAAAAAAGAAAAAGAAAAAGAAAAACCCAGCTAAAACATGTAGTGTGTGTCAGAGATTTTGTTAGAGCCTGAGCATACAAGGGTGAATAAAATGTTATTTCTGTAAACAACAATTTACTATCAGCTGTGGTTGAAATAGTAGGAGAGTTGGTGAAAAGGAGAAGAAACATAAAATGAAATGCTTTAAGGAGGTTCTTAGAAAAGATGTATAGATCAAAATGAAGAGGATAACTTGCTCTCTGTGGCAAGACTTCCTGGCTGAATATCAGAGCTGGTCAGATAGGAAAAGTGAAGTTTTAGGAGGAAAATACAGGTACACAGAAAGAGTGATGTAGGCTGCATTACCACATAAAATTATAGAGGCACCAAAGAATGTGGAAAGTTGAAAGAAAGGACAGTGCTTGGAGAACTGAAGGCATGTGCTGTGCAGAGAGAGGCAGTAAAAGATGTTTGGAATAAATCATATAGATATTTCAATGCAGAAGGCATACCTATTTGTTCCCTGATAACCACTAGAGGTATTACCTTTTTGGAGTTGGCAAGGCATATTCATCTCTTATAATATATTTGATTTCAATTTTTAAAAGAGCATACACTTAGAAAAAATACCTAAATTTTACTTTTTATATGTATGATGTGTGTATATTTACAAAATTTAAGTACAAAAGCTTGTGAAGTTGCACATATGTGTACTTATGCACATATGTATCTATGCATAATCCTAAGTAAACAGTATTAATAATGTCAAAGTGGCCATATTACCAAAAACAATAAAAATATTCACTGGGATCCCCATAAAAATATCAATGACATTCTTCATAGAGCTAGAAAAAAAAATTAACATTTATATGGAAGAATAAATGACCCAGAATAGTAAAAGCAATGCTGAGCAATGAGAATAATGCTACTGGTATGACAATATTCAATCTCAAATGATATGACAGAGCAATAGTAACAAAAACAGCATGGTAATAGCATCAAAACAGACATAAAAATCAATGTAATAGAATAGAAGAAATAGAGATGAATCCACACAGAGACAATCACCTGGTCTTTGGCAAAGCTACCAGAAACATACATTGGAGAAAAGATAGCATTTTTAACAATTGGTGTTGTGAAAACTGGACATCCCTATGTATAAAAAATTAAACTAGATCCCTATCTCTCACCTGGCACAAATCAACTCAGAGAGGATCAAAGACCTAGGAATTAGATCAGAAACACTGCAACTGCTTGAAGAAACCACAGGGTCAACACTTTAACATATTGGCTCAGGAACTGACTTCCTTAATGAGACACCTAAAGCTCAAAAAATAAAACCAAGAATCAATAAGTGGGATGTCATCAAATTAAAAAGCTTCTGCACAGCAAAGGAAATAATTACAAACATGATGAGAGCCTAAGAATGGGAGAAAATCCTTGTCAGCTCTTCTTCCAATAGATTAATATCCAGAACATATAAAACTCAAAAAACTTAACACCATAAAAATGTCTATATAAAACCACTGAATAGATGGACAAATGAACTAAACAGAAAAATGCAAATGACCAACAAATGCATGAAAAAAAATATCCAGCATCCTTAGCAATCAGGGAAATGCAAATCAAACTAGACTGAGATTTCATCTTGCTTCAGTTAGAATGACAATCATCAAGAATAAATAATAATAAATGCTGGCTTGGACGTGGAGCAAAGGTATACTCATCTGTTGTTGGCAGAACTTCAAATTAGCGTATCCTCTTTGGAAAGCAGTATGGGGATTCCTTAAAATGGTAGACTGGAACTACTATATGACCTACCTATCCCACTCCTAGGTATTTATCTACAAGAACTGAAGTCAGCATACTCTATTTATAAATACATGTCAGAGTTTCTAGCAGCACAATTCAAATACCCAAGTTGTGGAATCAGTCTTGTTGTCCCTCTATAAACAACTGGATAAAGAATATGTCACACACACACACACACACACACACACACACACAGTGGGGTTTTACTTGGTCAAAAAGAATGAAATTATGTCATTTTTCAGTTAAATTGACAAAAATAGAAAATATCATGCTGAGTAAAACAAGCCAACCATAGAACCCATCAAATATTAAATATTCTTTCTAATATTCAGAAGCTCCAGGGAAACAAAAGACATTTTAAAAGGTGGTTGAAGGAATCCCATAGAAAAAGAAGGGAGAACAGTGTAGTAGAGGTAAGGGAAATAGGGGGAGGGGGGAGAGATGAGAAATGGAAATGAAGTTAACCAAACTTTGTCATGTGCATGTATGAACACATCACAATGAATCCCACTTTAACATGAACTATAATGCACCAGTTAAGAAATGAAAGAACAAAACTATGTGTGAATTCACACCTATGTGTATGCTTATGCATATAATTATAAGCACAAATTAAAGTGTATATATTTACATACATTTATATGTATGCATAGTATGTACATAATGTATAAAGTAAAACATTTTGCTTTTTATCATTTTATAACACCTACCTTAGACTCTTTTTGGCAATTTATAAAATTTTATTTATGAGATTGGTGAGCCTATAGAGTTTGGTGACATGCCCACGATCACATGATTGATAATACTCATACTAAAATAACTTCTCCTCTAATTCCAGAATCTCTTCTCTAACACATACAGATTTGTGCTTCCCCTAAGACAGCATTAGGAAATGTGGGGGCAGGAAAACTCCAGTGCCTCCTCAAAAATATATCAAGCTACATTTGTGTTTATTTCCTTTCAAAATTTACATGCACACAACAGAAACAACATGACATAGATTATCTCTAAAGATAATTCAAAAACTATTATAATGTGAACTAACGAATTTTTATGTAGCTAAAGAATCTTTATAACATAGTTTTTAATGCTTGCTTAATACTGCATACCTTTGATCTCTCTAAACTTAACCACTAATATCATACTTCTTTATTCATATTTAAATTATATTTTTAATATAATAACTTAAAAATGATAACAGATGACAAAATAAACATCGGAATCTAAAACTTCAGCTGGGCATGGTGGCACAGGCCTAGGATCCCTGTGACTCAGAATGGTGAGGCAGGAGGATTGCAAGTTCAAAGCCAGCCTCAGCAAATGAGCAAGACCTTGTCAAAAATAAAAAAAAAATAAAATAAATAGGGCTGGAAATGTGACTCCATGGTAGAGTGCTAATCTACCATATCCAATGTCCTGGGTTCAATCTCTAGCACAGAAAAAGGTAGTAATAATTAAATCTAAAATTTGAAGACCCAGGAGAAAGAAAAAAATATATAATTACCTTAGAGTAAGTTCTTAGTTTTAAAAATATTTAGTCAAAATATATAAATGAGCTTTTGGTTCCTGATTCATTTTAGCAATTGTATTCCTAATAATGTTATAATTTACATAGACACCAGGTATGTAAAGTATTTCTCAGTATCCCATAGGAGATTGGTTCTCAAACTCCTCACAGATCCCAAAATCTACACATGCTCAAGTCCCTTATATAGAATGGCATGGCCTTTGCATATAACCTATGCACATGTTCTCATATACATTAAATCAACTCTAGATTATTTATAAAGCCCAACATAATGCAAATAGTATGCAAATATTTCTCATACTGTATTGTTTAGGGAACATTGACAAGAAAAAAATATCTACATGTTCATTAGAGACTCAATTATTTCTTAAAATATTTTTGATACAGAGTTGGTTGCATCCACAGAGGCAAAACAAGGGAACACACAGGGACATCTAAATAAGACATAGTTTCTCCAAAAATAGGGCATTTTATCTTTATGTAATTATCTATCTATCTATCATTTATCTCCCTGGTCTACCTGTCTAATTTATAAGCTAGTAGTCACAAAGAAAGGTGGATGCAGTTTTTAGCAATGTGGAGGTTGATTCGTTTTATGATGTGTTTGTCTAAGCATGCACTTTCTTCCTGCATGACACACCTGTACAGGTTTGCCGTTTCTGTGAAGCTGTTGAGTGGGATGGTGGGCACATGCTGATGAATCTCTGGTTGAGTGTCTTTTACACTTCCTAACCGGTAGCATGTGGAACACATCACAGAGCCAGCAGAAAGTATGGGTGCAGTATAGGAACTCCCAAAGAACTCATCTTTTGTGAATTCCTAATCACTTAACCTCATAAGTGAAAGACCCTTTTATCATGGATAGTAAGATAACAATTGCACACTGAATTAGCAAGGGTTTCTGGGGATAACAAAGCTAGTGGTTTCATAACTGGGATAATGTGCTCAACAAGACTTATTCAAAAGAGGAGTCTAGCACAGCATTTTATATCAACTGCAATTTTGAACAGCACAATCTGGGAGACCCGCGATGAGTGAATTACAGTAATCAGCCTTCAAAATGACAAAAGAGTTAATCAGCATCTCCTTGCCTTTCTCGTGATGCCTCTCAATCTGGTGATATCACAGAAATTATAAAAAGAAGTCTTCGTGACGGATACAAAATGCTTCTCAAATGATAGCACCAAAGACAATGAGAAGGGAGGAAAAACATAAAAGTTTTAAATTTTCGAGATGACTGAAACTGTATTCTAATCAAAAGTGTTCCCTGGATGATGAGAACAAGGAAGAGCTGTTCAGCATCAGGAAGAACTTAGTCCAGTCTAGGGTTTATATTCTTAAACTTTTGCACCAGGGAATTCTCCAATGGGCTGAATAAAGGGAAGATAAACTTCTGTCTTTTAAATACTGGAGAATGGAGCACACTGATCTATTCACAGCAAGGTAGTAAATGAAGGCTTCAGAGCAAGATCTTTTACTTTGTAATCCTCCTTCCTCCAAGTCCTTACCTTTCTACCTCTACTCCCCAGAGCCAGGATCAAATCTTTGTTGCATTATATTTATGTGAAAATGAAGAATTCTCATTAATTGTTAGATTAGATTAGATTTTTCCAGATGGCATCCCAGGGAAACTCTCTGAAGTATAGGTATTTCGTTCCCTCTTTCAAATTTACTATGCAGTTAATACTGCAAAGAATCTAGCAAGGCCAACTCAGATCCTCCTAATACCAGTTGTGGTTCACCCTTTTCAAAATTGCAAAATGTTTGGGTCCTTCATTTTCAAGAAAAAAAGCCTGTCCCAGGGATGTTCTGTGACTTAGCCCCAGTGCTGTATAGTTATGAGAAAGTCTAAATCTCAACCCTAGAACCAATGCTGAATTGGAAATTTATAAAAATTAAAAAAGGAAGGTATAATAAGATGCAATTTATTGTATCAACTCAAAGTTGTACTTGAATTTCCATGGCTTAAAAGAAGATCTAAGTTGATTTTGTATATTATGATATGAGGTTATTGTGACATTGTGACATCAAAGTATTTTGTACTGAGGGCTGCCATGTTATTTATCACGTTATTTAGGTTACTTATCAAATATGTACATCAGGGAATTTTGTTGATTCTCCCAGGGGAGAAGGAACATTCATCATAAGCTGGTTAAAAAGCTGAAAGCCCTACTTTATTGTCATATTGATATAATGGACATACCACACGTAAGCTCATGAACATGTTGCCTGGCATTGAAAGTGTGTTACTGTCAGCGTGCAGAGGGCCATGAACTCTACTGCTGCTTGCCCATCACTATGAAAAAGAGGAATGTTTCCCAGTCTTGGGCAATGGAAATTTATTAAAACTAGAATGTTCAAAAGGTGTTTTTAAATTGTTTATTTGGCAAAGAAGCAATAGGAATCTCCTATCTGCCTGTTTAAAATCAAAGTCAGAAATGGATAAGAAATGCCCTTTAATTGAAGATTTAAGTCACTTTTTAGTATTCATAGGTCAAAATTTTGGACTTCTCAAATCCAAGAGGAAACACAGTCTGTCCTAATTACCATGTTTTCTGCTCTGTATTAGGCAGTTTAAATATCAACAATAATTTTAACAACAGGGAAGTTCTCCCTCTTGTCCATAAACAGCTTAAAGCTACTAACATGGGAACCAAAGCAGAGGAGAAAAAATAGAGTTTTAATGCAAATTTAATCTTCTGTTTTATGAGGTTATCAATGTTTTGTAATATCTTGAAGGTGAAATGATCTGCCTTTTGAATAGGACTAAAAATGTCAATGAATGTGTGTAGTTAAGACCCAACACACACATACACACACACACACACACAAAGAAAGATCAAGTGTACTTGTGTTTTTTCCTATCCTGCCTTCATAGTCAAGGTAGCTGAAAAACAAAGAAAAGTTCCAGAAATTCTGTCTTAGATTTTGTAATGAGTTACTGCTAGTTGTAGGGTTGAGGCCAGAGACAGTGGGCTCATGCTGTTCATTACATGGTTTTAACTGAGGCCAATTAAGTGTGCTGCATGTGCTAAAGAATGCCCACAGAAACTCCCTGCTTACCTTTGCTATCAGAAACCTACTCCAATGTTGTAGCAAGGAAGAGCTATGAAGAATCCTAGATGTACAGCATCCTAGCTGGGTCATCATGAGCAACTCATTTAACTTAGTAAGCATTATTCCCACTGTACCAGTAAGGAAACACATACCAGCCCTGCTCCTCAAGAGCTAGCCTCTGCACCAGGAGACATTGTGACATCAAAGGATTTTGTACTGAGGGCTGCCATGTTGTCAATATGCTTGATATTTGAATAAGGCACCAGTGTCCTAAACATGTCTTTTAAGGCCCTTCTTGAAATGGCTTGATTAAAGAGAATTTAACAAAGGACTAATGACAAAGGCATGACCTGGTTAGTAAAGATTGTCAAAGACGCGTCCCAAAGCCTGCAACAGAGGCAACATCATCGTTCTTAGGAAGTAAGGAGCAAGAAAATGAGAAACCTATAACAATATAGTCAAATAATGTCTAGAGTGACCAAGCATGGGAGAAATGTTTTAGAAAGGTCTGGAACTTTTCCCTCCTTCAGTCTTAGTCTCCTAGGATATTCTAGGACTGTTGTAATCCCAAAGAGATTTAGAAAGTAGGAGATTTCCTTGAAGCAATTTTTTAAGCTTACCTTTTCATGATGAGTAAGTAGAGAGGAAGGATTGTGGATACGGAAGAAAAACTGGAGTATACAGCAAATATTGTCTAGATAAATATTAATAATTCTGATAGGACCCAGAAAAGGGGGAAGGAAACACCATGTTTGGGTTACTACTATCTGTCAAGAACTTTGATGGAATTTACTTACATAATTTTAGAATGCCTACCATGAAAATCTGGCTATTATCATCATTAGACAGGCTGCAGTAGTGAGTCCTGATGGGTCTCCTAAATCTTTTTCATGGTCACAAAGCTACTAAGTGTGAGAATAAGAAACCATGGCTTAACAGTTATATGGGAACTTTCATAAGGGGATTCAAATTTGTTAACACAGATGAAACTTGGGTGGCATGCAACTGTGCATCTCAAGGATGGAGAGCACAAAGGAATTCTACACCTGGCAGAGACTCATGAAGCATTTCTTCTCCTATTTGATAAGCAGGACCCTCCACTGTAATATCTCACTCCCATTCTGATAGAACTCATTAACACTAACTGAGGTGTGCTCTTTTGAACTGAGCCACAAAACTATTTCAACCCCAGGTATCTGAAAAACATTACCAATGAACTGTTTTTTTAGCCTTTGTATCTATCTATCTGTTTATCTGTTTATATATCTATATCTATATACACAAATGATGAGAAAAAATATATCCTAATCTGTTCTGACTCTGAGAAGTTGAAGGCATTCTTCTACTCAAATAACCTGAGAGGCCTTATGGATGCACCTGAACCTCTTAATTTTATTGAAAAATATTGCTACCTTCCTTGGACAATTATATGATTTTCCTATACTTTTTATAAGTCTCATGTCCAGTTCCAATGTCCAATGTATGGCTTCAATTTGTGATGACCTTAGAATATAGTACTATGTAAACTTTATCACCATTCATGAAAAGTATGTTAAGGAGTAAAACTAAAATTGAGTCCATAATCAGTATAACTTGGGTTAAGAAAATACATACCCACAGCAGAATAGTTACCTTGGTGTCTCAGCATATTAATGATGAGTTTTTGTTGTCATTGTGGGTTTTTTTCTTGTTTATTTTCCGTTCAAAAAAGCCTTACAGTCCCCTAAGCCTGATATGTTGCTATATTTCTATTTTCAATATTTTTGTTTTGTTTTTAACCATATAGGTATCATCTCTTAATTGTATTATGATATGATCAAATCCTGAAACAAATAATTATATTAAAAGGTATCATTATATAACTGTAAATGTTTCCAAATAAACAGGGGTATCAAACGGAGTGCTGTCTGAAAGGTGAACCCCGATAGAAAAGTGGCACCAAGGTCTAATAAAGCAATAAGAACTCACAGCTCTTCCTAGAGCCTGCTCAGGGATTGGAGGGAGTAGATTTCCCTGACCCATTCTTGCACCTCGCTTGCTGCTCAGATGATTCAGGGACTTGATCTCCATGAAAACCTCTTACAAACTAATAATTTCATTAGAGCATGCATGGGCAAACACACACACACACATGTCCAAAGCATGCGCGGGCATACACACACACACACACACACACACAGATAGTATTGCAACTTCAGAATTTGCCAAGAAAGTGCCTTATCTTCAATTTGAATTGAACATTTATGGTGTCCTGGGACTAGTGTAAGTGGAAGGGACTATCTTTAATTTTGATAGCTTTCTTTCACTTGAGCCAGAGATGTAATATACATTTATTTGATAGAAATATTCTGGGCTAGTCATAATATTTTTTATCATGGACGGTTAATAACAGGGATTGGCACCTTATGGCCCAAAGTTAAGTTAGAATGTAGAAAATAGAAAACTATTGTAGCATGATAATATATCTTATAGGTTTCCAAAATGGGAAAAATGAAATATCCATCAATGTGGGAATGGGGAAATGCTTAAGTTACTTGTAGTGTATTCATATAATGAAAAATTGTGCAGCTGTTAAGAAGTACTGATGTGCACTACTATATACTGGCAAACAAGTTTCTCAGAAACATCCATCATTAGGAATAAACAGCTTCAGGGAGATGTCTGATCATGCTCACATTTGAGGTTAAATATTTCTGTGCACATATGCACATTTGTGTTGTGTATATACTTAATGGCTTTGTGATTATGCATAACAGAATGTCAGCAATATTTTCAATGAAAAAAGGTGTAGTGGTTGGGAGAGAGCTAAATAAAGATATTCGAAATAACTTCAGGATTATATAAGCAAATTTAAAATCTTCAACCTGAATATTAAATAACTAGTGAAACAGACCCACGGAAAGCCTAAAAAAAAAAAAAAAAAAAAAAAAAAACCTCTTTAAGAATTAGCATGGACAATTTTATCATATCTTGGTGATTTTGTTTTACTTGCGGTTTCTCTTTCCTACAGCTTCCTATGTTTTGCAATATTTTAACTTCATAGTAGAAGAGACAACTAAGCCATTAAAACATAAATGTAATTCAACAGTACCTTAACATTTAGAAACTTGAGTAGATTAGTTCTGATTGGTGTTTTATGCATCTGAGTTGATTCTAGTAATGTTTTTATTTCTTTCGTCTTTCTAATGTATTTGTAGCTTCAGAATAATTTATCTTTGACCATAGAACCTTTAAGCTATTTGTCTATTCACTCATCTTGTAGGGGAATTGGGGGTCTATGATAAATTATAGGATTCTTTCACTTCCAGGGTTTTCCTGGGTGGAAATAGGCTCCGTTATGATTTATAATTTCATTTGTTAGGCAGTTTCCTTTCTAATGTATATTTTCACAAGTTCTTTGTATGGGCTTTCTCAAGTTATCTAGAGATATTTCTGACTACAATCTTTCTCATTGTTGCTCTCACAGATAGAGACCAGTTAAATGTCAACAGAAATGGAAAATATCTGAGTGGGTGCATGATATAAGCACAAGTGTGTTTGTGTTTGTTGCATACATTGCTGAATGAACTCTGCCTGAAAGTCATTCTCCCCATTTTTCTCCCTCAGCTATTATAAAAACTGCTCTTCCCAACATGGACAGAGAAGCCAAGGAGGAGTACCTGGTTGTTATCCAAGCCAAAGATATGGGTGGACACTCTGGTGGCCTGTCTGGGACCACGACGCTCACAGTAACCCTTACTGATGTTAATGACAATCCTCCAAAATTTGCACAGAGTAAGTGGATTTCCTGCACTAGATGAGAATATAAGTATGGTATTTTCACTTGAATTTATATTATAATTTTCAGTGACATTCCAAAAACTCATAGCAAACATTGAGTACTTAATTTATAGAGTATGAAAAAAATACTCCTTCGCACTTAACAACTATCCCATGTACCATATTTATCCTCATTTTACAGAATTCAAAAACATTGGGGAAATTTCCAAATGTCAAGTATGCAGTATGCAGTATGTAACTGAGAATTAGAGTGAGATTGAGATAAGGATGAAAATACCACTAAGATATTGATCAATTATTATTTCTGGTACTGAATAAAAGAAACCAAATGCCCAGTGTCTGTGCTGGGGAAGCCAACACACTGTAAACTTGCTGTCACACTTGCATGTGTGGCATCTGGGAGGGACAATGCCCATGACTCTCTCCACTCTTTGAGCTAAGGCTGTGCTTTGCCTGTGCAACCCCAGTAACACCATAGGCAGTCACCTCAGTGAATTGGGGAGACAATCATTATTTTCTAAGTATCTTGTACTCTGCTGAAACACTTTTTTTTTTGAGCATTTATCCAAGTAATGTGACATAGAGGAATGAGTCAGCAAAGCCTTTCTGACACAAGGACTCCCAAATTGAAATATGAAGAATGGATAGGTTTAGTTGGAACAAGATTAAACCAGCTAGAACATAAGAAATCAGGGGAGAGATAAGGGACATTGTAGTTAAAAGATTTTTATTTTATTTTTTTTAAGATTCCACATATAAGTGAGATTAGACAGTATATTTCCTTTTCTGCCTGGCCTATTGGACTTAATGTTCTCTAGGCTCAACCATGTTGTCATAAATGGCAAGATATCCTTTTTTTAAAGTTGAATACTATTCTATCGTATATAAGCACCACAGCTTTTCAAACCAGTCTTCCACCAATGGACACTTAATTTGTTTCTATGTCTTGGCGACTGTGAATAATGTTGCATTGAACATCTGAGGGTAAGGTGAGTGCATGACCTTGCATGGGAACAGAAAAGATTTCACAGTAGTTGGAGCACAGAAGTGCCAGGTGGAGAATGTGGCAACAGGAGCTAGACAATTAGCATAGGCAGGAATTAGCTGAACTTGGATTTATAGGCCATTTTAAGTACCACAAACTTTATTCTAAGATCACTGAAAATCCATTAGAAGATTTAAAATGGAGGTAGAGTTATAGTTTATCTCTAGGAAAATCAGGGGAAAAAAAATCTGGCCTTCTTCCAATGTCTTTCTCCACACTGCACCCAGTGAAAGGGATATTTACAAACATTCATGTAAATTGAATAGCCCTGGCAAGCAAGGGTTATAGCAGTGGAAGTGATAGAATTAAGTATAGGTGTGGTTAATACTTTGGAGTTAATAATGGGAATAGTCTAAGGATTGATCGCCTTTTTCAGATAAAAAAATGGTTATCAAATATGTGATATTAGAGATTAGATGTCCACTGGTGCTTTTTACTGGGATAGGAAACATCACAGGACAATTGTTCTTTGAAAAGAAAAGAGAGAAGAGACGGGACAGAGGGATCGAGCTTGAAAATGACATATTCAAAGCACCTTTGAGAATTTACCTGAAGGAATTCCAAGGCAGAGAGAATAGAGATGCATTTTCATTAAGAATGTTAGAACTTTTACATCTTGCCATTCATAAATTAGACAATAATGCAACCCTTTTAAACAAAATTATTGAAGTGGAGAGCACCATTTCTCCTTGCCTTTCCCCAGTCTTTTATTCCTCATTCAGTTGCCATTACAGTTAATGCTATAATGTGCAATTCTTCTTTCTCAGAAAATGATTATCTCAATTCAACAGTGGCAGATGAGTTTCAAAAGCAGTCCCTTTCTTAGCGGCAATAACTATTAACTATGATCACACTGATAGAGATGATGAGAATGAGCAGAATAGCAATGGATAAAGGAATGCTCCATTTGCTTGGTTTCACAAGGCTCCCCGGTGTAGGTCTGGCAGCAAGGTGAGGCCCCTGGCTGGCTTATTTACTTAATAAGCATACCTAAAGGGATCATTTGCAAGCTTACCTGGAATATAAAGTTTGAAAGCAATAGAATCATTACACCAATTATGACCAAATTGGGAGATTCATGTTCCACATGATGATTTTCAGTGCCTACCTATGGTAAAACCATTTGGAAAATGGTTTGTTTTTTTTTTTTTTTCTTCCTAAGCCCCATAACTTCATGATTCTAAGAGATATTTTTATTTCATAATTAACAGAAAGGGTATTAGTGCTTGATGAAACTTCACTCAGCAACTAAACCAATCTTGTAATGTTGGGCAAAATGAGCCTTGGTTTATCCAAGGGATTCCATGATGGAATTCAAAGTAGAACTATGTGATGTTCTACAGATTTAATTTTTCCTTTTGGGTTTATAGTTCATTGAATGTCTATTTCTCCCTTAGTGTCATTGTCTAAAACGTCCTGGTTGTCTGAGTTTTACTTCTCCAGAAACATTCACCAAGACAACCATTTGGTTAAAAGTAACTGAACTTATAGATGGTTCCATTAAACTCCAGTGGGGGAAAGTGAGAGAGAGAAGGATAAAGAGCCAAAGGACGTACACAATCTAACCAGCTACCACTGTGGGTGAGTGGAACCTTATCTCATGCAGAAAAATCTGCCCTATTAGAAAGAAATAAAAGAAAAGGGAAAATAGAATGTCCTAGGATTTTATATACTACCTCCTGTGAGTCCTGGAGGGCTGCTTCTGCGGGGAATTAGTGCTCTGGAAGTTCCAGTCTGACATGCAATGGGCCAAATGGAATATGAAAGCCAGAGGAATCCCTCAGGCAAAGAAATGCAGGAGCTGGCAGTTAGATGTAGGGCAGGTGTGATATAAAGTGGTAATGGCCAGGAATTGTGTTTGGAGCACCACCAGTTTACAGGATACCAAGGAAAGTGAGTGACAACAACATCACAATGAAAGCCATTTGAATAAAAATAGGACAAATGTCACTAATTAGACATGTTTTACTGTTCCCATAGGAGAATGAAAATACACTGTAATTGTATTTTGCCTAGGGAGTTTTGAAGGTAGCATTTTTGTCTTCAGAGCAATGAGGACATTAGTAACAGGAGGAGTGTTTCTTGTGTCTGAACAGCTTGCTGCAGGGCACAGCAGAAGTTTAGTAATTGGATTTTATCAAAAAACGGTCTACAAGTCTGTAAATATAAAAGTAAGTTCAAAAGTGACTTTCAGTATGTTACATATCGCATCTTTCTGAGCTGAAATTAGCTTAATATGTTATGTTGGGCAACAATGAATATGTCCACAGGCAGTCAGTGTGATTATACAGCAAATTAGAAGGTACATTCACATAGACTCACTAATATTCTGATACAGTTGTTCCAAATATATACCTGATAAACATGGTTGAACAAATCCCAAATCTCAGAAGAATCTTGAAAAAAAGTTCACTGCTCTGGGAAATATTTGTCTCTCTTTATTTAAAAGACTGCATGTTTCACAAGGCAATGGGGATGTTCTCATCTTTTCCATTGTTCAGAACAAAGGAAGTACTTAACACCTATCTGCAGAATGAATATGTACATAGCTAGCATTGGTGCAGCACTCAGTGTTTCTACTCTTTTCTAAGGTCTGTATCACTTCTCAGTACCAGAAGATGTGGTTCTTGGCACTGCAATAGGAAGGGTCAAGGCCAATGACCAGGATGTTGGTGAAAATGCACAGTCCTCTTATGACATCATTGACGGAGATGGAACAGCACTCTTTGAAATCACCTCTGACGCCCAGGCCCAGGATGGCATTATACGACTAAGAAAGGTAAGCCAAGGAAGGTTTTGCTCATCTTTAAAATACCATCCACAAACTTGAGCTTGGACTGACAGAACCTTAGAGTTGGTAGGCATTTGGCTTTTCCTTGTAAAACATGATGACTATTAGGATCCTTTTAGCACCTCTAATCCATTGGGCCCACTTCACATTTCAGCTGAAGCTCAGGTAAACAGCTACCATGATGGTGCTGACCTCCCATCTTACCTGATATTTCTCTCTTTGTCTATTCCTCAGTGACTTTCCCTAAGCCCCGAGAGCTTAGGGAAAGAGCTTAGGGAAAGCTTAGAGAAAGCTAACTCCGTCTTTGTACAGGGCACTCCAGCTATTAAAGAAAGTCAAAGCCCAGAAGGGAACTCTCAACCAATTGGGAACAAAAGTTGATGGACAGTTAGTATTCTGAGGCATATTGCTTAATGTCTGCTAAGAGTATTCTCAGTAGAAGTCAGTCTCAGTTGCCCCACAATGGTGACAAGTTCAATAGCTTTTAGTCTTTCCCTGTATAACTCTCCTATTTCTGTACTGCTGCTTTCTCAAATATCTTCCAAGATATATTGACATTTCCCCCAAGTCTTTATTGAAAGCTGAACTTTCAAGAAAAACTCAAAGACAGGCTGAACATTCAGGTTCAGATATCCTAGCCAGCTCTGGAGCTCTGATTAGAAGACCAACCCTGCTACCACTAGCTGCTCTAAACTATGGGTTAACAGCCCAGTCATTATGGGAAATGAAATAAAACTCAGTTTAGCCTTACTTCTGGGTGTAGGGCTACTATTAGGAAAAAAAATTTAAAAAGTGTCTCTGAATATAGACTTTGACAATGTGAGACTGCTTTTGCCATCAACCCATGGCTCACGGTAGATATGAAAAATTCTGTTCATTTTTCCATTTTTATTTCTTATAATACAAAAATCATAAGGAATGTATAAAACATAGCTTATTATTTTATGCACACAAAGCATTGCAAGGGAAAATACTCTTATCCTCATCATAACTTTGTTGGAAATCATTCTACATAACCTTTGTCATGAAGTAGGTCATGCTATTTTTAAATAGATAAATAAGAAGTACATGGGAGAGTACACTCTTAGGAGCCAATAATTTCTTCCCCTGTCTTGATCAGCATGTCATTGATAGGATTCACTATGTGATTTTCTGATGTTACATAAAGATCCATTATTCCCAGAGGTCCTGCTCTTAAAATTTCCCTTTGAAGAGTTATTAACCATAGAAATATGAAATCTTCTGTTTACATTTTTGTATAAATATAATGATAAAAATCAATTTGAGAAAATAAAATGGATGCTTTTTTTTTCACTTTCTTTTGAGCAATACTGTCTTCAGATCAGGATCCTAGCTTGGGTTTAGAACTCAAGAGTTGCAAAATGTTTAAAAACTCATATTTGAAATGGAGTGCAGCATAATGACACTTGAGTCAATTACTGAATGACCCAGAGCCACATTGTCTTTGGCTAGCAATTCCTAATGTAATGTTTATTGTTATTCTTAACTGCTATCCTTTGTTGCCATAAGGTGCTTTTTATAAACTGAAACATTAGCTGTTTTATGTTTTTGTCCACTGTTATTCATAAAGTTGGAAGCATGTACTTTGACACATGTATTTTACTTTAGAGAATAATTCATGGGCCTTCAATTCATGGGCCATCTTATTTGTCTGATGACAGTAGAATATATTGAGGTACATTGTTGTTATATGAGCTAAAGGTGAGACACAGCTAGGTTTTGAATCTGCCTACATATTTCTTTATATGCTCACCTGCTTCGTAGCACAGCACTTAACAGTAGAATATATTGAGGTACATTGTTGTTATATGAGCTAAAGGTGAGACCCTCCTTGCATGGAAGCCTTCTGATCTGTACTTATTACTGAAGTATATCAGGCAACAAGCAAGGTACAGGGGTTCCCACTTTTTTTTTTCCTTTCAGGCAACAACAGTCATTAATCCCCCTCTATGAGTGATTGCAAAAATTCTCTGGAAAATCCTGAGGAGAAGGCCTAGAGACTTACCATTGGCTGAGATTTGGGAGAATAGGAGGGATGGATAAATAGAAGATGCTAAACAAAGAGTCCAACCTCTCAGCTAAGACTGGATAAATATTTTTTTTAATGACCTATAGTACAAGCATGTGGCCACAGTTAATGATAATGTATTGTGTATTTCAAAATTGCCAGAACAAATTTTTATTATTCTCCTCACCCCCCAAAAAATCTGAAACAATTAGTGATGTGATAGATATGTTAATTATCTTGATTGAACTTTTCCATAACATAAACATAGATGAAAACATCAAACAGTATCCCATAAACATATAGAATTATTATTTGTCAATTAAAAATAAAATTAAGAAATTAACAATAGAATCCATTATATTGAACATTGTTTGCAAAGACCTTGAAATTGTAAAATTGTTATAGTAGGGGTGATTGGCAAATTGTGATTATGCCGATAGTGAATCATTTATTCATAGGTATGTACTTGTGCCTAGTAATTTCAGAATCAACAGAGAAGTGAGTGTTTGCATTGTTTACTGGAAAATATTGGCAGGGGGAAGCTAAGTCTCATTAGATCTGAATTCAAATATAAAAATCAACATAAAAATTTTAAGTAAGAATATATATTTAAGCTTGCATAAGAGTTCTGAAAGACTTCACTGATGGTAGTTTGTGTTCCAGCTTCTTATTTTTTAAAAATCTGCATTGCAGATTTAAAGTTCTGTTTCTTATGAGAAATTGTAATGCAGACGTAACTATCTCCTTGAATCTTGACAGTCTTGCATTCTTGAAATCCGGAGTATTGTAAGTTGCCAAGAATTGGTCTATAAGGGTTCTGATGCAGATGGGTCTCTGGTGTATTTAAAGGGACTATCTTCTCTTACCTCACTCTATTAAACCTAGGCCAATGACAAGAGTCTCTTGCCCTGATAAGGAATGAAGTGTTAATATGTCAGAAATATTTTCAGTAATGGTACAATGAAGCAACTGCAAGTTGTTTTTAAGTGGTCGGTAAGTGCATACTCAGAGTAAGTTCTATTTATACTGCACTTACTTTCCTTTTTCTAAATATAAACACAGCTAGGTTTTGAATCTGCCTACATATTTCTTTACATGCTCACCTGCTTCGTAGCACAACACTTAACAGTAAAGACCTTTGCCAAGGCCCTAAAAAATAATAAACCTCATTTTAATTATATAATCAGTAAAGTAGCAATGCTTTGGAAATAAAATAAGAAAACACTCTTTGTTGGGATTCGTGCTAAATTATGCTTTAAAACATCTCCTTGGACTAAACAATGATTATTTCTAGTTCTTTACATTTCACACACCGTTGCAGAAATGATAAAATATTCTTCCCAGATAGAGATTGTATTCGATGCTGCCTTATCTCCTACCAGCAGAGGCCTGATTAACTAGCTGATTAGTATGCAGGTCATGCTATCACTAGTAAAATTTTATTATGACTCTGAAGTGAAATTTTGATGGCAGAATTCATGACTGTGAATATTTTGTGAATTCCAAGTGAAATGAGCAAAACAAAACAAAACAATGGGAGATTAGATTCACTGAGCTTGTATAATAAACAGATATCAATAAATGCCTGTAAAATTTACAGGTTGAATCTAGGGGAATGGAGAGTGATCCCATTAAGACTCACAAATGGGCTTAAATGCACATAACTTTCATCCATCAGCATTATACTCATTTGTTCTTGCTGCTGTGGTCATTAGTGAAGCATTCATCTTTGTCATTTCTTAACAGCCTCTGGACTTTGAGACCAAGAAATCCTATACTCTGAAGGTAGAGGCAGCCAATGTCCATATTGACCCACGTTTCAGCAGCAGGGGACCCTTTAAAGATACGGCTACGGTTAAAATTGTTGTGGAGGATGCAGATGAGCCTCCTGTCTTCTCTTCACCAACGTACCTCCTGGAAGTTCATGAAAATGCTGCTCTGAACTCCGTGATTGGGCAAGTGACTGCTCGTGACCCTGATATCACATCCAGTCCTATAAGGTATTTCTCTTTTAAATGACATACTGGCTACTTGAAATGACAAACTCATCATTACAAAATGCTATGATTTGGTACACATTCTGCATGGCTGCCTTTGAGTCTAGGATCACATGACAAAGGAATTTAGGCCCAAACGTGCTCTGTCTGTGTGTCCCTGTCTATGTGAATATATGCACATAGAAATATGTGCCTACTAAGAGCTTCACACAATGTCTGACACCAGAAACCTCAAGATTAATCAACCTATTTAGCTTTTATAAAGCCCAATGATGATGCAAAATCCCAAATATTTTGTAGCACATTTGGGTGAATCTTTTATATTTTTTCTTTTATTGCTTTTTAGCATTGCAAAAGCTAGTTTGTCTTCTTCAACAGTTACAGTGATACATTATAACTGATACAGTTATACATTAGAATTTAAAGACATAAGACTGCTGTGTCAATGTACTAAGAGGATCCCATCTTATTTCTGTTTGATGTTTGGCTTTAAAATTAGCTTATTCTCAGTTCACGGGCATTTCTCTTTGGTCAGCATATCTGGTTTGGTGTCTTTTAGACAAAAATCTTTTCCCTCACTTTGAAATTGTCTTTTGTTTACATTTTTTCTGCTCAGAAGTTTTTAGCAGGATGAGAAATAATCATTTATTAAAGGTTTTCTTTTCCTTTTTCTTTCTTTCTTTTTTTTTTTTGTTTTTTAAGAAATGAGGTTCAATCCTATTTTCTTTTTTTCTGTTGAACTGTAAATACCTTTTTTCTTCTGCCAATCACCCAAATGACAGTACAGGTAGTCAAGCTAAATAGCTTCCTTTGAAAAGCATGCTGAAAATCTATACTTTGAAGGCTGGTCTCTAAGGGTGAAGTGTTGGCTAATGATGTGTTTGAGTGTGGATTTCAAATATTTTCTTTGAAAATTTTGTTGGGGGAAGGAAGGGAGAGAGAGAAAGAGAGAGAGAGAATATAAATAAACTAGGTAGAAGACTAAGATTTTATTTTAAGGAATTATATAGTAAATCTATATGTTAGATGTCAACACACACACCCAGCACCCAACTTTGAATTTCTAAGTCAGAGATATCTAGAACAGACCACCCTTCTAACTACTTTATTTAGGGAAATTCTAGGCAAAAGAGTTTTCCAGAAGTTTTATTTATTTACCTTTTTAAAAAATGTATTAAACCCTCATTGCCCACAAGGGTGCTCAATCTAAGAAGCTGAGAGAAACCCTGCAGAATAGTCCTCAATAACTTGAATTTGAACATAGGGGAAATGTTTTCATATCCAGAATACCCTCTTAACACAATATAGTTCCAAATTTAGGATGATAAGTAATAGTACATCCCATAAGGATTCAGATAAAGCTTTCTACAGAAGAATGCAGTCTCAAAGAAGACTAAACTGAGAATGTAAGGAATGGTCGGTCGGTCCATGGTCAGGTTCAGAGCTATTCAACACACTGTAGATTTATACAGTACCCCTTATTTGGCTAAGGGAAAAATATCTTTGAAAGGTCAAATATTAAATGGAAGGGCAAGAAGTATCCAGAAAGACAAGTTTACATGAACATCCTTTTTCTGAATCTCTAGTAAAGTTATGCAATGGCTTTATGGTGGAATTCTTTTGTAGAGAGGGACAGTGATATTTTTATACATAGGGATAGTGATATTTTAAGTGAAATAATATGCCTCATTTTTATATTTCTTCATTTTCTCTGAAAGAAATACAAACAGAGGAAAAAAATGTCACTTTCTTTGTATCTCCAAGCATGAGATTGACTCTAAAGGAAGTAAACAAGATTGGTTCAACTGAGGAATCAGTCTGGGAATAGTTTGAGCCTTCGATTTGACAAGGTTTCTACGCTTAGCAGTGAGGAGCATATAAGGACTCAGGGAGATACCAAGCCATCAGTCCTGTGGAGTAATAGGGGTTCAGATATTGGGACGATTACAGGAATAATCCCAAATTGTGTCCATGGTACCAGTTATACAGGACCTGCTGTGTGTAAACATATTTTTCATCAGTTAGAGGTGAGGTCTGAGAAATTTTTTTGTGCCGTGGTGAATTGGCAGAGCTGGGTTTAAATCCTGGCTCATAAAACCCCACACACTTTTGCTCCTTTAATGATCTATCCATTCTACTGACAAAAAAAAAAGAAAACAAAAAACAACAACAGAAAAAAAAAACATAATTTCAGTACATAGGAAATCAAGCCGTTATTCTCACTGTATTTACTTGTTACTACTATTTTTATTGTTGTCACTGTCTGGAGAGTTGTGTGTAAAGGAAGCTAGAGCCTGGTCAGCACCAACCACCTGGCTTAGAAGTATTTCATTTTCAGACAAGCTAAGTAGGATTTGAAGCTGTGTTACCAGGAAGAGATGGACAGATAAAGTATAAATTGATGACACAGACATATCTGTGTTTTTGATAGATGTCAGGCAAGTACTAGCTCCTATACATCTTTGGTCCCATACAAAGAAGTGAGGTTGTTGTTTCAAAGCATTTACAATAGGCTTTGAAGTGACAGTCAGAAGGTGCTCCCCACACAGCCCTGATAGGAGGTGGACAGCTCCGTGACATGAGAATGCAGCCATCACCATCTGTGCTTTTCAGCATCTGTTCTGTGTTGCTGAAGCTCCTTCCCTACCAGTTGGGTTATGGAGAGCAGCTTTTCCCTGTCTATGCACAACTGGTTAATTTCTGTAGAAAATTAAATTTCCTGACTGCCAGAGCCATGCCTAGGTCCTTATGAGCCTAGCATATGGAGTTACCGCTATTTTTCTTTTTAAAACACAACTCAAAGATATGGATGCTCAGGGAATTGTAGGGTAACAGGTATCCATTATTTTCTCTTTAAAATTGTTGAATTTCATATGCTGACAAGAACATACTTACTTTTTAGGTTAATATTTGCTTTGCCATGCAGCAAAATAGAAGTCTTTATTGTGGTCACTGCCCTGCTAAAATGTATAGCCATTCAATAGTTGGTCAACTTCTGTAAGACTTCTTCTGAGAGCACATCATCTAGTTAGAAATATCCTGCATTTTTGAATTCATACACCTATCGCTATATCTGTATCTGTATCTAGATGTCTGTATATTTCCTTCTAGGAAAAGAATGGATAGTGCATTAAGCAAAATCTACAGTCACATCTTTACCCTCAACAAGAACATTAATTAAGCATTTATATTTTTTAAAAGATGACATATTTTGAATTTAGTCAAATGAAGTTTCAAAGTGTATCATGACTGCTCTCCTGTCAGACTTTTCATCTCTGGAATTCTCTGAGGTTCCGTTTCTTCGCTGGTATGGGATTATAATATCTTCCTCATGATTAAATGAAGCTATTAAATAATCTGTTGTAGCTATTAGAATTACCAGCTAATAAAAAGTTAACCACCAACAACTAACTTTACATTGTAAATGTAAATTAAAACCTACTTCTTATTTTAGCCAAGATTGTTCTAATAAAAGTGGCTAACTATATGGAGAATGATCTATTTTTGGTTTTTCTATCTGCTAACTAGTATAGTAATAAAACTCATTTAATCTAATTTGTCCCTGCTACTTATATAAATATTGTTACAATGAGTGCTTAATGTGTGTCAGGGACTGTGCTCCTAACTCCTCTCTAAGATAATATGTAGTCATTACTCCCACTTATCAGATGAGAAAACTGAGGATAGAAACACTATCTTATTCAATGTTACACGAATGGTGAAGAGTGGGTCTGGATGTGTTAGTCAGATTTCCATCACTGTGACAAAATGCCTGATAAAATCAACTTTAATGAGGAAAGTTTCATTTGGGATCCTGGTCTCAGATGTTTCAGTCCATGATTCCTTGGCTGCATTGTTTTGTGCCTGTTATGGCAAAGTACATTATGACGGGAGGGCATGGCTGAAGAAGCTAATCACATCATGGCATCCAAGAAGGAAAGACAGAGATACTGGAGGTGATGAGAATCTCAATATCCTGTTGAAGGACATGTCCCAATGACCTAACTTCCTTCCATGAGTCCCTATCTTCTAAAGGCCCTACTGTTTTCCAATAGTGACTTAGGCTATTGGAAATAACCAAATCTTTAACACAAGAACTTTGGGGGATACTCCAAACCAAATTCAAGAATTGCTTTTCCTTAAATTTATTTTTTATAATGCAATGCTGTTCTCTACCGGAATGAAACAGTTCTTCTGATTTTTATAATTCCAACCTTGTCTATAAACTTAAGTGTGGTTTAACAGGAATAATTTATTTGAAATATTAAACTTCATTCTCTAAATAATCTCATCAAATCCAGCATGTAAACCAGGGAAGAAGAAAAAATAAGTAAATTCTGTGGAGTTTACTCAATATGGCTGGGTGTTCCTTGCTCATCTGTCTAGCCACTTTGGACAGGTTTGTTACTGTTGGCTGTGAGTCATATTCTGATCTGGGAGGTCAATGTGGAAACCATGATATTTTTATTTGATTAATCAGATGTTGTGCTATTTATTAAGTGTTATTTCCTCCAGACACTGGGGAATGGTTAAGATGATTTCAGTTTTCTGGAAAAGAAACCTGAATCTCCAAATGGATAATTTGCCTGTGCATGGAGATAAAGCAGATGAGTATGGGGGCAAGATTTAAGCCCAAGCTTTGTATTACCATTGACCACTACCATATTGCTTTCTCCACTAGGTTATAAAATCTTGAATGGTAGTAGGATAATGACATCTGATAGTTACTGAGCCCATACTTTGGGACAGACACATGAAAATAATGTTATATGCAACAAATTATTTATACTTCAGTTAAAATTTTCTACCATAGAGTAGGTTTTAAAAATTATATATATATATTTAGTTTCTGGTGGACACAACATCTTTATTTTATTTGTATGTGGTGCTGAGGATTGAACTCAGTGCCCCACTCATACCAGGCAAGCACACTACTGCTTGAGCCACATCCCCAGGTTTTAAAAATAGATTGAGGCTTTCATGCAAACTGTGATGGCCCTTTTGACCCCTTTTAGTATCTTTATTTCAAGCGTGTTTTAGGTGTCACCATGGTTGAGATTGCACCTGGCTGTTTTTAAGGTGGTCACTTCCTATTTCTTTCAGACCATTCACCTTAAATGAGATTAAATGAGTTGTTTCAATGAAAAGTAGGAATGACAGCCATTTAGAAATCAGAATAGGAGGTTGACATATGATTGTGGTGGTCACAGTGTTCTCTTGTTCTGGTCCCTCTTGAGAGTTAAGTGTCTACTCTACACAAGAGCCTTGCATTGTTTTTCTCTGCCTGGTATTCTGGGATTTTTATAATTCATCTCAGTTACCAGGCTGGCTGTTAATGAGCTATTTTCATGAAAACACTCCTTAGAGTCATGATTTCCAATGAAGCTACAGTGGAAATTTTTCATACTATATACAACTTAATGTTAATTTGGGCTGAGGACTTTGCATTGATTAATTTCTTCTGCAGTCTTAAAGCAATTTCTGTTTTTGGCAAGGACCTACGTCTCTCTCTCTCTCTCTCTCTCTCTCTCTGTAAGACTTAGAATCTGAGATTTACCCTCTTAAAGGATTTTCAAGTGCCAAATAAAGTTTTATTGCCTTATAAGTACAATGTTGTCAGCAGATCTGTAGAATTTATTCATTTTGTATAACTAAAACTCTACTTGTTAACTGGTAATCCCCTGTTACCCCTTAGAAATAGAATTATTCTCTCTGATTTTCTGTTTCTGGTACATCATATAGGTGGAATTATGCAGTATTTGTCCTTTTGCTACTGGCTGATTTCATTTCACATAATGTACCAAATATTTAGCCAAATTGTTGAATATTGCAGGATTTCCTTGTTTTGTTCAGGCTGGATAATATCCCACTACATCTACAGTTCACATTTTATTTTTCCATTCATCAGTTAATGGACATTTAGTTTGATTCCGCACTCCAGCTGTGGTAAACAGTGTTTCCATGAACATGGGAGTGCTAACATCTCTCAGAGATTCTGATTTCAATCCATTTGAATAAGAACTCAATAATGGTATTGCTGAATCCCGTTTTCAATTTTTTGAGGATCCTCCATATTGTTTTCAAAGTATCAATTTTTTTTAATTACAAATAGCACTATACAAGGAATTTAGTACACTGGTATTTTTACATAATTAAAACTCCCAGTTCAAAAATATCAACTCTTCCAACATTATTTCAAAAACCTCACTATACTTAATTCAACTAGCTAAAATTAATTCATAAACAATGCCATATATTAGCATAGTCAGTCATCGTTCACATGGATTCATTTGTTCATTCATTTCTAATTTATTTATTCAGTTGGACAAATTGAGCCACAATTTTGTAGGAAATCGCTACATTCACACAGGCTCTGCTTTCCTGATCTTAGCCTATAATAAGAAGGACATGCACATGGTAAACTCACGTCTTTCTAACTTTAATATATAAAAATGATATGAATATATGAAGTTACACATATATATGTACATATACCTTTAATATATGAAAATGATAAATAACATCAGATTTTGTAGCTCATGGGTTACATGGAGGGAAGGATTTCCTAATTAAATTTGAATAAAATAGCCATTGATTTCCAATGATATTAAAATAGAAATATTTCACATTAAAAAGAAACTGGCACACATATGGAGGTTGGACTGTGTTTCTATCTTCTCTGGTTTTGTAGTCTCCCTCACCTCATTTCCTTTTCTCTCTCTCAATACTATCCTTTGGGTAGTCAGAGATTCCATTTTCTCTAGAGGAATAATAAAATGCTGGGGCCTTAGAATTCTGGAACTAGTGGAACACGGGTAATATTATTTATGAAAGGTGTTAGAGCAACCACTGGAGCAATTAGAGGCAAAAAGCTGAAAACTTGTAGATGGAATTTTTGATTCTCAAAGTGCATGCGAGAAGATGTTAAAATGGTTTCTTTAGGCATAATAACAAAAGCTAGAATAAAATTAAGCAGTGAGAAAGAAACAGTTGGAGTTCAGTGAAATATAATAACTGATTCATAACTATGGGGTTTATTTCATTATGTGTGGCTCTAAATAGCATCTTCACTTGCAGTTGGCTCAAAATTGTTATCTTCCTATAAATTTCCCATATAGAGGCTGCAAACCAGTGTTTAGCAAAACATTTTTTATAATACAAAAGTGCATTTATGTCTGCTAAATTTGAAAAATAGATATACACTGTCTCTCTCTGAGGGCAGCATTTCCCTAACATTGCTGTAAGAAACACTGTTGGGACTAACGAAGGGTGTCCAGACTTGTTTGCGCTCTTTTCTCTGCTCTAGGACCTCCCCAGTAAGTTAATTTGCTAAGGTGCAATGCACTAAGAAGAAGAGAATGTAAGCAGTGCATTTAGACTTTGAACTTTATTTTGTTTTGCAGAACATCTGGAGCACAGAGAATGTTGTGCTTATGTCAGGGTGACACTCAGGCTCCTGTGCTCATCTGTGCTGTAGATTCTGATGCATCTGACATCACAAAATAACATCATGCTTGATCTTAACAGACTGGGTATCTTTTCTTAAAAAAAAACACTTTTTTATTGGTGTATAATAGTTTTACATATTGATGGGATTGTTGTTACATATTCATACATGTACACAAAATAACATTTCTGATAACCATTTGATTTTTAGGAGATTCACTCCCACCTTTGTTTTCCATATTCTTCTCTAGCTTCTACATCTGAAAGAAAACATACAACTCTTAAGTTTCTGTATTGAAGAAGACGATGTCTAGTTTCATTTTCCTACAAATGCCATAATTTAATTTTTCTGTATTCTTGAATAAAATTTCATTGCATATTTATATATACCACATTTTCTTTATCCATTCATCCTTTGATAAACTCAAAAGCTGGTTCCATAGTTTGGCTATTGTGAATTGTGCTGCTGTAAACATGGGTTGTCATGTATCACTGTAGTATGATAACTGTAATTCTTCAGGATAAATACCAAGAAGTGGTATAGCTGGGTCATGTGATAATTCCATGCTTACGCTTTTGAGGAGCCTCCATACTGATTTCCATAGCAGTTATACTAATTTACAGTCCCATCAACTGTGTAAAAATGTTCCTTTTTCTTCAAATCCTCTCCACCATTTATTATTGTTGGTGTTCTTGATGGCTGTCATTGTGAATGGAGGGAAATGCAATCTCAGTGTATCTTTTTTTACATTGGTTCTTTTTAGGTATACATGATAGAAGAATCCATTTTGATCTAACTATATAACCATAGAATATATCTTATTCTAATCAAGATCCCATTTTTATGGAGATACATGATGATGGGATTCACTGTGTAGTTTTTATATATGTACATGGGAAAATTGTGTCAGTTCCATTCCACTATCTTTCCTTTGCCTGTCCCCCATCCCTTTCCTCCAATCCCCGGTGTGTAATCCCATGAACTTCTGTTCTTCCCGTCTCCACCTCTTATTGTGAATTACCTTCTACTTCTCAGAAAAAAAAATTTTTTGACTTTTGGCTTTGGGGTACTGGCTTATTTTACTTAGCATGATAGTCTGGAGATCCATAAAGAAGAATTACTTTATAACATTTGCCAGCAAATGGATGGATTTGAAGACTATCAATGTACTTTTGATTTGCATTTCCCAGATTGCTAATGATGTTCAATATTTTTTTCATGTATTTGTTGGCCATTTGTATCTCTTCTTTTGAGACGTTTCTGTTTAGTTTATCTTCTCATTTATTAATTGGGTTATTTGATTTACTTTATTAATTGGGTTATTTGATTTTTTAAAGTAAATCAAATAACCCAATTAATAAATGGGAAAATGAGCTGTGTACATTTTAATTACTATATAAATCACCCTTCTCTCTTGTCTTTCCAAAGAGCCCACCAAAGGGAAGAAATCTAGTGCTATAGTTAATAATCTGACTATATGTATACATACTCTGGGATCTGTGGACCAAATCTTGACTTTTTACTATTTTTTTAAAAATAAAGTTTTACTAAAACACAGATATCCTCATTCTTTTATGACTTATAGGTCTACAGTTGAGTAGGTGTGACAGAGTTAGTATGATGGGTAAAACCTAAAATACTTAATTAAAACAAATTTGTTAGCTTCTACAGGAGACTGATAGAAATGTGGATTACACCAGTAATTTTGACAACTTGCCTCCCATATCTAATGTTTTATTTCTCTTAAGATCCCTAAAATAATTTCTAGAGCTTTATCAGTCAAATAAATTCTTTGTATTAACATACAGCTCCATGTGATGGGGATTGATATTCTTCATAGCTATCTGAGAACCTTAGTACCCATGTGGCCCAAGAAGGCACACACTTAATGTTAAGTATGGCAACAAAAGTTGGCTTCTTTATTCTACCTTTGGGGAAAATCCCCATAAATACCATACAGACCGCAAAGAGGTATCCTGATAAATACTGTGATGTTTACTTGCTTTGAGAAGGGAATTTACACTTTTTTTTTCCCATGGATTTATGATAAAACCGTGTTTTCTGACCTGTGTCTTTCTTTCTGCAGAACTCAGTGATAGCTGGTATACGGAGTTTGGGGGATTGAGACTAGAGGTAGTCTTAGCCAAATCCTAGTCTCTAAATTTCCAAGCCTTGACAAATTCTCTGATTTCAGTAACATTTCTTTATCTAAAAGCATGAGGTGGCATGAAACCAAATTTCACTAAAAATATGCTTACTGTAGAATGTGCATTAAACTCTCACAATGTCCAGTAGAGAGTAGGTATTCAACAAGGGATACTGAAAATATTTTGTAGATCTTGGTTAATGCATATTTAGCATTTTAGGTCTGAGACCTTAATATATTTATTTACACTTTGTTATATTAACTGAATTACACATATTTGTATTCCCATTAAACACATGTATTATAGGTTGTTCTCTCTACTAAGGATCAGCACCTAGTCAAACAAGGAGACAGAAGCAGGATGGGCAGAGGGAAAAACCAAGCTATAATGTAGTTACAGCTGAACTTGACTCAACCTAGTGAGTATCTGTGGAATGAGTGTTGCCCATCAGTAAAATCCTGAATCATGCAAAAACGAGGAGAGCCTTCATACTTCTGTTTGCTTAATTTCCAGGTCTGGAAATGTGTTTCCCTGCAAATGAGGCAGACACTAAGCAGTGGATTGCTGGAGGCTGCCTTAAGACCACAACCCTCACAGATCCAGCATCTTTCCTTAAAGGGAGCTACACAGCCCATGCCCATCTACATCATGGATGGGCACACAGAACTCATGCAGTGAAGTCACTTGATTAAATTCACTTTGCTGGCTGTCTAGCTCCCTTAGGTTGCCACCTCATTGGTCAGCATATGATGTCTTCCCTGAAGGAAATATATTTTTGTTATACACTTTCATAATCAAACACCAAAGTGTTAAATCAAATTGTCTGAGATGTTTTCAGTGCAGTGTGAAATGGCAAACCTGACTATTAATTATCAATAACTATAATGATTCATTAAATATTAATAAAAGACTTAAGATATAAGATGGTTAAAATAATATTAATTTTTTGAGAGAGATGAAAAGCAAAGGAAAGTTATGAAATGGAATGCTAACAGCTTTTTTTTTTTTCTCCTTGTGATTGGTACATCCTACGTCCCCTCCAGGGGAAAAAATAATGATGCTTATATTCTGAGAGAAACAAAGATGATAGTGTAGGCAAAGCCATGATATCTAACAATATTATACTCATAGGGCAAAATAAATCCCTATTTTACATCATGACAAAGGGAGATTGGCATTCTTATCTGATGTTCAAATATTTATGGAAGTCATTTCAACCAAGCCTTTATTTTTCCTTATATTTCTATGTTCTTGTTTGACACAATGTACTGTACAACCTTGCTTTTGATAAAGGACTATCAGATTTGACTTAACGTTGCAGAGGAAAACATAATATTGCATGTTTAAGAAAATGGCATATTAAAAATGGACAAATTCCATTTTCATCCATCCATCAAAAGCTTATTAGCTCTACCATGTGCCTGATGCCTGCTTGCTGGAGAATGGACTGGCCCTAGTTGAAGTGCCTTTCAAATGGGCCTCCAGGTACAAATTAAGTTTGAGATTATCTATTTAATTATGTAGCTTTGTAGTAAATGAGAATAAGATTTATATAAAGCCTTAGGAAGAATTAAAGGCATGGAGAGTATATGCAATGATACAAAGAACAGGAAAATACCTAAAAGCCCCAAAGCCAAGGGTCTCCAACAAGTGCAGAAGGAGCACAGTGTGTACAGTGTGGAGAGAAAGAGAGCACTTCTGGATAACCTCTGGTTAAAAGAAAGAATATGATCTTGGGCTTTGCACAGTTTAAATGTACATGGCCAGGTGAGATCATGTGGGGTAGGCATTTTGTTTAGGGATAGGATTTTGGGGCATAAAATACTTTTTTTTTTTTACCTAGAAACAATCATATCTAACAGAACTATGGAATGGTGTATTTTTCCTATTACTATTGGATATTAAGCAAGTAAACAAGACATTTCAATTAAAATGTGTCTCTAATTTTTAACAATTACAGACCATATCTTGCCCACCAGTTAATTCCTGGTATTTACCATAGCTTTAGGATTTGATAGATGAATACCATTGTCCAGTTAAAATTTCAAAGCACATGTAAGTTTATGCCATTAAAGAAAAAAAAATACTATTTCGATATAGTTTTGCACTACCCTTTTGTTATTTGGGGCCCTGTGTGCATATTTTCCATAAATATTTTCCTGTGTTGTAGATGATTCAGATCAAAATCAGAAAAACATCTCATCAAATATCACCATCATCATAAGTACCCAACATTTAGTAAGAGTTTATTATAGGTTAGACACTATAGTTAGGGTATTATACATGTCATCTCACTAACTACAAGATTTGGGAAAATGCATATTATTCTCTTTTTATAAACATAGACATTGAAACTCACAAAAAATTCATATGGACAACTCCAATAATTTACTGGGAGGATTAAATGAGAAATTAATATTCAGGGCTTAGCTAAGAGACTGAAAATTAGGAAGAATAAAATTTAAAAAACATTAAGTATATTACTATAGCAATAAAGGATACTAGATTAATTATTAGATATTGACAAGGAATATGGTCTATGCAGCCTGCTGTCTAGTAATATTATTTTCTTCAATTCACTTCATCTCTATTCTTTGTTCTGCACAGCACTTCCCAACTTTTCCTCTGTTTCATGTAGAGGGGAGTCATCATTGGCACAATGAATAGCTCAGGAGGCTGAGGCAGGAAAACCATTAGTTCAAAGTCAGCCTCAGCAAGTTAGCAAAACCCTGACTCAAAATAAAATATTAAAAGGGACTGGGGTGTGGTCCAGTGGTTAAGTGCCTCTGGGTTCAATCCCTGATACCAAAAAAAAAAAAAAAGTAACAAGAATATTCTAAGATCAAGAGTGTTTTGTTTAATCTAGACTCCCCAATTTCCTTTATTTCTCACATTTAAATGATCACTGCTAGGGTCCTGCCCCAGCAGGTTTCAGGGGGTCCTGAAAGATGAGTGGTATCCACACAAAGGATGAGACAGGGAGTCATTCCATTGGAGCAATCTCCAGGGAAAGAGCTCTAATGCAGCTTTCTCTGGGTCATCTTTCATTGCAATTTTTCTCATCATTATGGATTCAGAATATGACATTGACTTTACAATTTCCAAATTTTGCCAAGATGTGACATTTCCTTAACAGTCATTAGGGGTATAGAAAAATGTGACATCAATTTACATTTTTTTCAGGATGTGACATTTCCTTATCAATTATTATGGGTACAAAATCATTAATAAAATGCATCACTAATTTGCATTTTTCAAATTTTCAAATTTTCCCAATTTTTTATACAAAATAGTACAATTTTTCCCAAAATGTACTATTTTATTTTTAACAGATGCCAAACTATGTAACCAGATTCTAAATCTCCTAACCTATCATTAACCTTTAGGTTTAAAGTATACCTGTACTTTATTTCTAATCTAAGATTCCCATCTAAAGAAGTCCTCTTAAATCTTATACTTAAAATATCCTAAAGTCTATAAACTATTCTTAAAGCATCTTAAGGACCCATACAGTTAAAAACTTAAGAATTCTAAACTTAAAATCTAAATAAAATAACATTTCTTATAAAGCTACTTTAATTAATTCCTACATTTATTCTCATAAAACTGGTTGAGCTGCTTTCTCAAAGAGTTTCTTTGTTTCTTAGTCAAGGTACACTAGTTCTTATATCCCCGTAGTCTCTTTCACTGAAAGGCAAGTTCTGACCATCAGTCCACTTACCGCCAATATTAACTATGCTCATCATAGGTCCCTACATGAGGTAAAAGAGGATTTATAGAAAAGGGGGGTAATGTATCTTTATTTGCCTTAACTAAGTGTATAATGTAACTTTCCCTTAATCAAATAAAACTACATTGCTTATTGTGCAATAAGCACAATAATTAGGCTTTCTAAGAGGCTGGAGATATGGGCTTGGGTTCTTAGTTAATATAATCAATGTGATGCCTAAAATTCTCATGACCTTTAGGAGAAAGATTGTTGTTCATTATCACTTTTGTCCTCAATGTGCTGAGATAGTAGAGCATCCTTCTATTTCGTCCTCAATATGCTGAGAGGTAGTAGAACAGCCTTCAAGGCATGAACTACCTGTTATGTTCTAGCCATCTGAAATCTAATTTGGTTTGGCGTTAAGCATACTCACGCTTCCTGTCAAGAATATGAGCCTGAAAATGAAAAGTCCCAATTACATAAAAAAGGTTCTCATGGTTTTGATTTCCCACCAATGTGGCTTTGCCAGCACTTATCCTCACTGTGACCTTGTCAAGACAGTGGGAGGGGGAGCGTCTTCACCAGATCACTGACCTGCTTATTTTGCTTTCTAAGCTCACACATCAACATCATCTCTATGTTGAGCAGTCCTAACAGCCTCCTGCACAGTTGGCCTGCCAGCTGATTTCTAACAGTTTAGATCAACTTTGTCCATTATGGCAGCCTAAATTACATGTGGCTCTTGAGTATATATAAAATTTATTTGATTTAAATTAAACAACAATTTCAGTTCCTCAGTTACACTAGCTGTTAGCAAGAGCTAAGTAGCTATAGATAGCGCAGTGTCACCATATTGAAGATCACAGAGCACATTTCTACCACCCCAAATGTGATTTGGACCATGTCACTCTCCTGCTGTATGTTTTTTGTGACCACCCTGTCCATTTCCCAAAGCAAACAAATAAATCTTGACATGGTCTATAAAATATATCCTGATTTCCTCCTTCATACATATCCTCCATTGATTCCTAAACTTAAACTGTACTCTGTCTGAAAGTGTTCAAACATGCTGAACCTCTCCCTTGCTTAGGCTTATCAATGTTTGCTTTCTTTCAATAGGAATTTTTTTTTTTAGTGTTTTAATTATACACCAGTCCTTTTCTTGTATTTTTCACGGCTCTATCACTGTTAGCTCTGAAATCGCTTATTTACTGTGTATTTTTCCTTATATAAACTAAGCTACCCAAGAGTAAGGCCATGTCTGCCTTGTCACCTAATGCAATGTGTTGATCATAGGAGATGTTCAATAGAGTTGCATGAAACAAGGGAGAAAGGGATGAGATGGAAAGGAAGGAGGGGACAGGAAATGACAGAATACCTCTCTCTCAGTGCTTAACTTCTATCATGCCTAATCTGGCCCTTTAATTTTATTGATGTGGTTTGCATAAACATCCCTTAAAGGCCTTTGTGTCAAAGGCTTGTTCTCTTGCCCTTAGAGCTTTTGAGAGGTCAGGGAACCTTTAGGATATTTTGTTAGGTTTTAGGACACTGGATGCATTCTCTCAGAGAGGATTGTGGGACCCAGGTCTCTTCCTCTTTTGCTTTGCACTCTGGTAGTGAGATGAGCTACTTTGCTTTGCTGTATACTCCTGTCATGAGATACTGCTTTGCTACTGACCCAAAATCACTGGGGCCAACCATTCATAGACAAAAACCTCCAAAATTTCAGGTCAAAATACTTGTTTTTCTCTATAAGCTGATTATTTCATATATTTATTACAGTAATGGAAAGCTAATAAATTTGTACTTAAATCAAAACTTCTAGCTTTATATGTGTATTTCTCTCTACGGAGGCTTGGATGCTTGTATATTCTTTCTGAGAAAGCCCTACTCTTAAACAGATGCTTAAACAGATTCTCATGCTATCTCTGATCAACCCCCTTCCCTGACACATACATGCACACACACACACACACACACACAGCACATATATAACCGTTCCCTTTGCTTTATTACAGAGTCTGCCATTTTTCATTCTAAGCAATGAGAAAGTCACATATCATGATTTAGAAATGATAATTTCCCTCCAAAACATCTAGCATCATATTTGACAGTAAAAGGCAATCACCAAAACTTTATTAAAATTAAACAAAAATGAAATTTTTAATTTAATCTTTTCACAGGCTATAATGCTACATTCTATTTTTCTGTTTTCAATTGCATCATTATACATCAAATTCTTTGTTATATATGGCATTTCTTTTTTAGTCTGAGAAAAAAACTTTGTTTTACTATTTCCAAAGGTATTATGTAAATATTGAAGACTTGATTGTGAGTCAAAAGTATCAAAGATTCACTCCAGAGCATTTTTTATTTGTTTCAATGTTATATAAAATGGTGTAATAATGAAATATGAAAATAATGTTATTTTCCCAAAATACATGTGGAATAAATAGTGAAACAAAGCTGGGCATGGTGGCATACACCTGTAATAACAGCAGCGTGGAGGGCTGAGGCTGGAAGATCAAAAGTTCAAAGCCAGCCTCAGCAACTTGGGGAGGCCCTAAACAACTCAGCGAGTTGTCTCAAAAAACAAAACCATAAAAACAAAAAAATCAGGCTGGGGATGTGACAGAGTGGTTAAATAGTCCTGGATACAATCCCCAATACCAAAGAAGAATAAAACAGTGAACAACACAGGAACCCACACACTGAGAGGACAAAACCACCAACATAGATCAGGAAAGTGCGATTTCCATATTTAACCCTAGGTTGAAAAAATATGCCTGATAATCATTGTGTTGAGTGACTCTCTTTTATTCTCTGTGCAAAAACAGCAAGAAGGGTCTGGGTGCAGTGGCACATGCCTGGCTCCTGAGCTGGGCCCAGGAGAATTGTGAGTTTGAACCCAGCCTCAGCAAAACTAAGGCGTTAAGCAACTAAGTGAGACCCTGTCTCTCAATAAAATACAAAATAGGGCTGGGGATATGACTCAGTCAATCCCTAGTACCCTAATCAAAAAAACATGACAAGAAGGATTGTTTGAAATTATTTTTCTGTCCACATGGAATGCAGATGCCAGAATATTTCAGATACATTTGTTGTTATTTAATACATAGATATTTGGTTGAATTCTTTCTATAAATAAAGATAATCACTTCCTGTATTAGCACTTAATAAAGTATTTTAAAACATCCACCGTGGTGCATTATCTCATTTAGACTGCACATTACCATTTCAGGTAAGCTATCTCCATGTTCTCATTATTGAGATGAGGTAATTGGGGGTCAAACCTACAAATTGGACTTAGCAGAGAAGTTGTCCCCTGGAGAAGTCATCACATGTTTCACAAATATTGTAGTTGGAGTAATGTAGTTCAAAAAACACTTTTTCTATCTGTTATTTATTTGACTATTATGATGATGGCTACAGTTGCTTGTGTGAACCACAGACTTAGTGCTATTAATGCAGTTTGTGTTGCTCTAGAGTCATGGGAAATAAGAAGAGAGAATGTTTTGACATTGGAAATTTACTTCTATAATTCTGAAAATGTTCTTGAAATTGTCACAAACATATGTTATTTAAGGTAGACAAAGATAGTAATTTAGCAGGGGATGGGGCCTTAGTGTGGCTTTGTGGCATTGGGGATGGTTTGAGGAAAAATAAATAAAAGTTCTTTAAATGCACACACAAGTCTTTTACATATTAGCATGTCAATACAAGAGGTTGGAGTTTTGTCCCAAATATTGGTATGAAATGTATATAGTTGCACTGTGCTAATCGAGGAAATATATTTCTCAGGTAAAAGTTGTATTTGATATTAGCAACAGCACGGATATAGAAGTGTGCTATTTCCTAACAATAATATTCAGTTGTCCCTTTGACCTATTCTCAAGGATGGCCTAAGTGTTATTTTCTTTAATTTACTTCTGATCTCTATAATCTTCTCTGAATTGGATAAAACTGGTGGCATAAACTTGTATCTGGTCAAAGTGCTGTGTTTTAAATTGCCGTCTTTGAACCAGCTCCTAAGCAACTAGCTTAGAAATTTTCCTGCATTTGTATCCTTAATTCCACAAAGTAAAATATGAAGTCTTTAGCATTTACTTTTAAGGAATATTACTTTAGACTTGAAACAGTAGTACTGAAGCCAAGCAGGATATTTGTTGGATTAAAAATGAGGAAGTTTAAACAGGATTTCTGTGAATAATGCTTATCAAGGATAATGTACTTTCTAAAACCTATCTATGGCACTTGAAAGGGACTGTCAGTTTCCAAAACTTCTATCTTTAGAATTGATATCAACGTGACCCATGGATCCCATTTTATCACATGCCACTTTCCCACTGTGTTAATGAGAAGTTTCTCTTATTGAAGGATGATGATTCTCCCATGTGAATACTATTCTTCTAAAGCGAGATCTTTTGTCTAACACATTTTGAGTAATCCTGCAAAGGAATAGCTCATTTAATGTATGCCTATACTCAAGAAATAAGAATGGAGGTTTCAATACTGGAGATGGTAGGTCTCTGAGCATATAAATTAGAAGGCAGCTCCCTTTTGAATATGAAGAATAGGACCCAAATTGATTCTTTCCTCTTCTTTCCCTCTCCCTTACATCTTTTTTTTTTTTTTTTTTTTCTGTTTGTTCAGTACTGGGAATGAGTCCAGGGGCACTTTACCACTGAGCTATATGCCCAGGCCTTTTTGCTTTCTATTTTGAGATTAGATCTCTCTAAATTGCTTGGGGCCTCACTAAGTTGCTGAGACTGGCCTTGAACTCGTGATCCTCATGCCTCAGTCTCCTTAGCTGCTGAAATCACTGGTGTTCACTGCTATACTCATCTCCCACACATTTCTTTAGCACACTGCTTCACCAATATTAGTAATCAAAATAAATACTCAAAAAATGCATGTGCATCCATTCAGGAAGCAGTTTTTGAATAAGTGTAATGCAAAATTCCAACTTTTTTGATATTATGATATGTGAATCTATCATTTTCTTTTTGTGTATAAAGATAAAAGGAAGAGTTTGTCCTCACAACTCCGAATTTCCCACTGAAGAAAAACTCACACCAGAGACAAATTTTACACCGCCAGGAACATGTTTGAAGAATAATAGGGTAGAATTCTTAAGAAAGAGAGGTAAACAAAGCCTGGGGCCACATATTGAAGGTTCCTTGTGGATGAGACATGAGTTAGAATACATAACATAGTGCTCTTCCTTCAGCTTGGAGGCCTTGCTCACTGGAGATACCCATTGTGGGAGACATTTCCAAAGTGAAGAACAGTGATATAGACAAATAACACAAATGTTTTTAGGGTATATTAGAGTCATTCTTCCCTTCTCAAAACTAACACAGGATGTCAATAGTAAGCCTTACTTGGACCGTTATGTTTCTGGATTTTCATCTCCATAATCAATCCATGCTTTCACAGGTGTCTTACAGACTGAAGAATTGGCTCATCACTTTATTTACTTATTTTGGCATCTAACATGAGTTGTCTATCAACTCATTCAGTACAAAGATCCACTCTATGAATTACATACTTTTTACTGTTTAAAAAGGAGAGGAATAGTTTCTACGGGATCCCCTAGATGAGTCAACTGAGGGTTCTCTGGATCCTCAGGTTGTGTTTATTTCATTTCACCTGCTGCTACTCAGAACACTCGGGTTCCCCCCTCCAAAAAAGTGACTTGAGGGTGTCCTTCTGAGATATTTACCTCAAATCATGACATCCTGAGAACTTACATAACATATAGGACACTAAAATTGAAGCCATGGCTCCAGATTTGTTATTTTTAACCCACTCTGCTTTTCTTTGAAAGCATTTTTTTTTTCCTGTGAATTTTCAGTAATGAAGCCAAGTTGTGAACTTGTGCAGCTAGATCAGAGATCCAGCCCTGTTCATTAGAAGAAGATGAGGAGCATGCAAGGGGCCAGTGACCAAGGGCTCTCCTGGGAGCCTAAAAGAAGCAGCCAGAAACCCAAGGCATGCCCTCAAACAACAGAGCAGAGTCTGTGAGAATACAAAGGTGGATTTGGATTATCGGTTTATCCAGAGGTCTATAAAAATAATCAGAGGTGGAGGCTCTTAATCCTGATCCTCAGGAGCAGTTCAAACCTAAGTATCTTATTTAGCAAATCATCTTGACTTAGATGTTATATTTGAACACTTAGGCAACTGTATATGTTCATATTAGTGCATATTGAAGTGAGAAAAATAGTTGTTAGACTGTATGTCTAGTTTTCTCGGGCTCTTTTAACAACCCCCATAGACGAGGCAGATTCTCCACTACAGAAATTAATTTCTGACAGTGCTGTGGTCGGGAGTTCTGAGATCAGCAAGCCAGCATGGTCAGGTTCTGCTGAGGCCTTTCTTCGATTGCAGACTAATGGCTTCTGGTTATATTCTCACATTCGTAGAAGGGGGCTTGCTAGTTCTCTGGAATTTCTTTTATAAGAATTTAATTATAATTTTTTATAAATTATAAGAATTAACTACTCTGAAGGCAGAGCCCTCATGTCCATTTTCTTATACTATCACCTTGGAGGCTAGGATTTCAACATACAAGTTTTGGGATGCTGGCACTCTGTGTCTTTGTTTTCCATTTAGAATATTGAATACACATATAGGTATGAAAGGATGTCTCACTGTCCTATAAGTGATGTGAGAGCCCTTGGCACAGTGCTTCCCGCAGTGGTCAGCACATGTGTTGTGAAGTGTCATGTGTCATCTCATCTGATCACCCCGACAATCCTAATAGCCAGGTGTGATTACAATATCCCCGTTTTATGCATGAATAAGGTAAGCCCCTTCCAAGATTGTTTTTATGCATGGGTTGCAGAATGAATTATACATATAGGTATTCAATCTATCTTAGCTCTTTACCAGTTGTATTATATAAATGTCCTGGTGTTAGGAAGCTAGTCAGCCATGAACAGGTGAGCAGGGAAGGATCAGGAAGGGCAACTGAAAATCACAGGAGCCATAACTGACAGATGAGCACTTGGAAGAGAGAGCTCAGTATATTTAAAACCTCCCCCAGCCTTAATTAAGAAAAAACTTAACCATGTTCATTATCTCTTGTAACCAAGTCTCTGGGACTCTTTGTTTTCAATAAAACTATGTCACAATCCCCAATCACCCTGATAGCCAAAACATCTAGACCCTCACAAAATTTGATGGGTGTAATTCAAAGAGTAATAAACTGATTAGAGGGACTGGAAATTGAGACAAAAACAGAGTCTCAATTTCCTTAAAATCTCCAACTCTGAGCACCACACCACCTTCTTAGTGGCAGTCCATGCATTTCCTATGATGTCACTCAAAAGTAAAATGGTGGACATGGGAGATGTTCTTATGTAAAACTGGAAGTAAAACTTCCCTGGGACTTTCAATAAAACTGGAAAGCAGGAGAGGCAAGAATGTTTCTCTGAGAGGACCCACTCTATCCTATCCTTTAGTAGTGTTCCCTTTCCTCCCATTCCTTCTATTCTAATAAACTCATGCCTATTACTCTGATTAACATGTCTGAAGTCTTTCTGGCTTGGTTGCAGGAACTGGGATGTAGAGGTGACCTTGCACTTCCTCAGTTTCCCAGAAGTCCCTATAACACTCATCTCCGAGAATTTTATTTTTCTTTCACTCATTATACAATTAGCCCATTGTATCTGTGGGATTCTGCATTGCAGTTTCAAACAACTGCTATTTCAAAAATCATGGATTCAAAATATTTGGATAAAAAAATACAGAAAATTCCTAAAAGCAAAACTTGAATTTCTCACTTGCCAAGCCCCATGCTGAATTCATGTGAATGAAGAGATTTGTAGGCATACCCTGCTGATGCCTCCCGCCATTCCATGGATCCTTCTCTCTCTTTCTAGCATGTTTAGTTGACCATCAACTGTCTTCCTGGTATCCTGCACAGTCAGAACTATGGTAGTGTCTCTATTAAACCTGTACAAACTTTTATTATTATTATTCAAACAATACAGGATAATGACTAGGTACCTAGCACCTACATTGTATTAGATATTATAAACAATTTAGAAATGATTTAAAGAATATGGAAAAATGTGTGAAAATTAGATGCAAATACCATGCCAATTTATATAAGGGACTCAAGCACCCCTAAGACTTATAAAGGTTGGTATCTAGGAAGGGAACATGGAACCAATCTACAGTGGTTGCCAGGAGATCGAAGTATAATAAATCAGGAGAGACAGGAGAAGAACAAGCACTGCGTTTGGTACACATTTGGGGCTTAATACATGCTTGTTGACTGTGAAGTCAGAGTTTTCTTGTTTTGTAGTTCTTTGAGTTCTCATTATAGAGTTTACTAGGCAATACAATGTATGAAATTTTCTAAAGAGGCAGCCAGGTGATATAGTTGAAGCAGACTCTAGGCTGAATTTTAAACCAAGTCATTTCCCTCCCATCAAGTTCCTTCAGAATATATGATATTCTTACCTCTGATCTTACTCCAGGGCTGTATTTATAGTCTGTTATACAAATTCTTGTGACTCACTCATAAAGTCTGTCATGAACTGAAACTTTTAAAAATGAGAAAAAATACCCCTGTGTTTGTTAAAGTCATGGAAGTTAAAGAACACCAAAATATTTTCCTGGTTTTCTGTTATTTATAAATTGTTAAGGAAGAGGAGGTCTTCCCTACAACTTTCCAAATGGCAAAGTTTATTAAGATTTCATTAATAAGAGACATTAACAACAATGGTAATGATGATGATCCTATTTTTAGTACCTACTAAGTGCCAGAGATTGATTCATGCTTTATTTTTAATTTTTATAACCACTCCTTGAATATAGATCCTTCATTTTTTTGCCAGCAAAGAAATTGAGGCTAAGTGAATTTACTAATTATCTCAGAAACAGCAATACATAAATAATAGAGATACAATTTGCTCCAAGTTTGTGATCTGTATGACACATATTTGCATAAGAGATTAAACAAACAATATTGTTTTTAAATGCCAACTTCTAAATATCCTGTCACTGTTCCCAGTACTTCTTCTAGGCTAGAAGTTCAAGGCAGTTATTGGATACGTACCAAATAACCAGGGAGTGTGTTTTCGATTTGGGATTCATAGAATATCAGTTATTAGATTGATTCTTGTTTACTGCAGCCTCTGGGAAATTGGTTGTTGCATGAATGTGTGAGGTTCCACAATGAGACAATAAAATTACTAGCACACAGAAATGCCTGTAAAATTTATTTACAAATAGGATGCAGGAAGTGATAATTAAACCTCTGGATATTTCTTAGCCTTTTAAGAGTCAGACTATATGTGATATCTGGAACAAATCACGTGTCTGTTCAGTAATTTTATAGTTCAACTCAAAATCTCATTGGGCTAATCAACTGTTATTGTTCCCGTGGAAAATGGCCTTTAGTTTTCTTTCCGTAATGCAGGAGATTCAAATAATTTTCTGCAATAAATACCTTCTCATGCTCAGGATTTTATTGAGGACTTTATTGTTGCATATCTGCGTCTGGATTCTTAAATCCTTTCTGAATTTCTCCAGTCATCTTTGTGAGTGGGGATGGAGGGTGTATGGTCTAGTGTGTGGATACAAGTCACTCTCTTAGTTGTATTTGTAGCTGAGTCATTATTAAATCAAGAGTTACAACTTCATCTTTCATGTTTTTGTCCAAAGAATTTATCCATGAACAATTGTCAATAAAATAAATATTTTAAGATATTTTTCTAAGTACTTCAATGATACTTGTTATGGGTGGGGAGGATTTAATAAAGATACCCCCCTATTTCTTATATTTTTTATTTGTGCATTGTAGTTGTACATAATGGTGGTATTTGTTGTTACATATTCATACATGCACACAATAGAATAATATAAATTGGCCAGTATCACTCCCTAGTACTTCCCCCATCACTCCCTGTCTCCCACCCCTGGAAAGATGCCTTTTTTCAATGGCCTTTAGATCTAATATAAAGCATATGCCTACCACTTCTAATAAAAACAAATAACTAAAAGAGGAAGGAATAATTCATACGTACTCCTATCTATACCTCTCTACCAACCTATCTTATCAGCTATCTAGCTATCCCCATAAGTAGATATTCAGACAGATAGGCAGATACATATTCATATACAAGCATATTTGAAATCTGCAACAAAATCTAAAATGTTAACTATACAAAGGTACAATAGAATACTACAGGAACTCAGCCATATCAATGTTTATAGCAGCATAATTCACAATAGGTAAATTGTGGAACCAACCCAGATGCCCTTCAGTAGATGAATGGATAGGGGAACTTTGGTATATATACACAATGGAACATTACTCAGCATTAAAAGAGAATAAAATCATAGCATTTGCAGGTAAATGGATGGATTTGGAGAATATAATGCTAAATGAAGTAAGTCAATCCCCAAAAAACAAAGGCAGAATGTTTTCTTTCAAATGAGTATGCTGACTCATAATGGCGATGGGGGAGCATGGGAAGAATGAAGGAATTTTAGATAAGGCACAGGGGAGGGAGGAGAAGGGAGGTGCTAGGGGATAGGAATGAAGGAGGAGTGAGTTAGACATCGTTACTCAAAGTACATGTATGAAGACATGAATGGTGTGAAAATACTTTGTGTACAATCGGTGACTTGAAAAATTGTGCTCTATATTTTTAATATGAAATGAATTGCCATCATGTATAACAAATTAGAATGAATAATTTAATTTAAAAAAGAAAAAACAAAATAAAACTAAACTAAACTAGACCAAAAAAAAAAAGAATTTTAAGGGGATATACTTGTCTAATCTATTAGAACAACATGCACTTATTTTTGAATATATCATAAATGTTTATGAAGACTATGCATAAAATTACAAAGTGTTCAATACCAACTAGCAAGGGGCCATTTTTCAGATTTGAAGTTGATGAGTATTGGTGAATACAGAGATTTTATGTGCACTATCTATGATATCACCTCAACTATGAAGGGCTTCTTTAGCCTTTCTGCCTGAAATGGGATTGTCTACATCTTTCTTGGGGCTTCCCTCCTATCCTGTTTAAGTTGCTCTCACTGCTTACTTATGCACTAATCTTTCTAAGAAAGTTTTGTACTTGGTAAAGCTTTACTGGATACAGTTTTGCATATTGAGAATATAAATCTTGGTATGTAAAAAAGATACCAATAAAGGATGTGGAGAATGAATTCTATATTACCTTGTTTCTTAGTGCTCTTGATAAGCAGATTGCTCTAGACACTGAACATTTTCTCATTGTCTTATCCAAAAGTTTTCTTTTTTTAATAGAGGCAATAATTACAAGTTTATTTGAAGTTCTTAATTTATCAAGTTAGTGTTATAGATAAATTAAAATATCTATTTTACTTTTTATAAAACATTTATTAAAGGACCAATGATGATCTGATTTTTACATACTGAGACTGAAAGAAACTCTGAACACATACTTAAAATGAAAACAAAGAAAAATCACTATGAGAGAGAGAGAGAGAGAGAGAGAGAGAGAGAGAGAGATGGAAGGGAGACCCGAGAAATGTGGTGGAGTGAAAACTTTAACAAAGAATATATTTACCTTAATCTGCTATGGATAACCTGCTGCCTGGCACCATCTTGCTTTGGGCTTGAGTTCATTGTTAAATATGATATTTTGTGGCAACTACTAATTATCATAAGCTGTCCAATAAATGTGATTGATTGTCCAATTAGCCCTTCATCAGTATCCATTTTTGAAGATGCTACCTATTGAAACCGATGGCAGTTTGTGACCTCCATGTTGTATATGTAGCTAATTGCTCCTTAGACAATAATTATTAAGTTCCTTGTGCCTCATTCAGTCATTTTGTTTAACAAATGATGATGCCACAGAGTTTCCCAATTCATTAGACTTCACAACTATGGCTCTCTGAGGATTACTAAAGGTCTGCCATGGAATGTATGGATCACATAAATGTTGAAGTAGATTACAGATATATCTGTTTTGTAGGTTTTCCATCGACCGTCACACTGACCTGGAGAGACAGTTCAACATTAATGCAGATGATGGGAAGATCACTCTGGCAACACCACTTGACAGAGAATTAAGTGTGTGGCATAACATAACAATCATTGCAACTGAAATTAGTAAGTGCCTGGGGTTTATTCTTTTTTTTTTTCCTTATTTGACTGGATTCAATTTATGCCTATTGATCATGTGATAAATGGTCCCTGTTTCTGTTAGATATTTTGTCATTGGCACGGTGTATCACCTCAACACAAAATTTCCTTACACAATCCCAAATTACCAATGTTTTCAAGATATGTGGGAAGCAAATATTCTTATTTCCAAATATTTTGATATCTTGTATCTGTTATTCAGCCATTAAAATAATGTTTTATATTTTAAAGCATGGAAAAAGATTTAGTTGAAAGGGTAAGTGAAAAAAATTAAGAACTGTACACTATGAAGAAGTAAACATATTGTAATGTATATACAATATAGAAATAATTGTGCACATATTCAGACTGTAGATATACATATTCACATGCAGAAAATAGGGAAGAAAACGTTGCTCTTTCAATATATATCATTTGGGGATGGGTGAGGTGGCACATGCCTGTAATCCTAGAGGCTTGGGAGACTGAGGCAGGGGGATTGCAAGTTCGAAGCCACCCTCAGCAATGGTATAGCGTTAAGCAACTCAGTGAGACTCTGTCTCTAAATAAAATACAAAACAGGGCTGGGGATGTGACTCAGTGGTCAAGTACCCCTGAGTTCAATCCCTGGTACCAAAAATAATATATATATATATATAATTTTGAAGATATGAGATCACAAATAATTTTATTGTACTTATTAGATTTGAAGATATTTTATATAGTGGTCAGACTATTTAAACATATCTTTTGTATAAATTCAATGTAATATTTCATATTTTTTAAAATTCAAGCTGTTCTGTAGGGGAGGAGATTTGTTTTTTTATTAAATAACACTTTCTATTAATTTTTAATGAGCATAAATGTTTTGCACTTAATGGATCCACCATTGAGTCTCTAAGCTATTGCAAAATGGTGAGATTTAGTAAGACATGATCTTTTACAGCTTTTACTTAGTTTAAATTTTTAATACTGTACGAAAACTTGCAAAAGTGGCATGACATTCATTTTATTTTCGAGCAAAACAAATTTTGCACATTATCTAAATATCTTCTTTCCAGGAAGGACCTGATTAGGTCTTCAAAGTTATACACAAAGGGAGAGAATACATTCCTGAAGGAGTTTGGTAAAGGGAATCTTCAGAAGCAAATAAAAAAAATCAACTTTAGGGGTCTGGGCATGTAGCTCAGTAGTAGAATGCTTATCTAGCATGCAACAAGCCCTAAGTTGCATCTCCAGCGGAGGGGGGTTAAAAATCATCATAAAGAAAGACTTATTACCCTCCACCTCACCAAGTGCGAACGTGCACACACACACACACAAACACACACACACAGCATAGAGAGGACTCAGAGAATAATTAAAGGTGTATACCTCAAAATTCACTCTGTGTTTTCTTGTAGCTAATGTGAAAACTGGTACATATCTCTGAGATCCATGCCTTATTTGTAGGAAAAGTTATCCAGGTATTCAGAAGAGGCACAATGTTCTCTTATTCTTAGATGTGTCCTCCATGGAGCCTTATAAGCAGAACCTTTGGGTGAAAGAGAGCATATGTGAGCAATGTCTGTTTGTTGTAGCAACTTGAGTGCTGGCAGAGAGCATACAATTTGATACATAGTTTCTCAATCCTTCCATGCTCTGGTTCTGGATAAAGATAGAGCCTTGAGAACTTTGCTGTATTTCTTAGTTTAGAAATTCTATTTTCTTCCCTGTTGTGTCATTCTGGTAGTGATTTCCCCCTTGTAGAATTAAGAGAACAGGGAAAGCAAACCATTTGGTGGTTTTGGTTTATTACAGGTGTTAAGCCCATTTAGAAGGGTATAGACATGAAATTTTAATAATTTATGATGTTGAAGCCCCATTATCACTTTAAGCCTCTAAGAGAAACTGCATTTAGATTGGAATGAGACTTTATAATAAGCTAGAAAGAGCTGCAGTTTTCTTTAAAGTATGTAAGCATTAATTACTTTCCAAAGAATTTTCTCCCATGTTGAATATAACCTAGTCAAGCTACACTTAATCCATGATATTTATTTATTTATTTTTACAAGATAATGCCTTTACTTAAATATTCATCAAGGTTGTCCCAATTATAAGCAATCATGTATTCCACTCTAAGGAATAAAAATAAATGAATACACAGGCCAGGTGCTTAAGGAATACTTCAGGGCAATCCAAAAACAAAAGGTTCATTTCCAAGGCATCACAGGAAAGTAAGAAAGACCAGTACAAAAGCCAGGTTCTCCTGCAGTGAGTTGTTAACTTAAGGGTGACAAGGGTCCCAAACACTGCAGGGGAAGAAAGTTGTTTACTGTTTCATTCACAAATTATTTACTGTGTCTTTGTTTACCAGCCACTCATCTAGTGACTGGGGATGGAGCAGGGAGCAAGATGGTCAAAACTCTTGCTCCTCTTGGAGGTTTCCTAGCAGTGGTCCCTGGAAACATCTCCATATAAGAGAGGGTACTGAACTTGGCTGAGTACCCATAGAGACACAGAGGTAAGGAGAAAGTCCCAGTGCTGGGAACTAAAGAAGTTCCCTTGTGATGGGTAGAAAGAAATGCAAAAAGGGTCATTCTCTGATGAAACATATATTTAAAAAACAGCAAAAAAAATGCTTTTTAATAAATATGAAACACAAGTTTCTATATGCATCGGTAAAGCAACTAGTTAAATTTTAAAGTACTATTATTATTATAATATGAATTATTCATACAAGATAACAAAATTCTAAGAAATATCAAAAGTAGACAAGATAGTTTCCTATTTTCAGAGAAATGACTCATGTCAATCTTAGATACAATTTTATAGTTGGTTTCATGCTGAGAATGAATATAGTGTGCCTTTGCCCATATGATGAATCTCAGCTTGATCACGAGACTTATAGACTTCAAAATATAAAACAACAACATGTTACCCTGTTAAATGAATGGGAGTCACCTTACATTTTTTTAACTCAGAGACTAAAAGCTTAACAAACTTTATATGCATATTTTAGCCAAGAAACAAGTTCAGGTTAAACATCTTAAGAAATATTGAAGTAAACTCATTGCCATTTTTTAAAAATTTTGCCTAAAACTTTTTAGTACTAATAAAAATGAGAACATAAAGGAAATTTTTAGTTTTAGCTATAAAATAAAAGTGAGGGCTGTCATAGATCTAGAAAATTAAAAATACAATTGAGCCATCTTGATTCTAAATCATGAAAGGAAGTTGAAATAATGCGATCACAGAGAACTTAAGAAATTTTGGAACTACTGCGAAAAAGGCTTGGAAACTTATTTTGACTTGGTTTGATTATTTTGCCCATCATGCAGTATTTGCCTTCCAAAGCCCCAGACCATGTCTTAGGGAAAAAGACATATTAAAGGAAGATTGATTGTACTTGTCCAAGATGAATATTAAAACCACCCAGAATAACAAACCTCATAGGAGGAGTTCTAATAATGATAAAGGAATATTCATTCCAGGGAGACCAATTTAAAAGTACTCTCAGAATGCCATCTCATCAGACAAAAAGATTCAAACAAATGAAATTAAGCTAAAAAGTGGATTTTAAGGAAGTTCATCTGTTATCTTTTAATGAGATTGCAGATGTCATCCTTTATCCACTTGTGTCAGATTCAGGAAACCAAGACTGTGTGTATCACCCAAGTATTCTAGTGGTAAAGGATCTAGCCTGCTTTCCTGACAAACCAGTACATCTCACCCCATGAAACTGCAATTGGATGTTCATGTGCTAATAAGACATTAGGCTGGTATAGCATATCTCATCTGGCAATAAGCCCATCCCCTAAAACTTCAGTGTATTTTTTTTTTATCATGAGGATAAAGATTTCAGGTAAATTTTCTTGGCCAATTAACTGCTGAAAAAATTATTACGTGAGTCCTTTAATGCATTTAATTCTCACATCACTCCCTAAAAGTAAATACTATCATCAAAGGCATGTGTGAAAAAAAGAAAGTCAGGTCAAGTGACTTGTCTAAAGTTCCATGCAAAGAAAGAGTTGTGGAGTATAGCAGCAGAATTGGACCCATGTTTAACTGAAGAAAATATGTTTTTAGGGCTGGGGATGCACAAGGCCCTGGGTTCTAATCCCCAGTACCACACACAAAAGAATGTTTTTAAATACTTTCCGGGGAATCCTCACTTCAATCTTCTTTCCTCTTTATCCTCCTGCTCAGTTTGAGCTTCCGGCATGACTATTTCATTTTTGAATCAAGTCAATGGAGTAGGGTTTCTGTGCAAAGCAGAAGGTTGGGGTAGACAAGAGTGTGGTTGAGGAAAGAACAAACACACATTATTAGATCAGACTCTCCTTTTCTAACATTTAAAAGCAAGAGAAGGAATTTTGACTAAAGGACAAAGCAGAGCTTTGTACTTTTCAAACTGGAATTCTATTTCCATTTTAGAAATTATGATACTGAATAACAGAGTGGAAGTTTTCACTGGGGTGTCCAGTTGTGGCCTAGATCCTTGGTGTCCTGAACAAAGAATTGACTAAGACACACAGGAGTGAGAGACAATGTACAGATTTATTGAAAGTGAAGGTGATAGTAGTTCTTCCCAAGGTAGAGTGGAGTGGTCCAAGCCAGAAAGAAAGGCTTAAGGCTCCAATGTCTGGAAATTAGTATCTTATAAACCAAACTGTGAGTTGTTCTCTTTCCTTAGAACAAGACTAAAGACCTTAGGCCATTTGTTCCCATTGATTACCTTAAGATACCCAATTAGAATATTGTCTAATTTTCCCCCATTGGTTACTTTAGAAACCTAATTAGAATATGGGCATTTTACCCCCATTTGTCATTTTAAAATATGGCAGTGGTGGCAGCAGTTGTCAGGCTGATAAGTCCACTGTGGCTGGAGTTGTCATGGGAATGGGACTTATTATAAACAGGAACAGGATGACTGATCTCCCTGTCTTGGTCTCCAGCAATATCTTTCTTATGCCCTGACTCTGCCATCTTGGCATGCCTGAACTCCTACCAAATATTACACAACATGCTCATTGAGGGGACTGTGCTGTTCAATGAATACTACAGTCGAAATCACTTAGATAATTGCTTAAAGCAAACAAAAAAATAAACAAAAGAGTGCTATTCTTCATTCAAGACCTACTGAATCAGAATTTCAAGGGAGAAATTTAGGAATCCAATTTTCACAACTTTCTTCTACACACACACACACACACACACACATGCACACACACAGTCAGATGTACATTAAACTTTAAAAGCAAAGAAGGCAAATGAAGACAGAGAATGGAGGTGAGGCTGTTTGTGGTTCATTTTTCCTTCATGGATTTTGTGAGATTTCACTCAGCATTATGGTGCAATTTGAAGTTAGGTTTCTCAGATGGCAGATCATGAGCAATCAGTGTATCTCTAAGACAGATACAAGGTATTACAGGACAGTGAAAGAACCGATTTGTTTAGGATAGAGTGTGTGCAGGGGCCTTCTATAGGCATTGAGTGCCAATTTTAAAGTGTCCTTCACAGAGAACTTGAACAGAATGGAAAGTGACAAAAGTCTCTGAGGCTCTACACCTGGAAGCTGGCAATTCGCAGTTCCAAAAAACACACGACCCTTGGTTACCTGAAAGTATTCAAAGCAAGAAGCATATAATTGCCCATTAAATTAATCTCTTTGAGTTAGTGATAATGCATTGCTCTGGCCCACTACAGTGGGCTGCACACAATATTGCAAATGAAGCTTTTCACTAATGATGTTTAAATCTCCCAGGGAAAGCACTAGTTTGATAGCACTTAAGGAATGTTTCTTCCTGGCATGAGGCCCAGTGGCCAGAATAATTGCTTTGTCCAACCAAGACCACTTAGAAAAAAAATATTTCTTTATAGGTGGCTCATTGTTTATGATTATGTGAGGAATCTTGGGATATGGAGGTAGATGGAGGTAGAATGTTGACCATGCTTTGACCATTAAACCTCAGGCACAGTAGTTCCCCACTTTTAATCTCAGTTGTCTCATCTGTGAAATGGAACTAATAATTTCTCTTTAAACTCTGCAGTGTACTGAGAATTGAGTTAAGCATAATAATACTATGACTTTTACTATAGAAAGTAATGAATAAATTCTTCATATTCATGTAGTTAATCCAACCCTTACATGGGGCTTTCAATAACTGCTTAAGTTAAGGTTATATTTGTTATTAACCCTTTCCCTCCCCATAGCCACAACAAAAGTAAAACCAAACCAAAACAAACAGGAAAAAAAATTGGGTAATTAAAGCCTATGAATCACTGCTAGGTGCAGTTATTTTTGTACTTTGTAGAAGGAATGGTTTTTAACTGACCTTCCTCTTGCTCCTGGTCCAGGCATAGCAGATTGACCAATAACTATGAAACAGCCCTCAAAATGAAGCAGGCCCATGCCTACATGTTTGAATTGCCTGATCATAGAAGACTTCAGATTTTATATCAAGAATTTGTTCAACACATATCAATGTTTATTGCTTCCAGGCATCCTTAGGACTAGAACTTCATTAAGATCCATGCCATTCCCTGGCATAGGGTGGGAGTGAAGTAGATGGAGACAGGCCCTGGTCCAATTAGATAACTTTCACAGAAAGGAAAAGCCTAAATGTGGGCCATGAATTCAGGTATAGGAGTGGTTAAAGGACTACAGATATGGAAGAAGCTGCAGTTGTATGTGTGTGACTGGTAGAACTAGGAATATGTACTCAAGCCTAATTCCTGCCAAGATCCCCCCAACTCAGGTAGGTGTTGTGAGGTGGTGATGGATGCTCTAAACAAAGAGGGCTAGGTGGAGATCAGTGTTCTAAACAAAGAGGAGTGCAAAGAAAGGAAGGGGGAAATAAAATATGGAAACAGGAAGGGGAAGCTATATGTTCCTGGGGAAGGAAGCAGTATCCAAACATAATTCCCCAAATGGAAGAATTAGAGTCTGTGCAATTCCAGGACAAGGGAGGTAGGTGACGTAAGCTCAATTCTGTTCTCAGCTCATCTCCTCTATTTTCATCCCTGTGAATCTCCTGCCACCTTCAACAATGCCCACCTCATTTATTGCATATTGACTTTGGCATTTCCAATTTTCTCTTTGTTTTGAAACCATTCTACCCATTTCTTCCCACAGCCTCTTCATCTTGTCCATTCTTTTGCATCTGTCTCATGTAGTTTGCCTGGATAGTGCACACAGTTTGAAGAGGATGATATAGATTTTAACCAGGCACTCGTTTAGTGTGTCAGTATGACTTATAGCTCCTTATTTATAACCGTAAAAAAGGAGAGTAGGAAAATGGCTCCTATTCTGACATCTTTCCCTGGTCTTTTTGGTAAACCACAGTCCTCAAAGACTCAACAGTAACTCGTAACTCGTGACCACTTGTGGTGCATGGTAATCTCCTCGTCTGAAGTACCAGACTTGGAGAGGTAAGAAAGACCCTAGACATTGAACAGGTTATAAAAATAGGGTAACATCTGGTTAATTGCCCTCAGGCTTTGATTTGTCTTTAGTTGGAGAAGTCATAAGGACAGCGAGAGAAAGTGCAGATATCAGTTTGAATATGGAAGGAAATAAGAGATCAAGAGAATTATGGTATGGTGGGAGGGCAGGCGTCCATGTCCATGTGCTTTGAATGGTCAATTACTTTTCATGTATCCACACTCACTCGGTTGGTGAATTACTTAACTTCCAGAATCTTCTTCTCAAGATAGTGCACACATTCAGAACTCTTCTCTAAAATCTTGCACATTTGGGTGAAAAGATAGAACATGCCATTTCTAACAGCCATCCACTGATTAACTATGGATTCCTTAGAATCTCAGCTTAAGTTATAAATATATTAATTCACTGAATCTGACAATTCACTTATAATGTTTAGAACAACTTCTGCTCCACAAATGCTAATGCGCACGTTAGCTATTGTTTTTATAATGATTTCCTTATATCTCTGGCTGGATAGGTTTCCTTTGTTATATAAGTTCTCACTTTGTTTTAAGTGAACTTCTTTCTCCAAATCACTTATCAAAGCGTATTATAAACTTATTTGCTGAGACTGTGAAAATGGATCTCTATGAGAAGAAACCGTTAAGTATCCCCTGCTCTCATGAAGCATTTTATTATCTTTTATTATTGATCATTGTTGTATCCTGGGGGCCTAGTGCAATGCTTGGGGCTTCAAATAAATATTTACTAGATGAATGAATGAATAAAGGAAATAAGGAATTAACAACCATGAGGGAGTACTATTGATGCCTTCTGAGTCCAAACAGACACTATTAATTGATTGGTGGAAAAGATCTTTGCTTTACTATACCCCACTCAGTTTTTAGTGAAAAATCTCTGACAGACAGAAACGTGTGAACGAACCATGGCTGTTTGCATTTTTCAAGTCTTTCTATCCTGAGTGACTGGATATGGGTCTTAAAGAGTAAGAATAACTATGTTTCCCTGTATGAATATTGTGAGGCATGGTCTGTGCTCACAGAGAAGACTAGCATGTAATATTAACCGATCTTGGGAATCAGAGACCAAGTGAAAGGTGCTAGTAGATAGGACCCCCCTCCCCCGCACCTAGCCTCCCCAGCCCTCTGTCTCCTTCAACAAGAAGTCAGACTTCTAATCTGGGAATCTGTATTTCTCCTCCCTTCTGAGAACCTTGAGGCAAGCCCTGAATAATGCCAGCCCTCACTTCATTACCCAACAAGCCCATTTGTCATTTAATCTGATCTATATTGAACAAGTAGAAGCAGGCTACAAAGCAGCAAAACCAAAAGAATGAAAACATTTTGTGATTACAGGAATCCCTAATCCAAAGCTTAGAGACTGGAGTTAAAAATAGGCCCCAAGTTCATCCTTATCCACCCCCACACACCTGCACTTTTTTTTTTTTTAAGTACAGATGGCCCCTTAGTCAGATGGTGGATGTTTAAACTACAACAAATTAACTTCCATCTAATTTGGGGTGGTAAGCATCAGTTACTCTGCACCCTTATTTATATTTTGCTGATACTTTCAGCCCCTGGATTCTCCCTATGGCATGGACTCACCTAAGGTCCATATACTCTGTCACAAAGAAGTGTCATTCCTGCTCCTATTATGGCTGCCAATTTCTTCTATCCAAGAATTCAAATCAGCTAAGAAAATGGAAATGAATATCCTTTGAGCAGCAACTTTAGAAGAGAAGCGCTGTTGAAATCTTGATAAGTACTGTTTCATTTTAGTCTCCAAAAAATCTTTTGAGCATTTGATGAGGAGGTATACTCATGCGGATTTACCTCCCCAGCCCTGAAGTTCACAGAGCAAGTCTCTCCAGAGCATGATATATACATAGATAATACTGATCTATACACATCAGTATTGTTTCTCTAAACTAGAGCAAATATCCCATGTGTTCTAACTCTGTGTCCAGACTTACAGATTTAGAAAACCGAAAGACATGACCTTTTCCTATTTGATCTTTTTTTTCTAATAGAGTTATTGTGTATATTTATAGCATACAATTATAATGTTTTGAAATATGTGTATATTATGGCATGGCCATATAGAGATAATAAACATGATTTCCCTCATAGTTTAGATGTTTTTGTGGTGAGAACTCTTCTTCAATTTCTAAGAATGTAGCAAAGAAGTAGAAGCAGACATCTGAAACTCTAACATATCATTCACTAAAACAACGTGTAATAGGAAATAGGCCGAGATTCCTTCTTTGGTTGGAAAAGAGTATTCTCTGGAATTTTTTTAAAAATTCAGAATCATGAACCAGCTGTTAGCTTTTGTCAGAGATGCATTTCCAAAGTAGGAAATGTTTTGATCAAGAAGAGAAGACCTTAGAATAACTTTTGAAGAAGAGGAGTCAAGAGGTAGAAACAGAGTTGAATAACAGATATACTTTCTATATATACCTATTTGTTTATCTATCTTATCTATCTATGCAGTCTATGATGGTTGCCTTCAAATGAGAGATCATGGAAATTATGCTATTCTCTGTATCAGAGGGGCCCATCCAGTGCATTGAAATAAAGGAAATACAAGGCCAAGAATATTAGCATTGAATATTGAAGTTTGGGAGCAAGATAAGTTAGGAATGCAATGAAAAGGCAAAAAACATAGATTATGGCAAGGAGAGAATTATGGCTGTGATCCAACATATCTGAAGTTATAGGATACACCAGAATTCCCTGAAGGGCTTGTTAAACCACACAGCAAGGCCACAAATTTGTATTTCTAACAGGTTCCCATGAGAGACTGAAGTTGCTCTTCCAGGGACCATACTTTAAGAACCATTGCTGTCTCCCAGCCATCTTAATCCAGAACAAAACTAAAGCTGCCTTAGAGGTGGAGTTTGAACAGACAGAAATTGGCATCTGATTAAAACTAATGAGGGAAGAGGAGGAACAAATGCTGTTGGAGATGGTAAGCCTTGGTGACCAGGATAAAAATAATTATGCAATTAAAAGTGTGGCTGCTTACTCTGCACTTGACAGTGTTCTAGCCCTTTCCGTGCTCCATATTGGGCTTAATTCTCACTCTAAGTCAATACCATGAGTCAGTACCATCAGCTCTTTTATCTAATAAAGCAAAGACAACAAAGCTCAAGCCCACCCGATTCAGTTGGCTGGCTGAGTTGCATTCGATCCTAGGTTTGTGTGAATCGCCAGCCCAGTATTTGAACATTTAGCGTCTATCCTCTCCAACTGAGAGCCCAGTTGCTATTCAGACATGTCATGACTCATGTTAACAAGTCAGATTACAGAAAAGATGGCCCGTGTAAGTGTTCACACTGTCCTTCAGCCAGTTCTTCATAAAAGAGTTTGGAACACAATGGAACATTATCAGTAGACTTTCATCCCACTGAAGCAACTGAAAGGGGTGGGGAAAGATGGCAGGAGGTCCTGGTAAGCACAAGAAATTTAACGTTTGCATCTGTGAACTCTATTCCAGAAGAGTTTGGATTTTTAGGAACCTCTGGTTCCTAAATTTTAAACTACATTAAAGTCTAAATGAGGAGCTAATATTGAAGTGTGAATGTTTTTGTTACCTACTGAGATAAGCCTGGAATGATGGTGAAGTCAGCTCCACACCCCTGCTGTTATAATTTAACAATGAGTGCTTAACAATAGGCTGGAAGAGGGAGACAAGGAATAAAACTGTGGATAACAAGTGTGAAGGGAAAAGGCTTAGACATTGCAGTCAAACAAATATGAATTTCAATCTACGTTTCATTAACAATTACCCACCCAGACATAAACTGTTTCTTTGACCTATCTGATTTATTTCTTCATCAGTGAAAAGAAAACTAATACTTAATAGGAAGCCTAAATATACTTGGCTGATAGAATATATTTGTAGATTTTATAAAATATATACACATGTTTTGTAGAATATGTCTTGTCACCTTACATATAAAATGTTTTCAATTAGCAGGCATTGTTTTTAACAATGCAAACGATAAATCCTCAGGAGTTTGGATTATTCGGAGTTAGATGTTTAATGGGAAGTGGCCTTCTTACAAAAATGAAAAACCCTTTTGCCTTTTCTTTATTTAAATATAGTTTTGTCTAGCAAAACAATTAAAAATGAAAATAAATAATAAACAACTAATGTACTATAGAGAAAATATGTGTTTTTGAAAACTTCTTTTTTGCTGGCTTTTAAATATGATTTGTCATTAGATGGTGTGTTAGACATGGTATCTAAATATCTTTGCTGGTTAATATTTAAGTGTCTGTGGATATAAAAATACCCATACTGAGCCAGCATTTGATTTCCTGCTGAACTGTTTTTCACATTTCCAATATAATTATGTAGCAGTTACAAAGAAACAAAGACTGAATGCCACAAAATACCATAGAAACCCCTTTGTTTATTTAAGAAAAGATATAAAAAGCATCTAAGGCAGAAACTGATGGGTTGGGTGACATCTCAGGGTAACTGATACCTAAAATAAATATGAAAATATCTGTGCATCTATTAGAAGTGATTGGAAAGCAGCTATATTCTATAAATGGCCCCTGGAATATAAATAGGAGACCTCAATGAAAATAAGAGATGCTGATTTTTTTTCTTTATTTGAACTTTGTCCTCTGAATGATTGCTTTTGTCTGAAGTCTTGTCTGTCTTTAAGTATTTTAAGATCAAATAAAACAGTGCTAATAGTAGGAAGAAATTATTTCTGTATGATGCTTTCACCTAGACTCTTAGAGTCCAGACCAATGCATTTTAATAAATGAAAAAGAAAAGCAAGAATGTTATAGGCAAACAACCACATGAGGCCTTCTGGGAGGCTTGGGAAATTCTGTGATGAAAACCAGGACCTTGTTCATCTTGGTCTGTTTCACTCAGGCATGGATATGGCAGCCTCTGCTGTACATACTTTTATTTCTACATACAACTTTTGACTGTGCTTTAAGAATGCATAGTATAAATGGAGCACCTTTAATCCAAAAACCCAAAATTTGAAATTTGAAGTTCTAAAAGTTTAAAGTTTCAAAATCTGGAACTTTTCATGTGCCAATGTGATGCTACAAGTAGAAAATTCCACAGCATGAAGTTTGTTTCATGCACAATATTATTTGAAATATTTGATCAAATTTCCCTCAAGCTATGTGATAAGGTATGAAATATAAATGACTAATATTTAGATTTGGGTTATCCTCAAAATATCTCATTATGTATATGTAAATATTCTAAAATCTGAAAAAAATAAAAATAGAACTTCAAAACCCTTTTGTTCCCTTGGATAAGTGATAGTCAACCTGTTGAATAACAGGAAGGTTGTATATAGATATGGTGGTTGTGAATGGCCAGAGAAGATGACTTGTCTTTGGGCATCCTAAGAGGCATGTCCTTGGAAGTGGTGTGGGCACAAAAGGAAGAGTCACTATTTCTACTTGATTTCTTGCAATATTTTCAGGCTCAGTATCTAGATCTGCAATATTTTTCAATAACTGGGTATGACAATAAAGGACAGAAAATAAACTAGCATCTAAGATAAAGAATGTTAGTCACTGTATACAAACCTATTGTTTCATTCAATCCTCATGGCAACTTTAAAATGGGTGATGTATACTGAGTATTGTTTTAGATAAGGGTGGCATGAGACTCAGGGCAGTCAGAGGACATGGGAAAGCCACGGATCTAACACTGTATGATTGAATCCACCAGATTGGATGTCAAAACCAAAACTCTCTCACTGTTTGGCATGGCTAAGTGTGATAGAGGGGCACATATCCTTGAAAAGAATCCTTTTAATAATTTTCAAATGTTCTAATAGCTTCCCTGTCTTGTGTTAGATAATATACATATCGGTGGGGGGAGCGGATATCTGGGAATAACCTTGCTTGCAGTCTACTTGGGAAGAATCCCATAAAAAAAAAAGCAATAATGTAACATGGAATGTTTATTTTATTCAGTGTGGTTTTCCATGAATTTTGGTTCACTGTTATCTTCCTGTGAATATTTTGGTTTTTCTTCTTGTATGCATATACTATAATAATTTTATTTGTGGTAGGAACGCCTAATTTTAAAATCAAAGAGATGGGTACGATAAATCCATTTGAGAAATTTAGGTTTATTTCTTAGGCCTATCCTATTTGTGACTCTGGACTTCAGAGTTTTCTCCAGTACTTCAGTGAAATGAGAGTTACTATTCCTTTTGGTCACCAGCTGATGACTCTTTAGTGGCTATGACTTTGCAGGATAATGACCAGGTACATTTCAGGCACCAAAAAAAAAAAAAAAAAAAAAAAAAAAA